>NW_027133433.1:0-600000 GCF_026122565.2 Emydura macquarii macquarii
GGGGAGTCACTGTCTCAGCGCACTGCCAGGGCCCGCACACCTGTACTGGGAATCCTTGGGCCATGCTCTCAGGGTGCACAGTTCGGGGAGGAAGATCTGAAATAAAAAGCTGCATGATGAGAAATTCTGCCAAGGACACCTGGGCTCAGGACAGGGGAGAACAGCCCTGGCTCTCAAACCGTTAGCAGCACATCCAGGGCTGGGCTAAGGCAATCCAGGGCCCTGAGCACCCCACCCCTCTGCTCTATCTCACCCCACCCAGTCACCCCATGTGATACCGTGGGAATTTTCAGCAATATTTTTATGATGCCTATGAGTGCCTCAGTTTCCCTCAGTACTTTGCATTGCTATGAGTGGGGGGCAAAAGGGTTAGGTCTGCTCCCGCTCAATGGGCTTCCCGTTGTCTCTCTGGGATTCTGCATCAAAATCGGGTCGCTTTGGGCAGGTTTCTTAATGATCCTATTCATTGTGGCCAAGACAGTGAGGTGCCCCCAACCCCTCATGTCCCCTCATGTCCTGTGTTGTCCCCAAGAGCAGGCCTAACCCTGAGTGTGACCAACGCAGTGATGCTGCCTGAGTCTGCTGTGAGTCTGCACCCATCACTAGGAGAGGAAGGAGCTGCCCCTATGTTTCAGTGGGGCGCTGTCTGCCAGCCCATTGCTCTGTGGGGGCGTCATGAACCCCACCTCAGCAGCTACAGCCTGGCAGCTGGGGATTGTACCAGGGCGCCCCTGGTACACTCTGGGGGGCCCTGCTGCCATCCCCTCCACCCGCCTGGATCAGCCCCATGTAGTTTCCTTTAAGTTAATATTGACTGAAGCAGCCAAGTGGCACCTGATGCCACCTCCCCTGGGTGGGGCACGGGGACAGCAGTAGCCGTCACTGCCCCCCCTCCCCCAAGGGGTCGGGGGTGGGGGAATGGGGCTATAAAGAGAGGGGCTGGGAGCTGAGAGCCCATCACTGGGGATCTGGTGTGAGCATCTGTCAGTGAGTGATGACACCCCTGCTCCTTGCCCCACAGAAACCCTGGTGAGTCCCCCCTTACCCCCACTTCCTCCCCACCTTATGGATCCCCAGGTGCATTCCTTCTGCCCCCCACCTCTCCTCTTACCCCACGGAGCCCCAAAGGAGTCCCCTCTCCCCCCCACCACCAACCAACACAGCTGCACATCTTCAAGTCTGAGCTGGGTAGCTCCATAGCTTGTCTCTTCCAACAGCAGAAGCTGGGTCAATAAAAGATGTTACCTCACTCACCTGGCCTCTCTAACTCTTCCATAGACCTCTCCTCTGCAGCTTTAAGCCCTTTACATCGGGAGGAAATAGCAGATGGGGAAACTGAGGTACAACCTTACTCAAGGTCAGCAGCAGGATTAGGACACAGTTTATCAGCACAGTCTCCACTGTCTCCACTAACCCACACAAGGGGTCACAGCTTCTCCCCTCAATAGAGCAATTCCCCCACAGTGTGTAATAATTAAATGGCAAAGAAGCTGGGGACCCATTGGGGTCAGCTGTGCCACTAGCTGGATGCAGGGGCTCCTTGCCTTGGGGACTGTCAGTGGTGAGTTGGGAGAGGAAGGTGGCTGGTGAGTTAAATGACAGGTGAGTGAAAGCAGAGTGGTGGTCTCATGTGCCCAATATGTGGAAGGAGCTGTCACGTTCAGTAGCTGTGACTACTTTTCTGTGGCGCAGGTGAAGGGTTTGAGTTTAGGGAGTTGCTGCTCAGTGACAGGCGAAGGCAACAGGCAAGGACATGGTGTGGGTTCATTGGGGCATCGCTCCAAGAGGGGAGAGATTTTGTGGCATGGGAGCTTACTTACCTTCACTCCATATTTCCTGCTGCACACCGGTTTGAGTTTTGATGAATTCAACATCCCGGAAGGGCACGAGCTGAGGCCAGGCAACCTTGATTGCATGTTAACAAAGTTTTTAGCTATTTAATTTCCCAGCTTTTTTAACAGAAAGAGAAAAGTTGCTGGCTGGCGTTAGTGGTCCCACAGCTAGTTGTAATTATCGCGTAGGTGTGCAGCGCAGACGCTCCTGTGGACAGGTAATGACAACACCTAGATCTTAGAGAGCACTTTTCATCCGTAGCTCTCAAGCAGGGGAAACATCATTATTCACCTAATTAAGATGAGGAAACTAACATCATCCAGCAGGCCAGTGGCAGAGTCCCAGGCTTTCTGAGTCTCAGTGCGCTGTTCTCCCCAGGAGGCCACATTGCTGCTGTTTGATTTCTAAATACCCTCCATCCTCTCTACATGTTGTGGTAGCAGACTGGGGAGAACAGTCGTGCTTTAAAATGGTTGGAGTCTGTAGCTGCTAACAGAGCCAGTGAGAGAAAGCGCTGACATGATCCCTGTCCCAAGAACTTGCCAGTTTTATTACATGGTGGTTACAGTCGCTTTACATCTGTCTTTCATCTCCCCACCGCATTTTGTCTCACCCACCACCACCCCGCCATCAGTTCCAGCTCAGCCCTCTCCCCTCTATCCCATTAAACCATTCGTGTTTGGAAATCCAGGTGTGCCCAACAAAATGCTGGGAGAATCTGTGAACTTTAAGAAAAGCTGTTTTGGGGGGACGGGGCTATCTCAGGAACTTCTTGCTCAAATGATCCCAGATTTAGATTTCTAACCTTGTCCCACGTCCCCATGAAGTTGGGCAAAGTTCAGGACAATCTCGATGTGCATGTGGATTTTGCAACACTTAGAAAAATAAAACCTTTAAACATAAAAATGTCTCCGGTATCACAGAGACAGGGCTGGCGCAGTGACGCTGTGCTGTGATACTGATTAAATTAATCAGCACCAGCTGCTTTGTTCTCTGCAGATCCACAGCCCGAGGTCAACCAGGAAGCACGGGAGGCTCCTCATGGAGAGACGTGGCCCCGTCAGCGGAGTGAGGTGTTGTCAGCAGAAGGAGAAGGCCCCTTGGAGATGTACACAGCCAGACACCACAACCCGGAGACATGGTGACTGCTCTGTTCATCTCCTTGGGCAATCCCCCTCCTCCTTCCCAGTGCTGGAGGGTCAGGGAGATGCACCAAGCGTGCCCATCCTCAGCTCCTTGTCTCTGGGTCAGCTGTGTGTTCTCAGGATACATACCAGGATGACTGTTCCCAGCTCTCCATACAGAGGGGCAGGGCTCTCCCACATTCTGGTTCACATGAAGGGCAAGGAGAGGCGCTCAGGCACCCCTCAAGAGGGGCAGGAACTCCTAGACTGCAGATCACATGAGGGGGCAGGAAGAGGGGGCTCAGACATCCAAGAAGGGTAAGCCACCCAGAACCTGTTTGTCGGTTTCTCGGTCCCTTTCTGTTTCACTCACAGGCTCAGACGCTCCCCACTGCACCTTCCCCTTTACTTACAAGGGGAGATCATGCTCCCCATGCACCACGGATGGATGAAGGGACAGGAAGCTATGGTGTGCAACCACCGGCAGCTCCACAAGGACGGCCGGTGGAAGTTCTGCTCTCTGAAGGGTGACCCTCCATCTTCAGACTGGGGAACATCCAGTTCCTCAGGGGTTGGGTTTTTTGAGTTGTGTCAGCCCGTGTCTCTGCGTGCTGCACTGTGGGGAGCCGCTAGTCATGCTGCCTGGAGAAGGGTCAATCATGGGCAGGGGTGACCCAGGGAAACTCATCCACTGCAACCGTGCATGGAGATATTTGCCAGGGCCAGGATGTAGGTGATGACGCGCCAGGTGCTGAGATGCTGGAACGAACGCATTAAGAGTGCTTGAAAGAACGACACGGCTCATTTACCCCCAGCTCTGGGCTGCGTGGAACCTAGTGACTTTACATTCTGTGGCTGTTATTAGCAGGGTCCCCGGCATCAAGATCCTGCAGCCGCAGAACTGTGCTTCAGACTCTCAGCTCTCATTTAAAAAGGGCCCGCGGGTGTCAGCAGTGCAGTGCTGCCTGTATCTACAGAGAGCCTGAAACTGTGGCTCTGAGGGGGTAGGACTGCCCCACCCAGCTAATGGACAATTGACTCTGAAACCTAATGATGGCACATTGAAATTGAAGGGGGAGGTGGTAAAATAAACTCTCCCCATACACAGCTTCTTCACAGTCAGTGAGAAAGAATGTGTCCTTAGCAGAAAAACCCTCCAACTCCTCCTAACGGAACTGAAATCGCCCTCTGGCCGTGGTACCAGTCGGTGTTTCTGTCCCTCACAGATGACACCAGCTCCCGTGGGGAAGCGTGTGGTTTCCCTTTCACCTACGAAGGCCAACGTTTGATGATCTCTTTGGGATGCTCTGGTGTGCCATCACTGACAGCTACAGCATGGACCACCCGTGGGTTTCCTGTCCCGCCTGAGGAGGATGAAGAAGGAGATGAAGGGACAGGCAGCATCAGAGCCGTGGATGTCCCGCGACACCAGTTCGATGGAGGGAGCTCCTGGATAAAAAGCGAGGCCAAGATTCTCAGGAGTGACGAGTGATTTTAGGTGCCCATCAAAGGGCCGGAGCTAGGCACGTGTTGAAGATCAGGCGCCTTTTAAGGTGCTAAGCAACTGCCCTTTTAAGGTGTCACCGCTTGGACGCCCAAAATCCTGACGCTGACTGGCAAATCCTGAAAGGGGGTTCCAGGGAGGATGGGGCTAGGCTGGTCTCGGTGGTGGCAGATGACAGAACAAGGAGCAATGGTCTCAAGTTGCAGTGGGGGAGGTCTAGGTTGGATATTAGGAAAAAGTTTTTCACTAGAAGGGTGGTGAAGCACTGGAATGGGTTACCTAGGGAGGTGGTGGAATCTCCATCTTTAGAGGTTTTTAAGCTGTGGCTTGACAAAGCCCTGGTTGGGATGATATAGCTGAGGTTAGTCCTGCTTTGAGCAGGGGGTTGGACTAGACACCTCTGAGGTCCCTTCCAACTCTAATAGTCTATGATTCTATGATGATTCTATGACACCTGTCCTGGGCTGTTTTGTCTGATGGATCAGCACTTTACTCCGGATGGGGGTGGCTACCCTTGGTGTGTCTCACACTTTTCGCTGCCCTTGAAAATAAAGGCTCTTTCCAGGCAGCGTCTGCTTCGTTTCCACCCAGGGCTGCCTCTGTTCCCCATCTCGGCAGGCCCCACTTTCCTTCTGCCCCAGGGAGACAGGGCCATGTGCACAGGGCAGTCGCAGCGAAAGTAACTGGAAGGGGATCGCCCTAGGCCCCAGGATTTCAAAATCCAGAGCCACTCCAGAGCCAAACCAAAAATGAGTCTGATTAAGTCTGAAGAAACAAATTTCCACCCTTTTCCTCTAGGCTTTCGTGGCTCCGGGTGCAGGGGGGGTTCTGGAGCCACGCAGCCACGCAGCCACGTCACGTGTGTTAATAGCTAGACCTTGACTGGCCCGTGGACCTTCTCATCCGGAATCTCTTGCTTCCCCACTGGCCCTGCCCTGCTCCCCGCCTGCCAGCTCTGGGGAGAGGTGGGGGGAGCAAAGCCAGGGCTGGGGTCTCCGCTGCATCGGCCGGGTGCCCATCTGTAACAAGCCAGAGCGAAGGGAGGCTGGATTAACATGGCGTTCGGCTACTTTGAGGATTCACAGCCCCCGGGGAAAGTACAGCCCCATGCCAGGGGCTACAGCCACAGTTTCCACTAGAGACTCGGGATCCTGGGAGCCCCACGTGAGACACGGCAGTGCCCGGGGCTCCAACCGAGATCCAGGCCCCACTGTACTAGGTGCTGCACAGACCCATGACAACAGACAGGCCCTGACCCAAGCAGCTCAGAATCCAAATCGACCAAACTGACACCGGGGAGAGCGGAGGTGAAACTGAGGCACAGCCAGAGGCAGGGACACCCCCCAGCTCATCCAGAAGGGGCGGGTGGAAGAGCTGAGAACAAAACCCAGGTCTCCTGCCTCGCAGGCACTTTCTGTCAATCCGGCCTCATTGAGGCGTCTCGAGTTGGGCGTCCAAAATCCCGGGTCATCTGGGGGAAATTTGGTCAAAGTTACAATGGGTCAAAAGGAGCCGGGAAGGGGGGTCCCCTCCCCAAAACACACCGTGCCCCTCCACCAACACACCCAATCCCCCGGAGCTCCCACCAGGTCCCCCCTCCATCACCCCTCCCAGAATAGCTGGGACCCCACAGAGCCATGGCACATCCTCTGAGGGTCACCAGCCCAGCTCCCACATGTCATGGGGCCAGGGACGTGTCAGAGCCCTCCCGCATCCTGCCCTGCTATGGTCCCCATTTGAGCCACACCTTGAGGGAGGTCAGCCGGGCTGAGGCGGCTGCTTCCCCTTCCCCCCGTCTGAACCAGTAGCCCCTTCCCTAGCATCTCAGCGTTTGCTCCCCTCCATTGGGGTCAGTGGAGGGGACATCATATCTTGTGAGCGAAAATTTCGGTGAGTTTTGCCCTCGGGATTCTGATGGAAAACGTTCCCGGGCTCCCGCGGTTATTGGGAACCGGGACAGGGGCGTTTTTCATGGGCCGGAAAGCCCAGCTTTTGGTAAATGTCGAGAAACGTTTCCGGGAATGTTCCGATGAAAACATTTTGCAAAAACTTTTGGGGGCAACTCCCCACCCCCAAATCAGCCCTTTCTAGCCCTGCAAAACTGGAACAACAGGGAAACATTTACATTCTTTTCCCACCTCACCCTCCAAGGCCGGGCCTGTTGTGTTTAACAAGGAATCAGCAACGCGGTTCTCAGCCGCCCACACGCCCTGGGACGTGACGCTCCCCGGCTGCAATTTCCAGTCTATCTACTTATCCAACTGCTATGGCCCCATTGCCACAGCTCACAAGTATTTACCCGCCTCACTTCCTGTGAGGCAGGGCAATTATCCCCATTACACAGGTGGGAAAACTGAGGCACGGAGCGGCTAGATGACTTATCCAAGGTCACACAGGACAGAGCAGGGAATTCAACACATAGCAACCAAGTCCTGGGCTAGTACCTAACCACTGGCCGACCCTTCCACGTAAAATGCCAACTGCAGTTCAGTGCTGATACTCTATTGAACTCAGAGTTGTGGGGACCCCGGCCAAGTGTTTGAGGCTGCACTCATGTCCCAGCATGGGGAGGGGGCCGCTGCCTGGGGGACAACCATCCCTAGAGAACACTGGGTCCCCACAAGCCGGGCCCAGCAGCAAAGCTCTGTGTAGCTCTGCCCTGCTCCTCCCTGCCTCTACCTGAGTCCAGACAGTACGTGCGTTTGTGGTCCACGTCATAGTTTCTGGTCAGAGAGCACCAGCGCCTCCCACTGGCATCTCCGTCTGCCGTGCAGCCCAGGTAGGTCCGGTTCTGGTAGGTGAAAGGGAAGGTGCAGAGAGCCGTGGAATTACCGGCCAGTACTGGAGAGACAGAGAGAGGGAAGGGGGCAGTGTGGAGTAGTGGTTAAGTCACTGTGTTCAGAGTCAAGACTCCTGGGTACCCGGCCAGTGACCTTGGGTGAATCATTTCCCCTTTCTGTGCCTCTCACCTCTCCGGCCCATAGGTTAGCTAGAGTGTGAGCGCTTTGCTGCAGGGACTGATTTTCACTGCGTGGCTGCGCAGCGATGGGCCCTGATTTAGGTCGGGCTCCGTGCAGCACCTGGCGCAAGAGAACCCAGTGACACAGAGGCCTATCGGGGGGTCTCTACAGTGGGTCAGGCCTGGCATACTCACTACACCTCACACACCTGGCATGTCGTCATGGGAGGATCACGTACAAACGGGCAACACGCTGGTCCCACAAAATCATTGTGCGGGGTGTGTACAAAGAGTTATAAAGCGGGGCTATAATTATGTGCCTCAAATGTGTTTGCCAAGCAGTGCCTGAGCCCCAGGGTAAGGCACAGACATTTGTTTCTCTGACCAGCCTTCTCCTCAGGCAGAGACAATGACGGTCCATTTACATCTAAGGTAAACAAAGCCATCAAGCTACCAAGCCTGGGGGAGAGGCGGGTAGACAGGCCAGCGTCTGCACCCCAGCATGAGAGATAAACTTTGGCTGGGCGTACTTCGCCCAGGATACATTGCAAAGTTTTGCTGGGCTATAAAATGAAGAGGCGAGACCCCGATGGTTAGCCATAACTGGGCAGAGACAAGAGGCCGGGGAAAAGTGGAGCCTTCAGCCAAAGGGAGGACGCCTCTGGGAACCGAGCATAGGTGAGACACCTGCTTAGGTGAAGAGCGTAACTGGCTGAAATTCAGTTCTAGCCTGAGCAGCGTATTTTTACCAGTGTCCGTTCGTGACCGTTTCAGTCCTTATTCCTTCCATTTGCCGCCACTTAAACCCATGTCCTTCTCTTCATACACTTGTTTTACTTTTACCATAGACCAGCTCAGTGCTCGGATTGATGTGGAGGGTTTGTCATTCCCAGTTAATCAATAAACTGCTGGGTACTGTCCCTTTGATGGCGCAGCGAATCTGGGTGCTACCATGACAGGCTATGAGGTTTTGACTGGCAGAGTCCTGAGGAGTTTGCTGGCAAGGCAGATAAGCTGTTGGGGGAGCTGACACGCGGTTTAGACTCAGCAAAGCTCTCCTTTGCTGAGCAGAGCGGCGTAACTCAGTGGCTCACAGATCTGGGGACCCCAGTTGATTTGTCACAGGCCCTGCTCTTGGTCGGGGTCTGTGCAGCGCCTGGCACAATGGGGGCCCCGATCTCTGGTTTCAGGTGCCTCTGCACCATACGTTCCCAGACAAACGCTACATCCGTGGCAGCATGCGAAGCTGCACCAGCCTGGCCCCAGCCACGCAGACCTGGGAAATCCAGCGCGAGGAGGAAATCTTCCCATGTTTCCGCGTGGGGCTCTCAGTAACACCCTCCCTGCGCCGGGCTCTGCCTACGTCTCCAGCTCTGCCTCCCAGGCTCGGTTTAGGGGAGGAGCCATATTTTGACAGGCAGATTCAGCGTCGCCAGCCCCACGCATTCAGCAACGGAGACTCCGGACCCCAAACTCACAAGGTTGTTACCAATCAGCAGGAGGGTGTTCTCCTTCCCTAGCTGGTTCCTGGGCCTTTCTCCCGGATTCCCAGCTTTGCCCTGGAGCCCTGAGTGGCAGAAACCGCCTTTCTCCATTTAAATTGAAAGCTGAGCTTCCCCCATCATCACAGGACTCCAGGAGCTGGGGTTGGACAAGCACACGGGCCTGCCTTTATGTTCTGGGTTTATACAGCGCCTAGCACGGTGGGGTCCTGGGCCACGACTGGGGATCCTAGGTGCTATCATAACACACCGAATAAATAATGTACAGCACCTAGCACAGTAGGGTCCTGGGCCATGGGGTGTGTAGGCATTACCATAATACACCTAATAAACAATGTATAGCACCTAGAACATTGGGATTCTGGCCATGACTGGGGTGTCTCGGCACTACCATAATACACCTAATAAATAACAAGAATAATAATAAATGTGGGGAGACTCGGGATAAACCCGCTGGAGCTGCCAGCGCTGGGAATTGGGTCTGACACCTCTGCCCAAGTGTCTCGGGCTGAAATGTCCGTGGCAGCATCGCCCTGCACCCAGACACACCAGCACCGGGAGGAGGGCGCGGTGGGGTTCCTGGCTGGGATTCCACCTGGGATGGCTGCGAGCTGGGTGGCCCCTGACCACCCAGCACTGACCCCCTCACCCTTCCCCCCCCCCACGCTGCTCATCCTTACAGGTGTCGGGGCAGTAGCTCCAGAGCCGGTCCCGGTCGTAGCTCCCGGTGGTGGCGCACCAGAACCTGCGTGGTTTGTCGCCCTCATCGGTGCAGGTGTAAAACGCCCGGCGCCGGTACACGAAGGGGAAGGTGCAGGGCTGGCCATCCGAGTTGCCCCCATACTCTGGGAGGGGAGAGACAGAGACAAAAAGGAGTCACCACCGCTCTGCAGGGCTGTTCTTTCCACGCCCCTGGGGAGCCTGGCGGAGATCCAGGACCCAGAGGGTGTCCCCTGCCCCAGGGCCAAGGGAGGAATGTCTCAGCCCTCACCTGTCTCAAAGCAGCGCTTCCAGCGGGAGTCCTGGTCGTAGCTGGCGGTGGTGGCGCACCACAGCGTCCTCCTGGGCCAGCTCCCGTCGCGGGTGCAGGTGGGGTACGATCGGCCCCGGTAGATGAAGGGGAAGACGCAGGCGGCACAGTCTGAAACGGGGAGAGGGGGCGGGTCAGAGACACGGACGCAGAGTGACAGGATGCACAGAGCGCTGGGGTGGGGGAGTCGGTCTGTGGCCGGGGAAGCACGGGGCGGAGGGGGGGGGCGCTGCGCTCTGTGCAGGGCATGTACAGAGGGCTGGTCTGTGCCAGGGGGAGCATGGAGCAGGGGGGGCTGCTCCATGCCACGGGGTGCACGGGGGCTGGTCTCTGCCAGGGGTGTATGGGAGGCTGGTCTGTGCCCGGGGGCACATGGAGGATGGGCTGCGAGGCTCCGTCGGTGCCTGGTGGAAGATGCGGGCAGGGGGTTCGGATGCCACCGGCCGTCATGCTCGGTCGCCTGACATCGCCCGTTCGCTTTGCCCATCCCCTGCTGCGCCCCCCACTCGGCCGTGCTCCGGGGTCCTGTGTCTGCCAGCGAAACGCGCTTGCTCCCAGCCCTGCCTCTGTGGGAAGCACCCGGACGCCAGGGTCCCCCACACCGGAGCGACAGGCAATGAAGGGCAGGACCCCAGAGATCCCCTCCCCACCACCCAGGATGCCCAGGCGGCTCCATCGCAGGCACCACCACATCACGCAGCTTCACGGAGCCGGGTCTCACCTTCCAGTGCCCTGCAGACGGGCAGGAGCAGCCAGCCCCAGGCCAGGAGCCTCAGGACAGACGGCATCATCCCAGCCGGCATGGAGCCTGCGAGAGCCGGAGACGCTGCCCCTGCTATAGTGCTGCCGTCTCTATCGCTCCCAGCAGCCTGGCGCAGGGTGTCAGCTCCGGATCCCGCCGAGCAGGTTCTACCGGGCAGGGCGGCTCCTTCTCCCAGCCTGCGTCCCACGCTCACTGCAACAGCGGCTGGAGATGGAGCTGGGTGGGGGGCTCATCCAGGAGCTGGAGGGCTGCACGGCAGCAGGGCCCATTCACTCCAAATGAGTCAAACCCCCACCCCACACATCCCCCATGCCCCCCACCAACTGCCCTGGGATCAGGGCTGGACCCTGATCTCAGCGCTCGCAAAGTCAACCCTGAGCAGACCACAGGAATGTGTGACCCCCGGGGTGCACGACCGGAATGCTCCCACTGATAACCGACTCTGTATCGTGTTATAAGCTTTTATTAAGATAACATGAAATGATAGAAAATGACTGATTAAAAGAAAATGAATAATCAAATGGATAATGGGTAGGATTACAGTCTAATTCTAAAGACACGTGATGTATATATTTATACTGTTTGCTTTGGATTAATACACTCACACCCTTCTCTGATGACCTGGTTGAGAGAGATGTCCGGTTCCTCAACTCTTGAGTGGAGAGGCAGGCAATTGCTAAGAGCTATAAGGCTAAGACTAAGACTGCAAATAACACTAAGTATAAATGAAGAACAAAAGATCCTAGCGAACACTAACTAAAAGCAGCTTAATGATGGAGTAGTTTGGTGATCACCCTCTAAGTAACACGGTTTGCCCCTTTTTATGTCTTATCCTTTAACTCATCATTACTTATCTGGGCCAAAGGTCCTGAATATATGTCTACAGCTTTTACAGGATGTACCCTGGACAATATGCACCTCTTTCGAAGTCCAAACTTGGCTTCTTCACCCCCAAATTATTAAGGTACACTTATTCTATCGGCTGGCAGGTTCGTGCGTATTAATGCCATATCCAGATCGTTCACTCATCTCCCCTTCGCTATTTCTGGCTCTTTTTGTGGGTTCTGTGGCTTCCCTGTGAAGTTTACATGGGCCAGAAAGAGAGAAGAGAGAGAGAGAGATCCCCCGCTGTCTTGATGCCTCCTGACTTATCTAGGATAAAGGGTTTAACCATATATGTCTTATCCTTTAACTCATCATTACTTATCTGGGCCAAAGGTCCTGAATATATGTCTGCCGACTGCCTCAGCTTTCATACAGGATGTGGCCTGTAAGGTACCTTGCATTACAGCTTTAATACGTTAACAAGAATTGATGACCCCAGTATAATAAAACAACACTTCAATCTAGAAAGAAAGGGCTACATATGTGCAAGCAAGCGGGCTAGTCCTACAGGCTACACGCTCCAGCCTGGAGTCTGCCCCGGCCTCACGTTCCATCCCCAATATACCCTGGCCATGTCCCATCCCCCATCTTCCCGGTCCCATCCCCTCTCTGCTGCCATGTTCTGTCATGACCCCCAGAGTCAGCCCCCCTGATGTGCCGTCCCTGCCACCCAGGGCTCCGAATGCTGGAATTACACCCACATGATGCGGACGGCTGTGGCATGAGAGAAAGAGAGAGAGAGAGAGAGAGAGAGAGAGAGAGACAAATCCAGGACTGCCATACCAGGTGGGCACCCTAGGAATCGAGGGATGGCAGGCCCCCAGGGGACCTGTGCTACATAGAACGGTGTGATGGAACGCGGGTGTGTCAGGCAGGTGGGGGACAGGGGGGCTCCCTGACTGGGAGTTTGATGGTTGTGTCCCAGCCAGCCAACTCATCCCATCCCCATGGGACCCCTACTGGGGGCATGTGGGCAGAGGCAGGGTTCTGGCTGAGGCAAGAGGTGAGGGGCAAGGGGGACTCACGGAGGTTTCCATGGGGATGGAGGAGATGGGGAGCAGGGGGACTCACCAGGGTTTCCATGGGGCAGGAGCAGGGGAACCGTCGCTCACTGACAGCTGCTCACAGCGGATCCCCAGTGATGGGCTCTCAGCTCCCAGCCCCTCTCTTTATAGCTCCATTCTCCCTCCCCCCATGCTGGGAGGGGCGGTGCCAGCTCCTGCTGTCCCCGTGCCCAGCCCAGGGGAGGTGGCACCAGGTGAGACTCGGCTGCATCAGTCAATATTGCCTTTAAAGGAAACTCCATGGGGCTGAGCCAGGCGGGGTGGAGGAGACAGCAGCAGGGGCCCCCCCCAGGATGAGAGGGGGGGCCCCAGCATGATCCACAGATGCCAAGCTGTAGCTGCCAGGGAGGGGCTGGCAGACAGCACCCCACGTAAACACAGGGGCAGCTCCCCCCTTCCCCAGCGACTGGCTCAGGCTCTCTGCAGACTCAGGCAGCGTCGCTGCATCTGTCACATGCGGGGACTCGCCTAGTCTGCGGGTGATTGTCTCGGATAACGGCCAGGGGTGGGAGATGCCGAGGACCAGAGCAGACGGGGGATGGGACATGAGACATAGCGAGGGCCGGGGCAGAAGGGGACAGGGGATGGGAGGTGGTGAGGGCAGGGTGTGTGTGTGTCTGTCCATGTGTCCGGAGCCCACGTCTCTGTCTGTGTGTCCAGCTCTCTCCCACCCTGTCCAGCCAGCTGGGGACGGGGCAGGAGGCCGAATGCGCCGTCTGTCGCTCGGCGAGATGGGGTTGCCGCCCTCTGTGCCAGCAGCACCGGGCAACAAACTGGGATGTCGGGCAGGCCCCAGGTGGTGTCAACAGGCCCTGACATCAATGGAGCTGCTCCAGCTGGGAAGCCGCGCTCCATCCTCACCCCGGGCTGGGGAGCGGGTCTAGACGGGACCTCAGCGCACACGCAGGGGTGGTGGGGCTTGAGACTGGAGTCCAGAGCTCGCTCAGGGATGAGACAGAGGTTCTAAGCTGAAGCCAGGTGCACACCCCAGGCGGGGTGGGGGTGCTAGACTGGAGGCTGTCACACACGCAGGGTGGGGTGGGCGAGATGCCGAAGTGCTGGGCCCTTTCGTCTTCCAAAGCCTGGGATTGTGCCGAGTCGCTCCCCGACCCCGTATGATTAACACCAATAAAGTGACAGAGCATCTTGGCTCCTCACAGCTCTGTCCGGGCGTCTGGCGCCCTCATTTCTGTCTGTGTGTCTCGGCTTGACAGGGCATGTGAGCCCCTCCTCCCCCCGTCTCTCTGGCAATGCCCCCTTCATTGGGCCAGGCCTGGGCCCCCACTTTTTCCCAGGGTGACCCCCCCCCCGGCTCCATATGGGAGCTTCTGGCTCCCCCCTTTCTTTCAGGGGCTCCCCGCAAGCCCAGGCCCAGACATCACCCCCTGAGGAGCGAGGTGCCCCGCAGGGACTGGCAGAAATGCTGGGCAGCCTTTGCCGAACGAACCGGCGTTTCTCAGTCACCGGGATCCAGGCCTGCCCCGGGACCCCCACCTCCACGCCGCACTGAGCCGCCAATGGCCCTGCCCGCGCTTCCCCTGCTGGCGCAACCACAGCTTGAGAAATAAACGGCCGGTGCGGCCGTGGTGATGGCGCAAGTGCCGGGGAGGCCGGCAGCCTCCAGCCCCTGGTGGCCTCGTGCCTGGCAGGGAGTGGATAGCGGGCAAGGGCCTCCCTGCCAAGCCCCTATCCTTCCTCTGGGGGTGAAGCGACCTCCCTGCCCCAGGCCCCAGCCCTGTGACCCCCTGGAGAATCCGGCTGGGATCCGGGTTTGAAGGAGGGAGCAGGGCGGAGCAGGGGTCCCCAGTGGGGCGGGAAGGTGGGAAAGCAGGGCAGATGGGGAGAGGGTATCTCTGGAGGGTGGGGGGAAAGCAGAGGGCAACGGGATAGCATCCAATTCGCAGGGCCAGGAGGCCCAGGACCTGTGGAAACATCCTCATCAGGGAACAATCCTTGTCCCATGGGTAACAGATGTTCCTGGTGGACAGTTCTGGCGGGGCCGGGACTGCTCTCCGGGTGTGCCCGATACACGGGCGGGTCCCCCAGGTTCCCCTCCGTGAGGTACAGCTGCGACTCCCAACCATCAGCACGGCTGGTTTTCCCTGCGAGCCAACGTTCTGGCCCAAACTCAACGGCCGATCTGGGGCTCCTGCTGCTTGGCCCACCAGTCCTGCCAGCCTTTGTTCTGCTGGATCTGGCGACCCGAGACCCATGGCACCGTCCCACCTGCCTCTGTGGGTCGGTTGCGGAGGCGAGGTGCATACCCCAGACGTGGTTCTGGGAGCGCCCCATCTGAAGACACCTGCAACAGAGATCGACCGGGAACAGGGGTCCCGACCAAACGTCGGCCTCTGTGGGGTGTGCCCGGCGGCATAGTGCCGAGGGCTCTTAGAGACATGGATCAGCTGCGACCCAGGCTGGCTCCAGCATTTCTTCCACAGACGCCCCGGGGTTCCAGCATGCTGAGCAGTGCGCGGGTGACTGGGTCTGGCAGTGGGCAGCGAGGGCGGCTGGGTGGCTTTTTGATCCCCACGATCGTGCACGGCTCTTGCAGGCACCGGCTCTCACAGTCCCATCCTGGGGCTGAGTGGAGTCTCCTGGGCGGCCCATAGGGGATGAAGATCTTCTCCCACAGGGTCCCGGCAGCCGTGGAAGCTGTCGGGAGCTCTGGCAGGGTGAACCTGGCTGTCCTGAGTACAATGATCAGTCCCCACCAAGAGATTCGCAGGATACTGGTGGCCAGGCTCTCATGACAGATGGTCCAGACAGACAGACAGGACCCTGGATACCTCACCGGTGATGCTGACCAGAGCTGCTGATTAGGCAGAGTCTTTTGCTCGTCACCCCCCATGCTGGCCCAGCAGAATCTCACGGTAGCCAGGGTCTCCAGCTGCTCTCCTCCAGGTGCCCCACTCGATCGGGGCAGCCTCCAGCACCCCTCGCCAGTCCCCCTGCAATAGTACCGACTGCTTTGGGTGAGGCCTCGGGCGACGTTTCTGCCCTCGGTAAAGTTGAAACAACAAGCGGCCCCATTCCCTTAGCAAAAGGGTCTTCCTCGGGTCACTCAGCTAGATTGCGTTTCCAAGGCATAAAGGCCATCCTTCATCCGTAGATTGACCCGCTGGGCGTGCTCTGTAACCCGTCCGTGCCTAGAGTAGCCAACCTGAAAATACCAAGGGCAGGGCAGGCTGCAGAAGGAGGGCAGATTCTCCCAGTGCTGGAGGCTAACACTGAGGTTAGATTCCCCGACCAGTCATAAACAGTGCTCCTGATTTCCCACACCGGTTCTCAAGAAGCTCCAAGAAGAAATGCACAGCCCCCTTTACTGCATTTCAGTCTCTGGCTCTCAGTCAGCAACTGGATCCAGGAAAGAGAGATGTTATTTAAACTCTCTTCCCTTTACCAAAATGTCCTCCTGATCCCCAAAGGGTCAGCCGCCTCCCCGGATCCATACCACATGTAACAAATCACGAGTTCCCTGTCGTCTTGCCGTACGGCCCAGAGTCATTATCAGTCTATACGATGAACTTGGCCTCACAGAGGGACTCCTGGATCCTCTCTGTCACGGCCCACCGTAACGCCCACAGCTCCACTTGATGAGCAGGGGAGTTTCTCTTGGGGGAACGTGAGGCCTCGACTCACAAAAGCAGCTGGTCGGACTTCCCCCTCATGCCCTAGATAAAGCCCGGCTCCTAACCCGGCGTGGCTTCCATGGGCCTGGAGCTCACCCAGCTGGGTGGGATCAGCAGCCGCCAAGACAGGCGGGTGAGTGACTCGTCTGATTTTCGAAAAAGCTTCTTTGCTCTTGGCAGACCACTACTTCCCGAAAGGCGGCTCACAGGGAAGTGATCCCAGGGTGGGATCCCCTGCTTCTTATTCGCACGGGTATCCCTCGGGGAGCTCCGGGACCACATGCGCCATGTGGGAAAAATTCCTTACCAACCTGCGGTAACAGCCGCAGAATCCCAGAAATGACTATAAGTCCCTGAGGGTCATGGGCCTCGGCTAGCTGGTGACCCCGTCATCTTCTCTAGTCCGTAGCTCCGCCGTCTGCAGACACGGTGTGTCCCAAGTACCCCACGGACGTCTGGCAGAGGATGCGCTTGTCTAGGGGTAACTTGAGGACAGCCTCAGCCACGCCTGGCCACAGGTGGCAGCGCTGGGATCGTGTCCGCGTCGCTCCAGCGCCCAGCCAGCCAAGGGGGCGTGGCACACAGGGATTGAGCCTCAAGCGGGCACAATATTGTGCTACCGCAGGGCTAAGAGGGGCGGGTTGTAGGCACCGGGAGGGGTAAGAGCACAGGAAGGCCCAGGCTGGATCACAGCTGAGGCCAGGCTCCCAGACAGCCCCGTCCTTCAGAGGCCCCCGACGTGACCCCAGTGGGCAACGGCCCCATAGTGAGGGGGCTGAATGTGCGGCTGGGGTGGGGGCTGGGGTCACGCAATCATCAGGGCTTGGGAGAGACCCACTGAATGTCTAATACACCTGGCGAGGCCGCCGGTCTGTGTGGTCCCTTCTGCACCCACGTGGTGACCCCTGGGCAATGGGGCAGGGCAGGTCGGGCCCCTTGGTGGCTGAGCTGGTGGCTGGGCCCTGCAGGGTGTTTGCTCTGGGGAAGGGGTTTCATAGCTCAGCCCGGCCGAGTGGGATGCTCCCTCCACCCAAACTGAGCTGCCAACGGTCGCAGCCCAGCTTCCCCCACCAGTGCAACCACGGCTTGAGAAATAAACGGCCCCTGCGGCCGTGGTGATGGCGCAAGAGCTGCAGGGCAGGCAGCCTCCAGCCCTTGAGGGAGCAGCCGCTGGCAGCCTCATCTTCGGCAGGGAGTGGGGAGAGGGCAAGGGCCTCCCTCCTGAGCCCCTCACCCTGCCTCTGGCCCCAGCCCTGTGATCCCACAGGAGAAGCCAGCTGGGATCCGGATTAGAAGGAGAAGCCAAGCAGGGCAGAGCAGGGGTGCATGGTAGTCAGGAGGGAGGTCGAGCAGCATGGTGAAGGCGTCTCCAGGAGGAATGCAGGGAGGGTATCTCTGGTGGGTGGGGGAGAGCAGAGGGTGCAGGGCAGAATAGCGGGCAAGGGATAGAGCAGGGGTCGGGGGTACAGCAGGTGGCTTGGGTGTTGTTCAGTCTGCCCGGCAGCTCCCCAGCTTGGCCCAGGGAAGCTCCATGGGGGGGGGAACTGTGACCCCCAGGGGCCCCGTCCCCCAGCTGGCTGGAGCAGGGCCACAGCCACTAGCCTGGGCTACAGAGCACGCAAGACCTTGGAGATCCAGGTGCCAGGGGCCAGCGGGGGGGATCAGGGCTGGGGCAGCTCACCCGGAGAGATGGGGCGATTCCCGTCGCTGGGGCTCTGTGTTGCTCTCACTTCAGCTGCACCCAAGGCCTGGGATGGACACAGGGGGCGTAGGCCCAGGACGCAGGAGTCC
Organism: Emydura macquarii macquarii; assembly: GCF_026122565.2. Taxonomy (NCBI): domain Eukaryota; kingdom Metazoa; phylum Chordata; order Testudines; family Chelidae; genus Emydura; species Emydura macquarii. The sequence continues at coordinate 18,088 of NW_027133433.1, forward strand.
AGCTGGCCACTCCCAGCCCCGTCCTGGTCATGTACCCCATGCTCAGGGTAGGACCTTGGCCAGGCCCCCACGGGTCCCCCTTTTCCAGGACCTCCCAATGCTGCCCCAGATGGCAACAGCCTCGTGGGGATGGGAATGCACGGCCAAGGGGGGGCCCTTTGGGGACAGGGCTTGGGAGGGAGGCGCCTAAGAGCCAGGGGAGCCATCATGCATGTCCTGTCTGTGCCTAACTGGTGCCTCCTCCCTGGGGAGACTGTGGGTGGAAACCCTGCCCCTGGCAGGGGCTGATGGGGCAGGGCAAGCCGTGCCAGGCACACGGCGTCCCCACTGGCCAAGCTTCCCCCGCTGTCACAAACATAGCTTGGGAAATAAACGCCCCCTTGCGGTGGTGACGGTGGCACAAGAACATTGGGGCTGGGAGACCTCTCTCCTGAGTCTTACACCCATCTTTGGGGGACAGATGGCCCCATCCACACCCTCATCCCTGGGACCCCCTTCTAGGGGAATCCAGCTGGAATGGGCTTTGGCCTGGGTCAGAACCAGGGAACAAGCCAAGAGTATCTCACACAGCACATACCTGGCATGGCCACTGGGGGCACTGCACCACTCCCCCATTAGCACACACAGCTCTCACACTGCATATACCCGGCATTACCACTGGGTGGCACTGCAGCCCTCCCTCATTAGCACACAGAGCTTGCACTGCACGTACCCAGCATGGCCACTGGGTGGCATTGCACCCCTTCCCCATTAGCACACAGAGCTCACACTGCATCTACCCAGGATGGCCACTGGGGGCACTGCAATCCTCCCTCATTAACACACACAGCTCACACTGCACGTACCCAGGATGGCCACTGGGGGCACTGTACCGCTCCCTCATTAGCACACAGAGCTCACTCTGCATGTACCATCCATGGCCACTGGGGGCACTGCAGCGCCTCATTAGCATACACAGCACTTACACTGCATATACCCGACATGGCCACTGGGTGGCACTGCAGCCCCACAACAGCGCACACAGCACTCACGGGGCATGTACCAGCCATGGCCATTCAATGGGGCAGTGCACCCCACATTAGTGCTGGCCATGTGGCTGGCAGTGCATGGTGTTGCTTGCATAATCCCCGAATGATGCAGCTGCTCATCCTGCACCGGGGTCCCCAGGCCTTTCCCGTCCGTGCCAGGATCACTCCCCTGCTGCGCCCTGCTCTGGGGTGCGGCGCCCCTGTGCCATGGCCTCAGCTGGGACACGGAGGGAGGGGAGCAGGGCAGAGGGGCTGGAGCTGGGCAGCACGGCCCCGGATCTCGCTGGTGGGGCTGGCTGGGGCTGGGAGGGGGCTGGGTTTGGGAGATGGCTGTGGGACCCTCCTGTTCCTGGTGGAGCAGGGGAGTTGACCGCTTCAGGTTCAGAGACGGGGCGGGCGGCACTTCCCTGAGGCGGGAGGGAGGGAGCCCCAGTGCAAGGGGGTCCGTGCACCAGCAAGTCCCAGCCCACCGTAGCATGCAGGCCCAGAGCCCCACACAGCTCTGTCTGTGACCCACCCAGCCCCACTGGGCTGGGCTGAACCCCCTAGAGCTCACGGCATGCCACCCGGGCCCCATCAGACCTCACCCAGACTTGGCCTTCTCTGCCCCTAGACCTGCTGCACACAGCAATGTGCTACACACACACCCAACAGTCCCTGCACACACACACACACACACACACACACACACACACCAACACCCCCTGCACACACACACACCTCAACACTCCCTGCACACACACACACACACCCCAACAGTCCTTACAAATACACACAACCTGCTCATACACACACACACCCTGCACGCATTCACACACAACAGTCCCTGCAACAAACCCACACACACCCTCTGACAGGGGGGTTGCCCTTTCCAACTCCTTCCCCCAAGACGCCATCAGTCCCTGTTCCCACGAGGCAGATGCCGCCTCCCCCCCCCCCCCCCCTTCGGCCCAGCAACACCGTGGCTAGGATCTGTGGCCTGCAGGGCTCCCTGTTTCAGAGGGGAGGCGGGGGTTGGCCTCCAGGCCTTGGAAGGGCAAGGAATGTCGGGGGGGGGGGGGGGGGGGGTGTCAGGTTCCCAGAGACCCATTAGGGCCGCCAACCATCCAGGATTGCCCAGCACTCTCCAGGAATTAGAGACGAATCTTTCATTAACGATTATGTTGTGTGATGAAACCTCCAGGAATACGTCCAACCAAATTGGCCCCCCTACGACCCACGCGGGGAACATCTGCTCTGCACCCAGCTGGATCCCACGGCCACGGCTTTTCCAGGACACCGTGGCTGCGAGATAACAAATTCCCCCCCCCTTCCCCGGCTGGGTTCAGCCAGCGGTGAGGGGGAGGGCAGGGCACGGGGGGAGGCATCTGGCCCAGACTAAGCTGCTGCGCATTAGCCCCAGAGCAGTTATGACATATCTCGAATACCCGCACGCTATCTACCACCCCCTGCCGCTACCCGGGCTCCGCTCCCGCCCTGCCACCAGCCGCACCGCGCCCAGACGGACGGACGGACGCACGGCCCAGCATGTCCGACAGCCCCAGCCCAGGTGGGGACCCCGAGGGGGGGCCCCCTGCTGCGCCCGAGGAGCAGCCCCCCTGCGCCGAGCTCAAAGCGGCCCTGGAGAAATGGTGAGTCCCGGTCCGGCCGCCACGATGGCGGGCTGTGGGGGAGGGGGGTGGTACGTACTGGGGGGGCTGGCACCCCGTCCAACCCGATTCATGGGGCGTCACTGCAGGGAAAGGGGGGCACAGGAGGCTCATGGGGTAGGGGTGGCGGGGCTCAGTGGGCAGAATGGGAGTGGGGGCAGAGGGGATCAGCACTGTGGGGACTGGCGGTCTCAGTGGGATGGAAGCAGGGAGCTCAGTGGGGCAGAGGGGCTCAGTGGGTAGGGGGTGGGGGGTCTTAGTGAGGCAAGTGGGGCAGGGGGTCTCAGTGAGGTGAGGGTCCAGGGATTTAGTGAAACAGGTGGCTAAGTGGAGAACTCGGGGGGGGGGGGTCAATGGGGTAGGGATTGGGGGCATTCATGGGGCCGAGGAGTTCAGTGGGGTGGGAAGGTTCAGTGGGGGTTGGGGGCTCAGTGGGGCAGGCATCTCAGCTGGGCGGGGGCAGGGGAGCTCAGTGGTGGGGCTCAGTGGGATTGGGGAATCTCAGTGGGGTGGGCGGGTCTCAGTGGGGTGGGGACAGTGGGGCAGGCACAAGGAGCTGTGCCATGCACTCCATGCCCAGTGCCCTGGGGTGTGGGGCAGGGGCCCAGTCGGGGGGAGGCAGGATGATGAGGGCTGGCGGAGTCCTGGCTCCATGATGCCTGGGGCCAGATGGGCAGAGGGGCGCCTGGTGCTGGCCATGGGGGGCCGGGAGGCTACAGGGGCCCAGCGCCGGCCCAGAGGAGGCTCCGTGGCCCCAGGACACCCACACGCCCCATGAGGCAGCCAGCACCACTCCCAGCACAACCCACCCCACAGGGAACATAGGGGTCTTCCACTCAGGAGCACGCGCCCCACCTGCCCAGCCCCAAACCCAGCAGCCACCACTAGCCCCCCCCCCCATCCAGCCCCAGACATAGGGGGTCCGAGGGGCACGTGCGAGAGAGACAGACAGAGCAGTGTGAGTGGGGTGGACAGGGGTGTGTGAAGTGTGGGCTTGAGGTGGTGTGAACGGGGCAGACACGGGGTGGACAGAGCGGTTGGAATAGCGGAATGGCCGAGGGGTGTCGATGGGGGTGGGGGTGGCTGATGGGGTGTGAAGGGGGTGCCTGAGGGGTGTGAATGGGGTGCCGTTGCCAGGGGTGTGCGGTGGGAGCTCTGCCTTGCTACAGGCTGTGAACGTGGGTGCACCCCAGGGAGGGGGTGAAGGCAGATGGCGGCAGTGACAGACCCAGGGGGGTATTTGGCTGGATGGAGGGGGTGTATGGGGATGGAGGGAGGGATGGGGGGTGAGGGGGGTGTACGGGGATGGAAGGAGGGATGGGAGGTGAGGGGGGAGTACAGGGATGGAGGGAGGGATGGGGGTGAGGGGGCTGTATGGAGGTGGAGGGAGGGATGGGGGGTAAGGAGGGGTGTACGGGGATGGAAGGAGGGATGGGGGTGAGGGGGCTGTATGGGGATGGAGGGAGGGATGGGGGTGTGTATAGGGATGGAGGGGTGTCTAAGGGGTTGGAAGGGTTGGCTCCCCCCTGCAGTGACAGCCCCCAGGCCCCCCGTGACTGGCTCCCAACCCCACTGTCAACTAGAGCCCGGGGTGAGGCTCAGTGGGGAATGTCTCAGTGGTCGCTCTGCAGGGGGCTCAGTGGGGCAGGGGGCTCAGTCAGTTACCGAGGGCGTTCCCCCCCCCCCCAGGAGTTTGTCCCCCAGGTCACAGGCCCAGGGCAGTGGTTCTATCATCCAGGCCCCCCGGTAGCCACCATGCCCTGTTCCCTTTCTCCCCACCCAGGGTTGACGCCATCCCCACAGCTGGCCATGAGGTCCAGTGGTTAGAGCAGGAGGCGGCTGGGAGGCAGGACTCCTGAGTTCTCTCCCTGCCGCTGCCCCCCTATGACCGTGGGCATGTGCGTGCCCCCCCTCAGGGCTGTAATTGGAGCTGAGCGCCCCCCGCGGGGTAAGGCGCTTTGCTCACGGCGCTGCCAGGAGCTATTACTATGATTCATACGCTCCCCGCTCACATCTCCGGCGCCCGGGCTAATCCCGCTGGCGGGCTGAGTGCGACCCCCCACCCCCCGGCCACACCCCACACTCCTCCATGGGGTGCCCTTAGCCAGCTGCACCGCACTCCCAGCCCCACTGCGCCCCACCCCACCCTGGCACGCAGGCTGCAGAGCCGGCTGGCCGACGCCTCCCCCGGCAGCGCTTTCCATCACCCGGGCCCAGCTAATGTGGCCCGACAGGGGCGCGCCGTGACCCAGCGCCTGGCAGCAGCTGCTCTGCTGGGCCGGGGGCAGCGAGTGGGTGGAGCTCACTAGGCTGGTTAATTAGTGGGGGGGGGGGTTAGCGAGGCCACTGCGTCCTCCCCCCATCCAGCCTGAGCCCCGCAGCCCCACCTGGGATGCATCCAGGGCTTGGAAGGTCACCGGGGAAACAGAGGCACCATTGAACCCTGGAGTCCGGCCGGCCGGCCACTTACCGGCTCTCCCTGCTACGCCCCTCCTATCCCTGAGCCGAGGAGGGAACCCAGGAGTCCTGGCTCCCAGCCTCCTCCCCCCCCCCCAGCTCTAACCACTAGACCCCACTCCCCTCCTAGAGCCAGGGATTGAACCCAGGAGTCCTGGCTCCTAGCCCCACACCCATGGCCACCCCTGCTCACACACACACTGCTTCCACCCCGCCCCAGCGCGATGGCCCTGCGGAGACGCGGCCCCCCCAGGGCAGATGCCCGTGATGGCTGGCACCCGCCAGGACACATGGGGCCGGCTAAGCGGCTGCCAGCACAGTCGTCGGTGACCCACATTCGGCTCTGCCACCCCGTTCCTATGGCAACCGGCAGCAGGCATGCCAGAGGAGGAGGAGGGGATGGAGGCTTGCCCCACGGTGCCCCCTAGAAGCCCCTCCTCCACCCCTGCCAGCCCCACAGTGCCCCCTCGAGACCACAGGAACCCGTAGAGACCCCCCGCCACCCTGCCTGCCCCACGGTGACCCCTAGGGACACCCCCTCTGCCCCACAGTGCCCCACAGAGACCCCTCCTACCCCTACAGAGCGACTGGCGCCCTCGCCAGCCCCCCAGCAGCCAGGGGCTGGTGGGGCTGAGCTGGGCGGGCAGAGCGGGGCCATCTGGGGCAGGCAGCCACGGGGCAGGAGGGTGCGGTGCTGACTCAGCCCCGGCCTCATTAGCTCTGGAGAAAGGAGCTGCTGGGGCAGCCAGGCGGGAGTAACTGGGAGGCCGGGAGGGGAGTGTGGGCACAGGGGGGGGGCATTAACCCCTTGACGCCCGGGGTGGAAACACTGCCCCTCCTCGCCTCTTCGTTCACCCCTCCCTGCCCATCCCCCCGCCATTTCCCCTCCCCCTTTCTCCTCCGCTCGACCCTACTAGACCCCATTCCCCTCCCAGAGCTGGGGATGGAACCCAGGAGTCCTGGCTCTCAGCCCTTCTCTAGCCCACACGGACGGGGGCTGCCCGGGAGCCTGATGCCGCTGAGCTGCCACCGCAGCCCCTGACTCCACGCCTGTGGCACCGAAGGGCTCCCCGGCCTGGCCAAGGGACCCTGGCATCCAGCCACTCACCCCGTCCTCCAGGGACACACTGAGGCAAGCTGAGTCCACATGGGAGCCCCCGTCGCACGGCCTCCCCTTCCTTGGCAGAGCGGCAGGTTTCAGGGTGAAGCTGAATGGGGCAGCTCCTCCTACTCCCAGCAACAGGCTCAGGCTCTCTGCAGACTCAGGCAGCGCCGCTGCCTCTCACACGCAAGTCACAGTTTTTCCAGCTTTGCTTCCTCACCCCACCAGGGCCAGAAACACAATTATTTTAGACAGAAACCCAGGTTCTGTTTCAATCCCACGATCACGGGTGCCGGGGCCCTAGGAATTCAGGCCCGTCACCTGTCCAGCCCCAGAGGCGGTGGCATCCAGACCAGGGACTCCCCCCCACACACACACATATGCCCCAAACCCAGCAACCACAGGATTTTCTGAGCCTTAAATCCTGGCTGGATCCCAGTTGTCCTGAAGTCTAACCCAGGGCTTTAACCAGCAAGCTAGGGGAGCAGGAGCTGGGGGTGGGGGGCTGTTTATATCGGCTCCAAAGGGTGTCAGGCTCTAGCCCCCCACCCCATCATGCCTCATCAGCACCCTGCCCCTGCCGTGACCTCCCTTCCCCCTCCCAGCAGCTCCCCCTTATCTGCACCCTGCAGCGCTAACTGACTGACAACTGGTGAGGGGTCCTCCCATCCCAGGCAGCTCCCCCTCCCCCACCTCTGCAGCAGCCTGGGTTTGAGATCAGCAGGGATCCCGGCTTGCCCCCCGCCTGGCCCAGCCAGGCTCCCAACCTGCAGGTCTGGGTCCCCTCTTACCATCCCTAGAACTCATTCAGCATCGTCCATCAGCAGATCTCAGAGCACTTTACAGAGTTTGGTATCATTATTCCCCATTGTACAGATGGGGAAACTGAGGCACCGGGCGATTTGTGGGGGCGTGAGATGTGGCTTACCCACAGTCACTCAGTAGGTTAATCCCAGTCCAGTGCTCTCTGCCCTAGGAAACACCACCTCCCACTAAACTATTATTATTTATTAGGTGTATTACGGTAGCACCTAGGAGCCTCAGTTACGGCCCGCTGGAACCCCACTGTGCTAGGCGCTGTACATTATTTATTAGGTGTATTACAGTAGAAGTAGGACTCCCCCTCCCTGCAATCAGCAGACAGGGTAGGGGGGCACTCCCCTGCACAGGGGCGATAAGATCCCATATGGGACACCCCCGGCAGCGCTGGGCTCCCTGTCCCCACCAGCCCTGGCAATGGGGCATCTCCAGCCTCGCCCAGCACTGGCCCTCTGCTGCCCTCATGTGGCCCTGGTCTGCTCCGAGCACGGCAGCCTGTGCCTGTCGCCCTCCCTGCGCCACAGCTCCCCCGTCCCACGTGGGCACCGTGACAGATCCCCGGCCAGGCAGCGGGCAGCGGGCTGTGTCTGGCCAATCTAACCCACCCACCAGCCCTCCCCATACACACTCCTGGCAGACAAGGGGCTGGCTGGAGGGAGGCGTGTGCTGGGAGAGGGAGGGATGGTGGGGACGAGATGGGATGAGGGCTCATTGGTTTCCCAGCCTCTTGAATCAGCTTTTAGGGAGATGGGCCCGTGGCTCTGATCGGGGGTCAGGAAAAGGGCAAGATTTCAAAGTAGATGGATGGGCTCATGGAGGTGATCCAGGAGGGGCAGGGAGAGGGCAGGATGCTGGGATGGATGGACCCATGGGTCTGACGCAGACAGGTTCCCCTCCTCCCCCATTTAATAAACCCCCCTCCGTTGTCTTCACAGCATGAGGGAAAACGGTGAGACGTCCTGCAAGGAGCTGTTGGAATCCTACCACGAGTGTCTCCGGGCCCTGGGCATCAAGGTTTAGCAGCCCTGCCCCCGGTGAGTCACCCTTCGCCCAGCCACAGGGAGGGGCAGGGAGAGCCCGGGGCTGGGCTAGCAGGGAGGCAGTGCTGTGCCCCCCACCCTGCACCACTCCCTTAGCCCCTGCTTTGCCCAACTGCCTCCCTGGGCAGCCCCAGAGGGGTCCAGTCAGGGCACCCTGTGCCCCAGCTCAGAGCCACATCCCCCCAGCTGGGTCCCCTCTTCGCTCTGGGGCAGCCTGCGCTGGAGTTCGGCTCAGCTTCCCCAAAGCAACGCCCTCCATCCCGGGGAGATGCAGAACAGCTCCCGCATCCCAGTGGATTCAGGCCCCCCATCAATGGTTGCCAAGCAACCCTCTCCATGGCAATGGCGCCGACGCTACCCAGGCAGCGGAGCTGGTTGGCACATCACTGCCAGGCCCATTTGGGCGCAGGAAACGCCCTGTCGGCCAACGCAGCCGGGCACAGAGCAAGCACCAGGTTTGCAAGAGAACTTCAGCTTTGTGTGTTAAAGGGAGAATTTGCTTTTGACTTACCTTTTTCCATCTTAAAAGACCATGACAGTCATCCCCCCCTCGTTCACATCCACACCCCCTGCTTTACACTCACACCCCTTTGTTCACATCCACACGCTGCTTCAATTTACACACCTAGTTCACACACTCAACCCATGCCCGTCCATTCCCACAGATTTGTTTCGGGGCAGAAATGGATTTTTTTTAGATCCAAGCTCAGATTTTATATTATTTTGTTCCCCCCTTTTCCATCCCCAGCTCCTTCTGATGCGAAGTGGCTCCCAGTTTCCAGCCTAGGGGTAATTTTTGCCCTGATTTGGTTAAAGGGAGTTTGGAAATGGAGCGCTAGGCTGCTTTCCAGGCGGTGGGGCGAGGGCACTGCCAGGCGAGGGGCAGTCAGAGAGGGGGAACATGAAGGGATCCAGGGCCCCCGCCGTGGGCTGCCCCTGGGTGTGAAGGGCCAGGTAGGAATGGGCAAAGGGCCACAGCCTATGGTGATAACAAACTTGGCACCTGTCCACTCTCCTGACCAGGTGCTGCTGGGAAATTTCACCGAGGGGAGGGGGAGAATGGAGAAGCCCAGGGGAATTGTGGGAGAAAAGTCCAAACTCCCACAAGCCCCCAGAAATTCAATGAAACCCAGGGCCTGGTGCAGAGTCACTCAGCGCCTGCCAGGGGGTGCTTAGCCAGGGTTCCCCAACAGGGCAATGGGGGACAGGGCCAGGGGCCTTCCCCCGCCCTCCACCAGGCTCAGCAATTCCTCGTCTCTTGCAGGGCTTGGCGTGGCCGAGGGGCGCAGCGTCACCCCCAGGACCCTGGCTGCGAGGGCGAAGCACAGCGGCACCGGCGGTGGAGGGGCAGCTGCGCTGGCTGAGGGGGGGCAATAAACTGGCAGCATTTTATCTGGGCTGGGTGTGCGTGATCAATGAGTGGCAAACGCAGCCTGCAGCGTAGCCCCCCCTTCCCAGGCGTCCATCTCCCTCCCCTGTCCAGCAGTGCCCCTGCAGCATGCCCCCCATGTTCCCCCCACCCCCCATGCTGCTGACCCATAGCCATCAGTCCCCTTCCTGCCCAGCAGTGGGCCTCCCCAACCCCCCATCTCACAGGGGGTACCGCTCCTCCTCGCACACCCCTCCCCCCAGATAGCAGGGGGCAGAGGATGGAGTAGGGAGGCGCAGGCAGACAAGGAAAGAGGGGTCAGCGCTAAGCCAGAGACACTGACCTCAGGAACATCTGGGAGTGTGGGGTTGGAAGGGGGGTTGGGAGCTCCAGGATCCCCTGGAAGAGGGAGATCTGGGGAGTGCAACAGCAATGGGGGGGGGAAACCAAGTGCTCAGAGCAGGTGGGGGGAGCCCTTCCCCCTCCCAACCCAAGGGGAGGCAGCTGCATGGGACATCTCCCCCTCAGCCCCCAGCAGAGATGGGGGGCTCCCATGGCCCAGGCTGCTCCCCCTCCGCCACTCTATGGGGTAAGAACCAGCCAGCAGACAGCTTGGATACAAATCTACAGCCTTTATTACAGCCCCTCCCCCCAGCGAGCCAGCCAGATGGGAGGCAGGGGGTCTCAGCGCAGCCCCCCAGCGCCGTGGGAAGGAGAGCTTTGCACCAGGAAGAGGGGCCGGAGTAACCCTCCCCAGCCTGGGGGCAGCTCCCACCCTGTGCCCCCTACATCCAGTCTCTAGTGGGTGCACCCAGCTGCCCCCGTCATATAAGCCCCACCCCACACACACACATCCTGGGCTGGTGCATCAGCTGCCAATGTGCTTCTCCCCAGAGCCAGCCTCCCTCTCTCTGGGAGGTGGAGAAAGAAATGAACCCAGCCTGAGCTGACAGCTCCTGGGGGAGGGGTGGGGGGGAGGTGATGCTCACCAGTTATTGCAGAAAGGACATCGCTGTAGTGTATTTGGGCCGGAAGCTAAAGGGTTAAAAGCCCCCAAGCCTCCAGGAACAATCCCTCCCCCTGCCAGCTGCAGCAGCCCCCTAGCCAACCCCCCCTGCCCTAGGGTAAGGGACTTGCCCCCAAAACTGACAGGAAGCCCTGCCCCACCACCTATCCCCCCTGCCCCCTCCCCCCCAGGGGTGGTACCCAGAGAAGGGCAGAAAGAGCAGTCGCAGCCTTGAGGGCACAGAGCAGAGGCCAGCGGTGGGTGGGGTGCCCAGGGCAGGACGATGTGGGGCAGGGGCAGCGCCAGCCCTTCAGTCCCGGCGCAGGTTCTTCAGCCGCTCCTCCAGGTCGGCGTCCGCATCCGCCAGCGCGGCGGAGGGCTCGGCCTTCTTCCCGGCCGTCACGCTGAGCGAGGCCCCCGTCGAGGGCAGGTCTGCGAGGAGACGGGGGTCAGACTGGTTGGAGCACCCCCCAGCCCCCACGTCCCCCCGTTGATTGAGGCCGCGTGGGGGCAGGGCTGGAGGTAAGGTGGACCAGCCCACCCAGAGCACCCCACAGCCCCACACCCCAGTGTCCTGGGGACTGGCAGCAGAGGCCTGCCCCAGCAGCTGCACTGGCCCTTGGCCCAGTCCCAGGGCAACCCGGCTCCCAGCCCCGCCCCTGCCTCGTGGGCACCCCATGCCAGGACCCCCCAGCCCGGTCCCGTTGCTGGGATACTCACTGGACAGCTCGTCGGTCAGGGTCAGGCCCAGCTCATCCAGCACCTGCGACACCACAGCATCACTGGGGGCAGAGACGGGGGCAGGTGAGAGCAGGGACACGGCCCAGACCCCCAGAAAAAAAGGAGCCGCGCCCCCAGGCTGGAGGAGGAGCCAGCACCTCACACACCTGGGGAAAGCTGCCAGGACAATGCGGGCACCAGCTCACACCCCACTCTCCATGGGCTTCACTCTGTCTGGGAAACCCCTCCGGGGGGCTTAGTCTGTCACCCATCCTGCTGGCTTCTGGGGCTGGATTGGAGCCAGCCCCCCCAGAGGAGAAAAGCCCCATGCCCCATTCCCCACCTCCCGAGCCAGCCAAATCCCCACCCTGGGTCCAGATGGGAGCCAGCGCCCCTTAGAAGGGAAAATCCCCATGTCCCATTCCCCACCCCCCCGCCCAGCCCTGTCCCCCCGCCCCCACCTCTCCTCCTCATCATCCTCATCTCCCATGGCGTCATCGATGGCGTCGTTCATCATCTCCTCCTTCATGTCCATGATCTCTGACTGCTTCTCAAACTCCATCATGATCTTCTGGATCTGGGGCAGCTTCAGCTGGTGGGGTGGGGGGGAGGAAGGTTATACACAGTCACTGCCTCGGGGAAAGCCAGTGGACTGGCCCTACATTGTCCTCAGCCAGGACAGGTGGGACTGGAGTAGCCAGGAGCAGGCCCCACCCCAGCCAGCGGCTCTGCCCCACTGCCCAGCCCCAGCCCAGCTGGCAGGAACCCACGTACCTGTCTGTTCATGGTGGCCATGGCCTTGGTGACGCCCTTCATGGCTTGGGCCATGGAGTTGTTGGACTTGAGGGTCTGGATCTTGAGTGACACGGCCTGGATGTTGGCTCGCATCATGATGAACTTCTTGACGTAGCGCCGGGTACGCACCAGGTCCTTGGCCATGATCTTCACCGCGTCCTGCGGGGGGGATGAGTTATAGCCAGAGATGCACACCCTGCCCATACCCCTCCTCCCTCATGATATTCGTCGCGTCCTGCCGGGGTGGGGGGCTGGAGATGGGTTACAGCCAGGAACACCCCCGATCTTCCCTTCTTTCCCCATTATCTTCACTGTGTCCTTCACTGGGGGTGGGTTACAGCCAGAGATGCTGCCCCCGCTCCCCCCATGATCGTCACCGTGCCCTGCAGAGGACAGGACGGGCTGGAGATGCATCCCCTCATGTGCCCTGCTCCCCCCCCGGCTCTGCCCCTTGCTCACCATCTGCCCCTGCTTCGCCATCTTCTTGATGTCAGCGATGATCTTCTTCTCCTGCGTCTCCAGCTTCTGCCGCTCGCGGTCCAAGTCCCGCATGGCCCGGTTCAGGGCCCGCTGGTTCTGCCGCAGCATCTCCTCTGGCGTCTTCCGACGCCCGAACAGCAGGTCCATCTTGAGTGGAACAAGGGGTGGCCTGCAGTGGTGGGGAGCAGCCGCTCAAGAATTGGCAGGAGGGGGACAGCAAGGGGGAGCCCCTGAGCAGCCTGACCCAGGCTGGGAGATGGGGAGCGAACCCTCTGTGATCTGACAATGTGTGGGGTGGTCAGCCGGTCAGGGCCAGTCTCTGCCCCACAGATTGCACTGGTCACACACCAGGGGAGCAGGGCAGCTATACCCCCCTCCAGGGGACCTCTTCCCCGGGAAGCTGACTGGGCCAGGCTACTCCCTCCATGCCATGCAGTGGTCACAAGGCAGGGGGCTGGCTCCAAGGTGCAGGTCTCCAAGGCATTGCTGTGCCAGTCCCAGGCTCAGAGCCAACACAGCTGAACCCTTCCCTGGCCTGGCAGCTCCTGGGCAAGGAGCCAGACCCAACTCTGGGAGGCACACGCAGGGTGGACCTGCCTGGCGATCCCGCAAGGTAGGGCGCAACCCAGGTCAGCCTTCACTCCAGTCTGCACGGTGGAGGGGGCTGGCTACCTCAAAGGAGGAGTATCAGAGCAGCAGGCAGTTTCTTTGGAGGGAGGGATCCCCCCTGAACCTCACCCAGGGGAGACACACCCCCACACACACACACCCCATTCATGAACCTCCTCAGACAAGAAAAAGCTGCTCTGCAGGAGCGAAGTCAGGCACAGACCCCTGCACCCCTGGGGTCACAGCTGATCACAGCTGCCCACAGCTCTGTTCTGGAGAATACAGGGGAAACACCACGCCCAATACTGAGGGGTGCTCAGGGCTGGCCGGCCAGCACGGGACTTACCCAGGGGAGAGAGCAGGCTAGATACAGCGGGTGGCGGCTGGAGGAGGCAGGAAATGCTGGACTGGGGAGCACACACACAGGGCGAGCTGCACAGATGGGGGGGGAGGGGGTCTCTCTGCTGCCTGGGTTTGGGGGCACGGCTCTGGCTGGACGTGCTGCCAGACAGAAATGGAGCCCAGGGCCACAGCAGGAGGGGACACAGGCCCCTACAAAGGTTATGCCCCCAAGACCTTCTGCTCCCCTCACAGTGCTCCAGCCCCCCCAGCCCGAGCTTCTCCCGCCTTCTTCCCTCCCCTCAGCCTCTCCACCACATCCCACCCCCTGCTCCCCACACCCGGCCCAGCTCTCCCTCCACTGGGCCCCCCAGAACCTTCCTCTCAGCCCCCAAAGCCTTCCCTACTACTGCCCACCCCCCACACCCAGCCCAGCCCTCCCCATAGCCCCCAAACCCTCCCCACTACATCCCACTCCCCACCCCCACCTTACTCCCTTCTCCCTCTGCTTTACACCCTCTCCGGCCCAACCCTCCCTCCACTGGGCCCCCCAGAACCTTCCTTTCAGCCCCCAAAGCCTCCCCACTACATCCCACTCCCATCCCAGCCCTCCCCATAGCCCCCAAACCCTCCCCACTACATCCCACTCCCCACCCTCTACTTTACACCCTCTCCGGCCCAGCCCAGCCCAGCCCAGCCCTCCCCTGGGCCCCCCAAGAACCTTCCTCTCAGCCCCCAAACCCTCCCCACTACACCCCGCCCTCCACATCTCGGGCTCGCTCCCCCCAGCCGCAGCGAGCTCGCCCTGCGCCCCTGGGCCGGCCTCCCCATGTCCTAGGGGGGGCCCGACGCGGGCCCCCCCGCTACAAAGACCCCGCCCACCGCACGGCAATGGGGGGGGGGACCCCCAGGACTCACCCCGCCGCTGCCGCCGCTCTCGGGCCGTGACCGTGTTTTCCTCCCTCTCACTTCCGCCTTCGCCCCGTGACGTCACAGATCACGTGACGGGAGTGTCAGGTGACGGGGCGCGGAAAGAGCGTCCCCCCCTGCCGGAAGTCACCGCCGAGGGGCTTTTAAGGGCAAAGTGAGACCGCCCCCGCCTCCGCGTCCTCCTCCGGCGGGCGGGCCATAGAGAGGAGGGCTAGAGCGCCTTCCCCAGCAGGAGAGACACGGGGCGGGGTTGGGGGGGAGGGGGGCAGGTGTGGGGGCGGGGAGCTGATAAAGGGCCCAGGGGCAGAGGGAGGAGATTGGGGGGGTTGGGCTGGTAGCTGGGGGAGGGGCTGGTGCTCCGGCGGAGGCGGACGTGCGGGGCAGGGGCTGTGCCCGGCCGCTGGGCGGGTTGCGGGCGCTGCTACACTGGCGGGGGGGCAGGGAGAAGGCGGGGGCGGGGTGTGGGAGTAGGAAGCAGGAGCCAGCCCGGCTGAGGCGGTTGTGTGGAAAGCGGGGGGGCAGGGCAGGGACCGAGTTGGGGGAGGGGGCTGGGTAAGGCTGGGCTGAAGGAGCCAGACACGGTTAGTGCAGCGACCCCGCTGAGCCGAGATTCACCCCCCCCCCCCCCACCGCTCCTTTCACCACCCCCGGGCACTTCATTAACCCCGTTTCCGCTCCCCCCTGGTGCCATGTGCGCCGTGGGCCCGGCCTTCCCCCCACAGCCCCCTTGGGCCTGGGGCGCTACCTGCTCTCGGCCCATCCCCCCATCGCTCTGGGGCAGTGGGTCACTCAGCCTGGCAGCCCGTGGGTACGTGGCCCTATTACAAGGCCCCCGGAGCAGCCGTGTCCCCTGCAGCTCTGGAGTCATAGGGCTGGAATCCTTTCCCCATAGGAACCGGGCCTTCTTGGCAGCAGGGCCGTACACCCCTGCAGTGCCCCCCCCAAAGCTGAGGGGGGGGGCCCACCCCTCCCCCGGCTGGCTGCAGGGGGCTCCTGGAAGGAATGGCCAGCTGACTGCATGGGGCAGCTGGCTTTGGGACTAGATGGTCACAACCATCCCTTTAAGCCTTAGCACCCATAGAGCCCCGGTCCAGAGGGGCACAGGGGCCAGATGGGGTGCCCTGGGAAAAGCTGCTGGCTTGGGCAGGGGGGCG
Source organism: Emydura macquarii macquarii (assembly GCF_026122565.2). Classification (NCBI taxonomy): domain Eukaryota; kingdom Metazoa; phylum Chordata; order Testudines; family Chelidae; genus Emydura; species Emydura macquarii. The sequence goes on from NW_027133433.1 coordinate 33,585, forward strand.
GGGGGAGGGAGGAGAAAATCATATCTGTAAGCTGGGCTCCAGCACAAACAGCCAGTACTAGGGACAACAGGAGAACAAGAGAGCACACTGCAGCTCCCACAGCCTGTTACCATCTCCTGCTATTGCAATTGCAACCCCTAGGGCTCCCCCCGGCCTCTGCCTTCCCCGCACCCTGCAGTACCAAGCCCCTGGCCACCACCATGGCTCAGCCCCTGCAGGAAAGGTGGTGGGGAGATAACTTTCCACACTACCTCAGGCCCACCCCCTCAGCCTTGCCTCGCCCTCCCCATCTTTGCCCCCAGCCTGATCCCTGCATGGCCCTGGCTTGCAAGGGGCCACCTCAGAGGTCAGCCTGTGCCTGGCCAGAGAAGGGCAACACCAGCTAAACACGGTGCCCGGAAGGGGGCAGGGAGCAATGCCTAGAGCCTGCAGGGGGAGGAGCTTGGAGTGCAAATGCCCCCAGCCCTCCCCCCTCGTGTAGCTGACTCCACAGCCAGGCTGTCCCCTCCAATACCAGGAATCAGGTGGGAGGTGCGGGGCAGCAACTTCACCCCTTTGCCACCACGCCGAGGGCACACACAGGAGCAGAGGATCCCCCAGACACACTGCTGCGGTGCCCAGGCTGTGGGTTACATGCAGGTAGCACTGCCTGCCACTGAGCTGTGAACCAGCTGTAGGGACAAGTTATCCACCCCATGGAGTTTCCTTCTGACTGGGAATTCTCCCTCCTCGCTGGGCCCCAGCCAGAGGTTGAGTGCCCAGCCCCCATTTCCAGGCTGTGTTCCCCCTTCCTCACTTGACCACCTCAGCCAAGATCAGCCCTTCCCTTCCTAGCCAGGAACGGGCAGCGATTGCGTCTCAGATCATTGCACATCTTCCCTCTCCCAGGCCTGCTTTGGTGGCTTCCAGGCAGCAAGTGTCTAACAAGGCTCAGGGGTTTCTGAGCCAGCCACAAGAGGGGGCAGAGAGGGGGCAGTCACCCCCTGCGCTAGGGAGTAGGAGAGTCAACCCCTACTTCTCACCCATTAAGCCACTTCGGACAACACAGCAGGCCTGGGTGCTGGGCTGGGATCCATCTGGGTGCTCGGACTAAGCAGGGAGGGGAAACTGGGGAGATGGACACCTCTGCCCCCTGCTGGGGCAGCACAGTAGGCACCCCCTTGCGAAGAGACACCCCTCTGGCCTGTCTGAGAGGGGCTGGGGGTGCGGCGGAGCAAGAAGGCACGGAGAGGCCCTGGGCAGTGAGGTGCGCTAACATTCCCCTTTAATAACCCGACACGCTAGAATACAGTGGCTTCATGGCCCCAGCATGGCATAGAACCAGTTCATTAGGGGGCGGGGCCTGGGCCAGAGGGGGGCAGGGCTTGATCAGCCCAGGTCCCACCTCCAGCCCGGTCCCATTTAATAATCAGCCTTCGCTTTGCTCTAAGTGGGACGCTTTGTTTTTAAAAACCAGACACGAGAGGGATGTAAAAGGGGAGGGTGGGCCCGGCGCCCCACGACGGGACTGCATGCACCCCCAGCCTGCCCTACGCCCCCCTGCCGCAGACCCCCTGCCTAATAAATAGATGCGCTCTGCGAAGCCAGGGGGAGCAGCCAGCGTGCTCACGCTGGACCATGGCTAGGGGGCGCTCTGCTCGGGGGCTGAGCATGCTGGGAAACCAGCACGAGAGCCGGCCAATGGGGAAGAGGGGGCTGCGGGGATGGGGCAGGGGATACAAATGTAAGTCCTGCCCCATCCCCTGGCAGCCACCTCCCGTCCAGGCAGGAGTGGGGGGGCTGCCAGAGGCAGAGGCCGTGAGCAGCAAAGGGGGGGCCTGCCAGTGCCAGGCACCCGTGCCCCCCGGTGGCTGAAGGCAGCGGTGTTGGCAGAGTCCCTCGTGAAGGGGGGGCGGCTGGTCAGTTCTATTTGAGGCAGCGCTCGAAGTAGGTGGAGCCTATGTAGCCGCCCCGCATGGAGCGCTGCACGTTCTGCTCGAACAGGCGTCTGTTGTTCTGCAGCACCTCGGCGGCCTCTTTGTTCAGGGGGTCTTCGGGGTTTGGCTCCTGTGGTGGGGGGAGGAGACAGGGTTAGAGGCTGGTGATGTCCCTGGTCGCCCCACACCCCCAAATTGGGGCTGCATATCCCGCCACGCGCCACCCCCGCCGGCCTTCCCCGTGTCTAGGAGAACTCAAGCTGCAAAACAAGCCTCAGCCCCACTTCCAAGGACCCCTCGCTGCAGAGAGATTCACCAGGAGGCAGCGTCCTCCGTCGCCAGTCACTTTAACAAAGACACAGGGTGACCTAGTGGACGGGGCACCAGGACACCTGGGTTCTATTCCTGGCTTCGCCACTGCTGGGTGACCACTTCTCCCATCCGTGCCTCAGTTTCCCCACCTGTAAGAGGGGGGGTGGATATTGACCTCCTTTGTCAAGCGCTAGATCAGAGCTAGCGTAGCAATAGAAAGTTGTATCACTAACAACCCCGCTGTAGTTAGCGCAGGACACCACATACAGGGGATGCAAGTACACGGGTAGAGTTATTCCCAGGCAGGAATAAGCTACACTGGTGTATTGCACCTTTATCCTGGCATAACTGTATCCAGCCGAGAGTCACACCAGTATAAGTACGTCGGTGACAGGTCACCCTCTAACTGAGGGAGTTACATTGGTACAATCTCTGTCCACAGCCTAGGCAACAGTTGCTTGTTTGAAATCCCCTGCCTTGTTACCTCCAAGGTGAAGTGGGCAGTTCACACACCTCTGCAGGCCCAGGACAAAGGCGGGTTAGCGGGTCATAGATTGCTGTAATGAGCCACAAATCCAGCGTCTTTATGGAGTTTGTGATTTTCTGTGTCTAACTAAGACACTCCTACAGCAAACTCCTGACTGTCACTTACCACCTCACCCTGGAGCCCATACAGGTTATCAGCAAACAACTGCAAGCCGTACTCGATGGGAACAAAGAAATCTTTCCCGAACCTTTTCTCCTGGCTTTTAAACGGCCCCTCACATCCGCACACTCATCAGAAGCAAGCTCCCCACAGGGCAGGACTCACCAACTCAAAGCAGCACCAGAAAAACTGATGCACAACCTCCAGCTATATCGATACTGCTAGGCAGATCAATCCCCCCCAAACACACACACGCACCTTTCATGGTCCATGGGTCCTACACACGCCTATCACAACATGGGACGTCCCTCGTCCAGTGTACTACAAGTCCCACAAACAACTACGTGGGCAAAACGAGACAATCACTACGCTCTTGAATGAACTCGCACAGAGAAACAGCGAGAGACAAGAACACCCTATCACCTGTGGGCGAACACTTTCTACAGAGTGATCACTCTGTATCTGGCCGCTCAGTCCTCATCCTCAAAGGAAATATTCACAACCCCTGGGAGCTTACTTTCGTAACTTTACTAGACACTAAAAATCACGGACTCAGAGACACCGGATTTATGGCTTATTATAACCATCTATTTGCCCAATAACCGCCATTTTGTCCTAGGACTGCAGAGATGTTAACAGGCTACTTCACCTTGAATGCTCCCTTGAAATGTGTGTGAACTCCTCATGCTAAACAATCTGTTCCACCCTGTATTAGGCGTCACACTCAGACCATTTCCCAGATCTGAAGAAAGCTGGTCTCTCTCGCCAAAGAAGTGGGTCCAATAAAATATTACCTCAGCCACCTTGCCTCGCTAATATCCTGGGACCAGCACGGCTACCACAACATGGCAGACAAACTACAGTTATGTCAATTATTTAAAATCCATTTAACTCCAATGACTGACGACCGTTTTGGAGAAAGGAGAGCACTGTTAAAACTTTAGCGCCCCTGCAGAAGAAGCATCCCCAGATCTGCCCATAGACTCTCCAGCTGCACCAGGAAAGACCAGATCTGACATTCCCAATGTTTTTAAGGTGGAAAAAGCAAGGAGTGGCACAAAAATTCACTGTAAGTGTGTGGGGAAACCCCATTTCTCTTTTTTTAAACCCCTTCGCAGGTCACTTTGAAAGGGGAAGGTCCTCCTAGCCAGGCTCACACCCAGAATCCGAATCCAAATAGCTGCTGAGGCAGAGAGAGTTCTGAGTGTAACCCACTGTGGTGCAGATTCAGAAACAAGGCCCTGCTTAGAGATGAAGGAAGGTTGTTTCCACGGACCCCTTCCCAAAACCATCCCGCTGTGAAAAGATTCTGTCTTTTACCTGCTGGAAGGAGCCTGGAAGTGAACAGATACGGGTCCCACTTGCTCCCCACCACCATGGGGCCTCATCTATCCCTTTGCCTGACCCACACCAGTGCCCCAGCCTTTTCCTCCCGTCTTGTTAAGCCACAAACACACACACAAAGCTCAGAGTCAGTTCCCAGGCAATCTCAGCACCCCGTCTGATGCCAGGAGCACGGGATCACGGTGATCTAGTCCATCATTCCTCACCACGCACTGTGGTTTAAGCAGAAAATCTAGCCCGCTGAAACAGATCCACGCCACCATGCATTCAAAAACCCCCAGTACAATGATCGTTCCTAAAAGCGTCCCTCTGCTCCAGTGACAGAGCAGGCCACAAGATTCTAGCCATGGCCGAACCTCGGGACTAAACCCCAGCCGGAGTCTTTGCTGCACACGCAGGCTGGGCTTGCAGAGGAGTTGGCTGTCGCTAGGTTTATGGAGACTTTTAATCCTTGTCCTGCAGGTCTCAAAAAGCAGCTCACTACCTTGGAAATTCCCTCACTGGAGCCTACCAAATGTCACAAGGCATACAGAGCAGGGCAATTTTGGAGCGATCCACCCGTCCTCCACTCCCAGCTTCTGGCAGTCAGAAGTTTAGTGTCACCCCAAACTTGGGGCTGCTTGGCTAATAGCCCCCCGTGGGCCTATCCTCCATGAACTCATCTAATTCTTTTTTGAACCCTGTTATATTTTTGGCCTTCACCACATCCCCCAGCAATGAGTTCCACAGGTTGACTGTGCATTGTGTGAACAAGCTCTTCTGCTTGTTTGTGTCAAATAGGAAGGCTAGGATCATTTTGTAACAGCACACAGGACAATCTCAGAAACTTCCAATCCGTTCTCATCTTTATCAAACAGCCTCTGTCCCCTGAGCTGAGGCGTGATATACATCAGGGGATACAGATTTCACCTCCGCAGCACTGGGAAGGTCCGATTCTGGACAATGCAGCCAGTTCTGGGGGCCACATTTTAAAAGGGACGTTGCAAAAATGGCAGCAGTTCTGGCCTTAAACTCCACGAGAAGCATCGATTTCTTTCTCAGGGCTATTCTACACTCGAAGTGTAGTCTGGTAAAGCCAACTCCACAAGAGGCGGTAGCTATGTCGGCAGCAGAAGCTCTCCCGCCAAAACAGCACTGCCCACACGGGTACTTAGGTCAGTGTAATTTACGTTTGGATTATTCACACCCCTGAGCAACGTCATTTATACCAACATCACCCGCCGTGTAGACGAGCCCTAAGTTCAAGGGTGTCTTCAGAAAAATCTCTCACAAGTTAGCATGTCAGAGGAAAGTAGCTTCACTTTTATCCGGGCACCTGCTCCAAAATGCACAAGACGGGGCAGGGTCCAGACCCAATCCCCTTGCATGCCGCAGGGCTCTGGAAATCGTGCCATGGCTTAACGTCAGTTAACAAGGAAGGATGGCCCAGTGTCAGAGCACTCGGGAGATGCACTTTTTCTTCCCTGCTCTGTCACTGACCCTTCATAACCAGCTATCTCCATGCCTCACTGCCCCATCTGTGCAGTGGGGAGAACAGCCCTGCCCCGCCCCATGGGACTGTGCGTGGATAAATCCACGGAAGGTCGTGAGGTGCCCAGCTACTACAGTGATGGGGGATAGACAGGAAGGTTCGCACTGATGACCGATATGAATTAATAAGCAGTGCAGCAGCACCTGTGGGATGAATTTTAACATTACACTGGACTCGTTTATTCTGCCCCTGGGTATTTGATGGACTGTAAGAACTGCCTCAAGAGGGATGGTTACGAGGACACGGCAGGCATTCACGTCTGCAGGGAGAGCCATGGGGCACCCAGCCTGCGCCAGGGCAAGGGAGCCACGGAGGGGGCCGAGCAGAGCGCCAGGGGCCGGCAGAGACGGAAACACACAGCACAGCCAATCCGGGGCCCCCGGCAGGCAGCAGGCCATGCGAACCAAAGCACAGCACGGCCGGCAGCTCAGCACACAGCCACGCCAACCCCACACCCCCTGCACAGAATAACCCTGCCAATGTCTCTCTCAGCTCCGAGGGCACTGTCCTGCCACCCGCCAGAGAGTGCCACGGCCTCCCCAGAGACCCTAGGGAGCAATCGCCCCATCCCACCTCTCCCCCAAACTGCAAGGGGACAAGGAGATCGACACCCCACGACCAGCCCCCAAACACACAAGTCAGGAGACAGCCATGCCCCAGCCCTGCTGGGATGCCAGGGCTACCTCCATCCTAAACAGAGCAGGGGACACCCGGTCCCTTCCACCTCCTGTCCCCCTTCCTCCCCTGGCCAAGCCCCTCCAGCAGTGCAAGGGACACCTGGCTTCTCCCACCTCCTGCACCATGTCCCCCCCAACAGTGCAGGTGAGAGCTGGCCCCTCCCCACAGTCCCCCCCAGGTACTCACCAAGAAGAGATACTGCAGACCATAAATTATAGAGTTTATTGTTAGTACAGGCTTCCAGTCCTCTCTGTGGAGCAGAAAAGAGCCATGAGTGGAGACCCCACGGGAAAGGTGACATGACACTGGGGTGGCAGGGAATCATCCCAGGATCTCACTGGGGGGAGAGCCAGACAGGTGGGACAGGGGGTAACGGAGCCCAAGGTGGTGGTTTTGGGGCAGGATTCACATCAGAATCTGACGGGGGGGATGGGGATCATGGAGATGGTCGGAGGAGGGGCTGCCCCAAGACCTGTGTGTAAGAGAGGGGTCAGTGCTGCAGGATGGGGATCCCCCCCCCCGTGTGGGCAGGCCCCAAGGGATCCCCCCCACCTCCTAGGCCAGGGGGATTCCCCCGGTGATGCTGCATGATTGAAGATGACCATTTGTATCATTGTTGCTACCACTGTTCTACCATTGCAACAAATCTTATACAAAGTATATCCCATGTAGCCTCAATGGGAAAGTTACAATCTGTCAAGTGTAATTATCCCGGTTAAATCCCTGGATCATCAGGTGTCTGAAGCTGTGAATATTGGCTAGGTATTTGTATCTCAGTGTGTTTGTTCTGAGGGCGACACCCACACCCAGTTTACATCCAGTCCTGCCAGCCCAGCATGAAGGGACTAGTTAAACTGGATGGGCCATTATGAGCAATCATCTCTCCAGATAGCGATTCCCGAAGACACCTCAGACAGCAAGGAGCCAATGGCCACCCCTGGGATTCAGCAAAACACCTACGGGCAGGTGACGTGGGCATGTGACTTTGGACTCCATCTTTGTCAGTAACTTTCCACACATGGGGCTGTGGGCTTTGTTTGGGACGGTAACTTTTCCGGCACGTGGCAGAGGACATAAAAGACACCTGAGAGATCTCCCTTCAGTTTGCCTCATTCTTGCTCCACTTCTCAGGACTGTGGATTTCTAACTAAAAGGAGCATTCGAATGACGGACGGAGAGCCCCTCCAATCTTTTGGCAGTTACCAGACTTTTGCAAGCTGTGGTCTATCCCATCCCCGCTACAAACCTGATCCAAGGACTCTGCAATCATTTGTACGCATGCGATCTTTTAGCCATTTATAACTATTCTTTTTCTTGTATTAATAAATTCTTAGTCCACTAAGGATTGGCTGACAGTTTGGCTAAGATTTAAGATACGTATTGCCCTGGGGGTAAGCGTCTGATCCTTTGGGATTGGCAGAACCTCACATACGGTGAAGTGCATGTCCAGTAACCTCTCACTATATTAGTCCCATCTGTCTGGATGGTAACCAAGGACTGGGATGCCTAAAGGGGATTGTGTTAGCTTCACACTCACCAGTGTGCTGCTACAGAAGCTCTTTTGAAACTGGTTTGGGGGATCTAACTAGTACAAACCACCCATTTTGGGGTGTACCTGCCCTGTTTCTTGCAGTTTGCTCCGAGTGTGGTGTTCTCAATGTGGTCCATTCTAGGCACCCGGGCACATCCTCTACTCCCCCCGACCCCCGATCTGTGTGGGAGGGACATGGGAAGGGTCCTGGTGCTGGAGAGGGGATGCCCCCAGGTCTGTGTGGATGGGGCAATGCCCCAGACCAGCCTGCGGGTGGCAGTGTCAGAGAGGGGCAGTCCAGCGCGCTCCCTACCTGAGGATATTTAGGCAGACGTTGCCCTCTAGGTCTATGTTGGGGTGGTACACCATGGTCTCACACTTCACCTTGGGAGGGTCATGAGGGTAGCCTTGGCCTACCTGCAGGCAGACGGACAAACAGATGGGGAGTCACTTCCCAAGGCCCCACCATGGCAGGAACTTGGCCCAGAATCCCTGCCCCGGCCGACTCCCAGGAGCTCTGGATTCCCTCCCACCCACCCGCAGTGCGGCTCCCCTGCAGCAGGATGGCGGAAGCAGCCCGGACTCCTGGGTCCTCTTGCCAGCTCTGGAGGACTTTGGGCAAGTCCCCAGCTCCCTGAGCAGACTCAGCACCTCCTGCCTCCCAGGAGAGGGGATGCCAGATTCGTGGGACTAACGCACCCCTCCTTGGCTCAGACACAGCACGAGGACAGTCCAACATGAGGAAGACCGAGAACCCCCCCCCCCCCCAAGCCTTTGGGGCACCCCCTCCAGCCGGGCCAGGCTCTATGCAGACCGAGCTCCGCCCCAGGGGCAGGGAAAGGTCTTACCTTAAAACTGAAGACGAACTTCCCCCCTTTATAGAAACCCTGAAAGACAAAAGACCTTCAGCGAGGGAGGGAGCCTCATGGGGGGCCCCAGCACCGCCAGGGGCCTGGGCTCAGCCCCACCCCATGGATCCAAGTGCAGGGGACCAGAGACGCAGCCGCTTGGGACTGCGATTGCACTCGCTCTCCACCCCACTCGGCTCAGCTGGCATCGTGAGACCTGACACGGGGCACCAGCAGAGCTGCGGGGGGGGCGAGCTGGGATAGCAGGGGGCTGCGGGTCACGATCAGGGGGACACCAGTGGAGCTGTTGGGGGGGCTGGATCTGGGGCTGGGACAGCAGGAGCACAGGCAGAGCCATGAAGCTCGTGCAGCCCCTGCCCCCATCTTGCTCCCCGTCCACACACACAGAGGCACCTTCCAGCTGAATTCTTCCCCCCCAGGCATGCTGCAGCGCCAGCTGGAACCCCCGCAGCCTGGCACTGGAGCCCTGGGTCCACCCGGCAGGGAGCAGCTACCAGAGTCTAGGCAGCAGCTGGGGCTTCCCCAGGGACAAGAATAGAAAGGCAAGTCCTGGCACGCAGAACTCCCCACCCACGCATACAGCCCCCTCACCTCGTCAGGGCAGATAACTAGCTTGAAGTTGAGGAGGTCGTCCTGGTCGGAGAAGTCTATCTCGCATGTTTTCGGCAAATTCAATTCGTTAATATCTGCACGGGGCGGCAGGGAAGCAGAGAGATGGGTCACTTTGGAAGGGAACCCCAGATCCCGCCCCCGCTCCACGGAGGAGCCCCATGCCCACCGCATGCTCCCGAGGGGGCAGATCACTGGATCAGAAAGAGGCATTTCACAATCCTGGCCTGGCCATCTCCCCAGGGGAGGGAGATGGACCTGGTGTCCCCCACACTAGATCCCTTTCACTGAAGAGATCCATGATCCTTTGGCTCTGGTCAGGACACTGGCTCTCAGGGGGCAGATTGGGGGGGAAGTCCCATATTTAGAGCAGCCCCCAGGAGGTATTCACCCCACAACCCTGCCCAGGCCCCACTTACACCACAGGATGAGGCAGGGGTATGTCCCAGCTCAGCCTGGCGCTGAGTCTCTGAATGTCCCCCCTCATGGTGTGAGGACCCAGAAGGATCAGGCCCGTGGTGATGTACGCTGCACGGAAATATGCCAGGGAGGGGGCACACATTCCCAGCAGGGCATAGGCCAAACCTCACCAGTGACAACCGCAGCGCATGGCCGGGATCCATCAGCTCATGATGGGGTGGAGGGAGCCGAGTGCATTGACCTGCCACCTCTGGATGACTGGATTGGAGCTCCAGATTGGGACACAAGCAGATGAAGCACAATAGCTATGGGTCAGAATTGGGGGGCATCCCCACAGCATAGGGGATCTCAGGAGTGGAAGAGGGGGGGCAGCAGGTCAGGAAGGAGGGGCATGAAACAAACTGATCAGACTCCTGAGCTGCCCTGAACCACTGGTCTCCCCTGCAGCCACCACAGGGGCCCAGCCCAGGCCCTGGCAGCTCCTGCACGGGCCGTGGCACAGGGCGCCCCAGCAAAGATCAGCAGCTCAGGGAAGCTTAGGAGACCCATCAGGTCAGTGCTAGCCAAAGGCCTCCCACAGGAATGAAACTGACAGACTCTTGTCCCTTTCACTGGGCCCCTGCTGGGGCAGGTTCACTTTCAAGCCCAGGCACCAGTGGTCACAGCTGCTCCTGGACCAGCTAAGGGAAAGAATCAGCTGGGCCTGGCAGAGCAGAAGACAGACACTGCACAGACCGGATTGCCAGGGCATTTCCTTGCACGCCCCTAAGCACAGGAACAGGGGTTCCAGTCGCCCCAGACAGTGCCACGGTAGGGAGTGGGTATCCTTGCTGCCCTTTCTTCTGCATAGCAGGGCCGGGGATGGACCCTGGCATCTTTCTGGGCACAGAGTGGGAAGCGGGGAGACCCTGGGTTTCTGCCCTTTGAGGACACTTCCACTATGGGTGCTGCATGTGGGGATGTCTGATTTGTGTCATGGTGGGGTTTGCACTCCCCATGGGCTCTCATCGGGTGGGGCTCCAGGGGCTCCTCAGTGCAACGGGGGAGGAATATTCTCTAGAGAGTTGGGGACAGCCAGTAGGGCAGGGCTCAATGTGGGGGCATTCTTGTCAAGTTCTTTAGACAAGTAAGAGAGAATCCCTGGTAGGGGCAGGGGGTCTCCTGGGGTTCCCCCAGCAGGGGAGGGGGACCTCCCAGTGTGTGTGTGTGTATGAGGGAGTCTCCTGGGATTTCCCCATTGGGGAAGGAGGGCCCCAGTGTGTGTGTGTGGTGGGGAAGCAGTGTGCATGTGGGGTGGAGTCTCCTGGGGTTTCCCCGGCGGGGGTGGGAGGTCCCCTCTGTGTGCGCCTGAAGGGAAAGTGGGGAGACAGATTGCCAGTGGGCGGTGGCTGAGCAGGAAGCGCCTCTGGGGGAGTAGGGGTCCCCCATTCTCCAGCAGGGAGTTCACTGGTGCAAATATTGGAACTCATGGGGATTCCGAAGGGCAGGAGAACATGGGGGTCTGCCCCAATAGGTGAGCGGGGGATACCAGACCCCCCAGCATGGGAGGCTTTCACCCACTGTGTCCCCATTGTGCTCCCCCATTTGGAGGGCATCTAAGGGGTCTGAGTGCCGGCACCACCCAACGAGTGGGTGGGGGTCTCTCCCTACCACGGCAAGGTGTGGGCGCAGAATGTAGGAAAGAGGCTGGCCCTCCCACTCCCAGCACCCGTCTGGACCGGGTGGTACCATTTCAGATGAAGGTAGAGATCAGTGGGTCGCCCCGGGATTTGGGCTGGCTGGTACTGTTGAAGGTGGGATCTCCTCTATGCCTGGACAGGTCTCTCTCCCAGCACCCCAACTAAGTGGTACCAGTCATGGTTTCGGAGTTGAGGGGGTCTGGGCCAGGCCAGGGGGTACCAGTATGTGGACCTGTCTGGATGGTGCTGGGTTTTGAGGACTCTGGGCCCAGCCAGGTGGTACCAGTTGACTGGGGCTAGACAATAGTGGGACCAGGTGGTACCAGGTTGGGGAGGGGGGGGGAAGATAGAGAATTTGGGCCAGATGTTACCAGGGTGGGGATGTGGGAATCTGCACCTTGTGGTACCAATCAAGGTTTGGGCCAGGCCGGGCAGTGCCAGAGTCAGGCCTTGCGGGCTCACCCAGCTGATACCAGTCAGAGGTCTGGTCTGGGCAGTAGCAAAGTAGGGGATAGGGGGGATCTAGGCTGGGCGGTACCCCTCGGGGTCCAGTCTGGGCGGTACCGGGATGGGGGTGGGGGGGATCTAGGCTGGGCGGTACCCATCAGGGTCCGGAACTGTCCAGGCGATACCGATCAGGCTTTGGGCCGGGCCGGGCCCACCAACACCAGGCAGGGGGAAGGGGATCTGGACCACTCCAGCCGCCCCACGGGCAATGGGGAGCGGAGTCTGGGCCGGGCCGGGTAACAGAAGGCTGAGCTGGGCCGGGCCGGGCCGGGCGGTACCGGGCCGGGCGGTACCTTTCTGGATGCGGAGCTGCGCGGCCGACGCCTTCTTGCTGCTGCCCTTGGTGCCTCCGGCCGATTCCTCCTCCTTCTTCTGCTGCTTCAGCGAGAACAGCTTGATCATCCTGCCGGGCGGGCCGGGGCCGGCCGCCGAACCGAACCGGGCCGGGCCCGGGAGGCGGGGCCCGGGAGGCGGGGCTCGGCGCGGCCTGTGCGGGGTCCCGACTCCGGGCTGAGCCGGGCCGGGTCAGTCGCTCGCTGCTACCGGGCCCGGGGGAAGGGGGGGGGAAGCGGAGCGGGTCCGCCCAGGCTGCTGCCGCTGCGGTGCGTCGGCAACGGCCGGCCCGCTCTCGGCTCCTTCCGGAAGGGCTTCGGCCCTTTCCGGAAGCACTTCGGTTGCTTCCGACGCCGGCGGATTGGACCTCCCCGCTTTCCGTCTCGGGGCTCGGCCCCGCCCACTCCGAGCTTCGGCACTTTCCGCCGGACGCTCGGCACCGCCCACTCAGGACTCGGCGCTTTCCGCCAGACGCTCGGCACCGCCCACCCAACGCTCGGCCGTGTGCGCCGGGCGCTCGGCGCATGACGTCAGGCCTCTAGGCACCGCCCACCCAGAGTTCGTCCCTTTCCGCTTCATGCTCGGTCCTTTCCGCCAGGCGCTCGCCTTTTGCTGCGCGGGCTGGAGATCGGGGCTGCGGGGAGAACGCCGCGTTCCAAAGGGCGGGGCGGGTCCAGCTCAGGGCAGAACTCTGCGGGCCGCCATCTTTGGTGAGGGCAGAATGGCTTCCGGTCTGTGGGGTTTTTTGGGGTTGCCAGTCCCTCTGGGGAGGAATTGGGGGGAACCCTGGGCCCACCAGATGCACCCTAGCCCTAGGCTACTGGTCACCCCTGATAGCCCCCATTTTATGGGGGCAGGGGTCCTCCGGCCATCATGCCACACAGCCAGGGTCAGAGGTCACCAAACTCACGCCAACAGGCCACCTGCACCAGGCCCAGCAAACCGTGGGGATGGTGTGGCCAGATGGCACTGTGGCCATCAGGGGTGCTGAGAGGGAAGGGGGTGGCTGTGGGGATGGTACAGCCGGACGGTGCCATAGCAGGTGGGGGTCAGCTACGGGGCTGACCCAGGACTGCTTTTTGCCAACTGACCTTGGGTGCAAGGGGGGGGGGTATAAAGTTTTACAGGAATCCCCAGGGTCAGGTATATATACATTTGCCCCCAAAAAAGGTGTCACGTGAGGTATCTACTGTCATAATCATTGCAAAATGTATGCTAAGATGATCATTAAGGAGTTACATATCCGCACCGGAAATGATGTTCTTAAAGCCATGGAGATAAGGCAGGACACCAGGAGGTGACGTCTCTCTCTCTGGTCCTTGTGTGTTGTCCGCTTCACAAAGGTGGTCTGTTCTCCTGGAGCCTGATACCAGGTGAAAGATTGTGAGGTCTGCAAAAGAGGAAAACCTATAGCAAAAACAGTGGGGTGGCTCCTGTTTAACTAAGATGAAAAGACTAGTCAAGTATATCTGGGAATGCTGAGGACCCCCTAAATTCATTATCTAAGAGACAAGCTGGCAGCATATTTCATTTCACAAGAAAATCTCTGGCCTGGCTGAACAACGGTGGAAGACCCTTGTGGTGAGTTGTGTGCCAAAAGACGTTAAAGTATCTAGATAACTAAGTCTTGGCTCTAGAACGCATATACTGATTTGAGACATAATCCCTTGTTTCCAGTATTTCTACTTGCCATAATCTGAATCTCTTCTCTTTGTCCAACACATTTTTATTTGCTTTCACTGTGAATGTACTAAAGTGCTGTGTGTTAAGTGGAGTGGTGATCTCAAGTGGAAGTGGTAAGCTGGGATGCTTTGCTTTTTTTTTTTTTTTTTTTGGGGGGGGGGTGGGGGTGGCCATGAATCTAAGAATACTGCAATCAGGGGCTGGACGCTCAGTGGGCTCAGGGGTTGGAGTGTGGCTAGCATTAAGGGACAGCAGAACCCACGTAGGCTGAGTGGAGAGCTTGTATTGCCCACCGCCAGTGGAATTGGGGGATGGCCTGCAGTAGGTACAGACAAAGCTTACTCATGCAAAGGGCAGCTGGTAGCAACATGCCCCACCACCCTGGGTAACATCAGAGGCATCTAGTAAAATTTTCTTTAGCCATTGCCACTTATCATTCAGATTTTTCTGTTTAAGTTCTTTCTCTCAGCTGATTTGTCTCAGTTGTTTTCAGTTTTATGAAATTGGCCTGGTTAAAGCACCAGGTTTATGTGTTACAGGTTTGGCCTTTATTGTTTGCACACCACATGTGATTGAATCATGATTATTTGTACCTAAGGGCTTATCTACACTTACCTCTCAGATTTGGCAGCAGGCAACCGGAGTTACGCAAACTACACAAAAAACTTGCATAACTCCCGTCGACTTCTCTGCTGCACTGCTTGCTCCGCGTTACCGTCGACGCTGCGCTATGCCACTTGAGAAGGTGGTCTTATGTCGATTTCTGGATCGACTGAGCAGTCTTCACTGACCGCTCAGTCGATCCAGAGAAGTCAATCTGACGGTGGTGACTTTGTCAGTGTAGCCATAGCCTAAGTGACCATCAATTTTTTGTTCTCTGATCAATCCCTCTTTGTGTGTCAAGAGAAGATCTAATACACAGAGCTGCTCCAGGTTGGATACAACCCTCGTACTAGGAAACTGTCCCAGCTTTGAAGGATTAGATTTGTGTCAGTAAACGTCAATTTCACTACACAGAGGAAAAAAAAGTATTTCAATTGACAATAATTAAAATGTAAGATAGACAAAAAGCAAAATGTTGCTTATGATCATATTAAAGTAAAAAAATCTGATCTGGACTTTTGAAATAAGCTTGCTATAGAATGTTAGGAACGATTAGAGAGACAAGGTGGGGGACGTGGGATCTTTTATTGGACCAACTTCTGTTGGTGAGAGAGAGAAGCTTTTGAGCCACACAGAGCTCAACTTCAAGTCTGGGAAAGGTACTCCCACAGCATCACAATGAAATATATTACTTAACCCCCTTGTCTCTCTGATATCCTGCGACTGACCTCACTACAACTACACTGCATCCAGGAACTATTCGAAAAGGGATAGAAAATATCATGCCACCATGTAAATTCATAGTACACCCACACCTTGAATTCTATGTCCAGTTTTGATCACCGCTTCTCAAAAAGGATAGAGTGGAACTAGACACGGTCCAGAGAAGAGCAACAAAGATGATCAAAGGAACGGAACAGCTGCCATATGAGGAGAGATTACTAACATTAGGGCTGTTCATTTTAGGAAAAAAAAAAAGACTAAGGCAGGGGGATATGATAGAAGTCAGTAAAATCATAAAAGGTGTGGAGAAAGTAAGTGTTATTTATCCTTTCCCACAATACCAAATCCAGGGGACACCCAGTGAAATTAATAGAGGTTTAATACAGACAGGAGGAAATACTTTTTCACATAATGCACAATTAATCTGTGGCACTCATTGCCATGGGATGTGGTGATGGGCTAAAAGTATAACTGGGTTGAGAAAAGAACTAGATAAATTCATGGAGAATAAATTCAGCAGTGGCCATTAGCCATTATGGTCATGGATGCAGTTCCATGCTCGGGGCAACCCTAAATCTCTGACTACGACATTGGGAGTGGAAGACTGGGTGGATTGTTCCATATTTGCCCTGTTATATACACTCCTCCTGAAGCTCTGGTACCAGCCAGTCAGAAGACAAGATACTGGGCTAGACGGACCATTAGCTTGACCCCGTATGACCATTCTTATAAATGGGCTAGGAAATAAACAGTAAAAACAGGTATGAGTTATTGATTTGCTTTGTATATTTTGACATGATGTTCGCAACTTGCGTTTTAATGATTTATAAAGCTTTAACTTTTTGAATCTCAGCATCTATTGATGTTACATAATTGTCCGACTCCCCCATAATTTCCTGCAACTGTGACCATTAAAATGAATAGAAGTCTAAATAAGTTAAAAATAACCATTGATATTATTTGATAAAATGGCTTGGGGGTCTGTAGCTACCTTTTAGGACATCGATTTATAAGCATTTAAGATCATTGGCTAGCCCCATCCGCACCAACAGTAGGAGCACGTCTTTCCTAGCTTTGCCTCAAAGATCTGTAGAATTTAAGGCTAAAAGGGGTTTTAAAAAAAATGTAAACAAGACACGCTACTTAATTAAAATCCTATAAGGGCTCCCAAGAAAAGCCACCCTAAGTTGTGTTTTCTTTTGCAGATGGCTTTGTGATTTGAAAGCAGAAACCAACTCAGCATCTAGGAAGATGAATCAATGTAAGACACCAAAATCCCACTCAAAAAGTGCCATCCAAATTCGGTTTTCTTTTAAGAGGTTATTATGGATAGAGCTACTCCCAATGGTGCAATGGCAAATCCACTATTGTGACAAAACTTCCTGTTGAAAATCCTATTAAAAAGTTCTGTTTAACTGTGCTGTAAAATAAATGCTACTGAGGAGGGGAAAAAACCAAAAACTATATGGTGGAATTTTGCAAATTAAAAAAAATGAAGATGTCCTAGAGTGAAAACACGTCCAATTGTTAAAACCTACTGGGGAAATATCGTACAAAAAACGTTCACTTCATTTTGGTTATTGAATTTTAGGTAACTGCAAATTGGTAAAGGATTCTGCCCCCACTGACCGCTAGTGGAATATGGCTGAAAACTGTTGAAAGGACTTTCTGGATAAAAATGTGTAAAACTAAGGTAGGGCAGCAATGACCCCAAAGGAAACCTGAGGAGATTGGCACAAGAACTGGATTGTTTCAGGCTGGTGTGTCACTCTGAAACCGAGCTGCTGTGGGAAGGTAACCAAGCATTTCAGCAGATGATAGCAGCAAAAGTATTGCATCCACTGAATGAGCAAAACCAGGACTCCTCAATTAACCTTTGATAACTTGGATATAGAATATATGGGATGACATAATTACTTTTAAGTATAGCATTGTCAATGTGCTCTAATAATTAGTATGTGGGGGATATATGCTATATAAAGTAAAAGCAGCCTTAAGTGATATAAAGCAAGAAAATAGATCCTCTTATCACCACGGAAAAGTTAAAAATTCAGCACAAGAGCAGTGACACCAGTTACTGCAGGATAAGAGAATTAACCAAGATCCAACACCATGTTAAATGTGAAACCACCACAGCCCCTTTGGTGTGGAAGGAGTTTGTTTTCCTTCCTCAAATACCGTTGTAAGACAATGCCATGGCCTGAAAAGCCCCTGCCATGTGTTGCTCTTTGCACCTAAGGAATACCAATGTGTGCAGGTGTCATGTCTTAAGAGTTGCTGGCAGGTGGGGTCAGTCTGCAAATTTCACAGTATGGTGAAGATGCTCGGGAGCTGGTAAAGTGAAAACTATCTATATTCAGACTTGTATTAGCCTCACTCGTGGCCCAGGATCCCACAATGCTAGTCACTATGCAAAGAGAGTGTCAGCTCTTTGGGGGGCAGGGACTAAGTGCAAAGAGAAAGGAGTCCCTGGCCCTTCTTGTTGAGCTAGTCCTCCCTGTTCCCAGCGCCCCAGGAAGCCCTGACAGCCACAGGGCTGTGGCCAAAGAAAACATCCCAGATCACAGACCGAGTCAGCCAGTTGGCCTGGATTGGTAAGTGATGGATGCACTACACTAATGCTGACAATGGGGAAGGATTAACCACACTGACAGCCACAGCAATTTCCTACAATACCGCAGATAAACCTTTTTAAGTTTCAGTATCACAAATTTTGATGCATTATCAGGGGATTTTATGCAACGTCTCCAGGGGAAGATCTGGCTAGTGGAAACACAGGAAGCGTGATGAGTTTCAAAGGACTCTTTGGAACAATAGTCTATACCTGCTGAACTTTTATTTGCACAGGTCTCCTAGGAAATACTTGGGAGGAAGCGCATACAAATTCCTCACTTCCAGATGCACCCTTTGGAAACGCTGTCCTGAGAAACCCAGTTTGGCTGATTACCTAGTCATGGTCTCTGGTGCTCAAAGACCCACACTGGATAAAAGGGGGACACGGACACCCATCCCATTCCTAGATGCAGCAGGGTGCTTGTTCCAAGCCAAGGCCATTATGAACATGTAACTACAGGAAAACTGCTTGATGGGGGTTGAAGGACTGATCACCCGTCAGAGCTGGGGTTGATCTCTGGTTGTAGGTTCTTTTGTTTAAAATGCTTTCACTTTAAGAACAAGTTCATTTGCTTATGAAGAGTCGGGGAGGAGGGGGAGCCAAGGGTGGCAATGACTGTTTATAGCCTCTGAGAAAGCAAAGCATGCTGGGCTGTTTAGGCCATCTGATTTGCTGGGGAATTCATAATGGAAGCAGCCTAGAAATAAGTTGGCCAGGAGGGAAAGACCCCATGGTCTCTGCCCAAGAGAGGTGACAGCTGAAGAGCAGAGAGCCTGGGACCACAGAGGTGGAAATACAGTTGCAGTTGGCCTGGACTGACACACACAGCTTGTAAGCTCTCTGGAGCAGGCTCCAGCTCTTTGCTATACAGACAGCACCAACCAATGAGGACTGATGATTGTAGATGAACTGCAGTACTGATCATTAGAGCCCAGCACCAAAGCCCAATTTGAAGTTCTGGCCCAAAGACAGAATATGGGGTCCTGCCTTTCCTCAACACCAGCAGCAGGGGGCATCCAGCCACTAGTGGCAGCTGTAGGGATCACCATTAAACCTGCACAGGTTGGGGCTAGAAATTCACAGCCTTCATTCTCTGATGGGCTGTGCCAAGAGCCACCCTGACACTAAACAAATCATGCAGTTGGCAGAGTAGATGCAGCCAAAGCTGCATTGATAAGGAGGTGGAGGAGAGAAAATTGGGGCTCAGGCCTTGTTAGTCACCCCCACCCCAAAATCATGCCACAGAGATGGGATACTAGAACCCATCCTTTGAGCACAGCAGATACTCCATAGACTGCTTCCCAAGGGGCTCATACCAACTGGGCCAGTTTATACCATCTTCATGTAACTCTTAAAACAAAATCCCTGAGTTACCTATTTCTACCCCAGTATGGTCTACAGTCAGTTTCACTCTTTCCCTCACTACAGAACTAAGTTTTGGGAGCATGGGTCTGTCCTGCAGCAGCTGGGGGACAAAATGGTTAAGCAGATTGAAACAGAATCGCCAGCCTGTTTCTCCAGCATCATGACTGGTGCACACACCAATCCCGCTTAGCAGGTGAGATTGCAGCCCTTCACCCGCTGCATTGTGGTGGAGCCAGCAGCAAAATTAAAACAACTCTCCATTTTTGTCAATGTCTAAATTTTCCATGGAGAAACAGGTGGGTTTTTTTAAGCAAATTGTTTCAGCTGAAGACTCAATTATCTCCCAGGATGCCCCAGTCACCACCAACACCCTTGGAGAATGGGACATTTGTCAACTAATCTTCAACTCCCACATGGCACTCTAGGGACATTTCCCATGACATATTTCTGTTCTCAGCACTTCACAACCACAGTGGTTTCAACAGAACATTGTGGACCTGTTTCAGCTGCTGCACAACTGGGAGGTTTTCAGAGGAGTGGGTTTAAGATGGTACTGGGGTTCCTCAATTCAAAAGCACCCAACAATTACTCATCTAGCTCTTTTCATCCAAT
Source organism: Emydura macquarii macquarii (assembly GCF_026122565.2). Classification (NCBI taxonomy): domain Eukaryota; kingdom Metazoa; phylum Chordata; order Testudines; family Chelidae; genus Emydura; species Emydura macquarii. The sequence goes on from NW_027133433.1 coordinate 53,560, forward strand.
CTCCAAGTAATTTACCAAAGAGGTCAGTATTGTTCTCCTCACTGCACAACAGGAGAAACTGAGGCAAAGGAGCAGGATCCCAGCAGGCCAGAGCCAGAATAGAACCCAGGTGTCCTGGACCCCACCACTCTATCCAACAGACCATGCTGCTTCTCTCTGGGCACATCCGCCACACAGGTGTTCTGTTTCCAATAAAGCCATTGGAGGAAGGGACCGGGTGCCATCCCCTTTCAGCAGGGAGTGTGTATAAGCCGTAGCCCAGCCCAGGGAAGGACGAGGCACTTGACAGAGCAGTACATAAAACCCATATTTATTCCGTTCTCAGAGAAACACGTTTCCATCGCACAGGTCGCAAACAGTTATTGGGTGACATGAAAGAAGCCATCTAAAATATACAAGCGAAGCCCTGCCTGGAATCTTGTTGCAGGCTGGAGAAAGACAAAACCAGGCCAGAAAGCAGCTGCCCTGCCAGGACACGTACAGGAGTCGGAATTGGCCCTGCCTCGGGCATCAGTTACAAAACCACTGAACCGCAGCTTCCCCTGGCATGGGTGAGGAGAGGGAGTGCACCGGCACTGCAAGCTGGGGGAGGAGAAAGAGGGGATGCAGCTAGAGAGTGGACAGTGGCTTGGAATAGCTTTAAGGGGAGAGCTTGTGCCAGGGATGCTGAGATGGAGATGGGGAAGGGGGCAAACCGGGGGAGTTTCCCAGCAGGACAAGCTATTGGAAACCTCCTCCACCAGCCTCTTTTCCCTCACTGAGCCACCTGCCCTCCACAGGGCCCAGAGAGCTCCTCCACCCCTAAGATCCCACGCACATGGCTGCAGACAGCATGACCCCACAACCAGGGCAGGCAGCAGGTGAGCCCAGGTGCCGGGCAAGGTCCCCAGGTTGGGCAGGGATGAGGGCCCAATCTCTAGCATTGCCCTAAACCCAGCCATGCGTCCCAGCCAGACCCTGCCTGCAGATGATAGCTCCCCCCACCCGCCCCACCTTGAAATCCCACAGGAGAGATGAGGAGGGGGAGCCCTGGAGTGCGCTGCCCACCGGCAGTCAAGGCAGAGGGCACCACAGCAGGGGGAGGTGGGTGGGTGACCCTCAACGCAAACCGTGTGTGAAGGTTTCATGGCAAAGAGGAACGGGCATGGGGAGGAGAGGGCTCCCCAAATAAACAAAACAATTTCAACTGGAGTGGGGGACAGGCCGGCCAGCTGCCGCCACACAACTCGGGGCGAGTCCCAGGCGCTTTTGGTCGTTGCCCACGGGACACTGGGCAGCTGCTCCAGTCCATCCAGGCCAGCCTCTCACACCTCCTCTCCGGCACCCACGGAGGCAGCAGGGGCCTCACCCAGGGAGCCGGCAGGGGAGCTGCGGTGGGTGAGGCTGCTGCCGCTCTCGCTGCGTTGCTCGTCCAGCGGGATGAGATCTACCAGCACTGAGGAGAACTTCCGGTCACCGAAGGAGGCGCTCCACTTGGACTCGAAGAAGCGCTGCAGCCCAATGATGGACTGGACATCCTCCTTGTCCTGACGGAGAGGAGCACAGTGGGACAGGGTGGTCAGAAACGACAGCCAAACAAACCCTTACATGCACAATTCACCTCTACAAAGAGGTAGTGGCCCCAGCAGCCCGCTGGCCATGCGTCACAGAGAGACATACATATGGATAACACTTAAGGAGCTCCGTATCTGTGCTGGAAATGGTGCACTCTAGGTTGGGAGTGAAGGCAGGTCACCAGACAGTGATGAACGTGCTCCCCTCAGACAAGAGGATGCTGCTTCTCTCCTGCCCCCCATGGCTGGGCATGTGCCTACTGTCTGCTTCACAGCGGAGCCCGTCTACTGCCTGGCCCAACGCCAATGAAGAGATTGGGGAGTTATAGGAAGAAAAAAAACAGCAAGAGGAATGGCTATTCCTGGGTAAAGGCAATGGATTGTGGAGGTCTCTCTAGGGGGCAGAGATGCCCCCTCACTCTCCACAAGAAAAGGGCATGGCAACTCATCTCATGATGAGAAGATCACAGCCAAGCTGGGCTGTAAAACACTGCAAGGACATGTGAGTTATACTTATAAGATGGGACAGCAACGAGTTAAGCCCAGGATCTCGAAGGGACACTAGGGAACATGGTTTTCCATGTTTAAACTTCTGTTACACTTGTTTTCATGATAAATCTATTTTCGTGCTGTGCGACAAAAACTGGAGGGGGATCTGACATAGGACCAGCCAGCTGGGAGTGTGGGCCTATGAGTACTGACTGTATCCAAGAGGGCGGTTGGAGGATGGAGTGTGCCTATCGCAAGCCTGCAGAGAGCCAACGGGCCAGTGTAGGCTGAGAGGAGAGGGGGCTCGGGTGGCCAATGGCGATGGGGAGCTGAGCCGTGCTCAGGCACATGCTAAACACAGGTGGTAGCGAGTTGTCTCAGCTCTGGGCACCCCCAGGGTGCATCACATACTCACCCTGCCTGGTTCACTGCAATCAGACATGCCGTGCCCCCGCCCCATGCGTGGCCCAGGCCAAGGAGGGACATGCCTCTCCCCATAACCAGGAGGGAGAAGGAGCATCCCAGGCAAGCCCTGACCTCTGTCAGCTTGTTGAACTGCTTGATCATCCTCCAGACATCCTGGGCAAACTCCTCCGAGGAGCGGTAGGGTGGGGAGAGCTTCTCCTGCAGCTTGGCTCGGATCAGGGTCAGGTCAATGGTGTTCTGGCCCTCCTGTGGGAGATGGCAGGGGTCAGGCCTGCGCCCACCCACAGGAGACTCCTGCCCTCCCCATCTCCCTTGGCTCCTTTCCCTGCCACCCACACACCAGAAACCCTCTCCCTAGAATAGGGTCACCAGCACTCAAGCACTAATGAGACTGCCCCAACCCGGGGGTTCCCACGCCCTACATATCAACAGCAGCTCCCCACGCACAGCGACCCCCACACTTCATGCAGTGTGGGGAGCAAAGACCCACAGCATCAAGCGCATCCCACTCAGAGTGTGCCTCCCACCCCCTAGCGCACTGAGCACAGACCCCCACCCACAGCACTCCCCCGCATAACCCAAGCACAGCCCCCTTCTTCCCCCCCCGCGCGCCTCACCGTGGCATTCGATAGCCGGTGGAGAGGCCGGCATGGCTCATGGCATAGCAGCTCCAGCAGGACGCGCTCACACTTCTGCCAAGCCAAGGAAGACAGCAGGGTTAGGAGCAGGGACAAAAGGACCCAGCGACCACCCCTCCCACTTGGGATGGGGCCCGCACGTGGCCACAGCATCCCAATATGTGGCTCCATGGAGTCAGTGCAGGAGCAAGGCCGGGCCCTGAGGCACCAGACCAGGCCCAGTCCACCCCCCCAGACAGCAGTGGACTGGCCAGGCCAGCCCTGCTTGCTGGGACATCCTGCAGCCCACAGAGCAGACGATGAGCGCTCTGCTCATATGTGCCCCCAGCCTCATGGCGCTCTGGGGCAGGGAGAGTCTCACACTCCCAACACTCCCCCTCCCACTTGGCCACCAGCCCCCAGAGCATGAGCTGCCTTGCCCCACACAAACCCTCTGCTCCAAGGAGGAGAGTTTATTGGGGCCCTCGTCATCTTCTGAGGTGGGGAAGTTGATGCCGTCCTCGTCGCTGGGCGCGGACAGCTCCTGGCACAGCAGGCACTTCCACTCCTGGCTGTGGAGGCAATGAGAGGCGTGAGCACCACAGTAGGCGACTCCAGTGCAGCGAGGACGTCTGCCCTCTCAGTACCTCAGACCACTAGACACCACTCTCCTCCCAGAGATGGGGAGAGAATCCAGGAGTCCTGACTCCCAGCCCTGCCCCCACCCACCCATTCTAATGCCAGCTATTCACAAGGGCCAGTCACTGTGACCAGACCTTTGACTGAGGAACAAGCAGAGCCCAGCCAACTGGCTAGAACCAGCCTCCCCTTTTGGCTGGGCTGGGGCAGGCAGATTCACAGCTTGGTGCTATGGCCAGACACACCCAGCCTCTTTAGCACTCTGGAGCTGTGGTGTGGGAAGCAACGCACAGAGCAGACATGCAGTGGGCAGGTGTAGAGCTCAAGTGAGGGCAGCAGAGGCCAGGCTATCAGGGGACCTGGGGATGGGGATCACTACCTGGGAATCTCCTGCAGCACAGGGAGGTGGCAGTCCAGGTGGTAGCACTGCTCACACTGGTTACACATCACAACGGAGCCAGCCTTCCGGCACACTCTGCAGTGGGCAGCATCAGCCGCCTCCATGCCCCCCTCCTGGCTCTGGCCTGGTGTCACGTCCAGACCAGAGCTGGTGCTGCCGCTGGGGGAGATGAGGCGGGATGCGGAGCCTTCAGCAGCCAGGATGTCCTGGGGCAGGACGACAGGCTTGGTGTCTCTGGGCTCCTCTGTCGGACGCTCGATTGCCGCCTCCATCTCCTCCTCCTGGCGGGAACAGCATGGGGTTAGCAGCTCAGCAACAGCCCAGCGGGACAGGGAGGCCACCAGGGCTGGATTCCCCGTGGCCAGGAGCCCAGCGCCACCACTAACCACAGCACTGGCACATGCTCAACTGACCCCCTACAGCAGGCCAGGCAGGCACCCCAAAGCATCACTGACCTTGACCATGGCTCCGGGCTGGGTGGTGCCAGAGGGCTGCGTGGCACCCTGCTGCGCCCCGCGCTCAATGACGATCAGGTTGTAGTCCTCGTTGCTGTTGCCAGGGAAGACCTTGAAGACGGGCGGCTGGCTGTCAGCTGTCAGGTCCAGATCCAGCCGCTCCAGGCTCACCCGTGGCACCTTGCGCATGACATTGCCCATGTCACTGTCCAAAGGCCTAGGCCTGCAATGTAGCACAGGGCTCAAGGTATGACCACTGACTGGTGGCGGGGCCCCACACCCAGGTGGAGAGGGTCACAGCAACAGGAAATCCATGGGGGGAAAGGGGAGATAGACAGCATGCAACAGGCTGGTAGATAAATACAGTCCCACTCCGCCCCCTACACTCCTGGCACTGCGACAAGAGCCCAAATGCTTCCCCAGGCATCAGGGGAAGGGCTCAGTAACTTACCTCTTCATTCCCGATACATGGGCCTCGGTGCTGTCTGTTGGGGAAAGAAGCCAGGCACGAGTCAGGAGGCCTTTCTCCCCTCAGCCGGGTGCCCCCCCGCCATCATCTCCCTGGTTGGGGGGCTGGGAGAGAACAGATGCCTGGCTCCAACCACACTACCAATGGAAATCCCAAAGAAGCCAGAAGAAGAGAGCCAGTTTCTAGCCCTGGAATGGGTGGGAAGGCTGGTGGGTCTCCCAATTAATCTCAGAGGGGTATCGATGCTAAACCCTGAAGAGAGACTTTAACCGCATCCCTGCAGATGGTGTGGGCAGCTGGAAGGGCAATGGGAAAGGGGGTTGCCCATAAGGAGTGGGGAGGGAGCATGAAGACAGGAAGAGGTGCTGCTTCCCCCATGGCATGATGCCACACCCCTGATGATGCCCCCAGCACCTTGCTCTGGGGCCAGACAGGAGATCTGAGGGCAGGGTGACACACTGTCCCCCCAAGTGCTGCCACCCCCTTCCCCGCCAGGGCTTCTTACCTAAGTCTCCAAAGCCTTCCTCCTGGGTCTCCATGGGCTGCAAAGGAATGAAAAGGTGGGTACATCAAGAGGAACTCAACCAGACCCCCCCAGGAGACTCCAAGCCCTCCCATTCCCAGTTACCGCTCTGCCTCTACCCTGTCAACAACCTCTTAATGCCAACTGATAATGGGGTGCAGAGGGGTTGCATAATTCTAGTACATGCGAGGTCTCAAATGCAAACTGGTGTCAGCACTGGTGTTCAGTATCACACTGACGTGGATGCATGAGTACTATGAATATCTGCTGAAAATATGTAAATTAAGCATTGTGTGCTTCACAATGGGTCTCCCATCCACCAGTCTGGACTGAATGCAAATGATCACAAGTGATCATTTGCAAAGGAACTAAACAGGACACCTCCCAAAAAAAGCAGTAGCAGAGGGAGGAAGGGGGGGACAGACACCACACAAACCCTCTCTCGCAGTGCTGTCTGGGGGAGGATGCTCGGAGTTGTGCATTTTTCACACCCATTACACTAATATTTAAGGTCTGTAGTGTAGACCTAGTCTAAGTGAAGAGCTAGTGGCAAGCTGGTGGAAGGTACTAGCAGGCTTGGTGATTCAGTAGTGTTCAGTGGATAAGGGGATGGACAATCCCAGTGTACGGGGCTTGGTGTGAACACTATTGCACTCTGAACAGCAGTGCTTAGGGTGCCAGAGGCTAGTGGTTTCAGGGGGCTGATCCATAGCAAGCACAGACAAAACTCCCTCATGCTCACAGCAAGTAGTGCTGAAGGGCCTCACAACCCTGGGTAGCCATCCTCAGTAGCACCCCCAGGAGTAGACAAGTTACAGGGATCCCCTGGGTCCCGTATCTATGCATTAGCTCGCCAAAGAGTCACGTAAGGTTTCTACTGGAAGCCTGTCTCACACCACTCATCTTAATTGTTGTATGCAATTCTGTTGTAGTCATGTTGGATATTGGAGACAAGGTGGGTGAGGTCATATCTTTGATTGGACCAATTTCTGTTGGTGAGCAAAGACAAGCTTTCAGTATGTTGGACAAACAGAAGGTGGTCCAATAAAATAAGATTCTGGAAAACTTGTCTCTCTCACCAACAGAAGTTGGTTCAAATATATGACCTCCCCTACCTTCTCATCTTAAGTGTCATGAGATATATGTATGGATGTGAGGAGCTGTCTATAGACTGAAAATTATGTTCTTAAGGTCTGAGTGGGGGGCCAATCACCAGAACTTGATAAACAAGTTTAAGACCAAAAACGTGTCTCTCCATATAAGTTAACTGTTGCACACGTCACAAATGTTGCACACTTTACGATCTGAGCAAAATGCTAACTGAGTGATTGCAAATTCTGGGAGCGATTTTAGACAGAAAAACACAAGCAGCTGGGGTTATCCTCTCTGCAAGGGAAGACCATGAGTTTTTGTACTATAAGACTCCTAGGTGAAGGATCCATGGTGAAGTAAGCAAACGCACTGCCAGCTTCAGAAAAAAACAAGGTCACAGCCAGGTTGTTAAATGTTGGGAGAAGAACTTGAGTGGGAGACCCTCCTCTCTAATAAACTTTATCTTGTTAGTTAAAGTTAGGCCCTAGAATGGGTTATGATTTTATTTTATATGTAACCCTTCGTTTCCAACAGCTCCGCTTGCTATCATCTGCATCACTTCTGGTGTTAAATAAACTTATATTTGCTTTCTCTAAACACAAATGTAAAAGTGCTGTGTATTAAGCAGAGCTGCCTTCTAAGGTCTAACCAGGAAGCTGCAGTGTACTGTATCTTTGGGAATAAAGGATCCAGGAATTCTGTGAGTGTCCAATGGACACCACAGGGGGACCCTTTGGATAGGTCTACACAGAAGAGAAAAACCCATGGCTGGCCAGGCCCAGCAGACTCAGGGTCTCAGAGCTGTTTCATTGCAGTGTAGACATTCAGGCTCCATCTGGAGCCTGAGCTTTCGGACCCGTCGAACCCGCAGGGTCCTAGAGCCCGAGTGTCAAGCCAAGCCTGGAAGTCTACAGATCAATGAAACAGCCCTGCAGCCCAAGCCCCAGGAGCCAGACACAGCTGGCACTGGCCAGCTGCAGATTTTTCTTTGCTAGGCAGACATACCCCCTAAGGACTCCAGGGGGGTTGGAATGTGCCTAGTCCTAGCCTGCAAAGGGAAGGTGGAGCCAGTGTAGGCATCAGGCCCTGGTGCACCCCCTGCAGTGCCAGCCTGGGTTCTCCTGGCCCCGCTCACCTGCACGGCGGCGGATACCAGGGTGCTACCCTCACTGATGAAGCAGTCTGCCTGGCTATTGGAAGACACGGTGGGCTGCAGCAGGACTCCCGGGGCTAGCTGTCCCTTGCTGACGACTGTGGACTGCACCGAGACTTGCTGCATGCCCTGTGGGGAGATGGAGAAGGGCCTGTTACCCCTATGGGAAGGATGGAGCTTGGTGCACAGGCCACCCCACTGCCACTACCATCAGGAAGAGACTCCCCCACCATCTGCAAGGTGGCCGCCAGAGCATGGCACCCACCTGAGTCCCATTGACCTGGGGCAGGAGCACTAGCTGGCCCATGACTTGCTGCTGGCCGTTCGTCTGCAGGAGGCCGCCGGGCTGCACCAGCTGGAGCTGCATGGGCTGTACGTAGGTGCTGCCGGCACCACTCTTAACCGCAGAGGCCATGAGGATCCGGGCAGGCTGCTTCAGCGGCTGCTGCTGCAGAGGCGGAGGCTGGCTCTGTGAGACAGCAGCCCCGGGCGGATTCGGGACCATGGGAGGGACATTCGTAAGAGGAGCCAGTACCTGGGGAGTGCTGGAGACCTGTTTCACCCCTCCTCCCGCTGTCGGGCCGGTGGCATTGGCTCGCTGGATCTGCGCGTTGGGGGCTGCAGGCTGCGGGGCGCCGCTCCGCTCTGAGACTATCGTTCCTGGGGAGAGGACAGACACATTAGGGAGACCCCAAATGAGGGAACAAGGCACCCAGGCCTGAGTTAGGTCCACCTCTGGGTTTCCACAGACCTTTGCATACCCAGTTTTGTCGTCCCCCCCGCCTCCCCATCTCTAAGCTGCAAGTAGAGTGTGGTCCCATGTCTGGGGAGACAGCTCCTGTAAACATCCCTGGCAGGCTTGAGGCAGGCTGGCCATTGGGCTCTGCTCCCATGGCACAGTGGGGTGCTCTGTGCACTGGCTTAATCCCCACACCCAGCTGGCCCTGCTGCAGGAGGCAGATTTCAGGTGGGCCCTAATGCCCAGAAAGCAGCCCCGGGACTGGACCCCGTGGCCCTGGAGATGTGCATGCCAGGTCCCACAGCTCACCAAAGGTCTCTGCACTCTTGGTCCAAGCGTTCAGATCCCACTGGAACTTCATGTCCCCCTGGGGTTCCACAGGGTCTACGATCATCTTGAGGGCACGGTGCAGCTGGAAGTAGATCTGGGGAACAGGGAGGATAAAGATGGTCACACACAGGGTAACAATGCCACTGAAACCCAGGCAGCTGGGTCTCCCGTCCTGTCCTCTCCTCCTCTGTAACCCCCGTGTGGCCAGGCTGGGGAAACCCTGACATCTCAAAGTCACTGGACTTCAGATCTCCACGTGGTGCCTAGGAGTCAGCAATGGGAGATCACACCCATGCAAGCTTGGAGGGATCCACACTGGTCACAACCTCCCCACTAACCATTGGCACATGGCTGGTGCACCAATAAGACCACCCAAGACAGATACAAATACTACAGAAACAGGGAACCTTTGGAGCCCACAGTGTTAGCTTTGTGAACTTTGTGTGTACATTTACAGACTGGCCAGCAACTGTGTGCTGGGATAAAGGGTCAGATGGGTATGCTTCCTCCTATAGGTCTACAGTTAATAGGCGGTAATTAACGTCAACCCCCCAACACAAACAAGGCAGGTAATGAGCATAGCACTGCCTGGTCTGACCTATCTCCAAACTGCATCAACTATCAGCTCTGAGCTGGGGAGAGGGTCACCCATTCAAACCAAGAACACACAAGACTGGAATTTTTTCTAAGAGCTCTGCCCCCATGCACACATGGATTAATTCAAGGCCTATGCTATCCAAGAGATCAGCAGATGATCACAATGATCCCTTCTGGCCTTACAAGCTACGAACCTGCGACCAGAAGACATCCTGCAAGACTTTAAACTTACCAGCATCTCCACGGGGAAGATGGTAAGCCAGGCCTGCATAAAAGCCATTTGCTGTTTTCAAACAGTGTTTTCTCTGAATACACAGCACTCTGCTGTCTGGAGGTTGGGTAGGCCCTGGTAAACCCTTTCACTGCTCCCAAGAGAACAGGACAGCAGGTGCTGAATCAAAGTCAGACCTGTTGAGGCCATCCCAGTGAACTGCAGGGGTCTAAGACCTAAGACACCGAGTCCGGAGGGCATGAGGCATGGGGATTCTGGCCTGAGAAAGGCAATAGATGAAGGCTGGGGAGGTGAGTGGGATTGTGACCCAGGAACTTCTTGATGCCAAACTGGAAAAGGGAACAGGGAGCATAGGTTGGGGTTTTTGTTTTTGTTTTTGTTTTTTTTTTTTTTGGGGGGGGGGGGGGTTTGTTTGGTGTTTTGTTTTGTTTTAAACAGGGATCCCCAGATGTGTCTGTTCAGTTCACCGAAGGGTAGTGTGGGAGGTCTCTAACCAGCGCCCATAGGTCATCCTCACTGCAAAATGTACGTCTGGGTAATATTTAAGGAGTCATAACTATGCTGGAAATTGTTTTTTCAAAGCCATGGAGGTGACATGTATTAAACAGGTTCCTTTCAAGCAGGAGGCAGCAGAAGCTTATCTGCCTGTCTGGCCATTGCATGTCTCAGAACATAAGCATATCTGCATGCGGAGCCAGATGTGGATTACAAGATGACAAGGTTTCCAAGACAGCAGCCCCAGGGGAAAAAAAAATCAGTGGGGGGTATCCTACTTATGAAAAAGAACAAGGGACTATCCAAATATATCTACGGGTACCAGGAGACACCCTTTATCTTTCCTTGAGGAGACAAACGGTCAGCGTTTTCTCTCTCATGAAGAGGGTCTGTGTCAACCTGGCTGAAAAAGGCTGCAGAAACTTTGAGCAAGCAACACTTCATTAGACAAGAGAATAGCTTGATAATTAAGTCTAGGCCCTAGGAGGAGGCATGTTATGATTTTATCTGACCATGTAACCATGTGTTTTCAATACTCTGATGTGCTAATCTCTATACTTTGTTAAATAAACTTTGACTTGTTGTCACTGTGAACTACTTAAGTGATATTTAAAAATGCTTTAAAAGGCATACTGCTTCATTGGGAACAGTTCATGTAACAGTATTGAAAGCAACCAGTGGACCAGGGCTGGTCGCTGCAAGGGGATGCTCAGATATATCACCAAGCTGCAAAGTGACAGCAGAGCCAACACAGGCTGAGAGGGGCGTGGTAGTGCTGTCTGTGGAGTCAGGTGGTAGTGAGATGTCTCAGCCCCGGGAAGTATCACAGGGATGGGGCTCTCAAGGCAGCAGGAAGGGGTCAGAGGTGGCTACCTGTGGAACTGTGACTGTTAATCCCACTTTCCCCATTTGCTCTTCTTTGGGGGCTGCAAAGAGAACAGCCTGCAGAGCAAGCCGTTTTGCTATGGATATGCTGAGATCACTGCAAACCAACCACAGCATTTCACCCACTGGCAGGTGCAGAGATCCCAGCAACAGCTAGATACCATCTCCAGGCTTCCCCTCACTGATAAGCCTTCTGGGGCAGGTAGCTCATTATGGCCGAGGGTGCTGATTCCCCATGGGGTCCCCCTACTGCTACCACAGTGTGAAGCAAGTCTGCTGAGAGGCGGCCAGTTCAGGGTTAACCTCTGAGGGGCTTGTGACAGATACGACAATTCCCTACAATATCCTGGACAAACCTTACCAAATTAAATATTTTGGAGATCATTGTATTAGAAACACAAGTGCATCTGTATTATGGGATTGTATCTAATGTCTCTAGAGGGAGACGTGACTAACGTAATCCCTGAGGAATATTTATTATGAGCTTCAAAGGGTTCTTAATGTACCTCCTCCCTCCTCCAGTTATGCAAAAACCCAGCTTTATGAAGGGAATGAACAGAACAGGGCAATTATCAAGTGATCCATACTGTCATTCAGTCCCAATTTCCAGCAATCAAAGGCTATGCACACCCAGAGCACGGGGTTGCATCCCTGACCAACTTGGCTAATAGTCATTGATGGACCTATCCTCCATGAACTTATCTAGTTATGCCCTGAGAAATACCATTGTCTACTGATTACCTGCTCCTGGAATCTCAAGGTCAAAGACCCTCGCTGTATAAAAGACAGGCTCAGTTACTCATGGGGGGTGGCTGTTCTCAGCAAAAGCTGTTATGAACTGGTAACCCCAGAAAAAACCCTTTGCTGGGGTTTGAAGAACTGATCACCAGCGAGAACCCTTCCCGCAACAGGGGTGATCTCTGCTAAGCGTATTAGTACACATGCCAGTTCTTATATTGCTTTAATATGTTTTCTACAGTGCTTTCACCGTAAGAATAAATATGCTTGCTGAGAAAGAGCTGGGTGGTCACTAACCAGGGAAAGTCACGCTGTTTGTAGCCTCTGAGGAGAAAGTAAGCAGATGTTGGCCTGCTTAGGCCATCTGACTTGCCAGGGGGGATTTACAGCGTAGGTGGAGAACTGCATACCCTGGAAATACCCCGGCCAGGAGAGAGACACATGCAGGTCTCTGCCCAAAAGAGCAGACAGCTGGGGAGCCTGGAGCAGATGTCCTTGCTGGATCATAGAGGAGGAATGCAGGAGCAGTCAGACTGAGCTGTGACAGGTTGTACTACACCAGCAAGAGCTGATCACAGTGGCAGTCTCAGAGTAGCCTGCAGTGAGTACAGCAGAACCAGCCTGCGACCAGGGTCAGCGACCTGGCAATAGATGGGGCCCTACTGTGCTGGACTACTGTAGCAGCCAGTGCCACTGCCCCCACTCCCACACATCTTCCACTCACCAGTTTCTTGGAAAGCAGCAGGGCAGTATTGTTGTCACTCTCCAGGGCCCAGGAGGCAAAACGCAGGATGTGCTCCTGATGGCGCTGTAGCTTGGTCATAGCCCAGTGCTGACGCTCCAGCTTCTCCTGCTGCCCCTCGGTCACTTTCTGCAACACAGCCAAATGCCAGCACCCCATCAGTGACAGTGCAGAGACCTGCCCTACCCACCCCCAGCAGGATGCTGCCACATGCCCCAGGCTGCAGAGCAGGCTGTGTGGACCAAGTGGGAATTGCTTAGTATTTTAATGAATGATATGCACATCAGTGAATTGAGTAGGGATTGCTACTGAGTGGATGCAAAAAACTGTTCCTGGGGTAGAGCAGAAGACATGGGGAGTAACCAGGGGGGCACGAATGGATCGTTAAAAGGGCTGGCAGAAGCCACCAATGATAAGGGAGGTTCTGGAAAGTCAATGGGAGCCTCAAGGACTGACCCAAATTCATGAGGAACTCCGGCAGGTGGTGCATGTGATCTCAGCATGGCTCTGCAGCAGGGCAACAATACTTGCTGAAGTGCAACACTCCCTGGAAAGTGGACAGATACCTGTTCTGAGACTGATCTCAGCTTGATGTGCTAGGCACAGCCAGTGGGTGGAGCAGGAATGAGAGAGCTCTGCAGCCCAGTCTAGGAGGCAGAAGGGCCATGGAGCCTACCCCTGTGGAGTGGGATCCCTTGGGGGCTGGCACACTGGAAAGGTTTCTCTAAGGGACTATCTAAGAGCTGGGATGTAGCACAGATCCTGTGAATCCAAGATAATCGGGAGGAGCCAGCCTTAGTTGCTGAGAGTGGGGAAAGCGCAGGTTTCAGAGCTAAGATTAACACGTGCTTGGAGCAACTTCTCACACACCACATTCAAGGCCCCTGCCAGGACAGCAGGACATGCACCTACCTGTGCGTCACTGACCAGCACCTTGCCCCGTTTGTTGAGCTCCTTCATGATCTGCAGGATGGCCATCTTCACATCCACCTGCACCCGCTTCTGCACATCCGTCACCTGCCGGATCCTGCGAAGCCACACACACTGAGCATACTATACACCCACACCCACCACTCTCCCAGGGCTTTCTGTCTCAGAGGCTGGGAGCGGTTCTGCAATAGCATATGCTTCCCTCTTGCATCCCTTCAGCTGGTTAGGGCCAGACATGCTCTCATGTAGCTGTTGCTAAGACAGGAGTGTCTGACCTGGGCCTGGTCCTAAATTGCTCTCTGAAAGGGGACACCTTTCCATCAACCCCAAGTGCTTCCTCCCCAGCTAACAGGAGTCCCAGAGGCCTCTGTCCTGACTGCACCTACCAGCTAGGACCACTCCCTTTGGCTAATGGGAAATGCAGAAAGCAAACAGGAGTCTGTTCAGTGACACCAAAGGTTTCAACTCTGGCCATATGGCGTCAAGGACCAGAAGAGGTGGTCTTGCCCTGACTCACAACACCCTTGGCACAGAGCAAGAGGAGAGTTGAGTTGCAGACATGGACATTGCTTGCAAAGATACTAGGCACATGTGTACCCAGAGTGGAATACACACAGGGACCAATACTCAAAGAGAGGAGATCTCTCAATCCCCTCTTCCCCCAGGCATAAGAAAGGGCTGCCCTGCGCCTCTTTGTGGCTGGTGGTATTCCTCTTTGCAGCTCAGCAGCATGGTCGGGGCACTCAGGAGGGCTACGTACGAGGTGCGCACTTCCTTTGTGGATTTCTGCAGGCTGGCGTGCTTGTCCCCCAGGCGCTTCACCAGTGCAGCCAGCATCTTGCGCTGGTTCCTGACAGCATCCTCCAAGAACTGATACCTGCAAGGATGGGAGCCGAGAGTGAATGCTTGGAGCTGGCCAGCCCGAAAATGGGTGCAGGGGCTGCAACCCATGAACCCCTCCATACCAGCTGGTCAGGGGGGTGCAACCATCTCCTGATTCTCGTATGTACATTTTGGTTCACCAAAGTACACCACGGGAGATCTCAATGAAAGCCAGGGTCACACTGGTTATTAAATATTGTTGCGAATTGTATGTACACACTGAAAATATGTTCTTAGATTCCATCTCACAGCAGAGGTGGAGAAGCAGGTTTTCTGCTAGACAAAGGACTTTTATTAGCCTGTCTCTTGGCCAGCAAGTAAATTAAGCATTGTAAGTTAACACAACGGAGACATGCTTACATACGCAGTGAACGGGGAAGAGTACAGAGCGGGGTAGAGAACCTTATCTTGAGATACACGTCAAAAGGTTTGCTGGACTACATTTGGGGAACAAAAGACACCCTGTCTTCCCGCAATCAGGAAGTAAGTGGGAACTGTGTTGACTTTCATGAAAATGGGCACCCAGCCCACTTTTGTTGGAACACTGCAGAATGATGTCTGGGACAAGATAGAATTTAGACAGGAGGTTAGCCTGCTACGCCGAGAGTCTCCCAGAAAGTGTGTTAGGCTTTTGTTTTGTGTGTAACCTTTCGCTTCCATTTCCTCGCTCACTATCTCCTGACTCTGATAATTCACTATAAACCTCAGTGCTGCCAAACTACGCATGGCGCTGCTCCTGAGTTGAATCACACAAGCTGGGTACTCCCTACTGCGCTAAGTGCAGGATGGCACAGCCCAGAGGAGATTGCTAGGTGGCTGACAGGCTGGTAGTGACAGGGAGATTACAGCCTGTCTCCTCGCTGGAGGCAGGGGTGTAAACTGACTCAGTTCGGGCTACCCTGAGAACGGTCACAGGGGCCCAAGTGAGAACAGGTCCAGGAACACCAAGACCCAACCTACCCACAGCACCAAAGGTTGGTCTAGCTGCCTCAACCACACCAGCAGCCAGGAAACATGGCAGAGGCCAGCCATGCCTAGCGGAGAGACCTGGCATGGCCATCCCAGCCAAGCCATCTAGGAGAGAGGATACACAGGTTGGCAGAGGGGTCTCCTACGACTGTCCCATCTGGAAGGAAGCATGGCACAGGCTGGCAGAAGGCATCCACATTTCCAGCCTTGCACTGACTGAGGCAAAGAGCCTGCCCCAGGCCAGCCACACCTGTGCAGAGGGCATGCAAGCCTGGCCCAAGTCAGCCACACCATTAGGAACCCAGGCAGAGGTAGGGGACAGCGCAACCCTGCCTCAGAACAGGCAGAGAAGGGATACCAGAGAGCAGCGTAGTCACCCATAGCAGAGTACAGCCAGCAGACGTGCACACTTACTGGTGATCCTTGTGGGCATTGAGCTGGCAATCCCGGCAGGTCAGCGTGTCACAGGTGTCACAGAACAGCACCAGGGGCTCATGCTTGTGCACAGAGCAGTAGACGGTGCGCTCGCCTTCCTTTGACTTCGACGGGCCTAGAGCAGAGCGCGAGCATTACCCTCCACCTCCAGCCAGGATCCCAGGGACACTGCTGCCCACAGCAGCCAACCACCAACCTGGAGTGGTCTGTGGGTCAGGAGTGAGGGGCAGCAGCAGAGCTGCAGGAGGAAGCCCAGGACTGGGATAGTTGGGGCTGCAGGCTGGGATCGAGGGATAGTGGCAGAGCTGTGCATTGCGGTGAATCCAGGGGGGCTGCAGGTCTGGATTAAGGGGCACTGGCAGAGCTGAAGGGGAAGCCTGCTCAGCCATCACACACAACATGCCGGACAGCCTGTGTGCCCAGTCCTCCCTTGTCCCAGATTCCCTCAAGCTATGAGCTCCTCTCATCGAAGCTTCCCATGCTGGTCAGAGGACAGCAGAGCCCATGCTGCCAGGGGGTAGGCAGTGCAAAGCCCTCTCCCCCAGGAATGACACAATGGGGATGTAAGAGGCCCAGCTTTCTGCCTCTGGGGCCTTGTCTACATGAGAAAGTTGCACCAGACTGCCCAAAGGGAAGAATTCAAACAGATTCAATTAAAGCAGTACAACCCCAGGTGGATGGTCTCACTTCATCTGAAGAGTGGATTTTATCACTTGAGAACGGGTTAAGTTGAAAAGAACAAACATCGCATCCACATAGGAGTTTGCACCGGTTTAGCCACCTGATTGCAAACCCGTTTAAACCAGTTCTCATGTAGACAACACCTAAGTGCAGCACTCTGGGTGGGCAAGAAGCAGTTACACTCCACGACCCCCAACCCCACTTCAAGGGGCACATGGTACCAGGCTAGCTCAGGATTCCCCCACCAGGCGTGGGGGCGGAGTGGTGGGGCACTGACCTGTGGATCTGACCGTGTGGTCCTTGGTGTACTTCACCCTTTGGTGGGCTTCCACGCATGTCTCACATAGCGGCTCTGAGCACTCCACACAGTAGCTGGTAGCCGGGGCATTGTCATCGCAGCTGGTGCAGCACTGGGGGACAGGGGAAAGGGTGAGCACCAGGGAACACACCAACCCCCCCCCCCCCCCCACAACCCCAGCCTAGCACCTCAAATAATGCCAAGACCTGGGAAAGGAAAGCCTGGGGCACATGGCAAGGACAGACACCAGGGCTCATTTCCAAGGGTGTTCAGCATCCGCAGCTCTCAGTGCAGTTATGGGCACCTGTGGTATTGCATGGAGCAATGACCCTGGGAGCACAGTTTTGCGGTCCCACAACTAACACTGAACGGATGAAAATAGGCTCCAGATGTGCGATGGGTTTGGAGCTAACCTGTCCTAACTTATTCTCTGCTTTAAGATTATGTCTACAGTACACATAATTTACAGCGGCATAGTTGTGCCACTGCAGTGCTTCTGGTGAAGACGCTCTAAGCCGACAGAAGAGCTCTCCCAAAGGCTTAACTCCTGCCTCCACAAAAGGTGGCAGTTATGTTGGCCGCCGAAGCTCTCCCACCGACATAGCGCTGTCTACACCAGCACCTAGCTGGACATAATTTACATCCCTCGGGGGTGTAGATTATTCACACCCCTGAATGATGTAAATTATGCCAAAGTCATTTGTAATGTACACAGCCTAAGAGGGTGACTGTGTGAACACAATGGCTTCATTCAAGCAAGCAGGCCTGACAACCAGGCACTTCCTTTCACCAGGAGAACTGAACTGGTCTATGGCCAGGCTCTGCAAGCTACTCCCACCACAAACTGGGCTGCATGGCAACCTGGGAATAACAAGGTGGGGAGCAGAATTGTGCTCTCCTGAGGGGTCGATCAGAGACCGTGGAGGAAGGGGCATGAAGGCTGTATCCCCACCTGGTTGGCATCCTTGCTGTCTGTGGCTGCCTCTGCCCCACTGTCTCTCAGAAAGTAGTTCTCCACGATGTCTTTGAGGTAACACTGGTGTTTGCACACAGGGCAGTCCACCACTGCAAGGGAAGTGGAGAAGAAGAGTGTCACACACAGGAAGCAGCAGCTGATTTGCAGATAATCCAGAGGGGTGGGAGGGGGGTGTAATTAATCCACCTCCTAGAGAGGAGAGAAGACCTCCCATTGACATAGCGCTGTTTACACTGGGAGTTTGGTAACGGATTCAATCACCCCTGAAAATCCACACCCCTGAGCAACATAATTATACAGACATATGTTTGTAGAGTAGACTAGTGCTAAGATACTGAAACTTAGCACCATCTCTGAATGGCTGCTGCAGGCCTGGACATGGGATGTAAGGGCTGTCCGGAAGGGTCTCTGCATCTTGACTGAAACTGCACCTGCTCATGCTCCATGAGCAGAACACAGTCACTGGGCCCTCTTCCTTTGCCCCACCAGTTGGATTTCTCCAGCCTAAAAGCATCCCAACATTAGGGGCTTCCATAATTCCCAAACAGCAGCCACACAGATCCTACACATCTTACAAGAGTACACGGAGAAGGAGTCATTTCTCTCCCAACTGCCATGTTACAGGGCACAACCTCTGCTCTCACAGCACCTGAGCAGAAGCCAGCAGGGAGAGCACAATGCAATGGGTAAAGGTGGGCCAACCTGCTTTCAAGTGCTCAAAACTTAGTAGAATTTGCCCCCAATGAGCAAGACCCCCCCCCCCCACACACACACACACACCTCTGCCTCCCCACAGAGGAGCAGCCATTAAAATGGAGGGGTTTACTTGTGAGGAACTGGTACTTTTGGTAGTGCCTGGGGTTTGGGCTCAGGGAACATGGAATTGCTTCTGTATCAAGGGTTCAGTTCCTTTATCAAGTTGATGTCAGATAACCAGGCTCAGTTTATTAACTAAAGATAAATCAGCAGAGCACAGAAAGGTGACTACATTACTAATCTGGGAAACAGTCTTGTAGCTGTTACATCTTCACTGTTCCAACTCTGAGCTCAATTTTGCACATATTTATATTCCCCCTGTTTACAGCACATATTAAATTCCACAGCCCTTACACACCTTCTCTTATCTATCTCTGTAGAAAACATTCCAGACATTAAAAGACTAGAGACATCTAGTTAGTGCACAGTGCATATTCGACAAACCTCACCAAAACATACATCTGATGTATTCTGCATGTACAAAACAGGTTACAGCAATTTAATTACTAACAAGTTTCGACAACAACATTTACCATGAATACAAAGCATTATGTGCAATTTTAACTAATTCACTACACTAACATCTGCCATCTCAAGATTTCTGTTTACAGATTAGGAGTCATCCTCCCCATCCTCTCCTGTAACTCCTGATAAGATCCACTCTGCACCCCCCTCTCCATTACAAGATGGAGCAAGTGTCTGAAGGGTGCATGTTAGAAACACTTAATTCTAAGGATAGTACAGCACTGGAACAGGTTACCTAGGGAGGTTGTGGAGTCCATCGTTGGAGATTTAAGAGGTTAGACAAACCTATCGGGCACAATCTAGGTGTACCCGGGTCCTGCCTCAGCTAAGGTGTGGGGGACTGACGAGATGATCTCTTGAGATCCCTTGGTAACAGATTCATTATTCCTCCACTGCCCCCACCAACCCACTAACGCTGGATGGTTGCATTAGCCTTTGACATGGCTCAGCTTTTAGCCTGTGTTATTTCACTCTGCCAAGCGCCCTGTTGCAGGACCAGCAGAGCCAACCTCATTTAGGACTCTGGTGAGGCCCTAGGGGACAAGACAAGAAAAAGAAGAGCAACAGATGGCTCAGAGAAGAGGAGAGCAAAGCTGGGAGAAACCATCTCCCCGACAGGTGAGAGCCAATGGGCAAACTTAATATTCCAGCTGCATCCAGTGAGTGGGAATAAGCAAATCAAATACTTCTTGTATGGACAATTAAATCTAAATCATGATCCCTTTTCTGCAGATGAGCTAGTCTATCCTAATTGACTCCCCGTAAGTCTTGCCCTTCTGGTACAGTGGGTAAATTCCAAGGGGGGAAGAGGAGACGCTGACATCAGGGAAATCCAGAGAAGGGTGATAGAGGCAGAGTTATTTTAGTAATTTATAAAAACTTTGCAAGCATACCAGTACCTCAAGGCTCAGGGGCATGAGATAGTTTCTCAGTGCATGGATGTAGCAACATGGATCCCCCTGGGATCACCCAGGGACTATTGCATGGTAAAGGTCAGACCACGAGCTGATCTGAGAAGGCCAGCCTACTGCTTCCTGAATTTGTCCATGGTGCAACTCCCTGGAGAAGAATTAACCCCCTTCACACATTCCTGATGTCAAGCCCAGATCCTGTTAGTCATTTGCAGCCAGGAAAGCGGTGAGGGTTCCCCAAAGTTGCTCATTCTTCAGTGACAAAACTGCGCCAGACCCTCTGATGACTAGGAAAACAAGCGGGCTTGGTCATGTTCAGTGGGACGCAAGCCACGGGGTATCCTAGCTACCCCTACATACCGGTCACAGCACAGATTTCCTGTGGTCTTGGATTCTCACCATGAATGCACTGCAGGCTACCTCTTGGCTCCCCTTCTCCCCTGACTAGCAGCCTTGGGCCTGGTCTACACTATAAGGCTTAGGTCAATGTAAGTTGCCTTGCTGCGCGTCTTCACTTAAGTTGGCTCCACCTAAGTGCCTCTCCACGCCGATTTGGTAGCATCACCTCCCAGAGCGGCACAATTAGCTTGACACCACGTTGCTTACTTTGACTGTCATTGGCTTTTTAGGAGCTGTCCCACCATGCCCCACGCTGACAGTACAATCGATACAAGTGCTCTTGGTGAGGATGCGCACTGCCGATACAAGGAAGCAAGTGTGCGCACACACAACTGATTTTAGTAACTGTGGTGGCTGTGTGCCGACGTAAGTTAGGTCAACATAATTTTGTCATATCAACGTGGCCAGCGACTGCATTATAAATCAGACAGAAAGAGGGCAAACAAAGACAGCTGCTCATTTAACAGCAACCATCTGCGTATGGCAGGGAAGCACGAAGTGGCTGCTGCGGCAGCCCAGCAGGGCAGAACCCTCGCTGATTAATGGCTCGTGAAAAGTGGAATGTCTGGTTTTCTCCAAGCAGGATGGTGGCTCCAAAGTGCAGTTTCTGAAGACCAGGGTTGACCCTAAATTCCCAACAGTAGAAACACTTGCAATAACCTCAGATGGGAGAAGGGAAGCCCATTTTAAAACTGCAGAGAGGCACAAGATGCCTGGGTCTGCACTATGCTACTGTTTTCTACAGCACCCACTGTCACAGCATCTAAGCACCAACCCCCTGGAGTTGCTCTGTAATGAGTTAACACTGCTGACCTGTTTACTGGGATGTTCATGGTGTGAAGTGGTTTGTTTAACATAATGGGGGTTGTCAGGAAAAACAAGCAGGAACATGTTAACAGACCATACTCCCAGGGTGACTTGCATTTCATAGAATCAGAGTTGGAAGGGACCTCAGGAGGTCATCTAGTCCAACCCCCTGCTCAAAGCAGGACCAACCTCAGCTAAATAATCCTAGTGAGGGTTTTGTCAAGCCGAGTATGCAAGTATATTTCCCACAACATATCTAATGGGCAAATTCTCAAATGCTCCAATCTAAGCAGATGCTAATCCCTTTAAGCAAGAAGATGCTGCATCTTTCATGAGTGGGCCAAAAATCCAGCTCTCATTTGTCTGTGCAACACCACCACAATGCTGGAGTCACATCAAGTACACTCAACTTCCGTGCCTGCGCAGAACCCCTCTGCCTAACAGAGTATGTGAGAGAGCCATGCTCTTGGCATATTTAAATGAATCAGCTGTAAGATTCTCACCACAGCCATTTCCATTGATGGCATTCACATAGCAAGCCAAGTGGCCCAGGCAAGTATCTGTGGGAACAAGCAGCTTCTTTGCCAGATCTGCTATGGGCCACTCCACAGCCAGCTCCAACCTGCCAGAAGGCCAACGTCCCAAGCACAGCCATTCTGCTACATTCACCCTGGAAAGGCTCGAAATCTTCCTAAGCATACCTCTGTGACCTTTGAAGCCCCATTCAGAGCAGGATTTACAGATGATTTACATTAGAATGCATTAGCTAGAAGCAGGTGTTAACACATCTGAAGAGTGTAGGAGGAGGCAATCTACACACTTCAGCCTGGTGTAGGCTTAGCATGCGTTAAAAAGATACCATGCCTTGACTTCTCAAATGTGTCAATGCACTTTCTGTCCTACAATGGGAGCTCTTCCACCGAGCAGCACAACTTTCCTCTTTAGGGAAGATGACAGGAAGGCAGTGCCAAGATTAAGGAGAGAGGAGTAGAGAGAAGAACCCAACAGCAGTGGCATGTCCATTATGTATATTTTCCAGTGCACTATCCTGCTTGGTTTTGCGGCACAGCCAACCCAGGGTGGGTGGCTGAATGGGATGCAGAAGGAACAGCTTGTCTGCCACCTTCAACTCATTGTCTGGCATGAATCCTGTGCTTTGAGAAGTACTCATCCAGAACACTCAGTTCCTAGTTTATTTACAAAAGTGCCCAAGATAGGAAAGGATATTGATAGGAAGAGAGCCACCAAATGAAGAGAAACTGAGACACAGCACTCTTCAGTGCATTGTAGTGAAACTATAAAACCCAGGTGTTGTGTAATCGAGACAGTAATAGGAGAATATATAACATAGGGTATTCCTGGCTAATCCTTCTTCTGTTTTATCTAGCTACCAGCAGAAGGATAATTTCAGCTTGGTACATCCAGATGGGACAGGCAGCTTCCAGGAGACCAGGGACGCTCAGCAAAATAAGCTATACTGAGACAAGGCACACAGATACCCCTGCATCCACATTAAGAGTTGTACAGATTTAACTGGTAGGGAAATCACACCCAAACAGTTACACTAGAGTGAAAAATGTGTGGACAAGGCTTAAGGTACAAATCCCTAATTTGATTTAAACCTGGCTTTACATTGGTTTAGTGCTGAATTGAGATAAATCAATGCAAACTAGGTTTAAATTGATTTAGGAGATATTTTGGTCCCATTTAACTTGGTTTAAAATGACAGGTAATTAGATTGGTTTAACTCTGAATATAAAATAGACAAGGCCTGAGTCCCCTTGCTAATTTTTTTGTGACTTTGCAATCACACTTTCCCATTTAAAAAATGTTTCTTGTCCCCTGAGTTGTTTGGAAGTCCCACACAAATGGGAAACTGTGGAAGTTACTACACGCAGTTATATCAAATGCACACTGGGAAAAATAGGGAAGCACTGCAACAGCAGTAAGTGAAAAATGTTCAGAGTAGTGATCAAGCTGCAGAGGAAATCCCGATTTCCAAATATAGCCCTTCCAAGTTCCACTTCATGCGGGGGAAGGACAAAGGTCCTCTGCATGAAGTGGAACTTGGAAGTTCTATACTTTTTTTAAGGGATTATGGAAGAGAGTAATTTAGTACCGTTTTGTGACACGTAAAACTGTCCCTTAAGTCTGTAGCAGTTGTGAAATAAGTTTTGAAGTTCTTGTACATTTGCATGTAATTGCTTGTCTGGCTGCAAGCATAAGTGCGTACTCTGATCACTAACAGATCCAGAATTAGGTTTGTGACTTGCTTTGTAACTGTGTAGATTAGCTGTTCTGGTGGCTAACCTAGAGCAGCATTTCTCAACCATGTGGCTGTAAGGGAGCACTGGCTGTGTTGTATCCCCTGGGTGGAGGGGAAGAAAATGCAGTTCTGAGCTGGGAAAGGAGCAATTTGTCTCCACAAGCCCCACCTGCCCATAGAGCTCTGGGAAACAGTGTCTGTACTGTAGAGCTTATTTTGGTGTCCTCACGCACTGCTGCCATAGAGCCAGGGTGTTTTTATCAGTTCCTGGTGGGGAAAACTTTAAACATTAATCTAGATCTATTTTTCTCAAATTCATGTTGCAGTCGCATAATTTGTTGTGTCTTCAAATTGTATCTCTGTATGTAAAGTTACCCCCCTCCTGTAACACCAGACACTTCCTTTGGGGGGCCTTGGTCATGATGCAAGTAATCTTGGGATCTCTCACACCCACCTGCCCACCCCCCCTCCTCCCCTGCCTAAACAAGGGGTGTGTTATAACGCCTGTTAGCTATCTCAGTGAAAGGTGGAGAGACAGCACTGTAGCGCTTAATGCCCATTTTTAGCATATCTTGCAATATTGTTAGTAGCACATAGGAGCCCCTGTCATCATGGACCAAAACCTCACTGCATTAGGTGATGTATAAACCCAGAAGAAAAATGTAGCCCCTGCCCATAGAACTGGAATAGAGTGTTGTCAGCCACCTGCAGCACTGTCAAAACTACCTGTGCCTTGTCTCCACTATGATTTTGCAGTGAGATGGCTAATAGGAATTATAAATCCTGCTGTAAACACCGTTTTATGGTAGTGAAGATGCAGCCACAGATGCAGGTGAACAGGCGGAGGCTGTTTGCAAATTGGTGGGGATGCTGAGAAGAGGCATAAGTGAAAGCAATGTGGGGGAGCTGGGGTGGGGGTGAGTCAGCAGCCTGGAGAATACTGGCAAAGCAGCTGTGGACCTATATCACAATGGTGCAAGGTTTAATTCTGAGGGGGGGATTTCCAGTGAGCCCCTGGCTTGTCCAAAAGGGGGAAGTTTTAAACCCTTCCCATCTGTCAATTCCAAACTCATCTGAGGAGGGGGAAGGGCACCCAACAGCCATGTTCTGCAGAGAGAGGTAGTTGAGGCAGGGTCTCCTGAGACTCCCAGTCCCTGAACCACAGTGCTTCCCTCACTCTTATCACCTATCTTATCCCACTGACCTGAAGGCAAGAACGTGACCTTCACTGATAGGTCTCAATCCATGGTAGGCAAGCTCAGCCAGATCCAAGGGTGTTGCTTAGCAGTGGGAGTTGCAATGAGGCACATCTCTGGTTACCTTGTCAGTCCTATTGTACTCCCAGAGTAGTGCCCTTAAACAAGTAAATGCTTTGGGGCACTTTTTGTCAAGATCTTAACAGCTGCCTTTGGGCCTGTAGCAGGAAATGCTCCTTAAACAGGGATAAAGCTCTATTTGCATTATGTTTAATCGTACCCAGTTTAAGGGCGTAGTGCTGTTTCCTCTGCAACAATTCCTACAGCACCAGTGATGCTCAAACTTTCTGCTTGCATGTCAGTCTTCCTTTTCTAATGGAGAACAACTGGATTCATTTATATATGTGAGCTTTCAAGTCTGTTTTAATGCTAAAACCAAGCAGAATTGGTATGTTGTTGTCCTCTGAGTGTCTGCTATATTGTATTGAAGGAAGTGATTTCTTTCCTTCCCCTACTTTAAGGCTTGCACAAGTTTCTGCTTGTTTTTTATTCCCAATGCCTTTAGCACCTGAACTAAAAATCACTCTTTTTCCACTAAAATCTGTTAAGTGATATGGTGGATTCCATCTCTTGAAACCAGACATTTAAAAAAAACACACTGATTCAACTATGTAAATGAGCTCAGTTTAGTGAACACTGGGAGAAATCTGGCCTGTGTTACACAGTGAGTTGGACTAGATGATCCATTTTAACATTGAAATCTATGAAGACAGACCAGGTTCCCATCATAGTGCCTTAATACCTCCCAAACATTTAAAAAGTTTTCAGACTAGACCATCTTAATTAAAAAACCACAAAGCCCCATGATTGATATACATCAAGGAAACAAGAGGGCACAAATCCATCTTCTCTTCTGAGGATCATTTCTTAATACAGCGAAAGTGGTGACACTTAATTTCACTGTTTTTAAAGAATGTAGAGATCTTTGGATGAAAAGGGAAATGTAGTTGAGATTTCAGTAGTGGTGAAGGAAGCAGAGCTGCTCTGTAATTTATTATGACCTACGTACTTGCATAGTTTAGTTTAATGCAGGAGTTGTCAGTAAAAACAAGCAGGGAAGGAGAGAACAGCTCAGCAAATATTTCAGTTGATGTCAAGCCTGGGAACGAGGAAATCCTTAGCGCTGTAGCAGTTTGAAAATGCAACACTCAAAGAGGGAGGGCTGTTTGAGGAGACTAGACTGGCAAACAAGACCATAGGCCTGTCTAGTTCAGGATGGCAGGATTAGTAGGGTTTGGGATAAGATTGCTGTTTGGTTTTTTTTTTTTTTTTAAATCCTCTTGCTCTGAAGTTCCTACTATTAAAATGAATAGTGATGTGTTTCTTCACTGGATGCCACTGATCACTGTATCCAGAATGGAAGTAGTACAAATTCCAAACCTGTCTGGATCTGTGGTAAGCATGGTTGATATACAGGATATGATGGCCTATGGCTGAGTGGTAGAATTGTGGAATCCCATTCCAATGGAGATAAAGGCCTTGAGGTCTGACACCTGAGAGCAGGATCTGTTCTAGGAATTATTTTGGGAAAGTTCTATGTCCTGTGTTACGCAGGGGGTCAGACTAGATCAAAAGGATCCCATCTGGCCTTGGAATCCATGAATGAATGAAAAAAGGGGATAGGTTCAGCTAGCCTGGCAGCTGACTCAAACCTGGTTATTAGACAAGGTGGGTGAGGTAATATCTTTTATGGGACCAACTTCTGTTGAGAGACAAGCTCACGAATTTATACAAAGCTCTTCAGTAAGCTTAAAAAGTTCTCTCACCAACAGAAGTTGGCCCAATAAAAGATATTTCCTGACCTACCTTGTCATGCTAATATCCTGGAACCCACATGGCTACAACACTGTAGCCAACTTTATTAGTGGCTAACTGTCCCATGTAGGATTGTACACCGTTGAGGATTCAGTTTTTAAAAAGATCAATTTAATTCTGCTTGTGCCGTTGTAATCTTTGCAAGTTAACAAGTTTGTTTGCTTTGCGCACACAGATCTGTGGGGCATTCCTAAGCTCTAATGATCTGAGTAAACTCAACGGTAGGGCAAGCTCTTTGTGTGAGCAGGGGATAAAACTTCCACTGGTTCTGACATGCATGGAAAATGCAAACTAAAATCATGGAAAAGTTGAATGGCACTCACTTCGGTTCCATGCTTGACAATCTAAAAAGTTGAATGCTGTGTTTGAGAGCAGGAATTGGGAACTTTGCCAGTGGCAGCTCACAGACTGGAAATGGGATGCTGACAAACTTGTCAAATTGCTCTGTCAGAAGTCTTGTGTATAGACTTTCTGCTTTAGTTTAATACTTAGTAATTTAAAGTGCCTTGAAATGGGAACTTCAAGTGCATGGTGGGAGAGGTTTCTGTTTTAAAACCTGCCCCTGCTTTTGAATGTAACATTGTAAGGAAAAGGAAATTTTTTGGGTTGTATTGTTTACAAAGGAACCTGCGCAGTTGCTGCATTCAGTCAAAGTTTCTGGCCTGCTATGACTATTGTGGGACAAGATGACAACTTCAGGTGCTTTGCTGCTCTGACGGGTGTGTCTTGTTCCTGGTGGCATTTCTGTTGTTGCATAGCTCCCACCAGCAATCACTCCCTACGGAATTTAGAGACTGAATTTAAGGCCTTCTTCACACCTGAATTTCTCAGGAGCGGCATCTCCATGGCTAGCGCACCCACAGCTCATGCTCACGTAGCTATAGCATCATTTGTTCCCTTTCCCTACAGGTGTAGCTATACCAGAATATTGTGTCTTTATGCTGATATCACTGTATCCACATTAGGATGGTTGTGAGACAGATATGGCAATTTCCTGGACATGCCTTACTTAAATAAGTTTAAGGGCAGGTCTACACTTAAAACACTGCATTGGTACAGCCACAGTAGTGAATTAACGAAGGCGCTCTAAGCCAGCAATATTCAGATCTCAGTGGTTCAGGAGCCAAATAAGCGATCAACATTACCCAAAAGCGCCACGGTAGTGTAAATTCATGGTTTCATTTACTATATAGTACTATACAGAAATATGGGAAATATTTAGTTTTTATATAGATATTCTCACAGCAAATAACTTAGTGCAAGTTGATAACTTAATTGGTTAATATAGTAAAAGCATCTTGATTGGTTAATTAAATCAGTGTTTTAATATGTGCTGCAAAGAGCCATGGGAGACAAAGCCACTTGCAGCAAGCTGCAGTCTGAGTATCACTGCTCTAATCCAATGGGAGAGCTCTCCTGTCAGCTTAGTTAATACACATTCACAAGAGGCGGTAGGCTATGTCAGCAGGAAAAGCTCTCCCACCGACATAGCACTGTCTACACCTGTGCTTAGGTCCAGACAAGTGTCGC
This sequence comes from Emydura macquarii macquarii, assembly GCF_026122565.2. Taxonomy (NCBI): domain Eukaryota; kingdom Metazoa; phylum Chordata; order Testudines; family Chelidae; genus Emydura; species Emydura macquarii. The sequence goes on from NW_027133433.1 coordinate 81,570, forward strand.
TCAGTAGTTTATTCACAACCCTGAGCGATGTAGTTATATTGAAGTAATTCTGTAATGTAGATCAGGACTCAGTAATTTAGAAGCTCATTGTATTAAAAATGCTAATGTTTATTTACTGTGGGACTGTATGCAACTCAGCTAGGAGACATGACTAATGTAAACGATGGGAAGTGTAATAAGCTTCATAGGACGCCTTAAAACAATCGGCTAAGACAAGAATCAACTATTGTGTAGGTTTCCCAGGAAATACTTGGGAGGGGAATGTAAATGCACACTTCCAGAGATGATCCTTTGAAACTTTTGTCTACAAGCAACCTACTCCCAAGATTAAAAGGCACAAACAGCTTAAGGAGCAGTTCTCAGATTCAAGGCAGGGGGTGTCTTATTCTGAGCAGGTTTACTTTATGGACTTGTAAACACAGAAAAACAACTCGGAGCTTGAAGGGCTGCTCATCAGCCAGAGCCCTTGCTGAAGTCACAAGGTGATCTCAGGCAAGCTTATTATCACACATGTAGGTTCTCGTATTGTTTTTACAATATTTTCTCTAACGCTTTTACCTTAAGAATAAATATGCTTGCTTAGAAGGAGCTGTGATGCAACTCAACTGTGGCAATTATGGAGGAGAAAAGTAAAGCAGGCCTGCTTAGGAAGTCTGACTTTGCTAAAGAATCCAGTGTAGGCAGACTGCTCAGCTACCCAGGCCAGGAGGGAGAGAGACATGGGTCTCTGCCCAAAAGAGCTGACAGCCAGGAAGCTGGACGCCTGAGAGTGGGTAACCTGGCTGGACCACAGAGGATGAATACAGACATAGTTGCACTGAACTGACAGGTTGTACTCTAACTGAACAGGTACAGTTAAAGCAGTACAGTTTGTATATAAGGGCTAATGGTTTTTAATCTAATTAAAAGTTGAACTGGTGCAACTCAGGATATAGACAAGGCCAGAGGCAGTTTTTCCAATCTCTAGCTATTTTCCAGCTCAGTGTGAAGCTGACTGTTTCAACCTAAAAGCCACCCTTTTAACAGAGTGGACAAGTGCTTAACACTTCAAAGGAGAATTATTAACTCTTATCTTACCGCATTTCACCATCTATCAGACACTACTCTCCTCCCCTCTACATCGCCTGAAACAGAGGAACAATTAGCAGGAGACATCTGCTCCCAAGTGAGGAATGAAGCTGGCTTCTCTCCCAGAAAGCCATGGTGGCAGCAGCAGGATAGCATAAGTGTTGATTTGGGGACCTGATCTTGAGGAGGAATTGCATCTCAGACCCATAAGAGATGGTCTACTAATCTCCTCTGTATAACCAAAATATGCTTGAATCCCCCTTTTATCCATCTGTACCCAACAAGCACATGTAGCACTGCAAAGAACTGCTGGATGCAAGCAGGACCAAGTCACTGGGACTTGGTCAAGTCCAGTTTTTCTTGTCTACTTGAGAACTATAAATCCTCTCACTGGGAACAAAGACAGCAGAACACCATAAATAAAAGTAGTTGTAACCCAGCAACAGTCTACTCCCTTGGCTTTGCCAGACCATCTCAACTCCCCCTCCTTCACAAGGCCACCCCTCTGGGCAATATAAAAAGTGACAAAAATGGTTTTATGATGCACAAAGATGTGGTGTTTTGTTTTGAGTATTTGGCCTACTTGTTCTTTCCGTTATAAATATCTACGCTTCCCCGCTCATGGATGCCTCAAATTAGGCTCCTAAAACATACAATAAATCCAAAATGCATGAAGCCTTATCTCCCCCCGAAGCCAGGGAGCTGAAGATGCTCAACACCTCTGCAGGGGAAAAAAACCAAATCAGACCACTTCTAGCCAGATGCTAGAATATTGCCTTAAAATGTTACACTTCACGTTTTGAAAAAAAGTTGGGCATAAGGAATGTCTGTATGGTGCTCCCTCAGCCCTGAACCAAGGGGGTGCTAGGCCTACAAGGAGAGATTCTCTGAGCCATCTGCTTATTGTTTATGTTAAAAAGGAAAAACTAGAAGTTGTAAAGTTTGATTAAGGGTTCTCTACATGGAAGTCCTACTGGTTTAGATTAAACAGGTTTAAATCTTGATTCAGTTAAACCAGTACCATCTGCTGTGAAAACAATTGTATTGATTGTGTAGTTGTAGTTTACCAACACAAGCTAAACCATGTTTAAATAGATTTAACAGTGTCAACAAAATTACACAGGTTTAACTAAATCAATTTAAATATGCCTTTAGTTACACTGGGTGCTAGCCTTGAACAACGGGAAAGAGATGAGGGCTCTACTGGATCTCAATAGTGTGAGCTAAAAGTAGACAAGATACCTGAATATATAGGGTTTTTTGGGGTTTTTTTTTTTTTTTTTTAAAATAATGTGTACTAGGATTCTTAAACAAGCAATACAGAGCCCAGCAATCCCATTTTCCTTGGCATATATCACCTTAAAAAATGGTGCCACTGCATCTAACTCCATGTATATATGCCAGCATCCACCCCCTTCAACCTTCACTAACAGCTCCATGGAGGCAACCTGTTCTACCGTTTATGTTGCAAAAGCCACTCCATGCACTAAAGCCACATTTATCTAACTTCCCCAAGCCATTCTTTTTGCCTTATCTCCCTCAAGATTTCGACATCATGAGCTTCACCCCACCAAAAAGCATTTCCTTTTGGCAAGTTTGAAGTCACTCAAAAAAACTCTCATTTCAGATAGCTTCAACCAAGTTTAAAAGTTTCAAAAAACTCCACATGCTGGACAACTGCAGGCCATTTAATCAGACATGGTATTTCAGCAACAGTGCAGCTTCAGAGCACTGCCAGGAGTAGAGAAAGATTCCCTGGCTCTGCACAATTCCCCTGTGAACCAAAACAATATCCCTGCTTCCTTATCTCCTTTCTTCAAGCTTCTTCTGCTATTGTCATAGCTATGATCTTCAAAACAAAGTAAAAATGTAAGCCTGCCCTTCAGTCACTTCCCCCCTTTCTCAACATGATCATTATTCTTTCCCATTAGCTCAAGATTTGGATTTTCACCATAACAGACTTAAATCTTTGACCAGACTTGATAGGATACATTCTACTAACCTCTCCTTCGGAAGGAGAGTTCTACTCCATCTGACCACTGGATGGAATAAGGAATAAGGACCAACCTTCAACAGATCAACATGCCCTGCTCAGGCTGATACCCTCCCAATATTTGGATGGAGAAAAGCCTGAGGGTTAAGCATGACTTCTGTGGGGTGAGAAAGAATGGCCCATCATCCCCACCTGCCTCCCAGTAGAAAATGGGAGGGCTCAGATAGCTCACCTTTATACAGCTACTTCTTTCCCTAACCAATCCTTCCTTTACAGCTGCTTTAAGGTAGCGTTATATCTGTGCTGGAGATCCCATTATGAAGCTTTTTAACTTGTGCAGGAAGCACCAGTAACCTGTCACAACTTTGCATTTGCCTCTTATTCACCACATTTAATATGTAGGAGAATCTTGCCAGACTTTTACACGAATGCTTCAAACCCTGCCAATGGGACGCTACCAGTAGCTTACCTGGACTGCATAGCAGCAGCAGCAGCACATGAACACACAGGCAGGGTGAGAGTTATGGCAATGAAGATTTCCCTACAAAAAAACTCTACCAGAAGTGAATGAGGCATTTAGGCATGAATCAGTCAACACCAGTCATAGGACCCACATCAGCTATTTCTTAGAACCACTAACCCTCACCTCTTAACTAAACCTAACACCTTGCCTTTGCACAAAGGTGTAAGAGGGCTTTTTGTTGTATGTCTGTATAGCTGGAAACTTCATTTGCTATTCAGCATATGTCCTCTGAAAACACCCACTCATCAATGAAGTGCATATGAAGACGCAAACATGCCATCATAGATCTATAAAGGGAGTTAAGATAGTGCCATCCTTTACATAGTACAGAGAAGGAAACAGTAATGTGTTAGTTTTGTCCTAACAAACAGTTTGGGGGTTTTGCAGCAAGGTCCACAAACCACTTCACTTTCAAAGGACTATCAGATCCAGTTATAGTAAATAAATACCCAATTCCTGTATACCTAAGACTTGAAACGTGCAGAAGAAAACCAGCTAAAAGCAGCCACAGAAGCAGATAAACTATTACTGAGTATTCCCCTCAGCACCCTGATGTGCCTGAGTATTGGCATGTGCATATGCACTGCTCACTTGTGTTAAATGGAAGGAGGAAACGATAAGTGACCCTAAAATGATTCAATAGAAAAGAATTTGATTTGCAGAAGCAGGATCCCCAGCACTTTAGAAAGGCCACGTAAAGCCAACATTTTCAAAAGCAAATTGATTCAAGATGCCTTGTTTTTCAGAGCCACTTTGGACACTTTAAAGGAGGCCTGATTTTCAGAAAATGCTCATCCACCCACTCTCTGAAAACTAGGCACCTTCAGAAATGTATCATCAAGTTAGGCAGTCAAGATTTTAAGACATCTAAATCACTATTTTGCTTCTGAAAGCCAAGGCCAGAGTAATTATTTTTTGTCAAAGTCCAAATTTCTTGGTCAAAAGCATAATCAAGATACAGACTCCAGAGAGACTACAAAAACAATAATGATGATGATAATAAATAAATAAAAATATTTCACAAGTCCATTCAAAAGCATTTGGTGGTCTGGATTTGGCCCCCCGGTCCACCTATTGAGCAAGGCCTCAGGCACTCAAATACAGACTTCGTAGGCTAATTTAATGATAAAAAAATGGGTGCCTATAAGTATCTAAGATTAAGAGTTCATCTACACACAAGAGTGGTACTACCTTAGCTGTTTGATAGACATGAAGCTGCTCTTAATTACTTAAGTACAGTGTATGTTCGCCTGGTTACTGGGACACTTTCTGAATGACTACGTTAGTTCTCTCAACAGGAGTGTCTGGAAAAACAAGCAGGAAAGAAAAGAAATGCTCAAGATAAGCCATCTCTCAGCAAAGGCTTAAGAGTTAAGGGACAATGCCAGAACGATTAGCTTTGATGATTTTGCCTCCAGCTCCAGCCAACCTACAAAACTGGTTTTAAAAAGGCCCACCTAAGCTTTGCTGACTCCTGATACCAATTTCTTATCTTTTAGCGTAGTGTAAGAACTGGAAACTTGGGTACTCTGGATGGAGTGTTCTACCAGTCAAATAAGTAGGACTAAGGCTTGTTTACACTCACGCTTATGCTGGTAAAACTTATGTCACTCAGTGAGGTGTTTTTTTCACACCCCTAAGCGACAAAAGTTTTGCTGGCATAAACATGAGTGTAGACAAGCCCTTAAATATACACATTATAAAATATATACATGTGTGTATACATATAATGTAGAGTTTTAGCTCACACTTTGGACAGACTGAACACATAGGTCAGAGAAAGTAGGTGAGGCAATTTCTTTCATTGGACCAACTTCTGTTGGTGAGAAACTTTTGAGCTTACCTAGAATGTGAGCTCCGTGAGCGACAGAAGCTTTCGAGCTTACACTCTTCACTCTGTGTAAGCTCAAAAGTTTGTGTCTCATCAACAGAAATTGGTCCAATAAAAATATTACCTCACCTACCTTGCCTCTCCAATATCTGGGGACCAACACAACTACACCACCACTGCATGAATGATTACATGACTTTCAGGCTGGTTAGTAATGTATTGGCCTCTCTGTATCACACTGATCTCTGATTAATAAGATAATTGACCCTGGACTACCTCACTTATCAATAAAATAAGTGAACCCTAATAGGGGTAAGAATGGTACACATAGTTACTGTAGCCCAGGGCCCAGTCCAGGAGGGGAAAACTGCAAAATTCCATTCAGCAAGAAGTAACCTGAAGGGGGGTGTTGTAATAATCAGGGTCTGACAGACCTACTCTAAGTGAGAGCCTGATAGTGGAAAGTAGATATAGGCGGGTGGAACATTTTATATATTAACAACAAATGTTGATGGAAAAAGGTACTAAAGGCAGACAGGTCTACTGCTGTTACTCAAGGACTGTGTTAAAGATCACCAATGATAAACAAGTGTGGGACTGGAAATCAAACCAAAACCGGCAGGTCAGAAATGAGGCCTAGTGAAAAAATAGAGAGAAGATAGGATATTGCATCCATCACTCCATTTTGGGGTCCCTGAAAAGGCTTTGGGGAGCGGGAAGTCAGCTAGCTGGCTGAGAGGGATGAAACAGAAAAGGCAAACTTTACCATCCTGGCTGCCACCCAACTGTTTCCTGGGATCCCAGGATACACCATGATACCATTGGGTCTTCAGTGTCCTGACCAGACCAGTCCAGAGAGAGCTACCCAGATGACATCCCCACTTCCAACTATTTCCACCCAAGCACCACTTATATAGTAAGACTTGGGTTATTGCTGTCCCCCTTCTAACTGTGTTCTCTTCCTTCCTCACCTTATTTCTTCTCTTTCCTACCTCTTTCCTTTGCCTTCTGTTTAGTAAGAATCTGGCTTAGCCATGGCTGCATATTTTGTAGGCCCATGACCAGAGGCAGCCAAAAGCAATATACCATGTCCCTAACTAGCCTGATGCTGATACAAATTTGCCAGGTCTCAAAAGTGGCTGATCAGACAGCATAGTGGGCCTGTATTTTTCCAGTAGCGAGGTGGCAAATAAAAGTCAGCACCAAAGAGAAGCTGCATTTTCTATCTTTGCTGTTCTTTTCTCTCCCCCTCTTGCATGTGTTTGTCTTGTCTTCCAGGAAACATCAGACTTTACCAACAACTTCTCTCCATTCCCACCCCCAAAGACAGTTATTACCATCTTTAATACCATCTAAAAGATGATTAAACATAGGATGTTCCTTATAAAAACTCTACAGCTGAAGGGAACAAAAGATTTTGTTATTACAGACTTAATACTTTACATTTCAAGTGCTTTAGTAGTTTTTCCTCCTTCTGCTTAAAAAGGAATTTAACAGAGTTTGTCATGGAACTAAACAGTCCCAGGGACTCTATACACCAAACCCCAAACCTGTTGGACAATGCTATGAGCATTGTAACGCCTTTATACTCTGGGCCCATTTATTCTGTCAAAATTAATACCACAGGTACACATATGCCAAAAAGGGGCCAGAGATGCTGTAACCATGACATTATACCACTACAAAGTGCTATAATCCCTCCAGTGTGGATACAGTTATACCCAGTGTAAAGGTGCTTTATACCAATGGCTCTCAACCTTTCCAGACTGCTTTCAGGATTCTGATTTGTCTTGCATACCCTCAAGTTTCACCTCTCAAAAACTACTTGCTTACAAAAATCAGACAAAAATACAAAAGTGTCATAGCACACTATTACTGAAAAATTCCTTATTTTCTCATTTTTACTATATAATTACAAAATAAATCAATTGGAATATAAATATTGTATTTGCATTTCAGTTTATAGGATTATAGAGCAATATAAACAAGTCATTGTCTGTATGAAATGTTAGTTTGCACTGACTTCACTAGTGCTTTTTATATAACCTGTTGTAAAACTAAAATATTTAGATGAGTTGATGTACTCCCTGTAAGACCTCTGTGCACTCCCAAGTGTACATGAACCCCTGCTTGAGAACCACTGCTTTATACCAGTATAGCTTATTTCCATCCATGATAGTGAATATACTGTGGCAGCAGAAGGCACCGTTATATTAAGTATAACTGTATCCAGACCGAGAAATCGCACCACTGTTATTTCAGTACAAATAATCACTATCACCCCCAAATTAGCATGATACAAAATATGCACAAATCAAGCTTAAATCACCTCTCTCCGTTTTATAGGCAATCTCCTTGGAGAAAAAACTGAAGTGGAGTTTATCACTCCTTCAAACAAAAGGTGTTGAATTTCTTTCCACTATCTTCAGCAGAGTGGCTAGCACATTTTGGGTGCAAATTCCAATCCCACTGTGGCCATGTCCATACTAGAAACTTTTACCAGTATAGTATTGTTGGTTAGAGAATATGATTTCTATACTAGCAAAAATATTAGGTACGAGCTGCATCTATATTAAGAGGGTTTACAAGTATACCTATATCAGCTAATTGTTCCTAGTGTAGACTAGACCTGAAATCCTATGGGATCTGAGCTTCTAAATCCCTTGGGCATGTTGGAAAATGTCTCCCTCCTTCATGGAAATCTACTTTAGTTACTGTGTGCTGCTGGGAGAAGTTATCTGAGGCAGAGTCCCAGAGCACAAGCCCCAGAGCCTTGCTTCCGCCCCAAGAACAGACAAGTATGAACCCCTCTGGTGCTCTATTCTTTCCACCCAGCACTTACCTGAGACTCCTTGCATGCAAATACCATGGCCCAGCCAAGTCACTGACCCACAGGCAAGTGCCCCATGTCCTTGCCCCACATCCTGTGTCTAGTCTGAATCCTGTAAGCACTGAGGTAAGGGATACAAGTGAGGCATGGGGGGGAACAGGCCAAGAAGCAACAGTGGAAGCAGCACACACAGAGATAGGCATAGGAGTGGGGGAGCTCAGGGCCAGTTTGAGGGCACTGAGGGGATGGTATTGGGGCAGGGTGACTTATCAGGGGGCACTGATGGAGGCTGGGGGTCAGTGTGGGGTCATTGAGAAGGCAGTCTGGGGGTGCTCTTTTGGGGCAGAGTGGGGGTCATTATGGGGTCACTGAAGAGGTGAGCTGGGGGTCAGTATGGGGGTGTTGTTCTGGGGCACTGACGGAGTGGTTTGGGGACAGGGGCACTGAAAAGGCAGGCTTGGGATCAGCGTGCGGGTACTGAGGAGGCAGGCTAGGGGTCAGTCTGGAGAAGGAGTGAGGGGACTGACTGAATGCAAGGCAGACATTCTGGAGGTCAGACCAGGGAGCGGTCTGGGGGCAGACGCTGTTCTGGGAAGGAAAGTGAGTGTGGGGCTGGGTGGGGCTGCTCCAGACAAGGCCCCACTGGTGGGACCTCCCCTCCCCCACCCATCTCAGTCCAGTCCAGTGATGGCTGAAGGGCAGCACCCTCCCACACACATTGCACAGGCCTCAAGCCCCCCCTCCAGTCACAGTTCCTGCCTCTCTACTTTCCCACCCCACCACAGGCCCCACACAGCCTAGGCCTTGTCCACAGAGCACAGCTCCCTCCCCCCTGGCAACAGCAGCCACGCTCCCTACAAAATGGGTCCCCCGCCACGGCCCTCCCTGTGATCAGCAGCCCCCTTCCCCCTCAGCTACCACGGGCCCCTCGTGTACAAAGCGTTTTTTTCGCTCTCCACCATGCTCTCCCCGCCCCTTGGCATAGTCCCACGGTCTCCCTCCATACGCCCTGCACCCCTCCCCCCGCACAAACCTCCCCCTCCCGTGGGCCCAGCACCCTCGCCGGCCCAGCACCCCTCCCTCCAGTGCACAATCAGCATGCCCTCCCCCGCCGGCCCAACACCCTTCCCCCACACAGCCAGCCCGCACCCCTCCCCCACTGTCCAGTCCCCCGGCCGCCGCCCCTCCCCGTGACCCAGGCGTGCCACGCACGCCCCGTCCGCCTCACCGACCTTGTCCCTCTTTGTTGTTGGCGGCCTCCCCGTCGGCGGCGGGGGCCGGCTCGGCCCGCAGGCACTCCTGGCAGACGGAGTGGAGGCAGGGCAGCAGGCGGGGCTCCCTCTCGGCCCGCAGCCGCTCGCGGCACACGCCGCACTTCTCCAGCAGCTCCAGCGCCTCGGTCCGCTTCTCCCCGCCGGGGCCGCCCGCCTCGGCCGAGGCCACCGAGCCCGACATGGCGGCGGCCGCCTGCCTGCCTGCCTTCCCGCCTCTTCTCGTCTCTCCCGGCTGCACGCGGCGCGGCCCGCGCGCCGTTGGTGGAACGTTACGTTCCCCGCGAAGCCCGCGCGCGCGCCGCCGCTGCTAACGGCGATGGAACGCTCGGGGGCCCCGCCGCACAAAAGCCTGAAAGACAAGGGAAGCTGCGCGCGCACACGCACGCCGCGAGACAACAGTGAGCGCGAGAGGCGCAGAAGGCCGGGCTCCCCGCGGTGTGCGTCCTTCGCCTCGCCGTCGCGACGCTCCTCTACCCTCCGAGGGGAGAGGGGAGAAGCAGCGCCCAATCAGTCTTCAAAAATCTCCCGTGGGCGGGCTCAGGACGATGAAGGTCAGGCAGACCGGCCAATCCGCCCGCCTTTGGGAGGCGGGGTCACGGAGGACGTCACCCTACTTTCTGCGTGGGGCGGGGGAGAGGACGATCGACGGAGGGTTGCGCCAATCGAGGGGCTCGGACTGCCGATGGGGGCGGGGAATCCGTGAAGAATGACAGGAAGGCAGGCTAATCCGCTCCCTTGTCTGCCCGCTCGAGTTGGGACAGGTAGAGATTGCCTGGAGATGGGAGCCAATCCTCTTTTGAGGAGGCCCGCCTGCCTGGGTAGAGTATGAATGGCGCTTGGGAATAATCCGTTAGTAAGGCCCCGCCTCCCCGCATGGAAACGGCAACAATCAGTGATTGACGTGACTCAGAACCAAACACCTACCGAAGCGCTCCCCGAGACGGGAACTTATTTGATTAACATGGGGGCGGGCCCTTTGCGTTTCCAAGGTCCCAAGGGAGGCGGGAGGAATCGTGTGACGGACAGAAGAGAAAACCAGTCAGCTCATGACTTACCTCAGCAGATACTCAATGACTGACAGGAAGCGAGGCCAATTAGCTTCTCCTAAATTCCTTCTGTCCCGCTCCTTTCTGCGAGCTCCCATGCGGGGGTATGCCCCCAAGAAAACCGGGGTGGGCCTTGCTGTAACAGAAGCCAGAAACAAATTCCCTGATGGTGATGTGGAGGCAAATGAGGAGTCAATCCGGAGTGACTCCAGAACAGTTCTAACGAATCTGTTGAGCTCAATGGAGTCACTCTGGATTCACTCCGGACAACCAGTGCAGGGTCCAGCCCGGCCAAGCTCAGTGGAGTCACTCCTGATTGACCAAGTGCATGGTCTTGCCCAACTGAGCTCAGCTCTGTGGAATCACTTTCAGATTCACTCTGGACTGACCCAGTGCAGGATCCAACCCCACGGAGCTCAGTGAAGTGGCTCCAGAATGACTCCAATCTAACCCAGCACAGAGTCCCACCCCACTGAACTTAATGGAGTCACTCTGGGTTCACTCTGGTCTGACCCAGCTGAGCTCAGTGGAGTTGGTTCAGATTCACTCCAGACTCGCCCTGACCAAAGTCTGGCCCCTTTGAATTCAACACTCCCCCCAAAAACGGAACTTCAGTTTAGAAAGAATGAAAGGGTGGCTCCAAAGCAGAGCATTGACGATCGTTCAAAGAAAGCCACAAGAACAATTCTGGGTCTTTAAAACCTGCCTGACCATGAGAGATTAAAGATGCTTAATCTATTTAACTAACTTTAGGGAAGGGTACAAGGTGAGGGTGACTTGATCATGGCCTATCAATTCCTAAGTGATAATGATTGTTTTCCTTAAAGCTCCAGCTCCTGGAGTCAAGTGGATATGTGATTATTTCAGTGGGTTCTTAAAGAAAAAATAAGTTTCTAGCCCTTGTGGCTGTACAGAAAGCTTCAAAATGTGACCCCAGGACACCTTAAAGGCTCAAAAAGCAGAAGGCAGATAAAAAGAACACCAAATCTATTATTTTAAAATAATCTCATAATTTTAAAGCCAATCTCATTATATTTGGTGAGCCTGATTTATGATTTTTGAACATTTGGGGTTGGCAATACTGCCTACCCAGGGAGATTTCTGGCTCTTCAATCTATTTCACCCATAAAGGTTTAACAAGATCCAATGGCTGGAAGAGGAAACTAAACAAACAGAGACAAGAAATAAGGTTAGGGTTTCTAACAGCAAGTGTCATTAACCACAGAAACATCTCATCAAGGGATAAGCGTCCCCTTCACTTGAGAAATGGGGTCTCCATCACTTGGTGTCTTTTAACTCAGACAAGGTGTCTCTTCTTAAAAGATCTTCTCTACTCAGCCAGAAACCATGTGCTGTATGCAGGGACTGCTGACCTGTGCTATACTGGAAGTCAGGCTAGATCAGGGCTCTCAAATGGGATTGTGACCCCTGAGGGGGTTGCAAGTTTATTTGGGGGGGTTGCAAGCTGTCAGCCCCCGCGCATGCCAGTAAGGGGGCATGGCATGGGGGGGTCATCGCTTTTTGGGGGGCATCATAGTCAATATTTTCAAAGGAGGTCCTAGCAAAAAAAAGTTTGAGAACCGCTGTGCTAGATGATCAGAATGGTTCCCTCTGGCCTTGAAATCTAGAAACAATCTTATTTTTCAAAATGAAACTCTGGCCCTGGACTTACAACAGCTCTTGCAATTATTAAAGCTAATGTAGCTTTTTCAAATCTCAGTGATTTTCCACCCCTCTCATTTCTGCCTTTTGATTTCTGTGCAACGCAAAAAGACCAGTCAGTTTAACCCCTGTTTCACTCCCTGACTCTCAGGGCACATCTACACTGCAATAAAAAGACCCAGTGCTGGACTGGGTCAGCCAGCTCAGTTTGTTGGATGGCGATATAAACAGTGGGGCTTGGGCGGGAGACCGGGCTCCTCGCTCTGAACATTTACAATGCAATATTTAGCCCTGTGGTCAGCTGACCTGGGCTCTGGGATTCAGTGCCGAGGATTTTTTATCGCAGTGTGGATGTACCCCAGAGTCCAGGTTGTCAAGATTGCAGGGGGATGGTTAAATACAAACAAAGGCCTCCAGCCTGTTAATACTAGAGTGGCTAATACCAAACATGGAAAAATCAGTAGTCAGGCCTCAAAGAAGTCATTATATAAGCTTAAACTCATGATTTTTTAAAGAAACAATCAGTTTGGGACTTATTTTATTTTGTTTGGGTCATGTTTTTAAGCTTTTCTCAGCAACTCTAAGGGGTTAAAGAAATTACTTTCTAAAAAAATTCAAGTTGAAAGTCTGACCTAATCCCAGGACTCCGGGTGCTGGAGCTCTCAGAAAAACATCCAGGGTCACGAGGGTTGGTAAATTATGCACATGCTTAATTTAGTCTCTTTCACATACAGAGAGTTGTAAAATTAAGCATATTTCTCCAGGATTAGAGGCCTTGAGCTTTATTTTTAATGTTAAGGCATGTAGGGTGGAATTGGGGGATCCTGGACATGGGGGGATGAGGAGCACACACAGCTACTTGTATTTACTGCCCTGGGGGAATAATGTGGGACCTTGATATGGAAGACAAGGGAAATGGGGAGCACACACAGCCACTGGTGGGTGGGGAGAATGGGGGATGCTGGTATAGGAGTAGGGGAAGCGGGGAATGATGGGACAAACATAGCCCCTGCTATTGGAGAGAGAAAGGAGGGACCCTGATATGGGAGAAGGGGGAATGAGGGGGCACACAGAGCCCCTGGTGGTGTGGGAAAGTTGGGAATGGGGAGGGCATACAGAGCTGCTGGCAAGGAACAGGGGGATGCAGAGAGTCCCTGAAATCAAGGGGGCTGGGTGGGTGGCACCAGGAAACTGGTGGGGGAGGAGGAGGGATGCAAGGAGTCGCTGACGCTGCAAAGAGCTTGTCAGCCTGCACAAGCTAGCCTATTGTGTTACCTCCCGTGGGCAGCAGAACAGCAGGTCCCTGGAATGTGGGTGGGCCGACCTGGCCTCCGCTACCTTCCTAGGTCTTTTGGCCTTGCCAAAGTGGGGCTCATCCAAAGCTCATTATAGTTAATGGGAGTTTCCCCACTAATTCTCTTCCCAGACTCCCACTGACTCTGGGGTGGAGCTGGGTCATTCCTAGGGTGGGGTCCTGGGATCCCAGCTCTATAGGGAACAATGGACCCCCTCCAGCTCAGCAAAGTGGTATAGGCACAGCCCATTTGAATGCTAAGGCAGTTAAGTGGAGCAATCCCAGACAAAGGCACTGGTCTCCCTCCGCCCCAACCCCTCCCCGCCATTGCTCAGTCTCCACTGTGCCATAGCCCTAGGGTCTCTGGCCTGCATCCCTCTGTTCCTGCACCCTGCCTCTCCCCCTCTCTTTCCTGGCCTGTAGCCTCTCCTCTGGAGCAACAGTGATGGGAGAGCAACCAGAAGTGGTGTTTATCATCATAAGCAGTCACGGGACAAGAGGGAAGGTCCTCTCATGGCTCAGTAACTGGTTAAAAGACAGAAAACAAAGAGTAGGAGTCAATGGTCAGTTTTCACAGTGGAAAGAAGTAAATAGAGGGGTCTCCCTAGGGTGACCAGATAGCAAGTGTGAAAAATTGGGACAGGGGGTGGGGGGTAATAGGCGCCTATATAAGACAAAGCCCCGAATATCAGAACTGTCCCTATAAAATTGGAACATCTGATCACCCTAGGTTCTGAGGGATCTGTACTGGGACCTGTGCTGTTCAACATATTCATCAACAATCTGGGAGAAGGGGTAAATAATAAACAGTAAGCAGAGGTGGTAAAGTCTGCAGATGATACAAAACTACTCAGTCTCATAAGTGCTGAGGAACAGGTACACCAGGCACCAGTGTTTTCTACCTCTTGGCATGGCAGAGATTCAAGTGTAGAGATGTCTCCTTACTCCACCAGGAAAGCAGCTTTAGTTTAGCTGTATAAATTCACTTGGAGGGGAAGGGGAACATCTCTGCTGAGCCTAACCAAAATAAGGTATCACAACCAGATGAGTTCTGCTCCAGTCCTATACAGCTCCAGAAGTCCAGATACAGATTGAAGCTTCCTCTCTCCCCAGGGACTGGGCTGGCTTTTTTTTTCGACAAGCACCTTTCACAGGACCATCTAGTCACACCCCCATTGTCCTGGCTTCCCTTGGTGGGGAGGGGAGCAGCAAGGTATGGGAGTTGTTATTTGCCTTCCAGGAGCGGAGAAGTGTCTGTTCTCCCTCAGTTTGTACGTTGGCATTTCAAAGGCTGGGTTCCCTTCCCATGGACAAAGACCCCTGCACTCCAGGGGGAGAAGCAGAAATAAAGGGAAGAGGGACAGGCCCATGGCCCTATTTTGTCAGGGGAGAAGCGGTTTTTATTACCTCTCTTCCCTGTGAACATGCGGGGATTGTGGGATTTTTGGGTACTGACGGCCAAGATCTCCGGAACTCAGTGGAAAGTAATGAACACAGTATGCTTAAGAGTGGAAATGTCCCTATCTTAGAGTCATAGCACCATTGGGTTAGAAGGAACTGCAAGGGTCAGAGTCTAAGTCCTTGCCAAGATGCAGGATTTGTTGCATGTAAACCACACAAGACAGATCCAACCTCTTGTTGAAAACTAGTACTTAATTAATAGGCTTGGCAGTTCATAGTCCTGGTACCTCTGGGCTTGCCACATCAGTTATGAAAAAAATTGCTTGAGCCTTGGCACCTCTTTCATTACAAATTAAGCACTGTTGAAAAGCTCCAGTCAAGTGGCTTCCTAACTTCCCTAGGCAGTTTGTTCCATTGTCCTACAGTTCGGAAGCTTTTCCTGAGATTTAATCTAAATCTGCTATGCTATAGTTTGAACCCACTGCCTCTTGTTTTGCCCTCTGTGGCAGGAGAGAAAAACTTCTCTCCATCTTTTTTGCGGCCCTTTCAAGTATTTGAAGACTGCTATCATGTCCCCCTTCAATTTCCTCTTTTCCAAAGTAAACACACCCAGTTCCTTCAGTCTTTGCTCAAATGGCTTGCATTCCATCCATTCCATTCCATCCCTGGATCCTTTCTCTACATCCTTTCTATAAATTAGTGATCAGATAGGATACAGTACTCCAGCTGGGGCCTAACCAATGCCCACTAGAGCAGTACTATCACCTCCGGTGACTTGCAAGCTCTGCCTCTGTTAACGCAACCCAAAACTGCTTATGCAAGGTATGCATTGCATGCCCTACATGCCTGTCTGGTGCTGTCCAAGGGGATGATTCCATCCAGTCCCCATGGAGGTTGCCATTGCACGTGATTGTACATGTGCCATATGTGCAAGGTTATGCCACATGGAGGACGTCACTCTGGACTGCATAAGGCATGCGAGTGAATTGTTGCAGGCCTTCCTATAACCACGGCTTGCCAGTTTATTCTCACCCCAGATCCCCAGGTGATTGGTCTCAGCTGAAGCTTTCTGCAGCACAGACACAGTCTGCATTTGGCTCTAGAGCCCTTTGAAATAGTGGCTTTTGAGTCTGAATGTTTTGCTCCCCCTCCAGCAGTGGCAAAGTGGCGGGTAGAGCTGGGCAGAATGACGGTCATGTCTTTTGCCCATCAGAAGCAGGAGTGGAAGCCCGGTAGAGATTGGAGTTGCTGGTCTTGGGCCTGGAGGGGGTGGCACTGGGAAGGAGGTAGTGATGGCTGGGGGAATGAAATCTCCAACTCTACACGGCAACAAAACACCCATGGCTGTCCGTGTCAGCTAACTGAGAAGCTATAAAATTGCGGGGTAGATATTTGGGCTCAGGTTGGAGGAGAGGAGGACAGTCCCAGAGCCCTGACCCTGCCGAGCCTGAATGTCTATACTACAGTTTTATAGCCCCACAGCCTGAGTCAGCTGGCACGGGCCAGTGATGTGAAGGAACTTGCAGGGTCCAGCTGATCCCCACATTTGGGGATGGGAGGGAATTTTCCATTCTACTTGTCAGCTGGCAGGAACCTTTGCGGGTTTTTGTTCTTCCTCTGAAACATAGTGGCATGGATCACCTGCTGGGATAATCAGTTCCAATGGTTTAGTCTCCTGGAGCCTGAGATTCATTGGTCTTGTTTCTTTGTTAACTTTAACAAACCCTGGTCACATGCAAACCCATGCTGAAGTTACTGGGGAAGCCAAAAGAGGAAACAGAGGCAGTGGCTAGCTCAAAGCCGATCAGGCAGGCAGCGTTTCCACTCCCTTAAAGGTTTGTCTTCAGTACATGCTCTCTCTCAGCTGTAGCTCCTAACTCCCCTCCTGTCTACATGCAGAGCCCTCAGAGCCCGGTTTGGTGGTGCTTTTCATCTGGGCAAGCTGAGCTGGCTGGAGGGCACAGCAGAGGAAGGATGGTTTAATGGTTAAAGCACTAACCAGGGATACAGTAACCTGCATTCCTGTCCTTGCTGTGCCATGGACTCCCTCTGTGACCTTAAACAAGTGACTTAGGCCCAGATTCCCCAAGGTCTTTAGGCACTTAACTTCCATTGACTTCAACAGGTGTTGAAGATCTGGGCCAAAGCTCTTCACCCCCACCCAACAGAGTGATTAGAGGATGAATAACTCCAGTCAACCCACCCCAGAAAAGCCCTAGCCACTGTTCAGAGGCAGCTCTTCCCATGTGGCAGTCCTCATGCCCCATTCGGTTCTGGGTTCTTCTCTGAGGTCCCATGGAACTATAGTTTCCCACGCTGCATTTAAAAAATACAGGACAGACCTCAGATGTCCCCAATCTTGGTTTGAACCTCTGGGGGGAGGGGCAAGTCCTTCCTCCCTCCCATGTTTCCTAGGGTTTCTCTCTCTCCAGTTCTGGATGCTGCAGAGAACCCAGTGCTGGACCAGCAGCTGCTACTGTTCTAAGAGAAGTGGATTTGACATAACCCACAGCTATCTTGTGCACTTAACCACCATAAACTGGAAACGAGAAAACCACTGAGTCAGGAAAAATCTGGCCTTGGCTTAGGCTGACAGAACAAAAACAGCTGCAGCTGCAGTGTTTTACTAACAAGGACAGATTCAGGGAGGGGGATGGAGAGTGGAAAACTGACCTTGGTTTGGGTGCCTGTGTCTGTTAGTTTCTTGCTGAAGTTGCTTTGCTGACAAGTAGAATAATGAATTATTATTTGCCGTTGCTAGGGAGATGGCTAGCCTATTAGGGGCCATGATAAGTTATGTGCTTTATCTGGAGAAAACCTATAAAGCATTTAGTGAGAGAGCGTACTTTGGAGACGCCTGGGAGAGAAGTTCGAGAGGATTTCTACAAGCTAAGAGACTGGCATCAAACTCCCCAGAAGCTAGGAGAAAGGCTGGCCACCGGAGCCCGCTTGCCAAATCACTCAACACCACCTCAGACTTTGGGTAAGTATCTTCCAGACTATTGCATTTTTTTATGTGTTCTTTGTACTTAATAAAAACAAGGATTTTTGGATGGAAGCATTCTTGTGTGTACCAATCAGTTATCAGATGGAGGTGCTGTGTCCCCCCCACTCATTTATTTCCTGACACTGCCTGGAAAACAGAGACTAGTTATCACAGCTTTGGGTTCAGATAACCCTGGGTCACACTGCGACTCCGGTTCAGGTTCTGCCTGGGCGCCAGGAGCCAAGGTGGATGTTGCAGTGGCTGCTCTTTGCCTGCTGCAGTGCCATGCACCCTGCTCGGGATGTTGGCATAGACTCTGAGTACAGGGAGGCTACACGCACCCTGGGAATACTGACTCCCCTGTCCGACAGAGCCTCTTCAGTACAGCTCCATGGCACACAGCCCTGTCCATTTACCCTGCCAGACAGAGTCTCACAGGGAAAACAGACGGGGGCTGCACTCAAGGGCTGGAATCAGCAGGGGGCCAGTACTCATGGAGGCATCTTTCCATCCCCCACCCCACCCCCCGACCCTGGTCGTTGAGCATGGACCCATCTGCTTTCCCTGCACAACACTGAAGGGTCAGGGCCGGGAGGAGAGTGGAAAGATGTACTCCTGAGTACTGGCCCCCTGCAGTTGCAAGACAGGATAAAAGGCATCCCGTACTGATTTAGTACGGGACAGGCAATTTTCAATTTAAATAAGGGACGTCCCTTGTAATACGGGACTTTTGGTAACCCTGCCTAGAACAGTTACTTCTCCCGCAGGAGCTAGAGAGTGTTGTTATTACAATAAGGGCTTGTCTACCTTTGGAAATTTACCAAAATAGCTATTCCAGAATAGTTCTTTCGGCATATGCCTCAGAAGAAGCGTCCACATGGGGGCTTGTACTGAAATAAACTTCTGAAATAGCTGTTTTGGTAAATTCCAAGTGTAGAAGCTCCCTAAATGAGCTTTCTTTCACACAATCATCACTGAGGAATGTGGGGAGTTCTCCATCCTTTGGAGTCTTTAAATAGAGACAGCACGTCTTTTTGATAAAGTTACACTCTACCTCAGGGATTGCCGCAGGAGGGTCTCTGGCCTGTGTTATACATGAGGTCTGACGCAATGACAACAAGCGGCCCTTCACTTTGGATCTCTGAAGCTGTTTCTGGAGGTTTTCATTTGAGGACATCTCTTCCATGGTAGTCCTTAGGAAATGATGGTTGTGGAAGTAGAGTTGTCAGGCTCTGAGCATCCCCCTAGGAGGGTCCTAGGACCTGGGTCCTGAGTGCTTGCTGAACTGAGTCAGATAGCTTTTTGCATGGATGGAAGGGGGCCTGGGTCTCAAACTGGCTTATGGTGCAGTGTAGACACTCCCTTGGTGACTCCGAGTGCTGACTATCTGAGTTAACTGTGCAGTGAAGGAACAGCTTGCATCCCTAGAAACTGATGAAAACAGGGCTCCATCCACCTTAGCCTGTTCCAGACGTCTCAGGGAAGACACAAGAGGCCGCAGAGCGACCATCAGAGACGTCTCCCCCTACCAGCTAGTTTATCACCCTACTCCCCAGGCCTTACATCATATGAATTATTCTTTCTCCATCGATAGATGGGGGCTTTCCTTCCTTGGGGCCCTGCGCATTTCCACCACACTGCCCCAGCTCACATTTAGCCACACTGCACTGCTCATCCTCTCCCTGTGAGGCTCAGATTGGCAGCAGGAGACCATGGTGGCTTCGTCTGGGAAACACTGCTGGTGCAAAGAGGCCCTATGATTGAGGCCAGTGTGCCAGCTGGGGTGGTACCCCAGCATCGAACTGATGGGAGACCTCTAGAATTCAGGTGGGGTCTCCCCAGCATGTGCCTGCTGCTCTCATGGGGTGGAGCTGCTGTGCATGGAGCTCAAGGCAGCACACAGCTATGTGATGTTGCTGTTTCGTTCCTAACAAGACTACAGCAGAAACGAACCCATCTTTGGCCAGGGGCTGCTTCTCCCAGGGCCTGGGGTTGCTCTCTGAGCATGGACATGCAAGGGCCAGTTCTGTGGTTAGTGCATGTTCATCACCCCCTCCTCCCCGCATCCCTGGCCCTCAAATTGGATCAGAGAAGCCACCATCCATCAGCATCTGCAGGACCCCTCCGGAAGACAACCCTTGTCTCCTCCTGAGGGAAATCCCCCGTTCTGCAGCTGGTCTGCTGGATTTCTCAGCAGGTCTGATGCCATCGCATGGGGATGTTTCAGCCGTCGAGTGATGCCTGTGGGGAATGAGGCCTGGGGACCCTGGGAGAGACGATGGGACTAAGAGGCAGGTTGGGCAAAGAGCATTTATTTCAGATTGAGACAAATGTCATTAGCACGATTAGAAAATAGAGGATGACAGACACCCAAAAAACACGGCGCCAGGAAAGCGGAGTTGGGGGGGGGGCGGGGTGGGAGAGAGGCAGGCATGGGAAAGGAAGGGAGCCCTGGGCGACGGCTCCATTTCAGCCAGTCGCCTGCTGTGCCCCTGGTAATGGCATGGGGCCATTAACAATACGACTTACCAAAGACAAACATGGTGCAGTACCCGGCCCTACACGTCTCCCCCACCCTGCCTGCCCTCAGTTCAACACACAAAGAATCTCAGCTCACCCTGGTGCCCTCCGTCCCTGGCACCGAGCAAGCCCCCAGCCAGAAGCTTAACCCTCTGAGTCAGGCACAGAGTGAGCCAGGATGGGCCCTCTGCCGCTGCCTTCCATGTGCCCCGTTGCCCTACGTGGCAGTGAGTTCCAGGGAGCAGGGATGACGCAGGCGCCCCATTCGGGGTCGTGCCACAGCCGTCCTCAGATTGGCCCGCACACCCGTGTCACAGGAGCATGACCGAGCCCTTGGAGCCCATCCTCAGCGATTGGCCCCTCCTTGATCTCTGTGCCCGGTGGAGCAGGTGCCATGTTGGGAACGAGGGGATGGAGAGTGGGCATGGCGACCAGGGGCGAATCCCAGTATCCCCCGTGCAGCCTCGATCGCAGGGGAGGCCCCAGCAGCCCCGAGATGCAGCAGCCGCTACTCCTGCCATTGCCACATCCTCCACCAGCCGTCTTCCGCGCTCCCCTCGGTGTCCTGCAGCCCACGAAGCTGCCCTGCCCCGCCCCACCCCATGGGCAACATCCCCCTCCTTCAGAGCGGGGAGTGGCGCAGGCGCCCCAATCTCCGTGGGGCACGCCATCACCTGGGACAGTCCCGCAAGGTCACGGCCAAGCCCCTTGGGATGCCAGGTCTACCCCGCGACGTGGCCCTGTGCAACGTGTCAGCCGCCCCCTTGCTGTACCACACCCTGGGGGACCAGCCATGATCACTCCTCCAGCGAGAGGGGGGCCGGGAGGAGCTGCTGGAAGGTGACCTGCGGCCAGAGATGCCTCCAGCCCATAGGGGCTAACCTCCCACGGCTGGCTGAAAAATCCGATAAAAAAATATTAATTTGGCCGCACTAAGCCCGGCTCCGACTCACATTTGAGCCCAACCCACCCTGCTGTCCACATACACGTCAGTCTGACTCGGCTCAGCAAGTACTGAGGACCTAGGTCCTGCTAGGTGGGTGGATCAGAGCCCCAGTCCCGCTGCAACCCAGGTCTAAACCCTGGCATTTTGCAATGTGGACACAGATCACACCACAGCCCCATCAAAAGGGCTGTGCAGTGCAGCCTGGATGTGTTAGTCCAGCTATGAAACCAGGGCCAGCATTTGTAAGTCCAGGTTTACAATGCAATGTGGATGCTCCAGCACGGGCTCCCCCAGACCCCGGTTTACAGTGCAGTGTGGACACACCCTCCATACCCTGGGGGACAGGGGTTGCTGTAGAGATGGGGCAGAAGACAGAATCCTGCAGCAGCCATGCCTTCCAAACTCGGCAACCAGGCCTCAAAAACCCAGGAGAGCAGCTTAAAAATCATGATTTTTAGAGACTAATTCACTACAGGATTTTTAAAGGTTTTTTTTTGCCTCCTGGTTTCTGATCCTCTAGGGCTTTGGTGTTCCAGTTTTTCTCTGCAGTCACGAAAGCCAGAAGCTGCCTTTAAATTTAAACAAAAGGGTGAGACTCTCATCTAATGCTCATGATGGGAGGTGGGATTAATATCAAATCTGGTGAAATGCCTCTTAAAACAGCAAGAACTGGCAACAAGGTGTGGGAAAACCTCTTTTCCCACGTGTGTGTGTCTGTGTTTGTCTCTGCCTCTCTCTCTCACACACGTAAGATTTCACTCACACATGTACACGGACACACACAAGGAGGTTTCTGTCACTCTCACACACACACACACACATGGGAGGAGGTTTCTCTCTTTCACACACACATGGACACACAAGGTTTCTCTTCTCTCTCACACACAGGTTGCACACGCACACAAACACAGGAAGAGGTTTCTCATACACACAAATACTGGATTCACATATACAGGTTTCACACACACATGGGAGGAGGTTAAACATAAACATGACTTTCACACACAGGAAGAGGTTTCACACACACGTTTCATGCACATGGGAAGAAGTTTCACACACACGAATGGAGGCTTCACATACACACATGGAGAACTGACACAAACGCACACACACACACACACACAGAGGAGGCGGTTTCTCACACACATACACACGAGGTTTCACACACACACCCCCAAGGAGGTTTCACACATACATGGACACATGAGGTTTCTCACTCCCACCCCCCGCCATTCTTGTTCTCACATGCTGGCTGTGCGCACTCACACTGTGTCTACACTGCAAGCCGCCCAGCCTGTCTGTTCCAGACTAACTACTCCACACTAGCTATTGCTGTCTAACGGAGCTATTCCGGACTCACTCCCTGGACCAGGCTGGCCTGGGCCAGCACCCTGGGCCAACCTGCCCTGCTGGGAAGGGGTCAGGCCACGCCTGCCAAGGGCAGAGGGGGCTAGTGCCTGTGACCGGCATGGCAGAGCGGAAGGCATCCGGGCCTGCTGCCAGGGTGGGGCAGGGGTGTTGCTTTGGGGGCAGAGCAATCTTCCCGGGATGAAGTCCCTTTTCCCTTGGAAGAGCACACCCACCTGGGGCTGCTGTTTCAGTGGATCCCCCTGTCTGGATGAAGCTTTAGATATGGCTGGCTGGATCGTTGTCCCTCCTTGTGCTCTCCAGATGGCCAGAATTCCCATCCATGCCCCGACCAGATCCTTCTGTATGGTCATTGCAGCTGCGTGGATTCGGGCACGGAGAATGCTGCCCCCTTGGTTCCCACACCCACCACTGGCGGAGGGGGGGAGGGAGCACTTCAGTGTGTGTCAGCGTGGGCACCAGCTCCCCCTCCAGGGAAGGAGCACCCCAGAGGGTGGCAGCGTGGGAACTCGAGCCCCCTTGGTTCCCACGCCCTCCCCTGAGAAAGGTGCACTCTGAGCAGAGATGGCATAGGGGCTATCACTACTCTGAGCCCCCCCGCTCCCATGGGAGAGGAGTGCCCCAATGGTGGGGAGGGCATGGCAGCTGACACCCCTCAGTTCCCATGTCCCCCATGGGGGAGGGACACCCAAGAGGGTTGCAGCGTGGGAACCAGTGTCCCCCGATTCCCACGCCACCCCCTACGGAGGAGGGGGGCACAGGTAGCACGGGAACTACTGCCCCTCGGTTCCTGCGCCCACTAGGCCTGGTGGGTCCTCTGGTGGCGGAGGAGGTGGGAGGTGGCACCGAAGCCCTTCCCGCAGTCGGCGCACTTGTAGGGGCGCTCGCCGCTGTGTGTGGCCCGGTGCCGGGCCAGGTGGGCATCGCGGGTGAAGGATTTGCCACAGACCCCACACTCGAAGGGCTTTTCGCCCGTGTGGATGCCCTGGTGCCGGGCCAGGTGGGCACGGCGGGTGAAGGCTTTGCCGCAGACGCCGCACTGGAAAGGCTTTTCGCCGGTGTGGGTGAGCTGGTGCCGGGTCAGGTGAGCGTCGCGGGTGAAGGCTCGGCCGCAGATGCCGCACTGGTAGGGGCGCTCGCCGGTGTGGGTGCCGTGGTGCCGGGTCAGGTGGGCGTTGCGCCCGAAGGCTTTCCCGCAGTAGGCGCACTTATAGGGGCGCTCGCCGGAGTGGGTCTCCTGGTGCCGGGCCAGGTGGGCGCTGCGCCCGAAGGCTTTCCCGCAGTGGGTGCAGGCGTAGGGGCGCTCGCCTGTTGGCGGTGGCGGCTGCGAAGCCAGGGCTGGGCCTTTGCTGCGGTGGCTGCAGGCGTAGGAGCGTTGCTCCCCGCCTGAGTGGGTGCCCAGATGCCGGGTCAGGTGGGAGCTACGCCGGAAGCCCTTGCCGCAGTACGGGCACGTGTTGGCCTTCTCGCCCATGGGTGCGGCTGGTGGGGGGCTCCAGCAGCCTGGGGTTATGGGCACGGCCAATCCACCAACGAGCCCGCCTGCAGCCTGGTTTCACTCCCAGGACCGTTGGGGATCCCCTTCCTTCTTCTCCTGCTCCCTGTGAGGACAGAGAATCCAGCTGTGAGTTGCTCCAGAGGAACCTGCACTCCCCAAGCCTCCCACTGCTGCCCGGTTTCTGGTGAGAGGCAGCGTGGCCGAGCAGATAGAGCACAGGGGACACAGGCGCCTGGCTTCTGTTCCCGACTCTGCCTTCCTGGGCGACCTTCCTGCTCTGTGCCTCGGTTTCCACACTCATACAATGGGGATTACGCTCCCAACCTCCTTCATCAAGGGCTTTGAGATGTATGGACGGAAAGCGCTGGGCATTATTACTAATATAGGACTAAGGAACAAGGGCCGGCAGCCAAGCTCCGTCTCCAGGCTGACTCATGAGCACAGCTGAGCATTGGCAGAACTGCCCCATGGCTGGCCTGGTTGAAGGGAGCCAGAGGCCCTTGCTTTGAAGCTCGACAGCAGCTCACCGGCTGCTTAACGCTTATGCCCGCTGCTGTGATAGCTCCTGCCCCAGCCTTGCCTCCCAGCCTTCTTCCTGTCCTGCTCCAGTCTGCTCCTTGCCCGGTTCCCAACTCTGGCTTCAGCCTTAGGCTCGACCCTGGGTTCCCGACTCTGACTACTAGGCCTGACCGCCCATGCCCAGGTTGTTGACACTGATTCTCATTTATGCTCAGGCCCCGTGGTGCTGCCATTGGTGAAACTGAGAGCCAGGCCCCCAAAACAGCAATGGTCTTCCCCCAGTGGAGGGGCCCAGCCCTGCTTCGGCATCAACTCCCCCAGGGAAAGGCCCCATGGGGCTAATGCCCAGGAGGAGTGGGGATTAGTAGAAAGACATGGACCCCCATGGGGAAGCAGTGCTTTATAGGTGCCAGTGCAGGAACCATTGCACCCTTGATTCCCACACCACTGATGGGGGAGGAATGCTCCGAGGGCTGTAAGTGCGGGAAACAGCATCCTCTTGGTTCCCACACCCCCTCATAAGGGAGGCGTTCTCGGGTGGGTGACAGCACGGGAACCACTGCCCCCCACATTCCCACAGTTACCATCAGAGCTGTGTGAACAGGCGACTCTTCGGTTGACTGGCAGGTCCAAAAAAAATTGGGGAAAAACAAATCATGATTTAAATTTTTTTTTGGTGAATCTTAAAGTCTAAACGAAAATTGTTTTGGGCCAAGTGAAATCTTTCAGTCAATCCAAAACATTTGGAGTCAGTTTCAAGGTTTTTTTTGTTTGTTTTTTTTTAAATGCAGTTGTCTTTTTAAAATAAAATCAAAGGCAAATCCCAACCGAAAAGTCATTTCAGTCGGAAATTCCTATAGAAAATGTCACAGGGAAACATTTTGACTTCTGGGGAATTTCTTTGTTGTTCCCCCCCCCCCGAGACCAACAATTTGGTGAAACGGACATGAATTTGGGAAGTTTTCAGCCTCACTAAATCTGCCTTTTTTTGCTGATAAAAAAAGTTCCATTCAAAAAAATGTTGCCCGTCTCTAGTTACCTGCTAGAAGAGCTCTGAGCCGCTTTGCAGGGATTCCCATGACCCCCTCTCCTCCCCCAGGCTTCCCACCTGATGTAATTTCTTGCTTACCTGGTTCTCCTCTCAGGTCTTATCCTTTTCTGCAGCCCAGACTGTGGTCACATGCCCAGGAGATCACAATGGGAAACTCTGCTGGGGGAAAGCATCAGGGTAAGGTCAAGTTTTGGGCCACTCGCTATAGAAAGGATTTGGACAAATTGGAAAGAGTCCAGTGGAGGGTAACAGAAATGATTAAGGGGCTGGAGCACATGACTTATGAAGAGAGGCTGAGGGAACTAGGTTTGTTTAGCCTGCAGAAGAGAAGAATGAGGGAGGATTTGATAGCAGCCTTTAACTACCTGAAAGGGGGTTCCAGGGAGGATGGGGCTAGGCTGTTCTCAGTGGTGGCAGATGACAGAACAAGGAGCAATGGTCTCAAGTTGCAGTGAGGGAGGGTCTAGATTGGACATTAGGAAAAACTTTTTCACTAAGAAGGTGGTGAAGCACTGGAATGGGTTACCTAGGGAGGTGGTGGAATCTCCATCTTTAGAGGTTTTTAAGACCCGGCTTGATAAAGCCCTGGCTGTGATGGTTTAGTTTGGTTTGGTCCTGCTTTGAGCAGGGGTTGGACTAGATGGCCTCCTGAGGTCCCTTCCAACCCTCATCTTCTATGATGCTACGTTTTCCAGTGAAGAGTTACAACAGCTCCTGGGAGGGTTATGCACTCTCTGCCTCAGGGATCCAGCCAATCTAGAGCTGGTTGGGGATGGGACTAGGGCAGGGCAAAGAATGGACTGTTTCGGTTAGCTGGCAATTTTGAAAAGTTGGAGAAAAAAGAGTTTCTGGCTGGAGCAAAAAGGATAATGACAACACCACTTCCCTAGCTCTACCGGAGATTAAGGGAGAAGCTCAGCTTCCATTTATTTAAAAAAAAAATCTAAAATATTTTAAAAACTTTTTAAAAAAATCTCAGCTCCAATTTGTTTGTTTCACTTGTTTAGGGAGCTGCAGGGGGTCTCATGGATAGTGCATTGGGCTCAGCGGATCTTTGGTTCTTTGCTACTGGCATGCTGGGAGACCAGGGCCAGCCATAGCCCCGCTCTGTGCCTCAGTTTCACCACCTGTAGAATGGGGATAATGATACTGTGCTCGACAATAAAGAGCTTTGAGGGCTGCTGAGGCCTGGTCCCCTCCCACTCTCACCCCCTGCCTCCTTCCCCCATCCCCCTCTCACCACCCCCAGCTCCCTGCCCCATTTCTCCCCTCAATCTCCCAGCCCCCCTCTTCCCTCCATCCCAGTTCCTAGCCCCCTCCCTGCAGCCCCTTTTCCAATCTCCAGATCCCAGCCCTTTCTCCCTCATCCCCGCCCCGCTCCAGCTCGCTCCCTGCCCCATCTCCACCCCACCCCCAGTTGCCGGGGCCCCCTCCCACCTGCAGCACCAGTTCCAGCCCCTTCCCTGCAGCAGCCCCCCCAACCCCCATCGTCCCCAGCTGCAGCACCGAGCATCCTGCCCCCGAGGCGCCCCCAGCTGCAGAGCTCACCCCCTAGCCCCCTCCCCAGCTGCAGCTCCCTGCACCCCAGCTGCAGCCGGCCCCCTCCCGCCAGGCTCTCACCGCCGGTGCACACGCTCGCAGGAAGGTGCCCTGGCCCATCTCAGTCCCTCCTCGCCCGGCCCCGGCTCCGCTCTGTGCACCGCGGCGGCCTGCCAGCTCGATGGTTGTTAACCATTCCCCCGCCAGACTGCAGGCAGACATCCCCCCCCCCGCCGAGCCACCTCCTCCCCCGGACGCCTGGGTTCCGAATCCGCAGCGTGGCCCAGGCGCCCAGCGCCCCTGGAGGTTCCGAAGGGCAGCGCCTGGATCTCACCGGGAGCCGAGCAGAGCCGGGCCCAGGATGTAGTTTCCGGTCCCTGGCTGATACCACAAAGTCAGGGGGATGTCAGGGGAGGAGGGAAAGCATTTCCAGTTGAAAAGATTTGCAATTTTCGGTGACTGGAAAAATCGGCAGGAAATAAATTCCTTTCCTTTTGACTTGGGGTAGAGACATTTCATGTGGGGGTCAAATCGTTTTGCTTTCCAGCATTTTAAAACTTTTTTTTTTTTAATGTAAAAATAAAACCAGGGGAAATTTCTCAACCAAAGGTCATTTGAAACCGAAAACTAGAAACGTTCCCCCCACAATCTGCCCCTGGGAGAGCCTAACTTGATATCTTTCTTTGATGGGATTACGAATTTGGTTGATAAATAGTGTGGCCATAATAGACTTCAACGTCTGCAAGGCATTTGGCTTGGTACTGCACTGTGTTTTGAATAACAAATCTAGACCGATATAAAATTAACATGACCAACATTGAATGGATGAAAAAATGGCTTATGGGTCTCAAAATGTAACTGTAAACAGGGAATCAGCATCAAGAAGCACCGTGTCCAGTTAGGTCCTGCAGGGATCGGTTCTCGGCCCTACGCCGTTGAACGTTTTTATCAGTGAGCTGGACAAAAACACAAAATCACCATGGATAAAGTTTGCAGATGACACAAACATTGGGGTAGTGGTAACTAATGCAGTGGACAGGATTCAAAGCGATCTGGATCTCTTGGTAAACTGGGCACAAGCAAACAATACGTGTTTTAATACAACTAAATGAAAACGTATCCATCTAGGAACAAAGAAAGTCGGCCATACTTAGAGGATGAGGTACTCTATCCTGCGAAGCTGTGACTGTGAAAAAGATTTGGGGGTCGTGGCTCAGGTCGCAAGAAGGGGAATCTGTCATGATGCCCCGACATCACTAGCATTTCAAGATAAGAACGTAGGAACGGCCAGATTGGGTCTGACCAATGGCCCACCAAGCCCAATATTTTGTCTTTGGCAGTTGCCAGTGCCAGATGCTTCAGAAGGAATGAACAGAATACGGCAATTTCAGATGATCCATGCCCTGTCATCTAGTCCTAGCTTCCGGCAGTTGGAGGTTTAGGAACACTTGGAGCCTGGCCATCTTAGCTATTAGTCACTGATGGACCTATCCTCCATGAACTTATCAAACTCTTTCTTGAACCCAGTTGTACTTTTGGCCTTCACAATATTCTGTGGCAATGAGTTCCACAGGTTGACTGTGCGTTGTGTGAGGAAATACGTCCTTATGTTTGTTTTAAACCTGTTGACTATTAATTTCATCCGATGGCCTCTAGTTCTTGTGTCACGTGAAGAGGTAAATAACACTTCCCTTTCCCCTTTCTCCACACCATTCATGATTTTATAGACCTCTATCATATCCCCCGTTAGTCGTCTCTTTTCCAAGCTGCACAGTCCCGGTCTTTTTAATCTCTCCTTGTATGGAAGCTGTTCCATCCCTCTCATCTTTTTCACTGCCCTTCTTCTATGTCAGCTGGGAACAAAGAACGCAGGCTGTACCTACAGGATGGAGGACTCTATCCAGGGAAGTAGTGACTCTGAGAACGATTTCAGGGTGGATAATTAGCTAGAGAGGAGCTCTCCATGTGAAACTATGGCCAAAAGGGCTAATGTCATCCGTGGATGGATAAACAGGGTGATCCAATCTTGAATAGGCGTAGGGAGGTTATTTTGCCTTTGTATTTGGCACTAGTGTGGCTGCTGCTGGAGTCCTGTGTCCAGTTCTGCTGCCCACAATTCAGGAAGGATGTGGATAAATTGGAGAGGGTTCAGAGAAGAGCCAAGAGAACGATTAAAGGTTTGGAGAACACAGTGCTAGATGCTTTAATGGGTCAAATATTTGAACAAGCATCTTCCTGCTGTCTCCCATCCTGCCTCTCGGGAGAAGCTCCCTGTAAATATCTGCAAGGCCACCTCATTAGCCACTTTCAAATTCCTCCTGAAAACTCTCATTTGCCACTGTGTCTATAAAAACGGTGACCACAGTTAGGCAGCTGATGTGCTGAGACTGTGTCTGTCATGCTGACCAATATTGTCCCACTGTTTCCTTGAACTCCCCTGTCTGTCTGTCTCTCTCCATCTATTGTCTCTTGTCTAGAGCTGGTTGAGAAACGGATTTTCCATCCCATAAAAAAATTCAAATTTTTTCACACACAAAAAAGAAAAGAAAAGAAAAAAAAAGAAAAATCATCCTGGTTGGAACAACAAGCCACATTTTTCAGTTTTTGCACACACTAAATTCCCACCCAAATTTAAAAAAAAAAAAAACAGGTCTGTCAGAAAGTTTCATTTCAGTAAAGTCAAAATGTTTGCTTTCCATTTTGACTCGTTTACATTTTTTTAAAAGGCTGTTATGTAAAATAAAGCAAATTTCAAAACAAAAAAAGTAGCTTTTGAAACAAGAAACATTGACTCTTTTGGTTCTGCAAAATGTCAGCCAAGGATGTTTTCACATTTTTCAAAAGTCATTGATTCCAAACATGGTTTGAAATAAAATCTTGTGCACATTTCTCCAACTCTGCCAAATAAATAAATAAATAAAATCGGTTTTTGGTCAAAACAGCATTTTCTGATGGAAAACTATTTTGACAAAAATTTTCCAGTCAGCTGCACTCTTGACTTACATGTAGAAAATTTTGGGGGCAGGAGCTCTCTCTTTGTACAGCGCCTAGTATAACGGGGTCCAGGCCATGACTGGGGCGCCTTGGTGCTACCATAATACACCTAATAAACAATATACAGTGCCTAGCACAATGGGGCCATGGCCTGTGACTAGGGCTCCAAGACATTACTGAAATATATTTAATAAACAATGTACAGCGCCTAACACAGTGGGGTCCTGTGCCATGACTGGGGTTCCTAGGTGCTACTGTAATACACCTAATGAATAATGTACAGAGCTACATTAATACAGATAACAAATAATAATAATTCACATATGAGGTACAGGGAGAACAGCCTAGTTGCCCAACTTCTCCCTAGAAGATTGCAGTACAGGTGGAACAAAACACAGTTGTTCCGGCCCTGCCCCCAAGATCCCTCTTCTTCTCCCATGACTGACATGTAAATAGGGGTGTAATATATTCATCCAGTGGACCAGCATATGCTCAGTGCCTTAGGTTTGACCTGCCCTTAAGTGTTCTGCCGGCATAGCTATGTTGGCTAGGAGTATGAAACAATCGACCCTTCGCTAAAGCTGGTTGAAACTTTTTGATTGAAAGTTTTTTCCAGCAAGAAACGCAGATTTAGTGACCCCGAAACATTTAGCTAATTCGCATCAATGTTGCTGAATGGCTCATTTAAAAAAGAAATACCAAAAAAGAAAAAAAGAAAATAAAAAGAATCCATTCTAAAACACATACCTAAAATAAAATAACAAAAAAATAATAAAGGAATAGTAATCAAATGATAAGAAATAGAAAATAAATACCTAAACAAATTAAAACACAGTCCCCCAAATACTTAAAACAAATACCTAAATTAATCAGTTATAATAAATAATTGTTAAGCATTACTATAAATAATAAAGGAATAATAATCAAATGATAATAAGAGATAAAAATAAATATATAAAGAATAAAATATAAAATATACCTAAAATAAATACCTAAACTAAAATAAATAATTGTTAAGGAATAATAATAATATAATAAAAAAGAAATACCAAAACAAATTTTTTTTAATCAAAACCTTTTGTTTTGACATTTTCTGACAGAAACATGTTGACATTTGAGTTCAAAATGACTTTTTGCTTTGAAATTCCCTTTACTTTCAACTTTTAAAAAATGAAAAAACATTGAAAAATGGAGGAAACCAAAATGAAATATTTTGTTTCGGGTTGAGCAAAATGTTGGTTCAATCAAACATGAATTTTTTAAAAATGAATTTGCCAAAAATCTCAAAAAATTTAATTTTCAGTCTGACCTGGATATTTTTTTTTTTTAACTTTTCAAACCAGAAATATCTGTTATTCTCCCAGTTCTAGCCATGCCCAAATAGCTATGCCAGCAAAAGCCCCGTTGTAGATGCAGTAGCTTATTTGGTTCAGGGAACGCAACTATTTCTGCAAAATCTGCATCTTCACTAGGAGGGTTTGCCAGGAAAGCTCTGCTTGTGCATAACTAATATAGCTTGTTTTACTCATGAGGTGGTTTTACTAGACCAGTACAATCCCCTACCTCTAATCTTGCGCTGTTTGTAGGTAGATCTCCAAACAATTGACCAAGGAGGGTGGTATATTTATCACTGTATAGATGGGGAAACTGAGGCACGGAGTGACCTGATTTGCTTAAGGTCACTCAGAGATGGGAAGAGAAACCAGGGGTTCTGCATCCAAAACCCGTGCTCTATCCATCGGGCCATACTGTCTCTAGCTGTGCCCACATTCCTGTGCTAGTCAAGACCTCCTAGTGTAGACATGGCCATTGCTATAACTGTGTTTATAACTTAGGCCAGTCAGGGGAACTGGCACAAGCTGGCCCCATTTAAGCCCTTTTTTAACTGCACCTGCATTAGAGGGTTTTGCTGCTCTGGCTGTACCCTATAACTATACCAGCAAAATCTTTTCAGTGGTGGATTATGCCTACATTACCATGCTGGGGAGTGGCCAGGACCTCCCCAGGGTCAGGGGCTGGTGTTGTTGGTGGGCTGTGGGGTGAAGGGTTGGGGGTGAGTGGGGTGAGTTGTGGCAGGAATGGGGGTGATGAGGTTGGGGGCCAGGATGTTGAGGGTGAGTGGGAGATGCTGGGGGGGACAGTGGAGGGAATAGGAGGTGCTGGGGGGGTGCTGGAGGCTGTTTATGTCGGGGCTGTCAGGAAAAGTGGGGTGCAGGAGGGGTGGGAGGGGCGTTTGGGGGTCTGTGTGTGGGGTGGGCATTGGAGGTCTGTGTGTGGGGTGGGGTGCAGGGGGCAGAAGGGGCATTCAGGCTGTGTGTGTGGGGCTGGGTACCTTTGGGACCTGGGTGCTTTCCCGGGCAGCTCTCCCACCAACCCTCCTGGCTGCCCAGGCGCTGCTGCCAGGCCCCCCCCCCCCCCCCATCCCTCCGCCCACCCGGCGGCTCCCTCCCGTCCTCCCCTTCACCCCGGCGGGGGCTGAACTTCCCAGGTCAGCCGCGTGCGCAGCCGTCCCACCCGGGCATCTGCGGCCCCCGCCCAGCCCAGCCGGGGCTGCCTGACCCCCGGAGCCCCAGGTACAAGCAGGGGGGTGGGGGGGGGGGCGGTGCTGCAAGGGGCAGATCCCAGCATCCAGACTAGATGATCACAAGGGTCCCTCCCTTGACATCGGGAGGCTCCGGGGCCAGAAGCAGCAGCCCGGCCAGCTGCAGGGAAATTAACCCCCCACTGCTCCCTGGGAGGAAATCCCACCCCTGCCCCACAACCCAGCCCGGCTCCAGCCCCAGAGCTCTTCAGAGGGGAGGGGGGCGCGGCTAGAGCAGGACGCCTGGGTTCTGCTCCCCAGTTTGGCCTCTAGCTCGCGGGGAGACTGGCAGCCACCCCCTCCCCACCCGCTCCTTGCCTCAGTTTCCCCTTCGGCGCAATGGGGCTAGCGAGTCCCGCCACCCTTGGGAAAGCGCTTTGAGGTCTGCTGAAGAAAAGCACTAAGTAAGAGCTTGGCATTCTTGTTCGTGGGTGGCTAGGAGACCCCGGCACAGCCCCGGACCCCCACTGTGCTAAGTGCTGAATGTTGTTTATTAGGTGTATTACGGTAGCACTTAAGCACCCCAGTAATTGGCCAGGACCCCTGTGTGCTAAGTGCTGTGCAAACGCGGAACATGAAGTGAGGGGGCAGGGCTGAGCTGGGGGCGGGGGATGTGGAGCTGGTGTTAGAGGGGCAGGGATGAACTGGGGGGATGTGGGGGCAGGGCTGAGCTGGGGGGATGTGGGGCTGGGGCGCCTGGGGCAGGGATGAACTGGGGGGATGTGGAGCTGGTGTTAGAGGGGCAGAGATGAACTGGGGGCATGTGGGGCAGGGCTGAGCTGGGGGGATGTGGGGCTGGAAGCTGGGGTGCCCCGAGCTAATACCCTTCTCATTCCAGGGCGCTGGGACGTTAGAGGCAGGTCCGATGTATTTTGCCGAGATCCAGTGGGCTCTGCTGGACCCTGCTCCGAGGCCCGTCTACAGGGACATGGTTCCGGAGAACTACGGGACGCTACTCTCTCGTGGTAAAGATCCCCTTTAACATTCGGGGCTGGGCAGGGTCTGATGTGCCCAGATTGGCCCTAACTCTGGGTTCTTCCCCTGTATCTGGGGTGTCAGTTTCCTTAATTCCCTGAATCCAAGCGAGATGGAAGGAGACAATCGCCTCCATACCTGAGATTTGGAAAAAAAGGGTAAAAAATGCCACAGTTAGAGCAGAGCTAAGCACTGATATTTTTGGTTACGTGGCCGATCTGAAAAACTGGTGGGAAAAAAATCCTTTTAGGGTCGTCCTGCAATATTTTGGAGTATGAATAAAAAAATGTGTGTGTGTATGTGTGGGTTTCAAACAAAATGTTGCATTTGATGCAAACTTAAATGTTTCCTGGAGATTTCAGGCATTTTTATCTGCTTTTAAAATGATTATTTAATAAAAGTAAAAGAAATTTGAAAATAAAAAGTCATTTTGATCCAAATGATCCAAACATTTGGATTTGCTCCCTCCCCTTTTTTGGGGGCAACTGGCAAATTGCTTCAATCTCGACTCTAATTCACACAAAGTTCAGGTGACCTGGACCTGTGTTTTTCGCTGAAAAAAAGGCTTTGTCCAAAGGATTTTGCTGTGGCGTTGCTCATAATCATACCTGGCTATTGCAAAGTGCTTTCCCTCTGGAGAGCTCAAAGGAGGGCTGTATCTTTAGCCCCATGTTGCAGACGGGGACACTGAAGTATAGAGAGATGAAATGATTTACCAAGGTCACCCCTCAGGCCAGTGGCAGAGTTGGGAACAAAAATCCAGCTCTGCTGTGCTCCATTCCAGTGCTCTAGCCACTAGCCCATACTGCCTCCCCACCCCGTCTCTTCTCTCCCATGTTGTCAGATTCTCTCTTTATTCCCGCAGATGGCAGAATGATGAACCCAGCCCCACAGCAGGGAGGCCCCGAGACAGCGCAGTCCCACTCGATGTTACCAGGGATGAGATCCGAAGGGAACATTTATCAGGCCCCAGGCCACGCAGCCGCCTGCCACAGCCAGGCCAGGCTGGAGGGGAAGTCATGGAGCAAAGCAGCTGCCAACAGCGGGGGCCTGAAGAAACTCAGAGAGGGCAGCACTGCCCCACAGCAGGTCCAGGCTCTGCATCTCCCCCAGGTGGGGGGGAGCCAGACCGTGTGCACCCAGTGCGGGGGGAGTTTCGGCCAAAGCGTGCGCCCTGCTCAGCTGCCGCCTCAGCCACGGGTCCCGGCAGTGGAGAAATTCTACCAGTGCCCTGACTGCGGGAAGAAATTCTCGGTCAGCTCGCACCTGACCATCCACCGGCGGATCCACACAGGCGAGAAGCCCTACCGGTGTGGCGAGTGCGGGAAGAGCTTCAGCCAGAGCTCCACCCTGGTGCTGCACCGGCGCACCCACACTGGGGAGAAGCCCTACAAGTGCACCGAGTGCGGGCGGAGCTTCGCCGTCAGCTCCCACCTGGCCAAGCATCAGCGCACCCACACCGGGGAGAAACCCTACCAGTGCCACCACTGCGGCAAGCGGTTCAGCCAGAGCTCCACCCTCAACCTCCACCAGCGGACCCACACTGGTGAGCGGCCCTACCGCTGTGCTGAGTGCGGCCGGGGCTTCTCGGTCAGCTCCCACCTGACCATCCACCAGCGGATCCACACGGGGGAGAAGCCCTACCGGTGCGGCGAGTGTGGGAAGAGCTTCCGGCAGCGGTCAGGGCTTATCACCCACCAGAGGAGCCACACAGTGCAGAGACCCTACAAATAAAGGGCGTTAGCCCCTTTAAGAGGAGGGGAGGCCAGTCTCAGCTCTGCCAGCCTGGTTCTCCATCACTTGCTCCGGGGGCTGCGGTGAAGCCATGCCCACTCCCTCTTAAAGGGGTTGCTTACCCTGTGACAGATCCAGTCCCACATGGAGCAGAGACCCTAAAAACAAACAGCATGTTGACCCCTTTAAGAGGAGATGGAGCCAGTCTGAGCTGTGTCAGCTTGATTCTCTGTCATTCGTACTGGGGACTCTGGTGAGGCCACACCCACTGCCTCTTAAAGGGGCCGCTCACCCAGTGTTGCCAAATATCACATGGTGGGCTCTCTTTAGAGCAATCTGGCCTTGAGGATAGAGCACTGGAATGGCACTCAGAAGACCTGGATTCTATTCTTAGCTCTGTCCTGCTGCAAGTCACTTCTGCCTTTCTGTGCCTCAGTTTCCCCATCTGCAAAATGGTGGTAATGATACGAAAGTGCTTTGAGATCTGCTAATGAAAAGCGCTGGGTATCATTATTAATTAATTGTTTTTCAGTCGGAAAAGTGGGTTTTTTTATCCAAAAAAATGTGACTGGTTCCTTCGGAAAATTTTGATTTTCTGTCAGAAAAACATTACAGCTGAAAACTGAATTTTTTTTATTCTGAGATGCCGCCACATTGCCTCATGGGAGTTGTAGTGCAATTGTTTCATGCTCTCTCATTCTCTACTCTAGTCTGAGCTTCTTGGTTGGACTTCATCTCCCATGATGCACAATGATCTCCCCTGTTCCTGAGCCACTGCAGTGAATCCTAGGAGTTGCACTTTGGTTGCCTGATGCTGTAGGCCAGGCTCCTGAGCAAGACTACATCTCCCATGATGCAATGTGGCCATGTGACTACCATGATATATCATGGCAGGTCATCTCCAGGAGGAACTGCAATGCATCATGGCAGACGTAGTCCAAGCAAGGAGGCTGGGCTATAGAGGAGAATGGAAGCATGAGGTCCCTGAACTACAATTCTCATGAGGCACTATGATGGCATTTCAGAATTAAAATATTTTTTGTGATTTGGCCAACAATATGTCAGGTTTTGGGGAAAATGTTTCAGTTTTAACAAAATAGTGTTTTTTAATTTAAATTAAATTTTTTTCCCCCAAAAGCTTGAACTTTCCTGTGGAAAAAATTAACAAAAAGCTATTTCCCCCCCCCCCCCCCATTTTTTCTAAATTTTCTGTGGCAAAAAAAACCCCATTTTCCCACCAGCTCTGCATATAAATGTCCCGCCTGAGGCTGACTGGAAACACCACCTCTCCTTACTACCAGTGGTCTTTCAAGTTGCGAAATGCTGAAATGACAATTTAGGGTTGCAATGTGCCAGTTCCCCAGCAGATCAGTGGTCTGTAGAGGCTGGAAATTCAAGTTATGGCTTTCTGGGTAACCTTAACTCTCCCTCTCTGTGTGTAAGAATCACAAGAGTCTCTCACTACACTGCTACTGTTTTCTCTGAACCACATCTCTCGTTTCCTCTGTGCTCTTTCAACCTAGCTTCTTCATACGGTATTTTCTAGTTCTTTTCTTTAAAAAAACCAAAACAAAACACAAAAACAAAGAAAAATGATAGACAAAAATATCTTTTCATCTGGAACTATTTTCATAATCATATTTTAATGGAAAATCTGCCTTGTAGATTATTTCTTCCCATCGACGATCGTGTCATATCTCTGCCACAGTAAAAGCAGTTTCACAAAAGGTCGTTAGCCAGGATTTGATTGCATTCTTTTTTCAAGTCTTTTCCTGCAGTTTGGCAGATAGAGCAGCAGAGGGAAAAGTTTTGTGTTGGAGAGGCCTGAAGGTTGGAACTAGGCAAAATTATTCTGCTGGATTATTCTTATTCTTCATTGGTGAAAAATGTAGATTTGGTGGCACCAAAGCATTTGGTGACTTTGTACTGCTTTCCAAAAAATATATTTTGTTTTGACGTTTTCAAAGTGAATCGTTTTTCTTTTTTTTTTTTAAATTCAAAGTGGCTTTTTGTCTCATAATTTCCTTCCATTTTAGTTGTATAAAATACTTAGAGTTGAAATAAAATGTTTCATTTCAGGTCGAATGAAATGTTTTGTTCGATTCAAAATGAATTTTGCTTCAACTTCGCCATTCAAATTTCAGAACATGTGCTGTTAGGATCCCCGCGACAATTAATTGGGTTGTTTTTTTTTTCCAGAATTGCCAGTGAACTGAAAAAAACAGTCCTGAGCCCAGCTCTAATTAGAATGATTTTAGAACCTTGGCGTTGCAACGTTAAGCCTTTTTATCAAGTTCCAGGCGGGGTGTAGAGGGTCTCTGGCCTGCTTGTGCTATAGCGACCCTGTTATGAAGAACCTTTCAAACCGTTATTATGCACAGAAGAAATAACTGCAGAAACATTAAAACTTTTACATTTGAAAGCAAAACGGCTCTTTTTTTTTTTGCTATTATTTCTATTCCTGTAAGCTCTTTGAAGCCATTTTCTGGTTCTGTGTCTGTACAGCGTCTAGCACAGTGGAGTTCATGTCTGGGGCTCCTAGTGCTAAAATAATACACCTAATAAATAATGTACAGCACCTGATGCAGTAGGGTCCTGGGCCATGACTGATACAAACACAGAAGAAAAAGGCAGTTCCTGTCCCAAAGAGCTGATACTCAGAGTATAAGACAGGAGACACCACATGGAGACAGACATACAAAGTGCTTTGAGATCTACAGATTTTAAGTGCTATACAAAAGCCAGGGGTTATTATGATCTGACTTCCTTTATAAAGTGCTTTGAGATCTATGGACGACGAGAGCGACACATACGCTTGACAAATTTCAATGTTTCTTTTATTATCATTTTTGACTGATAATACCAATGTTTATTTTCAAGCATTTTTATTTATTTAAATTTTCACAGGCGGGGGGAAATTATTGAGCAGAGAAGACAATAGGGCGGGTCAGAAAATAATTATTTAATAACAGTAGATGTTGATTTTGAAAAGTTAAAGCTTTATAGCCGTAAACAAAACAAATTGTCAACATCACACGTCAAAATACACACAATAAACAGTCTTAACCTCGAAGACGTTGCATTTTTCTGCTCGTGCCCATCTGCTAACTTCGATGAATATCGCCGGAAGCATTTTTCGTGGATCTGTGCGTGTGTGTGGCAACGTGGATGGATATTTATCTACATTTCCTGATACAAAGCCAATCCTTCCAAGCCAAGTACATAAGAGCTGGGAGTTGTTATTATCTGACTTCCTTTACAGAATCATGGAAGATGAGGGTTGGAAGGGACCTCAGGAAGTCATCTAGTCCAACCCAACCCCCTGCTCAAAGCAGGACCAACTAAATCACCCCAGCCAAGCCGGGCCTTCAAAACTTCTGAGGATGGAGATTCCACCACCTCCCTAGGTAACCCATTCCAGGGCTTCACCAGCCTCCTGGGGGAAAAGCTGCTCCTAAAACTCTGAGAGTTTGCGGAGCTTTGAGATCTCCCGAGGAAAAGCGCCACAGGAAAGCCAGGAACGCCTCATCCTCTCGAGTTGGATCCCTGCCCTGGTAGCTGCATTTACCCCGGGGCCTTTCCCAGGAGGGCAAGCGATGCATGCATGGCCCGGCCCTGGACTGGCTGCAAAGACAAGGATGCAAGAGGCGCCTGGCTGCAGCTGGCCGGGGAGCGCAGGGTTAACACCAGCGAGCCCAGCCGGCAGCTCGGCGCAGGGCTGGCCCCGTGCGTGGGGCGGGCCGGGCGGCGGAGGAAGGATGCGGCTCAGGCGAGAGCTTCCTGGGGCTGCCGCCCCTCCCCGCCCCATCCGGGTGTGTGCGTGGTCCCAGCCCAGGGCCGGGGGCCGCGGCGCGGGGCCGGCGGGGGGGACTTGCAGCCGGGGGCGCAGCAGAGGTGAGAGGGGAGCCAGGAGCGACCCAGCCCGGGCGGGGATCCCCCGATTTCTCCCCTCGACCCAGCCAGCACTGGGGGGTGTCTGTGCGTGGGTCCCCCCATCTTCCCCCCTTGACCCAGCCAGCACTGGGGGGGGGTCTGTGCGTGGGTTCCCCCATCTTCCCCCCCAACCCAGCCAGCACTGGGGGGGTCTGTGCGTGGGTTCCCCCATCTTCCCCCCCCCAACCCAGCCAGCACTGGGGGGTCTGTGCGTGGGTCCCCCCATCTCCTCCCCACTGACCCAGCCAGCACTGGGAGGTCTGTGCGTGGGTCCCCCCATCTCCTCCCCACTGACCCAGCCAGCACTGGGGGTGTCTGTGCCTGTGTCCCCCCATCCCCCCCCCACTGACCCAGCCAGCACTGGGGGGCCTGTGCCCTGGGTTCCACTCTTGGCTCTGCCACGTGACCGTGCTCCCCACCGTGCCTCAGTTTCCCACTCTGTAGAATGGGGCTAGCAGCCCCCCCCCAACCCCCAATACACACTGTGGGAGCACTTGGTGATGGTATTGTGAGTCTGGGGACGGGTGACCCCACTGTGATGAGGTGCATGTTACGGACACAGGAGGGTCTGTTTGGGGAAGGGGAGCCATACAGGAGCATGAGCAGGCCCTGGTGGAGCTGGGGAATGCCTCATTCCCCTGGGTTATTAGGAGCTGGGTGTCTCATCTCATCTCCAGCTGATCATCGTGGTGATCCTTTCTGGCCCTGCAATCCCCCTCTTCAATCCCTTCTTTCCTGGGCTGGGGAGAAGCAGTATTGCCTGTCTTGGGGTCTCCCCTTACTTTCTCCCTACTGACCCAGCCAGCACTGAGGAGTCTGTGCAGGGATCTCCCCCCCCCCCCCCCCCCCCCCCCCCCCCGGTCACCCTCCCTCAATGTGCTCAGACCACCCCCAACTCTGCCTTAAGACAATGACTTTAACCATGCTTCAGGGCTTCAGCCAGGAGCTTGAAGGGGTCAGGAAGGATCTTTCTTCCCCAATGCCCCAGTTTTGGCCCACCCCCAGTACCAAGGGGAGGTGGGTTGAGGTCATACAGCAGGCTTCACTGTGCTCTTTTGACCTTTGATTCTGTTTCCTTCCTCCGTGAACAGGATTCCCAGCTCCCTGTCCCGCCGACCTGCTGTTCCAGATGAAGCAGGAGGAAGGGCCCTGCGCTCCGCCTCCCCAGGACTCCACGGAAAGGGTGGTCCTGAGAGGCACCCGTGCAGGTGAGGAATGCGGGAAATCTGCTCCGAAACCTGCAAACAGGGTGGTTCCCAAGCAGAGCGGGTGGGCATGTGGCATTTCCGTCCTGCCCACGAATTCGGGCTTTAGGAGAAAGAGTCGCACCCCGAATCGGTCTTGAAAAGCCATGAGGTTTGAAAGTGGTCACCAGACAAACGGCTTAGCATCGGGTCAGCGAAATGGCTGTGCTTTGATTGTCAAGTATTTGCAGCGACACCCACTGGCCTTTTCTCAACAGAGCAGAGTTTATTGGTCACCTGCAGCCCACCACAGGGAAATCCTTAGATTAGCACAGCGCTATAAAAGGTCAAGCCGCCGTCCATCCGGGCCACGCCAGCGCACTCTGCCAACCACGCTGCTGTGGACTTCGTTTCAGGCTCTCTTTCTCTGTCTGTTTCACCATCCCAAGTGCAGGCAATTGAGCCTCTCCTAAAAGCCACCTTTTCTAACCTCTCCGTCCAGGAGGCCAGGCAGAGTTCACCTACCAGGAGCAGCGTTAACCCTGGCGCGCCCACTGGGTAGCAATGCAAAGTAGAAACTGAGGCGCACGTGGGCCACCCCACCGATATCACAGAAAAGTCCCACTTTGTCACGTGCCGATCCATTGGACAAGTCAATTGGTCCTTTTAAAACCGAAAGT
Organism: Emydura macquarii macquarii; assembly: GCF_026122565.2. Classification (NCBI taxonomy): domain Eukaryota; kingdom Metazoa; phylum Chordata; order Testudines; family Chelidae; genus Emydura; species Emydura macquarii. The sequence goes on from NW_027133433.1 coordinate 123,000, forward strand.
CAACGTGTCAAAAGACGGTCGGTATCAGTGTCCTCATTTTGCACAGAAAGGGGAAATGACATCCGCAGGGCCACCCAGCAGGCCAGCGCGGAGCTGAAGAGAGACCCCAGGTCTCCTGAGTCCCGTGCTCTGTCCACTAGGCCACACTGCTGTGAAAAGTCTCCTGTGTGTGATATTTGGTGCTGCTGGGTCTGTCGTACAGTGAGTGGCCCCTTTAAGGGGAAATGGACCGAGCCTGATTTACCTCCCGGAGCATGTGATGGACAGCCAGGTCTGCAGGGAGATAAAAGGAACAGGTGGGATTGACCCCGCCTCCTTTTAAAGGGGCCCTGCGGCAGGGCACATGGGTTTTACTCCGCTCCAGACCAAAATGTGTGTGGAATGAATCTCCACGGGAGCTTCTCAAACCTCACCACCTTCCTCTCCAAGTGCAAAGCCTGCCCACTTGAACATAAATACATAGCAACACGTTTGTGTCGGTGGGTATCCAAAACAAACCAGGCCACTGCACACTCCTGGGGAGAGAGGGAGAGGAGAAAGAACACGTGACAGGTGTTAGTCACTTTGCTGAATGCATGACTGCAAGACACTCAGATACTACTGGAATAAGCCCAGTGCGCAAACCTGAATAGAACAGAACAATAGTTAGAAATGGGTGACCATCGGTACGTCCATCCTGTTGGAAATCTTGAGCGTTCAACATTTGTTTTAGTCCTAAATTGAGGTGAAAAGTCGAAATGTTGGTTTTGGTTTTTTTCCCTGTGGAACGAAAAGTTTCAATTTGGAGCTGGTGAAATGTTTTGTTTCAGTGTTTTTTGCTCACTGCAGAACGTGTTGCTATCCCTGAATGGAAATGCTTCATTGTGGAGCATTGAGGTGTCCCTAAAATGCTTTGTTTTGCATGGACTTGAAGGGGCTTTTCTCGGTAAATGTTGATTTCACCTTGCACACACAAACTGACAAAACAATATTTCCATTGCTAAAAATTGGAATTTACAGGTAGGAAATGTAAGAAAAATGTTGCTGATCAGAATCTGATTTAAGGCTATTTACTTTGTTTATTTTGACCTGATGTTGACCATTTGTGTTTTAATGATTATAAACCTTTAACTTTTTGAATCTCAACATCTACAGTCATTGTCTGATCCAATTTCCCGCAACAGTGAACATTTAAATTAATAAAAAATAAAAATTTAAACCCCTTAATTTTACACAACTGTGAAAATTTAAATCAATAAAAATCAGAAAAAATGCTTTATACCAAGGTTTATTTTTATCTATTAAAATTATACATATAAAAAATCAAATTCTGCCACGCCTAGTTTTGAGTTAGTTCAGTATTAAACTGCATCTTTCAATGGTGCCATGGCGCATCATGGGAATTGTTCTCATGTCTCCCTTCATGCCTGTGGGCAAGGGAGCCTGGCCGGACTGCATCTCCCATGATGCACCACATGCCTCAGTCAGAGGGAAGACTGTTGCATCATGGGAGATGTAATCCAGCCGGGGAGCCCTGCCCATATGTGAGAATGGGGACCTGGACCACAACTCCCATGAGGCAATGAACCGCAATGTGGTAATAATAATACCTAGCTCTTTTTCATCAGTAGATCTCAAATCGCTTCACAGCCTTTAATGTGTTTATCCTCACACCACTCCTGTGAGGGGGGGAAGCGCTATTAGCCCCTTTGTACTGATGCATTTAACATTAAATGCTGTTTAAAGCTGAACTGACTTGCAACTCCATGTTTTAAGCCAGTTCTGCAATCCAAAATATTTCCCTTTGGATCAAACCGACCTGGAACAAAATCACCTGTTTCCATTTTCCCAATGGACAATTGAAAAATGTCGGCAAAATTAAAATTTCCATCGGGAAAATTCTAAACTTTATTTGGGGTGGTTAGATGGTTAGAAATCTTCGTCCAATTTCAAGCCTAAACTTGTCATGGCCAGTTTGCATCCATTTGTTCTTGTGTCCACATTGGCCCTTAACTTAAATCACTCCTCTCCCTGCCTGGTGTTGATCCCTCTGATGTACAGTAGAACCCGGTTTATCCGACCCTCCCTTAACCGGCTCTCTGTAGTCACCGAAGAACCAGGACTCTGTGAGAAATCTCTCCTGTGGCCGCTGGATGGCACTGCATAATCACATTTTCCCATTCTCCAGTTTATCCGGTGTTTTGATGATCTGATCTGGCCCTGGCCCCTGTTAGACCAGATAAACGGGGTCCTACTGTATTGTAATGATCGGTCATATCTCCTCTCCGTCACCTTTTGGTTGGGCTAAACAAGCCGAGCTCTATGAGTCTCCTCTCATTACTCACCGGAGATTCCCACAGATAAGCATCAGTTGCTCTGTCCTTGGGGTTCCCATTGTCTTTGCAGAGCCTCCATTGATATGGGTGGATTTCAGCCTTTCTCCTGCTCTTGCCCAAGAGGGGATCTTTAACCCTTGGGCAACCCCTGGGCAGCAATGCAAAGTACAGAGGCATGCGTAGGAATCTTTCCTATGGAAAACTTCCACTTCCTCCCAGACGGAAAGCGCGTTGCCCTTTGAAACAACGGCCCCATGGAAAATTCCCAACCAGCTGTCGTTAGCAGCCCCTCGCAGTGACTCGCCCCTCTCTGTCTCCACAGGGGAGTGACTCGCCCCTTTCTGTCTCCACAGGTGGCGTGTGTGAGCCCGAGTCGGGAGATCTTTGGCAAGAGGCAACGCAGCCGCACAGGATGTCGTTGAGAGGCTCTTCAGGGAACGATCCCCAGGGCCCGGACCCAGAACTAGCCTGGGGGGCCGAGGCTGGGAGGCAGCAGGGGGAACGGCTGGCCCAGGCCCCTCCCCATGACCTAGCTTGGGGGAGCGAGGCCAGGACAGGGGACCAGCGGGGGGACTCTGAAGTGGAGCGGCTGGGCCCAGCCTGGAGGGATGAGACTGAGGCCGGGGGCCAGGAGGGAAACTGCCCCATAGAGAGGCTCAGCCAGGCCTGGGGGGGTGAGGCAGGAGACCGGCCGGAGGGGTCCCCCGGCCAGGCCCCTCCCTATGCTAGCGCCTCGGCCCCCCACCCCTGCCCGTCGCCGGGGAAGCCTTACAAGTGCACGGAGTGCGGCAAGGGTTTCAGCCAGAGCTCCCACCTCATGCGCCACCTGGGCACCCACACGGGGGAGAAGCCCTACAAGTGCGGGGCCTGCGCCAAGAGCTTCACCCAGAACTCCAACCTGCTGCAGCACCAGCGCATGCACACCGGCGAGAAGCCCTACCGCTGCCCCCAGTGCGGCAAGCGCTTCTCCTGGAGCTCCAACCTCATCCAGCACCAGCGCCTGCACACCGGCCAGAAGCCCTTCCAGTGCACCCAGTGCGGCAAGCGCTTCTGCGAAAGCTCCCGCCTGCTGGAGCACCAGCGCACCCACACCGGCGAGAAGCCCTACCGCTGCCCCCAGTGCGCCAAGAGCTTCAGCCGCAGCTCCCACCTCATCCGCCACCAGCGCATCCACACCGGCGAGCGCCCCTACAAGTGCACCCAGTGCGGGAAGACCTTCAGCCAGAGCTCCGCCCTCATCATCCACCACGGGACCCACGCGGGGAACCCGCTATGAACAAGCTGCCGGGGGGGGGGGGGGGGGGAAGCTTCGTGCCATGCTCATGCCTTATTTTAGACGCCAGGGGACCCGGGCGGGGAGTGAGGACACGCAGGACCCGTGAGCAGCCCTGGGAACGCCCCGCCGATTACGCTGCGGAGAGCCCACGTGGCGTGAGGACCACGGACACGTGAGCTCAGGGCTTGTTAGGGCAGGGAGAATCCACGGGGGGACACAGGAGCAAAGGGCTTCCCTGGGAGCTCAACACTTATTAGACCTTGGAGGATCCCCATGGGATGCTGACCACGGACACGCGGGAGCTCAGCGCGTATTTCATCGTGGAGAGTCCGTGGGGGGCAGGGGAGGAGAAAGAGACGCTCTATCCACCAGGGGGGAAAGATTCACAACTTACTGCACCTGTCCCAGCAAAGAAACCCAGAGCAGAGAGACTGGAGCTGAATCCTAGTGGGCATGAACGCTTCAGATCTGTGCTGTACTTGCCGGTACTTCAGCTGTCTACAGAATGTAAACCGTGGGAGAAAAGTGTATGTGGGGAGGGAGGACGTGGTTACACGTGGCGGAGACCCTGCTAGGGGAGGAATCACTAAGCTAGAGGGAAAATAAACTCAAGGAATTGGACTTCTTCACCCATTGCTCACAAATACTGGAATCCTGGGCCCAGTTCTGGTGTCCACAAGTCAAGAAGGATGTTGAGAAATTGGAGAGGGTTCAGAGCAGAGGCACGAGAACGATTAAGGATGCCATTTAGTCATTCTGTGACTTTAATGGACCGCCGTGACTTCTTTGGCTTCAGGCCCAGCCACAGTGGCTGCAGCAGGGATTGGAGCTGGCCTTCCACTCCCCACGGCGGGAGTCAATGCCGGAGCTGTCGACTGCCAGGGCTGGAGCCTCTCTGCCCCCAGCATCCAGGGCTGGAGTTGGAGCTGGCCCCCCTCTCCCAGCAGTGGTGGGGCTCAGGCTGTCAGTCCCCCCCCGCTGTCCGCTCCTCCCTCCCCCGGTTATTTCTAAAGTCACAGACAGGTTGTGGGTTTCCATGAATTTTTGTTCGTTGCCCGCGGCCTGGCCGTGCCTTTTACTAAAAATAACCATGACAAAATCTTCACCTTAACAACGATGAAAGGATTATAAAAGCTGCCAAACAGTGATGGACTCCAGGAGCTCAGTCTAGTTAGCTTGACGAAGAGAAGGTTAAGGGATGGCTTGGTCACAGTCTAAAAGTACCTACATGGGGAACAAATATTTGAGAATTGGCTTTTCAGTCTAGCAGAGAAAGGTCTACTGTGATCCCGTGGCTGGAAGCTGAAGCAAGACAAATTCAGGCTGGAAATGACATTTTAACAGTGATAGGAATTAACCACTGGAACAACTCCCCCAGGGTGGTGGTGGATTCTCCAGGGCTGGTCCTTTTTAAATCAAGATTGGATGTTTTTTTCCCCTCCTAAAAGATCTGCTCTGGTTCTTGCAGTGAGTTAGTTAAGACAGGACACTGGAAGGTGATGAACAGGTTCTGTGCAGGCAGGGGGGTAGGAGACACTTCGCTCCCTGGCTGACCATTGTGTATTGTATGTCTCACAAGGCGAGGCTGTTTAAACAGCTCCTCGAAGTGCAAAATCTACAAGAAAGTAGCCTCCTGGGGAAAAAACCAGCACGGGATGGGGCTGGGGGTTGGTCATCTCCATGATTTTTTGAGGGGAGGTTGGAGGGAGGGAGATCAGCTAAATGGAAAAAAAAGGGAGGGGGCAGGGAAGAAAGGGGTACGAGGGGCAGGTGGGGAGTGACGCTGAGGTGAAGGGAGGGAGAAGACTTGAGGAAACAGCTGATCAGCACAGGGCAGAGACAGGCCAGTCAAAGCTATAGATCGGGGTGTCAAACTCATTTGCTATGGCGGGCCAGATTGAATGAAATGTACTTCAAGTGGGCCGTACATACCGTACATCGAAATACTAGGCACTTTTGGAGTGCTGTGTCTCCAAAGGTTGGCGGGCTGTATGCGGATGTTTGACACCCCTGCTATAGATAGTTCTCTGAAGGACCAGACAGGACTGGCTGTTTCTGCCCCTACTGGCAGGAATGGCTGGCTGGCTCCTCTGCAGTTTTCCCCCGAAGCCATGTGGCAGGGGGGTGGAGGCCAAGTTTCCCCTGGATGTATGGGGAGGAGCTCCCCAGCCAGGTGCTGGGGCGTGCACTGGATTTTGCTCACTGCTACCAGCGCTATCTTTATCTCCGTGATCCAATTCTAACCTTGTTTTTTTGGCTGGAGGAGCTCTGGAGTCTGCAATAAAAATGTTGCAGGTAGGAGTTTAGCATCATCAGCTGTGGAAGAAGAAAGCGCTGAGCCTCTTTCTCCCACTTGCCCTGAGTGCGAAGGGCTGGAGAGGAGATGAGGAAATTCATGACCTCGAGAACAGGGAGTTAATACCACACCAAAGGTACTGACCAAAGCCATTACGTGATGGACGGATGACTGGAACACATGGCAAACCAGTCTGAATGTTCAAAATCCTGGGAACGGATGCACTGGGCACATGCTTTGCTGGAAACATACTGGTGAACTGGTTGGGCTCTGAAAGAGACACCTGTTTGTGTAGATAAGGGCAATGGGGTGCGCTCTGATGGAGGACTGACCAAAACACTTGCTGATGACAGACAAAGAATCCTTGAGGGAAAGCCATAGCTAGTCAGCAACAAAGTGCTCTGAAAGGGGTAAAAATCCAGCTCTCTCCTCATCCAAAGCCCACGGCAGTCAATTCCCAGTCACCTGTTTGAAGTCAATAGGTTCTCGATCAGGCTTTAGATCTGCGGATCCCACGCACGGAAAACAGAGGGGAGGTTTATTACTGCTTCCCGCAAAAGTGATGGTCTCAGTGTGTCTCTCTGGGGATGTCAGAGCAGCACGGATGCTACGGAGGACATAGAGCCCCTCATCCTCTCTGGAATGGTCTCTGCCCAAAATAGAGTGGGACACCTGGAGACCTGGCTAGAGCAGATAACAGCAGATGACCCTGCTACAGCAGATGGATTTATTACAGTAGCCTGGTTGGCAGTTGTTTGGGATGTCATTCTCTGTATTGAAGTCTGGGAGTTGCTTCTCATTCTGTTTTCCTTTTCTGCCCTGTGTGCGTGGTTCAGAAAGGGGGATTTGGTACTGAGGCGGCTGGGAAACAGAATTTATAGAACGGAATGTAAATATCTTTAGCTATTTTTTTTTTAATTCTTTTTTTGGGGGGTGGTAAAAAGAGGTTGAAGAACCCAATGATCATTCCTGGTCTCGGACAATGATTATTAAATTGTGGTTTTACAATTCAAGCGCAGGTAGATTGTTTAAAGTGAAAACTTCTTTTGTGCATTAAGAGCAAACAGGGTTTATCCAAGAGTTGTTCGCTGTTCCTCAGGAAGTGTCATTTCTCCTGTAGGTCCTGGCTTATTTCCCTGGACACTAAAAGGCATTTGACTGGGTAAAGTGGAATGTGGTACAGAGCTCCGATGGAGAAATAGCTTTAGAATTAACCTCATGAGCGGGTTAAATTGCCCCAGATAAGCTCCCCAAATGTCAGAATCTCAACGGGGAGGAAAAAATTTCAGCTAGAGCGAGGTGAAGTTTTTTGGCGCAACCTTTTTTTGGTTTTTTGTTTTTGGCTGAAAAATGCGGATTCAGGTTGACTGAAACGTTTTAGGAATTTGTGTTGATTTTGTTGTTTTGTTAAAAGAAAAAAACAACCCCCGCCTCCCACAAAAAACTGTAAAAGCCTCCAAAAATTCAGAATAAAAAGGTTTTGTTTCAACATTTTTAAATGAAGTGTTTTCATTCAAAATCATTTTTTAAAAGAAATTTCCTTCCATGTTATGTATGTATTTATTTATCGTTTTTAAAAATGCTCAAAATCTGACCCAAAATGAAACATTTTGTTTTAACTATTTAAAAAAAACATTTTTGCTGAAAATAATTGTTTCTGGTTGACCCCAAATGATTTTATAAATTTATTTTATTCTTCGGAACTTGCCATTGAACCGAAAAAATCAGGTATTCACGCAGCTCTAATTTTAACTCCATTTTACTTAATGCAATGATGAACTTACAACTGTTTGCAACCCTCAATCCTCTTTGTCCTTTTTCTCAAGCCCGTAGCTACTAAAGCAGTATCTTTACTGGGGAAAAAAGGTGTGTTATTAACTAACATGAAGTAAAATCCTGCTGAACTTTGTTAGCTAAATTCAGAACACACTTTTTTTCCTAGTGAAGATTCGCCCTTTGTTTGGAGAATTCAGGATCTTTAGAGGAATCTTCTCTGGGCAAGAACATGGTAAAGTAGGTCTATGGAGACCAGTTTATGGTGTTTCAGAGAGCTATACATTGGGATTTCTTCTTGCCAGAGTTCTTTCTGTCTTGTCCACATTCTGTTTGTTGGCTGCTTTTGATCCGAGCGCTGATTCAGATCGAGACTGGATGCCTTTCTGGAAGCTATGCATGAGTTATTGGACCCAATACTGGGGTGACTTGGTGAAATTTAATGGCCTGTGATATCCAGGAGCTCAGGCTAGATGATCCAATAATCCCTTTCAGCCTTAAAATCTACGAACCTTCAGAAATGCTATGTATCATAAGCTCTCAAATATGATAGTAATGGAGTGCTTAGTTGGCCCCCCCCCCCACTGCAGTATCTGAGAATACTACAGTTTTTAATGTATTTATCCTTCAGTCAAGACACTATCTATGCAAACAGCGTTTCTCCCATCCGCACTGGTAATCCACCTCTCCGAGAGGCAATAGCTAAGTCGGCAGAAAATCACTCTGATCTTCTGGTCTTGCCTCCTGTGTAGCATTGGCCAGAGAATTTGCCCCAGTGGTTCGCTACCTTCACTGCTAAACGCGCGTGCCTTATTTTCAGTTTGAATTTGTCTGGTTTCATCTCCCAGCCGTTGGATCTCATTGTGCCTGGTTTCTAGGACGGCAGAGTGCCTAGAAGCCTCCACCCATATCGGGCTTCTCTTGTGCCAGGTGCTGTACAGACATACAGTGAGAGACAGTCCCTACCCCAAAGGGCTTGTGGGGAACTGATGGCTCTCCGTAAATACAGCGGGGATGAACGCTAGGGAGGGAGAAGAGCTATGGAAGCTAATGGACAGTGTTGGCACAGGAACAAACGGGGATAAACTGGCCATGGTTAAACTGAGGCTGTACATGAGGCCCAGCAGAGGAAGGAGGGTCTGAAACAGCCACCCACAGCAGGAGTGGGGCGGTGGGGAACCAGGCTAACTACTTTGATCATTTAATAGTTTCTGAAAGGAATTCTATGATGGGATTGGCTGGACTCAGTGACCCAACGGGTCACTTCCAATCCTGTGGTCTACGTTCTATGTCTAATTAGACAGACAAGGTGGGTGGCGTAATACCTTTTATTGGAGCTACTTCTGCGGGTGAAAGAGACCAGCTTTCGAGTGGCACAGAGAGCTCTTCTTGGGGTCTGGGACAGGTGCTCAGAGTCTCACAGCTAAACGCAAGAGGGAAGAGATGGTTTAGGAGAAGGAGTTAACACAGATTGTCAGAGGCCATTCAAGAGTGGAGTGGCCCGTTAATACTGCTGCAGCCAGAGGACAAAGAGAGAGGGTCAGTAGGCTACAGATTGCTGAAATGAGGCATAAATCCGGCGTCTCTGCGTTCATGATCGTTACTGTCCGGCAAAGTTATGAACTGAAGCTCCCAGGCTTATCTTGGGCAGGTGTTGAGCAGGTTTCCTTTGGCAGAGTAACACAGGCTGGAAGGGCAGCAGGATGTTTTAGATGATAAGTTCCTTGGAGTTGACTTTTTCCTTTGCTGCTTCTGCAGCACGGAGCCCACTGGCGATAAATCCGGCTGAGTCAGACCTGTAAGGACCCGTTTCCAGGAAGCCCAGGTGTCTCAAAGACAGCTGGGTTCAAGGGTGGTGCGGTGTCGTGGCGTGTGGACAGGCCTCGGAGCTGGGAACAGCTGAGATCCAGCCCTAGTTCAGATCTTGAGCGATGTTCCTTAATGGATCAGTTTTGGTTTCCGCAGCTACGAAACAGGGATAGCGCCGCTTCTCCTCCTCACAACAAGTGCCTTGTGGCTATTACGGCCAAGGCCTTTCGCTGCCAATCCCCACCCGACCTACCCTCTCTCATTCACTGGCGAGATGTCAGCTCCCACCTCCAGTTGGCCTGCCTCCCCAGCCTCCATCGCCCACTTGGTACGTTTTCAAACAAGCCCCTTGGTGCTTTCTGCCCTGCTGCCCGTCACATGTGGGAGGAGCTCCCCGTGAATGCCCACAAAGCCACCTCATTATCCGCCTCCTAATCCTGCCCTAAAACTCCCCTTGGCCACTGTGCCTACAAACAAGTCGACCCCAGTCACGGGCCTGGTGTGCTGAGGCCTTGCCCACCAGGCTGATCAATATTGTCTCCCTATGCCTCCTGTCTGCCTGTCCCCATCTTGTGTCTCTTGGCTTATCCTCACAAATTGTCAGCTCTTTGGGGCAGGAGCCATCTCATTGTTATAGGTTTGTACAGCACCTAGCACAGTGAGGGTCCAGCTCCATAACTGGGGTGCCTAGCATTACCGTAATACATCTAATAATGAATGTACAGGGCCTAGCACAATGGGGTCCTGGGCCATGACTTGGACTCCTAAGTACTAGCACAATACAAATAATTATTTACCTGATGGCTAGTTGGTGGCCATTGCTTCGTTTGTGGTATTAGCAAGCTGACGCTGTGAGCTTTGGCAACCAAAGCCTGAGGCTGGAGGGTGGTGGCTGGTGAGCAGAGAGGATGGCAAATGTTGTGTTTTTCTGTGCTGAACTTCCTCTTTTGGCAAAAAGATCAAAATTGAAACTATTTCTATTTTGAAACGCAACCACAGGCTCTCATGGGAGTTTAGTTCAGTTGCCTCATGCTCCCATTCTCTGTAGGCCAGCCTCCTTGGTGGGACTACATCTCCCATGATACATCACAGTCTCTCCTCTTTCAGAGCCACCACAGTGCCTTATGGGAGTTGTAGTTTAGGTGCCTCACACTCTCATTCTCCTCTATAGATCAGGCTCCCTGGTCAGACTACATCTCCCATGATGCTTCATGATATCCTCTCTTTGAGAGGGCATGGTAGTTGCTTCCTGGGAGATGTAGTCCACTGGGGAGCCAGGCTTGTGGAGAACAATGGGGAATTGAGGTAATCGAAGTACAACTCCCAGGAGGCACCGGGCTGGCATTTCAAAGTTGGAATATTTTGAGGATTCGGTCTCTTGGCAAAAGCAGGCATTTTTTTGCCTTTTTTGTGTGTGAAAAAAAAACGCTATTTTCCATTTAAAAAAATTCATCAGAATATTTCAGATCAACCCTTCTTGTCAGTTCACGTGCCAATGCAAAGCACAGGGGCTGCTGAGAGACAGAGGGCGCCTGCTGCAGCTAGGAGCAGGTTCTGGTTTCTATGTTGCGAAGAGATAAGGCAGCAAGGCCTGACACATGGACTGTACACTGGGCACTAGACATCAGTGGATTCTAAGCCCAGAAGGGACCATTCGGATCATCTACTTTGACCTCCAGGATAACACAGGCCAGAGAATGTCCCCACAGTAATTCCTAGAGCACAGCTAATCTTCCTTTAAACATCGTTAGTGATGACGTCCCACCACGACCCTGGGTAAATTGTTTGGATGGTTAATTACGCTCACCGTTAAACATTTACACCTTATTTCCAGTCTGAATTTGTCTAGCTTCAACTTCCAGCCATTGGATCGTGTTAGATCTTCCTCTGCTAGACTGAAGAGCCCATTATTAAATATTTGTTCCCCATTTAGATACTTCCAGACTGGGATCAAGTCCTCCCTTAAACTACTCTTTGTTAAACTCACTAGATTTGAGCTCCTGGAGTCTATCGCTGTACGGCAGGTTTTCTGATCCTTGTAATCATTCTCGGGGCTCTTCTCTGACCCCTCTCCAATTTATCAGCATCCTTTTTGATTGGTGAGCGCCAGAACTGGACACACGATTCCAGCAGCTGTCGTGCCAGTGCCAAATACAGAGGCAAAATAACCTCTCGGCTCCTACTCAAGATTCTCCTCTTCATGCATCTCAGGATTGGGTTGGCTTATGAGACGTGGGTTCTAGTCCCATCTGACCTGCTGTGTGACTTCCTCTTTCTGTACCTCTATTTTCTTTCCCATCCTTTATTTAGACTGTGTACTCTCTGGGGCAGTGACTCTTTCTCTCTCTCTCGTGTGCACAGCCCCCATCTAGGCGCTAGCGAACTGGTAATTTTAAAAAGAATGTATTTGTTTAACAAAAGCTCTCCTGGCATCATTGTGAAGAACACCTCGCCACTTGGCGGCTCATTGGCCAAGTGAAGCAAGATCCTACACTCAAATTGATGGAACGGTCTGTAATGTGGCAACTTCTGAGTGTCGGATTGGCTCAATCCCTACATTTTAGGGCAAAGGTCTTGGCATCAATGGGCAAAACCCTGTTGATTTGGGGAAGGAGGAAATGGGGGGGGGGCCACAGGAGCCCCGGGCGTGGGGAAGATAATGGGGGGAGAAAGAGAGAAAGGGGGTATGGGGAGCACACACAAACCCTGGCATGTGGTAGGCTGTGTGTACAAAGAATGGAAAATGCTCCCACTTTTAACATTTGGCTTATTCAATCCTCTTTAGTTCGGGTGTAAAGTCCCAATTTATAGTCATGTTGTTGCTCCATAATGTTTTTGAGGTTGACAGTTCACTACCTAGCTCCTTCCCAAACCGGAAAAACCATAAGCACCTGTTATAAAGAGGACAGGGATCAATTGTTCTCCATGTCCACCAAGGGACGGACAAGAAGTAATGGGCTTAATCTGCAGCAAGGGAGATGTAGGTGAGAGATCGGGGAAAACTTTCTAACTCCATAGGTAGTTCAGCAGTGGAACAAGTTACCAGGGGATGTGGTGGAAGCACTGCCAGTGTAGGTTTTTAAGAACAGGCTAGAGAAATGCCTGTCAGGAATGGGTTAGGAGTACTTGGTTGTGCCTCATTAATTTCATTTCAATTTATATTAAAATATTCGTTTTAATCTTACGTGTGTGTGTGTGTGTGTGTGTATAAAACGTATGTTTTTACTTTGATCATTTTGCCTCATTTCATTTCCACATTTATATTCTATTAAAATATTCATTTTAATCTTATTTATAGGTACAAACATTTTTGTCAGTATTGTTTTGAGTCATTACATTTAAACTTTGCTGTTATTACAATTCATATTTTAATCTTATATTTATATATATATACACACACACATTGTTTATCCAATCTATCCTATTTAATTCTTTAATATAATATAAAAGTCAAAACACCATGAAGTGGCACCGAAAAATTTTTTTTTTTAACCTTCTTGAAAGGATTCAACATTGTCACGGTGATGGTTCGGACCCTGAAATTCATCTGAATTTTTCTGCTGTGAGAAATCTTAAAGTTTTGCCTTTTTGTTCAGTGTGGAATGGGGGAAAATAGAAAATCGGATTTCCTGCAGGACGGAATTTCCGGTTTCTGACCGTCCCCACTCACTAGCGACACCTGAACGCCTGCCGTAAAGCAGGCCACAGCAGACACTGCATTGAAGGGGAGCTATGAAAATGCTTCTCGACATCTGTTGGCCTTACTGTGAACACAAGGAAGCCTTCTTGTGCAGGTGTCTCAACCAGCTAGGCCTGGAGAGGTGGGTTCAGCTCCCAGCTCTTCCACACACTCCCTGTGTGAACTTGGGACTCCATCAAGCTATGACTCAGTTTCTCCATCTGATAATCCTTCCTGCAGGCTTGTGGGATAAATTCATTGAGAGGGGCTCACCCATCTGGCCTGGCCTCTGGTAAACATGAGAACACCTTCAACTCAGCTTTCCCGTGATCAGGGGAAGGGTATAAGTGCGATGGGCTGGGAGGCTGGCTGTGGAAATGGCAGGACTGGTGGTGAACGCCCAGCTGGGGAGCTTTCTGTTTCCTTCGCTGGTGGCCTGACCCGAGTTTGCTTATTGCAGTAAGCATTAAAGAGGCAGGTCTGCACTTGGTGTAAATTGGCCATCGCTCCACTGTAGTCAGTGGGGACAAATCCCAGCTGGGATAAATCAGCCATAGCTCCACTGAAGCCAAAGGCGCTATTACTGATTTACATCAGCTGAAGAGCCGGCGTGACAACCTAGCTGACTCGACCTATATTTTTTCCACCGAGTCTTTCCCACCCAATCCTTTGGGGTACATCTTCAATTCACAACAACGCAGCCTGAACTCACCTTGACCCAAGCTCCAGCTCTCTGAGCATAGACCTTTGGAACGGAAAGTGTTTTTGGATTGCATCATCTCTCTGGCACATCATCACACTTCTCGATCTGTGCAGAGATGTTTCCCTGGGGAGGGGTGGGGAGGGAACGCCCGCTGGCACCCACACGAGGAATAATTATGCATCACTGAAGCCACTTGCACCGGGATTTATTAAAACATGGGGTCGTCTCCAGCCAGCTCATGGTGGGAAGCGTAAATAAGTTCTCAGGCGATGAGCGAGGCCTTTGGAAACTCCCAGAGAAGCAGCCAGCAAATTAGATACATCAGGGGCTATTAAAAGTTTCTAGTCTGTAATTGCAGTTACACTCCGCGGGATGGTTAGAGTGGCCCTGGGGAAGTTCCACCGTGATTGGTCTCCGTGGGGCCAGCTCTTCCTAGCCGTGGTTGCCTTGAGCAAGGTGAATGTAAAATATTCCCAAAGTGTTTATTCTGGACCCTTTGGATTTGGGTAAGTGACTGCACAAGGTATGGGGCATCGATTCACAGATGGTTTTACGGCCAGGGAGGATCCATAGATCATTGAGTCAGGTCGCCTGAATAACACAGGCCAGAGAATTTTGCCCAGGTCCCTGTGCATTAATTCCAATAACTTGTGTTTGGCTAAAGCGTCTTCCAGAAAGGTAACCTGGGATGTATAAGCAGGGGGATCTTGAGTAGGAGTAAAGAAGTTACATTCCTTCAGCATTTGGTAGTGGTGCAGTCGCTGCTGGATTACTGCATCCAGTTCTGATGCCTACAGTTCAAAGAGAAGTTTGATAAACTGGAGCGGGTTCAGAGAAGAGCCAGAAGAATGATTAAAGGATTGGAAAACATGACTCCAGGAGCTCAATCTATTTAGCTTAAGAAAGAGAAGGTTGAGGGGTAACTTGATCCTGGTCTATAATTACCTACATGGGAAACAAATACTTGGTAAGATCCAATAGTTGGAAGTTGAAGCTAGACAAATTCAGACGGGAAACAAGGCATACCTTTTTTTAACAGTAAGTGTAATTCAGCAGTGGAACAATTTCCCAAGGACTGTGGTCAATTCTCCATCACTGGCAATTTTTAAATCAACACGGGGTGCTTTTCTAAGAGATCAGCTCTAGTTCAAACAGGAATTCATCGCTTCCAAGACCAGAAGGGACCATTGGGATCATCTGGTCTCACTCCTGTACAACACAGACCAGAGACCTTCCCCAAAATAATTCCTAGAGCAGATCTTTTAGAAAAACATCCAGTGATTTGGGGGAAGATCTTTGGCCTGTGCTATTCAGGAGGTCAAACTAGATGATCACAGTGGTTCCTTCTCACTTGAGGATCTGTGAATCCAGTCTGGATGTGAAGATTTCAAAAGAATAAGAGATGGAGTAGTTTGCTTCAGTGGTCAATTACCCTCACTGTAAAAATATACCCCTGATTTCTAATGTGAATTTTTCTAGTTATCAACAACTTCAGATAAAATCTGCTCAAAGATTTTTTTTTTAAAATGCTTAATTGTTTCACCAGCTGTGACAGCTCATGATTGTGCTGATGATGCGTAAGCTACAGTGGAATCTAGCTCGCTCGAGCTAACAAGAACAGAGCTGTGCTAAGCAAATTTTGCCATTTTCCATTTGCCAACTGTCCATGTACAAAAGCGGCATCAAGATGTCGGTACATTTAGGGCCAGATTCTCAGCTGCTGTAAATCAGCATAGTTCTACTGATGTCAGAAGAGCTATTGCTGACTCGCACTAGATGAAGAGCTGGGTTTGAAACTTTAGCCTGGCAGCCACTGGCCTAACGCAATCCACTGGCTGGAAGATGGAAGCTAGGAAAATTCAAACTGGAAAGAAGATGTAACTTTTTTTAAAGAGATGGTCCTGAGCTCCTGGAACAGATTACTGTGAAGGCTGCCTGCCTCCTGGCAGGGGGCGGAAGGGGGCTGATAAATCTGGGCAGTTGTACCCCGCTCCCCGGGGATGAGAAGCCCTGGGCGGCTCCTCCCCTGCTCCTGGCGGAGAACAGGGAGGCGAGACGCCTCGGTAGGTTCCCCCCCACTCCCAGAGTGGTACGGGGAACGGGGCAGCCCGCTGGGAGCTTAGGAGGCTGAGGGGCAGCCGGGCTCCCAGCAGGGAGTTGCCAGCGGAGCTGAGAGACCAGGCTCTGAGCTTCCCACACTGCCCCTTTTAGCTCGGTGAAAGCACTCCTCGTGAGGACGTGCACCACCGACCCAAGGAGGGTAGTGCGGACATGAGCCACGGCAGTAATTACCGCGGTGGCTGTAAGTCAACCTAATATAGATCGACTCACCTTTTTAGTGTAGCTATACCCTCAGTTGAGGTTCTGGGTGGTGGTTGTGGTCGGTGCTATACAAAGGCGTGGAAGGGTTAGATTTTTATCAGTAAATGTCGATGAACATCTGTTCCACCAGACACCCACAAACTGAGGACAAAATCATCCCATCAATAACAACCAAAATTAACAGCCAGACAAAGTAAGAAAAACGCTGCTTGAGAACTGTCTGGAGTTTGATTTAAGGCTATTTACTTTGTATATCTGACATATGACGTGGACAATCTGTGTTTTCACAGTTATAAAGTTTTAATTTTTGAATCTCAACTCAGTGTCTCTGGTCATTAAATAATTATGGTCTGCCTTCCCCCTCCCCCCCCTCAAATTTCCCACAACTACAAACATTTAAATGGATAAAAATCAAGGAGAAAAACGTTTAAAACCCATAGTTTTGAGCACCTGTAAAAATGTAAATACATTAAAAATTGAAAATAAACACTGATATTATCCCTAAAAAGTAGAAAACAATAAAAATCGCATTCTGCCAAGCCTAGTCATGCAGAAGGTTGATAGATGATCTAATGGCCTTGACCTCTGTGATGCTACATGGGGGTTTCCCAGTGTTTCTGCGATAGAAGGGATCCTTTCCCAGCCCATAGCAGCAGCAGCAACTTATCTGCTGTGTCCTGGTCAATGTCCTCTTGTAGCATCTGAAGCAGAACATGTATGTATGAGATCTTTGCCCCAGGAGCTGGGCAGCCGAGGTTCAGCCAAGGTCCCTTTGCTTGGAGAAGTGCATGCATGAGGCCTTCATGGCAACGCAGGGGACAGGAACTGAAATGGGCCAGCAACAGAACTGGGACACTGACACAACCCAACTCATTGATTGCTGCAGTGGGGACACTGGGTATTGTAGGCATAGGGTGGTTTTATCACATTACAAATGAGGATGCCAGGCGTTGGCCCAACCGGCCTCCAATGTCTTCCCAAGTGACTCGATACCAGCTCAGGTGGCTTGGCCATCCGCTCTGTATGCCAGAGTCCGCACCAGCCCGCCAGCTTCATGCGTTTGATCCAACAAAAGCCAGATGGAGAAGACTTCACAGACAGCCTCACACATTCTGGAAGGAGGTCGTGACTTCCAACCACGCCCACCTCAGCCAGAGCAGACCACACCATTGGCAGGAGGCTGGGCTCTTTGGAAATGGGTGGTCCAAAGTGTGTGCTCTCCGCTCTACAAGCTGGAGAATTAATGAATGAATGGACACTGGGAAAACTAATCTTGTGAGATGAAAAACAGATTTTTTTCATTCCTTGGTGATTTCAAAAATCAGGGGGGGGAAAATAATCTCAGATTGGACTGAAAAGGAAAATTTTCAGCAAATCAAAATAAAATTTGTTTTGGGTTGAAACATTTTGATTTTGAGTATTTTAAAACTTTGTGGTTTGTACAAAGCAAAATTAAAGGAAGTTTCCAAATACAAAATCATTTTGAAACAAAATAGCTAAATATTTTGGTTTGATTTTGAGCATTTTTAAACATATGACTTTTGTTTTTGTTTTTGAAACAAAGTCATTTTGAACCTAAAAAAGCCGTGTTTTGTTTTGAGCATTTTAAAATATTTTTGATTTTTTAAAAATAAAATTCAAGTAAATTTCAAATTGAAAAACCAAAATTTTTTTTTTTTATTTTAAAAAAAAGTTGGAATGAAACGTTTTGATTAAAAAAAATTATTTTTCCTCTTCACAAACAATTTGGCAAAACCGACACAAATTCATGAAACTTTTTGGTGTCACCAAATCTGCATTTTACATAGAAGAAAGTTTTGGTTAAAAAATTTCACCCACTTGTGCTCCCTAATCTCCTTCCATTTAAGTGTTCCCAGGTGTGACTTATGGGTGGAATATTTTTAAACAAAAGGTGGGGAAATCACTGGTGTAGGTGAGTAAAGAGTTAAAAGGTGGACAAGTGGTCAGGCTTAAATTACGGGGAACGGGGTCAAGGCACGGGCAAACCTTGTTTCTGTTAATTGGTATGAATTCTGGCTAGAGTCTGTTATCTCTCTTCTTCTCCTCCCTTCCTGGCCATCTGCGCAGGGGATGAGTCTATTGCCATTTCTGTGCAAGGTCCTTTGGTGGGAAGAAAGCATTATCTTCCTTCTCCCCCTGGCATGCCTTTACTTTAAAGAATGTTAGTGTAAAATGTACAGGTTTTAAGGTGATGTGCCTGCCCTCTGTATGGTAATCCTGTAAACAACAAACAGGGGCGGGTATAATTGTATTCATTATGTAGTTATTAATATTCATTTTATAGGTGTCAATGTAACCAAATAAGGTCTATGGGGAGTTGCTGGAAATGTATACATTTACATACTGTAATGGATAAAAGGGTTGTAGAGAAACCCCCTCGTCGCTCACTCGCGGCGTCCAGGTGAAACGAGCAGGCAATAAAGGGTTCTGTCTCCCCAATCCACCCCAGGACAACCTGGTTGGTTATTTCTAACAACCGGCTGTCGGTAACCCTCTCACCAACACTAGCAGTGCCTCATCAGTGTTTTATTTTATACTGAACTCTATTTACTCTGACCTTACGTTTTCTGTGCCCCACTGCTTTGAACAGAAGGTGCTGACCTGCCTTATACGCATTATCAGGGGGTGATGAGGGAAGTGAGCTGTCAGATTTGAGAACGGGGGGTTTAGCACAGTGGGACAAGCACATTAGCCGGATGTTGCTGTTAAAACTACCGGGAGAGCAGCAGTTAGTGGTGCCAACATTTAAATGGCCATTGTTCGGTTTCAGGGTTAATGAATCAAAGAGGTGGTTTGTGCCTCTCCCAGGGCCGGTTTCAGGCTGTCTGCAGACTCAGGCAGGTGTCAGAAAGTTCCTCTTTGCAATGCAATGACGAGAGCCAGCAGCTGCGTGGGTGGCTGCTGGAGTACGCTGATGGCAAGTGCGGGGTGCTATCGCCAGGGGTAGCTAGAACGCTGATCCACCTCTGCACTCCTGAACATTGAGGAAGAGCTGCTTGCAAAAGAAGGAGGTTTAGGAGCTCCATGGTTCTGCACTTCCTTTCCGGCTCTTCCTCAGGGAGCCAGACAGACTCTTTGGTCACTGCCAGGGTTTCAGTTGGTTTCTACACATGGCGTCACACAGCTCAGAGATGGTCTGCTGGAGGTGATGGTCCTGCTCCCTACAGGTGTGACTGGGACGAGGGGGCGGCCACAGCGCCTGGCCAGTTAGGAGGCTTGGAAGAGAGTTGAGCCCACAGAGAGAACTCACCTTGGAGATCAGGACAGGCCTTCCCCAAGCCAGTCAGTCCTGAGTGCACATCGTACCGGCTGGGGTGGGGGGCATCAGGAAAGGAACCAGTACCCCAGATGCCTCTCTGAGTCAAGGGGTTACTCTAGGACTTCTCTTTCCAGGGCACATGGGTTGCTCCAGGCCTCTTTCCAGGGTGGCTGGGCTGAGACGGGCCCACTTTGGTCCCCTCTTCGCCGGTGCCCAACCCAGCCAGGCCCCTCTCTTAGGCCGTATGACTTGGCATGGCACCTTCTCCGGCAGAGTCCCCTTTCCACGCAGGCTGGGTGGGAAGAGCCCCCTCTGCAACAGAGTCCCCCTTCCAGGCCGAAATGGTCCCTTCCCCACCCGGGTCCCCTTTCCATGCCACCATGGCGCCTTCCCCACCCGGGTCCCCTTTCCACGCCACCATGGCGCCCTCAGTGGCTGGATCCCCTTTCCAGGCGGTGACACCGGCGCCCTCTCCCGGGTCAGGCTTCTCCTTCCAGGTACTACCGGCTGCGTCAGGCTCGCCGGCTTTCCAGGCGGTGTGGGTGGCCACGTGGCGCTCGAGCAGGGTGCGGTGGGAGAAGAACTTGTTGCAGATGCAGCACTGGAAGCGCTCGGGGCGGTGCGTGCGCATGTGGACGTTGAGGGAGCTCTTCTGGGTGAAGCGCTTGCAGCAGATGGAGCACTGGAAGGCCCGCACGCCTGTGTGTGTCACCATGTGCTTCAGGAGGTAGTCCCGCAGGGAGAAGGAACGCCAGCAGATGCTGCACTGGTGGGGCTTTTCGCCTGCAAGACAGCACCACACGAGGACGTCAGACTGGAAGGGAGTGCCTGGGTCGGCGAGTCCAGACCCCTTCGCCTGCAGCAGATCAGCTTCCCAGATACCCATGGCTCAGCCCCAGCCCTGACCCCCATGTCCTGGCTTCCTGGGGCTCAGCCCCAGCCCTGACCCCCATGTCCTGGCTTCCTGGGGCTCAGCCCCAGACCCGGCACCCCTTGGTCCCAGCTTTCCAGGGCAGAGCCCCAGCCCTGACCCACCCTCACAGCCCACCCTGGCCTTGTTCCTCCCCTCCCCCCCAATCCTGGCTTCCTAGGGCTCAGCCCCAGTCCTAACACACTGTCCCCCACCCCCAAATCCCAGCTTCCTGGCTGCTAGCTCTGGGGAAGAAATGTACATATGTACACGTCCTCCCTGGGAGCAGGGAGTTCCCTCTCTCTCCAGCTTTGGGGAGACCCTGCCCTCAGGCTGGGCACCCCAATCCCAGTCTTGCTGTCCCAGGGGAGGGGAGACGACCTTCCTGCACAGCTCTGCGTCACCCCAGCTCGGGAGGGCAAGAGGTGGCCAGGGTGCAGGGTAATGGCTCTGACTATGGGCAGACTGGCTCTCCACCACGGGGGATGGAGGTGGGGGAAGAACTTGTTGCAGATGCAGCACTGGAAGCGCTTGGGGCAAATGCAAACTCACCTCCTGGTGGGATGCAGAGGCACTAGGGGCAATCCTGCTGCTTGCTCCGTGATACTCAAATGCTGCCATGCATAGGAAATTCCTCCCATTCTGCTGGGTGAGGGGTGTTCCCCTCTTGTGTCCCAAGGCAGGGGCAGCCCGGGAACAAGCCCACCAGCCTCCTGAACCCCCCCCCGGGTTGAGGATCTCCAGATCAGAGAGCAAAAGCCCTCTGCTTTTTCCCCACACGTAGTGATTAAACCCTCCTACACTGCGCCATGTGCCCCCAACTGCCTGCCGGACACGGGCCCCACCACCACCCCAGTGCCATCCCGCTCTGCTACAGTTGCATCCATCACAGGGTCTTGCAGCAAAGCCCAGGGCAGCTGGCCCTGGCAGGCAATCAGGCTCCGCTAAAGAGAGTCAGACCAGATCCATCAGGGGAGGACTGATTGCCGAAGGAGCTGGGCAGTGGTTAATTAGTTAAGGAACACATGGGCCTTATTCAGGGTTATGTGGGCTGAGGCAGGGAGTAAATAGGAAGAAGCACCTGGGGAAAGAACTCCTCAGGAACCTGGCTAGGAAGCTACTCCCAGTGCGTTCTCTCTAGACAACTGTCCCTAGAACGCAGAGAGAGAGACACCTCCTAAGGGGAGAGCGTCTCAGGGGCAGCTGGCGAGGGATCTCACCAGGAAAGGAAACTGAGGGAGAGTGCTCCTCGACGGCGGAGGCTCTGAAAGGGCAGAGTGAAGGACGCCAAGTCTCAGAGGAGCCTGCTCTCCAGGAAGCAAGAGAAGCACCAGAGGAAAGGAATTTGACCCAAGAGAGAGACCCTTTCCCAGCTGATGACAAGAGACCCTGACTCCGGACGAGGGCCCTGGATCACGAAGGCTTACTGGTAAGGGACCTGAAGTTACTGTACTAAGGATGGCTTAGCTAGAGAGCTGGGGTGCAGGCCCGTTGGTGTAATGTTCTGCCTTTGGCTTAAATAAACTGAACTGCTGAAGGGGCGCTGTTCAATATGCGTGAGTCTCATTGGAGTCAAAGAAAGCCCACTAGGGGAAACTGAGGCAGAGACATAATGGAGGCACTGCACCAGACCGCCAGGGGCCGCTCCAGCGGCGAGGGCTCCCACCACACAGCACTTCCCTTGCCGCTGTCCCTGCTTTGCAGACTGGAGACGCAGCTCTGGGAGGAGACATGACTCATCCCAGGACCCTGGCCCCCAGGCCCACCAGTGATGGTCCCTGGACCAGCCCCCCTGCTCATATCACCCCCTGGGGGGGGGGGGGGTGTCACAAATTTCCCTCTGCTACAGCCCTCAGCTCTGGTTTTTTACTTGGGAGGCCCCTGGTTCAATCCTGGGGACGTCAGCCATGAGGGCGGCCGCCACGCTTGCTCTCCATGGGGGTGGAGAGCACCCCGGCACCACCCAGAGCAGGACAACAAGAAGCTGTTCATTGGCTCAGCCTCCGGTGCTGCCCCTGCTGAGGCTCTTCCAGCCAATCACAGTGGGAGAATTCACTCGGCGGCGTATATCTGCCAGGGATGGAGCAAAGGGCATCTGCCCTCAGAGGCCCACGCCCACCTGCCCCTCACCTGAGTGGATGAACATGTGCTTGGTGTAGTTCTTGCGGGAGCTGAAGGTCTTCTGGCAGTGGCTGCACTGATAGGAGGGCTCGGAGCAGCGGGAAGGACCCGGGCGCTGGGTTTGTTCACCATGCAGGGAGCCCGTCACCATGGTGCCAGGGCTCAGCTGTACCATGTTGGCGGCTCCAGCCTCCTGCTGGACGCTGTAGAAGCTCTGGGCCACGCCCGGCTGCGGCAGGTGGAACTGGAAGATGCTGGTGGTGGTGGTGGTGCCGGGCCCGGCGGCGCTCCCCTCGGTTTTCAGCTCCCGCTGGATGCCCAGGGAGGAGACGAACGCCAGGCTGCGGGGCTCGGGTGCCCGGGCTGGGAAGCCAGCAGGGGCTGGCTTGAAGTCTCCAGACAGGGTCCTCATGTTGGAGACCTCCAGGCTGCAATCGGAGCGGAACTTCTCACCTTCCCGGGCGGCCCCCTCGCCACCCTCCTCGCTCTGCCAGGCCGGGATGAAGGACTCAGAGAAGACGTCCTGCCCGCTGAAGAAATCCTGCCCCTCCACGGCAGGGTAATCCAGCTGGACAGCTTCCTTCCTGCCTGCCCCCCCTCCGCCATTCCCGCCCCCAGGGTCTTTGGCCTCGCTGCAGCTGGGGAAGGCCCCCCCGCCACATTCCCCAAAGCAGCTGAGTTTTCCCCCGCCTTCCTCCTCCTCCTCCTCGTCGTCTTCCTCCTCCTCATCCTTGATGATGACGGGCAAGGTGTCGGAAAGCTGGAGCCGCACCGGCTGGCGCTGCTTGCGGCTGTGGCAGCTGGGCTGAGCCTCGGTCGGGTGCAGCCCGCCGTAGGGTCCCTCGCCATCACTGCCGCCTGCCACCAGCTCTCCCTCGGAGGCCGTCCGCTCTCTGGCCTCCCCCAGCTGCCTCTGCTGGGAGGAGAGCAGGTCACGGAGCTTGTAACGCACCTCCGAGGCGCACAGCAGCTTGGGAGCGTCCAGCTGGGTGGCGCCAGGGGGCTCCATCTCGCCAGGCCGGGAGGCCGGGAGGCCGACGGCGCCGGGGCTTTCCTTGGCTTGCTCCTGGGGCTTGACGGCCAGCGGCCTAGGGATGGCGAGGGGCACGGGTGGGGGAGCTGCAGGTGGCTTGGGGCTGCGGCTCTGGGAGATGATCTGGGTGCACTCGTCGATGACCGTCTTGATCTGGAGAATGGAGGCGGCCGTCAGGATCTGCAAGGCCTCGGACTGGGCCACCACCAGGGAGCCGCTGTACATGAACTCCACCAGTTGCTGCACCACCTGGCTGGGCACCACGGCAGGCACCTCTATCTCGGAGTAGCCCAGCAGCAGCTTGTCGTGGAAGAAGGGGCTGCCGGCCGCCAGCACGCACCGGTGGGCCCGCAGCGTGGCCTCGTGGATGTGCACCGTCACGTCGCAGAAGTGCCCACCCAGGCGCTGCCCATTCAGCGTCTCCAGCAGGGACTTGCTGAAGTTCTGCAGGTGGATGTAATGAAC
Organism: Emydura macquarii macquarii; assembly: GCF_026122565.2. NCBI lineage: Eukaryota > Metazoa > Chordata > Testudines > Chelidae > Emydura > Emydura macquarii. The sequence goes on from NW_027133433.1 coordinate 146,982, forward strand.
GGCCTCAGCCATGGTGGCTTTGTTCTGGGCCGAGTGAGCAAGGGAGAAACGTGTCTTTGTGCCAGGGGAGTGCTCAGGGCTCACCAGGGGTCTGAGTACGCATCAGTGCCACGGGAAGGAACTTGGGCAAGGGGTGGAAATGTGTCTGAGTCACAAGATGCTGCTTTGAACAGGGACGTGCTTCATGCAAAACCTGCAACAGAGAGAAATACAAGGAACAGCGGCTCGTGGGTGGTTGTTGGTGATCTGTGATATCAGACTAGAACTGATCTGGGGTCTGTCTGGCCTTAAACTCCATGCATCCTCTAGCCAGCTAGTCCCACTCACTCTTTAATTATTTAAACAGCTTTAACAGGATTGAGGGAGCCTCCCACCAGAACATCCCATAATTCAAGAGTTCGAGCACTCGTCTGAGAGGTGGCACTTCCCAGTTCAAACCCCTTCTCCCCAGTAGGCAGGAAGGGAACTGAACCAGGGCCTCCCACACCCCGGCTGAGCACTCTACCCACTTGGTTAAAACTTTCTCCCTTCTCCCGGCTTCTTGTTGAAATAGCATCTCACTCCAAAGAGGGTTCCCGCCAGTTGACCACTGGCAGAAATCGGAGCTTCCCGCTGAAGCCTGGACCAAGGCAGCTCTCTCCAACAGCGGGGCGGTGGGCAGGAGGCCTCGCACACACCGCTCTGGTCGGCATTTGGATAGGTTATACGCTGGCGCTTGTGAATCACAGTCTAAGGCGCCGATCTCCGCCCGTTCGCTGTGTAGGCCTCCTAGGCACCTCCCCCAGCTTTGTGAAGGGGGGATTTGCTCCAGGTCACTCAGGGACTAAGAGCAGAGCCAGGGAGAGAACCCAGGAGTCCCGGCTCCCAGCCCTTCCCCCCCGCTCTAACCACTAGGCCCCACTCCCCTCCCAGAACCAGGGGGAGAACCCAGGCGTCCTGGCCCCCCCTTTCCCCCTGCTCTAACCACTAGCCCCCCCTGCCCCCTCCCAAAGCCAGGGAGAGAACCCAGGAGTCCGGGCTCCCAGCCCCCCCGCTCTAACCACTAGGCCCCACTCCCCTCCCAGGAGTCCTGGCTCCCAGCCCCACCCTTCAGGCAGACCAAGGGCAGGGCGCAGGTGAGGGGAGGGGCCTCGCAGGGGCGGAACCAGAGGCGGGGCTCAGAGCCAAGCTAGGGGTGGGGCTTAGCGGCCAGGTGGGCGGGGCCCCAGGGGACAGCCGTCTGTGGGCGGGGCCGGGGCCCTGAGCGGGGGGCGGGGCGGGGCCTCACTCACCTCGCAGTGGCCCCTGCGGGATGCGCCGGGCTTCTCCGCTCCGCGACCCGGAACGGCATCGCCGCCCCACTTCCGGCCCTAGAGTCACTTCCGGGTCAGGGCCGGCATCGACCATCGAGTGAGCGCGCGGCGTCATAGAGCGGCTGCAAGACCGGAAGTGGAGTGGTAGCCGGTGACCATAGAGACGCCTCCAAGAGGGAGAGAACGGTTGGTGCCGTGTGTGATGATCACGTGACCTCCAGCTACAGGGGGTGGTTGCTCAGACTGGTAGAGGGGGAGAGGGCTGGACTCCCCAGCCCTGCTCTGTGCCCCTCCCCCCCGCCGAGCATACTCCACATGGGGGGGGGAGGGGAGGTAATATTCATTTAATGAGGGACATTAATTAGGGAGGCCTGGGGAAAAAAGTCAGAATAATTAAAAAAAAAAAAAAAAAAAGGAATTTTTAAAAAATTGACCAAAATCTGCCTTTTTGCAAGAACAAAATTCGATTTTTTCTTTGCAATTCAGTTCCAGTGTCAGGTTGGGTTTTGCCCCGCGCTGGGCAGTGAGCAGCTGCACTGGTGCCTGGCTGGACAGGCCTTGCATTTCCCTCCCAGCCACCCACCTTTGTGGCCAGCGCCGACTTTGAGGAAACCTGCAGCTACAAAGCTGCAGACGGCTGTGGGAGGGAGGGGGTTAGTTTTGCATCCGTTTGGCAGAAATATTCCCAATGCTTTTTGTTTTTTACGTTTCATTTAATTTTTGGGGCAGTGATTTTGAGCCGTCTACAAGATCTCTGAAGAAATTCTCTGGGTTTTCATTTACACCTACAGAGGGGTCGCCGTGTTAGTCTGTCTACAGCAAAAACAACCAGAGTCCTGAGGCACTTTAAAGACTAACAAACCTACGGACACTTTTTGTTGTATTTTTGCAGAAATATTGAGAACGTATTTGTTTTAAATACATGGATTTAATTTTTTTGGCAGTGATTTTGATAAAATGTGCAAATATTTTTGAAGAAATTCTCCGCATTTCCATGTAATTTACAGACATAATTGTTGTTTTTAATTATTTTTTGCATAGATTTTGCAGAAATATTTAAAACAGATTTAAAATAACAATTACAGAAATTAAAAATTTTTTTGCTGCTATTTGCAAATATTTGTAAAGTAATTCTGTGCATTTCCATGTACATTTACAGACCTCAGTTTTGGTTTTTATGTGTAAATTTTTGCAGAAATATTTTAAACTTACCTTTTAAATTACAGGCATTTATTTGTTTTCTCAGATTTTGTTTAAGAAATATATTACTAGTCTTTGTGATTGCCGAGAAAAGCTTTAAAATAGGACCCCTTCAAGGCTTACAAAACAGAAGGTGATGATTTATTTGTTAAGCTCTCATGATTTTTAAATCAAACTCGTATCTGATGGGGCACTGATCTTTGAACTCTCGGGCCAATGATATTGAAATGGCTGTGAGCATCCTGCCTTCAGATGGTAAGTTACCTTGCCTTCCTCCTGTAAATGCTAGCCCAGACACAGATAATTGCAATCCGGGCTCTGCAGGGCCAGTCACAGTCCCTATGTACCCCACAAGGGGTCAGATTTTGGGGTGTCTGCCACTTGGTCCTGCATTCTCTGACTCCTCCCTTATACCCAGGAACCTCTGATAGCATCTTCTAAAACCTCAAATCCTCCCTTCCCCTAGCGGAAATTCCCCTCTAGGATCCCAGAGCAGGGTGCAGGAGGAGAGCGATCCTGGCATAGACGGGGAAAGGCCTTGGGATCTCAGGGCAGGATGAACAGTTGCATCATTCCGGGATTATGCAACACTGCCAGTCACACAGCCAGTGCTAATGCGGGGTGCAGATAATGCGGGGTGCACCCCGCTATGGTCATGCTGGGTATGTGCTGAGTGAGACACGCTTGGCTTGTTCTCTGGTTCTGACCCAAGCCAAAGCCCATTCCAGCTGGATTCCCCTGGAGGGGGTCCCAGGGCTGAGACAGCAGATGGGGAGAGACGTCTGCCCCCCAAAGATGGGTGTGAGGGTCAGAAGTGAGTCCTCCCACCCCACAATTCTGGTACCACCATCATCACGGCCAGGGGCTGTTTATTTCCTTAGCCGCATTTGCAACAGTGGGGGAGCTGGGCCAGTGGGGACTCCGTGCGCCTGGTACGGTGCGGGGGCCTACGAGTGGCATGACCGGCCCTGCCCCACACAGTCTCCCCGTAGCGGGACCAGTAGGGTGCAGACAGGACATGCAGCCTGATGGTTCCTCTGGCTGTTACGGGCTCAGTGCCTCCCTCACAAGTCCTGACTCCAAATGGCCTCCTCTTGGCCGCGTGTCCAGCCCGTCTCTGCGAGGCCATCCCTGGCAGGAATGGCACCACGAGATCCTGGAGGGTGGGGGGCTGGCGGGGAGCTTGGCCAGTGTCATGCCCTAAGCACAGGGTCCCCAGCCAGGATGGGGCTGGGAGTGTCCAGCCAGACTCGTGCGTCCCGGGCCTGTGCACCCTGCGTCCAGCCCTGGCGTTGGCACAGCTGGAGTGAGAGCAATGGGGAATGGGCCCCATTCCTCCGGAGAGACAGCCCAGCCCCCATTCCCTCCACTGGCCGCTTGGCACCTGGCTCCCCAAGGACTTGAGTGCCTCGTAGCCCTGACCAGGGGCTGTGGCCTGCTCTGGCCAGCCGGGAGAAGGGGCCTTGGGTGTCACAGCTCTCCGCCTGGGGAGGGGCATCCAGGCTGGGGGCCCAGTGCCCCCAACCTTCCCTGGGCCAACGTGGGGGGGCTGCAGGGCAGACTGAGCAATACCTGTGCTCCCTGCTCTCTCCCACATTTCCTGTTCCGTCCTGCACCCTCTGCTCTCCCCACCCACCGGAGATACCCTCTCTGCATCCCTCCTGGAGACGCCCTCTCTACTTCCCTCCTAGCCCCTGTCACCCCTGCTCTGCCCTGCTTGGCTCCTCTTTCTAATCCGGATCCCAGCCGGCTTCTCCTGCGGGGTCACAGGGCTGGGGCCAGAGGCAGGGTGAGGGGCTCAGGAGGGAGGCCCTCGCCCGCTCCCCACTCCCTGGCTGGAGATGAGGCCACCAGCGGCTGCTCCATCAAGGGCTGGAGGCTGCCTGCCCTGCAGCTCTTGTGCCATCACCACGGCCGCAGGAGCCGTTTATTTCTCAATCCGTGGTTGCACCGGCGGGGGAAGCTGGGCTGCGACCGTTGGCAGCTCAGTGTGGGCGGGGGGAGAAGCCCACTTGGCCGGGCTGGGCTATGAAACCCCTTCCCCAGAGCAAACACCCTGAAGGGCCCGTGCATCAGCAGAGCCGCCAAGGGGCCCGACCCACTCTACCCCATTGTCCTGGGGTCACCATTTGGGGGAAGAAGAGATGCACAGACCGGCCATCTCCCCAGGTGTATTAGACACTCAGTGGGTCTCTCCCAAGCCCTGATGGTTGCATGACCCCAACATCCCCCCAGCCGCACATTCAGCCCCCTCACTATGGGGCTGTGAAGCATTGGGGTAGCATCAGCAGCTCCTCAGGGGAAGGGGGGTGTGCCTGGAAACCCAGCCCCAACTTTGATCCAGGTTGGCTCTTCCTGTGCTTTTACCCCTCCTGGCACCTACAGCCTGTGTACCCTGCATTAGAACAAGGTTGTGCCCGCTTGAGGATCGCCCCCTGTGTGCTGAAGCCCCTTGGCCAGCCGGGCGCTGGAGGGAAGCAGCTCGGTCGTACCGCAGGCCGTCGCGGTGCACATCCTCTGCTGGTTGTCTGTAGGGTACATGCGACACACAGGCCTGGTGTACACTGCAAACCTAGGTCGAGGGAAGCCACCTTACGGCGACCTGATAACGTATGCGTCTACACTACCAGGTCCCTTCCGCTGACCTAACTCGCCTGTAATGCCAGTTTAATTACTCCATGTCCGCGAGAGTCGTAGGGCTTAATTCGATATTGATGGGTCACCAGAGAGGCAGTGTAGACGTAGCGTTGCGTAAGTCAACTGAATTGGCCTCCGGGAGGTGTCCCACAATGCTCCACTGTGACCGGTCAGGTGATGGTTTTCAGTTCCTCTGCATTGCAGCCAAGTACGCAGGAAACAGCCCCTGCCCTGTTCCAGCCCCGGGAACATTTGCATTCCCTTTTCCTGTTTGAGCAGCATGGAGAGTTTGCCAGCCCAGCTGATCATGGCGACTCGACGCCTCAAATGCGCTGCAGCCTGGATAGACAGAAGGTGCTGGGTCTTGTTGCTCTGTGGGGAGATGAGTCTGTGCAGGCACAGCTCTGATCCAGCCGAAGAAATGGAGATATCTGTGGAAAGATGGCATGGGGCATGAAGGAGAAGGGCTAGGCCAGGGACATGCACCAGTGCCCCATGAAGATCAGAGAACTTTGGCAGGAATACCAGAAGAGCAGGGAGGCAAACATTCGCTCCAGTTCTCAACAATGAGCTGCATGCAATTCTCGGCGGTGACCCCACCACTACCCCCAAATGCAGCGTGGATACCTCCCAAGAGACTGAGTCCTGGGCCACCTCAGGCAATGTCTGTGAGGGCAGCCTGGACGAGGAGGAGGAGAATGGGAGCCAGGTGAGCGGGGGATCCATTCTCCCCAAGAGCCAGGAGCTGTTTTTAACCCTGGAGCAGTCTGGCTGGTCGCAGGACAGCACCGTGGCTGACCGTGAGGCTGGGGAAGGCACCTCTGATGAGTTGGCAATTCCAATCACACTGACTGTTCATTATGAAATAAAAAAGTGAGGTGCAGCAGGTATCTGCTTCCCAGCAGCTGCTCCAGCTATGCGGAGAGTGGTCCCCGCAAAAGACTGTTCATGTGCACAGGGATGGCCCGGGAATCCTCCTTGGAGATCTCCAGGAGTCTTTCATGGAGGTACTCTGCAGTCCTTTGCAGAAGGTTTCCGGGGCGGGCTGCCTTATTTCTTCCACCCATGGTAGGAAACTTTCTCACGCCACCCCAGTATTAACTCTGCTGGCGTCATTGGGGTACACAGCATCGCAGCATAAGGACCAGATCCATACCCAGATGCTTGCAGCATCCGCTCCCTTGCTGCCTCTGTTACCCTCAGGAGACAAATATCACGGAGGGGATCACTTAGAGGAGACGGTGGAAGTTTTTATTACATTTGGTTGGACCCAAACACACAAAAATCGAGAATGTGACTCCCCACCCATGGTGATTTCCAGGTCCCTCCACTATGGTTCCCCTAACATGCCAGTGGTTTGGTTGGCAGGGATGGGGTTTGACCTCAGAAACTGAAAGTCCAGTGCGACTACTACCAGCAGCGTTAAGGGGGTAGGAGTGGGCTTCATGTGTTTTATCGTAGCCACAACTCCCCCCCGCCCCAATCCGCCCCCTGGAGCCGCCTCAGACAAAGAGCGCAATTTGGGAGGTTTAATGCTGGTCTCAAAGACATCCCACATTGCTGGGACGGGGGAATTGTCCACCTGCCATCCTGTGCTCCCGGCTCGGGTTTCCTACACGTTGCAGCACAAGTCCCGTCACCACGCCTCGGGGCCGTACTCACCATGGCTGGAACAGCAAACCGATGCGTTGAAGAGCTAGGGATTCGGATTGTGTTCTGGCTTGCACTTGAGTCTAATAAGGGGAGTGATTTTTCCATAGCAACCTCACACAAGACACAGGGTTTGCACTGACAACGGTTGCTTTGTGCGCCTTGCCGTGGAAAGCTTGGTCTTCAGTAGCGTGTCCTCCACACCTGCGGAGAGGCTGTGGCAGGTTAGAAGGCGCAAAAAGAGGCTAGACTCCCTCTGCAACCCCTGCGGAATGGTCTCAAGCATCGCCCTGTTCCCAATTCCCCTTCCCCAAATGTTCCAGGAGGCGTCGGGCGGGAGGGGAAGGTGCAGTATCCCTTCCACTCAACAGCAGGGGAGGGTGCTCAGAACAAAAGGCGGCCTTTCCAAGACCTTTGAATGGCATGGCTTGCGTGCTTGCAAAGACAAGCTGCATTTGTTTCTCCCCTCCGCGTTTTATCCCACCGTGTGACCAAAGTTACATTATTTTCTTGGCTTTTATCTAGGTTTGTGAAATAAAAGTCCAGGTCTCCAAAACGAAGGCCTCTCTGTTTATTCAAAGCATGAGGGTTTGTGGAGGGGAGAGGGGGAAGAGGAGGGGCAGTGAAATTGGTGTAACAATATGCCCTAGTATCTGGCTGCTCTGAATTAGCTGCCAACTTATCTGCCTCCATGACCCACCTCTGCGGAAATTTCTCTCCGTTTGCCTCACGGATATTATGGAGCGCACGGCATGCAGCAGTACCATGGGGATATTGCTTTCACTGAGGTGAAACCTAATGAGCAAACTGTGCCAAGGGCCCTTTAAACATCCAAAGACACATTCCACCACCATTCAGAACTACGGTGGGCCGTGACAGAGAGGATCCAGGCCTCTTTCCATGGGGCCAAGTCCATCGTACAGACTGATAATGACCCTTGGACGTACAGCAAGACAACAGGGAATTTCTCTGTGGCAGGGTACCGGCGCTAAGCGTCTCCTCTGCCTGTGATTTCACCCTGCAATACCAGCCCGGGTGAACAGACATGGATGAGGATTCCTGGTCTCATCAGCCTCACTGCAAGGACTCATCGCCCGATGCTTGGACGGATGTGGGGACCCTGGAATCAGGAGCAGCATGCCAGCGGGTATCCGTCGTGGAGGATAAATCCACAGCCAACGGAGACTGAGCCATGGACTGGCTGGGGGCACCACCCATGGCCAGACCCAGTCTACTCCAGTATTACCAGAGAACAGGACCCTCAGCTGCCCCGACTGAAGGACCCAGGGCGGGGCACACCCAGCGAGCTGGTTCGTGGATGAAAGACAGCCTTTATGCCTTGCCTCTGCGTCCTTCCCTCTTTCCAATCTGGCCAAGTCACCGAGCGGTGGCCCTTTTGTTAAGGGGATGGGATCACCTATGTCATGCTGGGGAGATGTGCGGGAGAGCATTTGTCATATTGGGTAACATCAGTGTGTCAAAATCATAATGATCCATGTGAGATATGCCATGTCAGGTACTGTTAGAAAGGTTATAATGTGCTAAGTCAGATGGTAATACTTATGTTCATGTGTAATATGTGAAATGGAAGTTATAGAGATATTGGTGATATCTGTATTTCAAATTGTGCTGGCTGGGCAACACCCCAGACTGAGAGGCGGCAGAACAATACCTGCTTAGTAGCCCATTAAGACACTCAGGGGTGCAAGGGGCCCAGGAAGAAACTAAAGGCACAGCTGAAGAGTTACCAGGACTGGCCTATGTGACTCTGGACTCCATTTTAGTTCTTGTAACATTGAACAAGACAGCCTGGCCAGGGACAGAGGGTATATAAGGCCAAGCCACAGAATCCATTTTGTCTTTGTTCCTGTTCAGATACAGACTCACACCTGCCTCTGGATCAATTCATTTTGCAACTGAACCGAAGGACTTAGACCCATCCCGGTGTTGGATGTGCACCAGAGGAACTGTACAAGCTGCAACTCCACAATTCTCCCAGAGACTGGATGGATATGGACTTACAATCATTTGTATGTGTCTGATTTGCTCCAATCCTTTAACATTTCTCTTATGGTTTCTTTCTTTCTTTTTACAATAGACCTTTAGTTTTAGTTACTAAAGGATTGGCTGGCAGTGGGGTATTTTGGGTAAGATCCAAACTCATATTGATCTGGTGCTGTGGCTGACCCCTTGGGGTCAGAGGGAACCTATTTAGTAAAGAGCAGAGAGTTTAAATAACTGGTCTCTTTACTGGGCCTAGTGGATGATTTGGGAGCTGGGAGCTGAAATGCAGTAAAGGGGGCTGTGTGCATTTGTATACTGGCTTCTGTGGGGATTCAGAAGCGCAGTTTGTGGCTGGTTGGGAAGCCTGACTTCAGTGTCACCCACCAGTGTTGGGAGAATCTGCTCTTTTCACAGCCTGCCCTGACCTTGGCATTATCAGGTGGCTGCCCTGGGCGCTGGACAGGTCACAGTGACGTACCTATTCCTTCAGGACGGAGGACTTCACCGATGGCAGAAGTGCCGCCAGAGGCCTCTCCCACAGCAGTTGGTGCTACCGCATGGGGTACCGGCAAGGGGCGCTGGAGGCTGCCACGATCGAGTGGAGCACCTGGGAGGAGAGCAGCTGGAGACCCTGGCTAAGGCGAGATTCTGCTGGGCCATGATGGGGGGTGACGTCGCCCACCACGTTCACACCTGCGCCAGGTCTGTCCGGCCAAAGGCTCTGCCTAAGCGGCAGCTCCTCTTGTCAGCATCACCCGTTGGGCGCCCAGGGGCCTGTCTGTCTGTCTGTCTGGACCGTCTGTCACTAAAGCCTGGCCGCTGGTGTCCTGCGAATCTCTGGGTGGGGACTGACTGTTGTACCTTGCTCCTTCCTTTGAACCTGGATCCCAGCCCGATTCCCAAGGGGTCACAGGGCTGGGGCCTGGGGCAGGGAGGTCCCTTTGCCCCCAGAGGAAGGATGGGGGCTTGGCAGGGAGGCCCTTGCCCACTCCCCACTCCCTACCAGGCACGAGGCCGCTGGAGGCTGCCGGCCCCCACGTCACTTGCGCCACCATCACGGCCGCACCGGCCGTTTATTTCTCAAGCTCTGGTTGCACCAGCAGGGGAAGCGCGGGCAGGGCCGTTGGCGGCTCAGTGCAGAGTGGGGGTGGGGGTCCCGGGGCAGGCCTGGATCCCGGTGACTGAGAAACACCAGTTCGTTCGGCAAAGGCTGCCCAGCATTTCTGCCAGTCCCTGCGGGGGGCCTCGCTCCCCAGGGGGTGATGTCTGGGCCTGGGCTTGTGGGGGGCCCCAGAGAGAACCGGGGGGGGGGGAGGTTGGAGCCAGAAGGTCCCATGTGGAGCAATGGAGTCACCCTGGCAAAAAGTGGGGGCCCCGGCCTGCCAGAGAGCCTGGAGGGAAGGGGCTCACATGTAAAGTCGAGACATACGGACTGACAGGAAGGCTCCAGACGCATGGACAGAGACTTGAGGACCCAGGATGCTTTGTCACTTTATTGGCGTTAAATTATATGGGGGCGGGGAGGGATGGGACTCATCAAAATCACAGGCTTTGCAAGAAGGAAGGTCCCAGCTCCTCAGCATCCCCTCCACCCCCGCGGTGCCCCCTCCTGCGTGTGTGACAGCCTCCAGTCTAGAACCCCCATCCTGCCTGGGTACATGACGGTCCCCTGTCCTCGCCCCCTTCCACCTCCGGCCGTTATCTGAGACAATCACGCCCAGACTAGGCGAGTCCCCACCTGTAACGGATGCAGCGACGCTGCCTGAGTCTGCAGAGAGCCTGAGCCAGTCGCTGGGGAAGGGGGGAGCTGCCCCCTGTGTTTAAGTGGGGCGCTGTCTGCCTGCCCTTCCCTGGCAGCTACAGCTTGGCAGCTGTGGATAACGCTGGGCCCCCCCTCATTCTGGGGTCGGGGAGGTCCCTGCTGCCGTCTCCTCCACCCCGCCTGGCTCAGCCCCATGCAGTTTCCTTTAAAGGCAATATTGACTGATGCAGCCGAGTCCCACCTGGTGCCACCTCCCCTGGGCTGGCCACGGGGACAGCAGGAGCCGGCACCGTCCCTCCCAGCATGGGGGGAGGGAGAATGGGGCTATAAAGAGAGGGGCTGGGAGCTGAGAGCCCATCACTGGGGATCCGGTGTGAGCAACTGTCAGTGAGCGACGGTTCCCTTGCTCCTGCCCCATGGAAACCTTGGTGAGTCCCCCCGACCACCTCCTGCTGCCCCATGGAAACTCTGGTGAATCTCTTCTGCCCCTGGGGTGCCCTCCTGCCCCCTCTCCTGTCGGTAGCACAGCAGGGGTAGGAGATGTGGGTCGGGGGCTCTGGGTTTGTGCCCCAGGTTTGGGGACGCTGACGCTGCAGGGTTTTGTGCAGGTGCCGGGAAGGATGCCCAGGACTGGATTCATGCTGCTGCTCCTTCTCCTCTGCTTTGGGCCAGAGACCGCTGGGAGCATCAAGCCGGACTCCCTCAGATTTATTGTGGATCATGTGAACCGGTGAGTGACCGGCCTGGGGAGCGTCTCGGTCCTGCCCTGCCCCTGTAGCCCAGCTGTGAAGAGCAGCCAAGAATGACCCTGGTTGTGTCCCACCGGCTTGTAGGGACGCCCAGCAATGTCAGGGGCCCCCAGTGTGCCTGGCTCTGCCCAGACACCGTCTGAGAGCAGGGGGCTGTTACTGTGCCAGGCACTAGATACCTAAACAAGGGCAGAGGGCATCCTGCACACCAGTGATGTGCTGACCCCAAAATTAGATTATGCACCGTTTCAATTCTACGGGATATTCTGGGGCTGCAGGGGGAGGTGGAGCCCAGAGGAGGGAGGGTGTGATTTGGGGATTTCAGGGGGAGGTGGAGCCCAGAGCTGGGAGATGGTGATTTTGGTGGTACAGGGGGGAGATGAACCCCAAATCTTGGAGGAGGTGTTCTTTGGGATGCAGGGCAGAGATGGAGACCAGAGCTGGGAGGGGGTGAATCTGGGGCTGGAGAGAGAGATGGGTTCAGAGTTGGAAAGGGGTGATTCCAGGGGTCCGGGAGGAGATGGAGCCTTGAGCTGGGAGGGGTGAATCTGAAGGTACTGGGGGGAGATGAACCCCAGAGGTGTGAGGGAGTGATCAGTGTGGTACAGTGTGAAATGGAGCCCAGAGATGGGAGGGGAAATTCTTGGGGTTCAGGGGGAGATGAACCCCAGAGCTGGAAGGTTGATTTTAGGAGTGCAGAGGTGAGATGGAGGCCAGAGCTGGGACATGGTGATTCTGAGTCGCATGGGGGAGATGGGCCCAGAGGTGAGATGGTTTTTGTGTGGAGGGCATATTCCTCTTTCTCTGCCTTGTACTTGGCATCTCGTGGCTCAGTCCCAGGATCCCTGGGACCCCTGACCCCCTGTGCCCTGCCCCTCTCAGGTACGGTGGAGTAGATGAACTGCAATACGCCTTCGTTGTCTCCCTGCCCTATGACGTCTGCGGAAAACCCCAGCAGAAATTGAAAGACAGTCTGCCCATCGCCGAGTTAGAGCAGATGAGAGAAAAGATTGAGCCGTTCGGCAGCCTGTACGACCCGCCCCGTGGGAACATCGTGGCCGCCCGGCCGAGGCACGTGGTTACACCAGAACGGAGATACACAGAGCACAGTGAGTGGCGTCTGCTCTATGGCCCAAACAACCCTGTGGCCCGGCTCAAGCGCAGGACCGGCCAGAAAAGATGCCTGATCTTATTCACCTACAACTCGCCCTGCTCCAAGCAGTGTCTGCTCGAGGACGGGCGTGACAACATCGTGAACATAACCAGCAAAGCCTTCTCCAATATCAACAACAACTACAAAGCCTTCGTGTTCCAGAATATCTTCAAGAATGACATGGCGTGGACCGTGAACCGCACGATCTTGCTGCAGGCCTGGCACCGGCTGCAGAATGTGCCCCTGCTGCGCTGCGACAACAACGGCTGCCACAACTGCGCCGGGGAAGACACGCGCAACCGCCCCAACCCCTGCCTGGCGGGGAAGAAGTAGACGATGGAGCCGGGCCAAGAACCGCGTGGGGCTCGTTCTGCCACCGGCCTCCCTCGCTGTGCGTGTGCGTCTGGCACGCTGACTAACAGACGCACGTCCCAACTGGGCACCAAGCTCCCATCTAGAACCCCATTCCTGTGTCCGTGCACCCTGATCTAGAACCCCGACCCACTGGTTTGCTCCAGTCAAGGGCCCTCGCTTCTCAATGTGCTTCTGCCTAGAACCCCATTCACATGTGTGCTGCCATCTAGAGTGCTAATCCCTGGGTGTGCTCCAAGCAAGAACCCCATCAGGAGTGTGCATCAATCCGGAACCCCAACCCACGGGTGCGCTCCAAACGAGAGCCCCACTCATGTGTAATCTGAAATCTAGAACACTTCCTCTGGGGCATGCTGTGATCTAGAAATGCATTCTGGGGCATGCACCAGTCTAGAACCTGATCCTCAGGTATGGCCCATCCTAGAACCCCACCCATAATGTGTTCCAATCTAGAACCCCACCCCAGCTGTGCTCCAGTGCAGAACCCCATGCCTGGGTGTGCTCCAAGCTGTGATCTAGAAGCGCATCCCTCTCCCCAGGGCGCTCCAATCTAGAATTGCCACCCTCCCCCCCCGGAGTGCATTTCAATCTCAATTCTAAACCTTCATCCCCCTCGTGCATGTCAAGCTCCAGTGGAGAACATGACTCCCATCCTGGGTGATCTCTGAGCTGCAATCTAGAACCCACATCAACCCTTCTGAGCTCAGAACACTGATCTAGAACCCATCCTCCATCCCCGCACAAGGCCAGGGGAGAGGGGTGAGTGGACAGGAGCGGGGCACCTTGTCCCTGGTGACTGTATCATGGGCTGGATCAGCTGGGGGAGCCCCTTACTCGGATGATGGTGGGAGGGGGATTCCTGGGCATGGATCATAGCCAAGGCGGGGCAGTGGAGCTCCGTCAGTGGGGGGGGCCGCTTCGGGCTGCTTCCATTGTGCAAGTGACGCTTTTTGCTAAGTCTCTGCCCTGCGATTGCTGCCAATAAAGCTTCTGAGCCTCCTGGGGCCTCACGTCTCCGTCCATGCGTCCGGATCTCCTATCTCCGTCCGTGCGTCGGGGGATCTCACGTCCCGTGGTGCTGCTGGATCCCCAAGGACAGCCCCCCTTCAAGGCTGATTCCTAAAGCCCCCCCAATGTTCTCCTTCCCCTCCCTAGAACACCCATCCCCTACTCCCTGGGCGGGGATCCCCATAGCAGACAGCCCCGATCCCCCTGGGGATGGGGGACAGAGCTCCCAGCCCTGCTCTCTGCTCCCCTGGCAGATAGGAGCTGCACCTGGGAACCAAACCCCAGTTTTACAGCCCCAGAAGGAAGCTGCAATTGCAGATTCCTTGGTTCCTGGAATGGACCATTACTATCAGGAAGACTCTTCTGGTCTAAGTGCCCTGAAATCTCCGTGTTTACTTGGGTTAGCTTGAAATATGTGGTAACGCCTGGGGTCAGGTGAGGGAGCCAAATTTGGAGCCATCTCACCAAGAGGTACTTGAGATTCAGCTCCCCTGAAAGCACCAATTTATTTTAAGATTTTTGCGGTGGTGGTGTAGCCGTGTTGGTCTGTAACGCTGCCTGCACTGGCTCAGTCGCTTGAGCACAGATCTCCAGACAGACTCAGACTGTCAGGAAATAGGGCACAGCCCCCAAATTGCTTGTGAGCTCTGTACTCACAACAGCCATGTCCCCAACCAGTTATCCCATGTAACCACTTAGGCACAATACCAGGCCTAACATGGAGCCAAAGACAGTCCCCCTGGGTACTCTGATCTGTCTCGCCACCCAGGCGAGCCTGCCTTGGTGACAGATGTTTCTTTACACCAAGAATCACAGCAATATTCAGGTTATTCCCAGTCCCAAAGGGCCAGCCAATTGCAGGACTTGTAGCCAATCCTGTAATAAACTATATACAGATTGATTAAATAGGAACAGGAAATGCAAGAGCTATTTACAAGGTTAAAACAGGTGAACATAGGTGTGACCCGTCCTGTGCCCAGGGCAGCCACCTGATAATGCCAAGGTCAGGACAAGCTGTAAAAAGGAAGCGGATTCTCCCCACACTGGTGGGTGACACTGAAGTCAGACTTCCCAACCAGCCACAAACTGCGCTTCTGAATCCCCACAGAAGCCAGTGTACAAATATACACAGCCCCTTTACTGCATTTCAGCGCCTGGCTCCCAAATCAGCACTGGGTCCAGTAAAGAGGCCAGTTGTTTAAACTCTCTGCTCTTTACTAAAAAGGTTCCCCCTGATCCCAAGGGGTCAGTCACAGCACCAGATCAATATAAGTTTGGATCTTACCTAAAATACCCCACTGCCAGCCAATCCTTTAGTATCTAAACTAAAGGCTTATTGTAAAAAGAAAGACATAAACCATAAGAGAAATGTTAAAGGGTCAAAGCAAATCAGACACATACAAATGATTGAAAATCCATATACATCAGGTTTCTGGGAGAATTGTGGAGTTGCAGCCTTGTACATGTCCCCTCATGCACATCCAACACCTGGATGGGTCTAAGTCCTTCGGTTCAGTTGCAAAATGAATTGATCCAGAGGCAGGTGTGTGTCTAGCTGAACAGGAACAAAGACAAAATGGTTTTTGTGGCTTGGCCTTATATACCCTCTGGCCTTGGCCAGGCTGTCTTGTGCAATGTTACAAGAACTAAAATGGAGTCCAGAGTCACGTGGGCCAGTCCTGCTGAATCTTCAGGTCTGCCTTCAGGTTTTTCCTGGGCCCCCTTGCATCCCTGAGTGTCTTAATGGGCCATCAAGCAGGCTATTGTCCTGCCGCCATCCTATCTGCGGTGTGTCCTATACAGCATAGTTTGAAACACAGACACATCAAATATGTCCATCACTCCCATTACAGAGATAACACATGAACATAAGTATTGCCATCTTACTCAGCGCATTACATCCTTTCTAACGGTACCTGACATGGCATATCTTATATGAATCGTTATGATTTTGACATATTAATGTTACACACTACAGTAAATGCCCCCATCAATCTAACCAGCGCGACAACAGGTACACAAACACGTTACAATTGTAAGTTTCAAAAGGTAATAGACACTTCTATGATAAGCAAGCGCTATGTGTCCTTTAAGACTAACCCAAGCTAAGTAGCTGGAGACGCCCTCTGTAGCTCCCTCCTAGCCCCTGTCACCCCCACTCTGCCCTGCTTGGCTCCTCTTTCTAAGCTGGATACCAGCTGGATTCTCCTGCGGGGTCACAGGGCTGGGGCCAGAGGCAGGGTGAGGGGCTCAGGAGGGAAGCCCTCGCCCGCTCCCCACTCCCTGCCGGAGATGAGGCCGCCAGCGGCTGCTCCCTCCAGGGCTGGAGGCTGCCTGCCCTGCAGCTCTTGTGCCATCACCACGGCCGCAGGGGCCGTTTATTTCTCAAATCGTGGTTGCACCGGCGGGGGAAGCAGGGCTGCGACCGTTGGCAGCTCAGTGTGGGTGGGGGGAGAAGCCCACTCGGCCGGGCTGGGCTATGAAACCCCTTCCCCAGAGCAAACACCCTGCAGGGCCCAGCCACCAGCACAGCCACCCAGGGGCCTGACCACCCTACCCCATTGTCCTGGGATCACCACTTGGGGAAGAAGGGGTGCACAGACCGGCCATCTCCCCAGGTGTAGTAGACACTCAGTGGGTCTCTTCCAAGCCCTGATGGTTGCGTGACCCCAACATCCCCCCAGCTGCACATTCAGCCCCCTCACTATGGGGCTGTCAAGCACTGGGGTAGCATCAGCAGCTCCTCGGGGGGAGGGGGGTTTGCCTGCGAACCCAGCCCCAGCTTTGATCCAGGCTGGCTCTTCCTGTGCTTTTTCCCCTTCCCGGCACCTACAGCCCATGTACGCTGCATTAGAACAAGGTTGTGCCCGCTTGAGGCTTGCCCCCTGCTTGCCGAAGCCCCTTGGCCAGCCGGGCGCTGGAGGGCAGCAGCTCGATCATAGCGCAGGCCGTTGCGGTGCACATCCTCTGCTGGTTGTCCGTAGGGTACATGCGACACACAGGCCTGGTCTACACTGCAAACCGAGGTCGAGGGAAGCCACCTTACGGCGACCTGATAACGTATGCGTCTGCACTACTAGGTCCCTTCCGCTGACCTAACTCGCCTGTAATGCCAGCTTAATTACTCCATGTCCGCGAGAGTCGTAGGGCTTAATTCGATATTGATGGGTCAACAGAGAGGCAGTGTAGACGTAGGGTTGAGTAAGTCAACTGAATTGGCCTCCGGGAGGTGTCCCACAATGCTCCACTGTGACCGCTCGGGTGATGGTTTGCAATTCCTCTGCACTGCAGCCAAGTACGCAGGAAACAGCCCCTCCCCTGTTCTAGCCCCGGGAACTTTTGCATTCCCTTTTCCTGTTTGAGCAGCGTGGAGAGTTCGCCAGCCCAGCTGATCATGGTGACTCGACGCCTCAAATGCGCTGCAGCCTGGATAGACAGAAGGTGCTGGGTCTTGTTGGTCTGTGGGGAGATGAGTCCGTGCAGGCACAGCTCTGATCCAGCCGAAGAAATGGAGATATCTGTGGAAAGATGGCATGGGGCATGAAGGAGAAGGGCTGGGCCAGGGACGTGCACCATTGCCCCGTGAAGATCAGAGAACTTTGGCAGGAATACCGGAAGAGCAGGGAGGCGAACATTCGCTCCAGTTCTCTACAATGAGCTGCATGCAATTCTCGGCGGTGACCCCACCACTACCCCCAAATGCAGCGTGGATACCTCCCAAGAGTCTGAGTCCTGGGCCACCTCAGGCAACGTCTGTGAGGAAAGCCTGGACGAGGAGGAGGAGAATGGGAGCCAGGCGAGCGGGGGATCCATTCTCCCCAAGAGCCAGGAGCTGTTTTTAACCCTGGAGCAGTCTGGCTGGTCACAGGATAGCATCGTGGCTGCCCGTGAGGCCGGGGAAGGCACCTCTGGTGAGTTGGCAATTCCAATCACACCGTAGGGCTCACATCCTCTCATGCTTTATGTTTATTATGAAATAAAAAAGTGAGGCACAGCGGGTATCTGCTTCCTAGCAGCTGCTCCAGCTCTGCAGAGAGTGGTCCACGGAAAAGACTGTTCATGTGCACAGGGATGGCCCGGGAATCCTCCTTGGAGATCTCCAGGAGTCTTTCATGGAGGTACTCTGCAGTCCTTTGCAGAAGGTTTCCGGGGAGGGCTGCCTTATTTCTTCCACCCATGGTAGGAAACTTTCTCACGCCACCCCAGTATTAACTCTGCTGGCGTCATTGGGGTACACAGTGTCGAGGAAAAATAAAGTCACACTGCTACATTTTAAAGTTGGATCGGGTGCAGCTTTAATTGTGACACACACACAATCACATAACCATAGCTATGGGGAATACTATAGCCATAGGGAAAACCCAAGTGGCTATAGGGAAGTCAAGCAGCATGTCTGGATGCTGGGCAAATGTACTTCACCTGGCTACCAGATACAAAAGACTTATATAGGGGTTGCTTAGGTTCATTTACATGTTGATAGTACAGTGGAATTGGATTAACAGTTTATACTTAACAGGAAAGACAATCAATGCACGGTGGGGCACACCAGACACCCTCACAGGAACACCCAATGAGTCACTTGAGTATACAATGTAGTTTTCAGGGACCCTGGCTCACACCCGAAGATGGGTGGTGACACAATACTTGTTCAAATGCTAATTTGCATGGAGTGAGTTTCTATGGGGCCAGTAAGACAAAGGGGGCAGGTACTGGTACTTATCAAAACAGGAGATGTCGGTTTACAGACATCAAAAGGGCTAGAGTTCACAAAAGGAGTTTGCATTTAAATTGTGGTCCTGAGACATCAGGGATTTTAGCATCTTTATTTCAGTCTCACTTTGGGGCATCCTGTCAATGATTTAACCTGAGGGCTTCCATCAGAGTTCAGGCTACCCAGTTTCAGGCCAGGCCTTCTATAATCAATTCTATGATTAATTCTTTGATTCCACAACAGCATCGCAGCATAAGGACCAGGTCTATACCCAGATTGTTGCTTCATCTGCTCCCTTGCTGCCTCTGTTACCCTCAGGAGACAAATATCACAGAGGGGATCACTTAGAGGAGATGGTGGAAGTTTTTATTACATTTGGTTGGACCCAAACACACAAAAATCGAGCATGTGACCCCCCACCCATGGTGATTTCCAGGTCCATCCACTACGGTTCCCCTAACATGCCAGCGGTTTGGTTGGCAGGGATGGGGATTGACCTCAGAATCTGAAAGTCCAGTGCGACTACTGCCAGCAGCGTTAAGGGGGTAGGAGTGGGCTTCATGTGTTTTATCGTAGCCACAAACTCCCCCCCATCCCAATCCTCCCCCTGGAGCCACCTCAGACAAAGAGCGCAATTTGGGAGGTTTAATGCTGGTCTCAAAGACATCCCACATTGCTGGGACGGGGGAATTGCCCACCTGCCATCCTGTGCTCCCAGCTTGGGTTTCCCACAAGTTGCAGCACAAGTCCCGTCACCACGCCTCAGGGCCATACTCACCATGGCTGGAACAGCACACCGGTGCGTTGAAGAGCTAGGGATTCGGATTGTGTTCTGGCTTGCACTTGAGTGTAATAAGGGGAGTGATTTTTCCATAGCAACTTCACACAAGACCCAGAGTTTGCACTGACAACGGTCGCTTTGCGCACCTTGCCGTGGAAAGCTTGGTCTTCAGTAGCGTGTCCTCCACACCTGCGGAGAGGCTGTGGCAGATTAGAAGGCGGAAAAAGAGAACTCGTGAGGACATGTTCCATGAGATAATGAACGCCTCTGAGCAGCTGACATGGAGCTAAAAGCCTGGAAGATGTCATTTGTCTGAAAAAATGGACATGGACATGGAGGACAGGAAAGCAGCCCAGGAGCACGAATGTGCTATGCAGGATGAGGTACTGCGGATAATGAAGGATCAGTCAGACATGTTGAGGCGTCTGGTTGAGCTTAAAAGCAGCTCGAGGCTAGACTCCCTCTGCAACCCCTGCGGAACGGCCTCAAGCATCGCCCTGTTCCCAATTCCCCTTCCCCAAATGTTCCAGGAGGCGGCGGGCGGGAGGAAAGGTGCAGTATCCCTTCCACTCAACAGCAGGGGAGGGTGCTCAGAACAAAAGGCGGCCTTTCCAAGACCTTGAATGGCACTGCTTGCGTGCTTGCAGACCAGCTGCATTTGTTTCTCCCCTCCTCGTTTTATCCCACCGTGTGACCAAAGTTACATTATTTTCTTGGCTTTTATCTAGGTTTGTGAAATAAAAGTCCAGGTCTCCAAAACGAAGGCCTCTCTGTTTATTCAAAGCATGAGGGTTTGTGGAGAGGAGAGGGGGAAGAGGAGGGGCAGTGAACTTGGTGCAGCAATATGCCCTAGTATCTGGCTGCTCTGAATTAGCTGCCAACCTATCTGCCTCCATGACCCACCTCTGCAGAAATTTCTCTCCCTTTGCCTCACGGATATTATGGAGCGCACGGCATGCAGCAGTACCATGGGAATATTGCTTTCACTGAGGTGTAACCTAATGAGCAAACTGTGCCAAGGGCCCTTTAAACATCCAAAGGCACATTCCACCACCGTTCAGAACTACGGTGGGCTGTGACAGAGAGGATCCAGGACTCCTTCCGTGGGGCCAAGTCCATCGTACAGACCGATAATGACCCTTGGACGTACGGCAAGACAACAGGGAATTTCTCTGTAGCAGGGCACCGGCGCTAAGCGTCTCCTCTGCCTGTGATTTCACCCTGCAGTACCAGCCCGGGTGAACAGACATGGATGAGGATTCCTGGTCTCATCAGCCTCACGCTGAGGACTCATCGCCCGATGCTCAGACGGATGTGGGGACCCTGGAATCGGGAGCAGCATGCCAGTGGGTATCCATCGTGGAGGATAAATCCACAGCCGACGGAGACTGAGCGATGGACTGGCTGGGGGCACCACCCATAGCCAGACCCACAGTCTACTCCAGTATTACCAGAGAACAGGACCCTCGGGTGCCCAGACTGAAGGACCCAGAGCGGGGCACGCCCAGCGAGCTGGTTCATGGATGAAAGACAGCCTTTATGCCTTGCTCTGGGTCCTTCCCTCTTTCCAATCTGGCCAAGTCACCCAGCGGTGGTCCTTTCACCTATTCCTTCAGGACGGAGGACATCACCGAGGGCAGAAGCGCCGCCAGAGGCCTCTCCCAAAGCAGTTAGTGCTGCCGCAGGGGTACCGGCGAGGGGCGCTGGAGGCTGCCACGATCGAGTGGGGACCTGGGAGGAGAGCAGCGGGAGACCCTGGCTAAGGGGAGATTCTGCTGGGCCATGATGGGGGGTGACGTCGCCCACCATGTTCACACCTGCGCCAGGTCTGTCCGGCCAAAGGCTCTGCCTAAGCGGCAGCTCCTCTTGTCAGCATCACCCGTTGGGTGCCCAGGCGCCTGTCTGTCTGTCTGTCTGGACCGTCTGTCATTAAAGCCTGGCCGCTGGTGTCCTGCAAATCTCTGGGTGGGAACTGACCGTTGTACCTTGCTCCCTCCTTTGAACCCGGATCCCAGCCCGATTCCCAAGGGGACACAGGGCTGGGGCCTGTGACAGGGAGGTCCCTTTGCCCCCAGAAAAAGGTTTAGGGCTTGGGAGGGAGACCCTTGCCCACTCCCCACTCCCTGCCAGGCACGAGGCCACCAGAGGCTGGAGGCTGCCGGCCCCCCTGGCACTTGCGCCGTCACCACGGCCGCACCGGCCGTTTATTTCTCAAGCTCTGGTTGCGCCAGCAGGGGAAATGCAGGCAGGGCCGTTGATGGCTCAGTGCGGAGAGGGGGTCCCTGGGCAGGCCTGGATCTTGGTGACTGAGAAACGCCGGTTCGTTCAGCAAAGGCTGCCCAGCATTTCTGCCAGTCCCTGCGGGGCGCCTTGCTCCCCAGGGGGTGATGTCTGGGCCTGGGTTTGTGGGTTCTCTCCCCTGAGAGAACCGGGGGGGGGGGTTGGAGCCAGAAGGTCCCATGTGAAGCAATGGAGTCACCCTGGCAAAGAGTGGGGGCCCCGGCCTTCCAGAGAGACTGGGGGGAAGGGGCTCACATGTAAAGTCAAGAGACATACGGACCGAGAGGAAGGCTCCAGACGCATGGACAGAGACTTGAGGACCCAGGATGCTTTGACACTTTATTGGCGTTAATCATACGGGGGAGGCAGGGACTCATCAAAATCACAGGCTTTGCAAGAAAGAAGGTCCCAGCTCCTTAGCATCCCGCCCCCCCACCCCCCGCAGTGCCCCCTCCTGCATGTGTGACAGCCTCCAGTCTAGCACCCCAACCCCACCTGGGTACGTGACGGTCCCCTGTCCTCGCCCCATTCCACCTCCGGCCGTTATCTGAGACAATCACCCCCAGACTAGGCAAGTCCCTGCATGTGACAGATGCAGCGATACTGCCTGAGTCTGCAGAAAGCCTGAGCCAGTCGCTGGGGAAGGGGGGAGCTGCCCCCTGTGTTTAAGTGGGGCGCTGTCTGTCTGCCCCTCCCTGGCAGCTACAGTCTGGCAGCTGTGGATCACGCTAGAGCCCCCCTCTCATTCTGGGGTGGGGGGGCCCTGCTGCCATCTCCTCCACCCCGTCTGGCTCAGCCCCATGGAGTTTCCTTTAAAGGCAATATTGACTGATGCAGCTGAGTCCCACCTGGTGCCACCTCCCCTGGGCTGGGCACGGGGACAGCAGGAGCCTGCCCTGCCCCTCCCAGCGTGGGGGGAGGGAGAATGGGGCTATAAAGAGAGGGGCTGGGAGCTGAGAGCCCATCACTGGGGATCCGGTGTGAGCATCTGTCAGTGAGCGACGGTTCCTCTGCTCCTGCCTCATGAAAACCTTGGTGAGTCCCTCCGATCCCTTCCTGCTGCCCCATGGAAACTCTGGTGAATCCCTCCTGCCCCTGGGGGCCTTCCTGCCCCCTCTCCTGTCAGTAGCACAGCAGGGGTAGGAGATGTGGGTCGGGGGCTCTGGGTTTCTGCCCCAGGTTAGGGGGTGCTGACGCTGCAGGGTTTTGTGCAGGTGCTGGGATGGATGCCCAGGGCTGGACTCTTGCTGCTGCCCCTTCTCCTCTGCTTCGGGCCAGAGACCGCTGGGAGCATCAACCCGGACTCGCTCAAAGTCATCGTGGATTATGTGAACCGGTGAGTGACCAGCCTGGGGGGAGTCTCGGTCCTGCCCTGCCCTGTAGCCCAGCTGTGAAGAGCAGCCGAGAATGACCCTGGTTGTCTCCCACCAGCTTGTAGGGACACCCAGCAATGTCAGGGGGCCCCAGTGTGCCTGGCTCTGCCCAGACACCGTCTGAGAGCAGGGGGCTGCTCCTGTGCCAGGCACTAGACAGCTAAACAAGGGCAGAGGGCATCCTGCACACCAGTGATGTGCTGACCCCAAATTAGATTATGCACCGTCTCAATTCTATGAGGTACTCTGGGCCTGCAGGGGGAGGTGGAAACCAGAGAAGAGAGGGCATGATTTGGGGGCTTCAGGGGGATGTTACCAGATTTGCCTGTCACCTTGGGGTGTGCTCATTTATTAGGGTTACTTTCCTGGAAGGGGTGGTGTGATTCTATCAATGTACTGCTTGTGTTACGTGTGTGCTCATATGGCTACAAGTCCCCTCCCAATGGAACTATCCTGCAGGACCTAAGGTTTTTCAGGGCTGGGTTCCTCCAGCCTCAGATTCAAATAATCCCCCGCCTCCCCCGCCCCAGATACACACACAAGTTCCAGATTAAGCCCGGTCTCAGCCGCACTGGGTATCAGCACTCTCAGCTGTCCCCTGATATGTCCCTGCACTCAGCAGGCTGGGTGACACCCTTATATGCCCCTTTGCACCGCACCAGAGCAGAGCGCACTTCTGAGCAGGTTGGGTCCAAACAGCACTTTTCAGCTGCCACCCCCATATGCCCCTGGACTCCGCAGACTAGACAGAGCAGCACTTCGCAGCTGCCCCTCACCACTCTACAATTGTTCTAGTAGCAACCCCCTTGATGAGCAAACGTCACAGGATTTTGGGGCACTCCAGGGATCTTTGGCTGAGGTAAGAGAAGCGTGGCTGCAGAGCAAGACAGGGAAGCCCAGAACACAAAGGAGTAGATGAAGTTTGGAGAGAGAGAGACGGGCACCCAGCGTTATTATAAGAGTTAGTTTATTGCCAGGTGTATAAAACTTATGATCCTAATAGTAACACCATCCAAGGAGAGAAACACAATCACACACTTCTAATACTACACACTGAACATTGGGCTATTGGAGAAGCCTAGGCCAGCTTTGATTACAAAAGTAGAAAGTTATACCTGGACTAAGAGAGAGAGAGAGAGTGTTGGAGGAAGAGGGGGGACGTCTCCCCACCCCGTGCAGCTCAAAGGTTCCCAGCAGACAGGCTGTTCAGTGTAGGGTCTGGAGCGCCTGAGACAGGCAAAGCCCCCAACACGAGCAGTCAGGAAAAGGTGACGTCCCCGTGGAGCTGCTGCAGCATTTGGATCCAGGCAGCAGAACAGAAGTTTGAACTTGGGGAGGGTTTTTGTAGGGAAGAAACAAGGGTTCAAGGGAGAACACTGTTTGTTTATGGGTAGACGATGACTCAAGGGAGACACCAGAGTGGTTTCCTTTATGCGGGATGTTAGGAGCTGATCATTGCTGGCCCTGGGCCGTGTTCCTTCCAGGGAGCTCACAGTGCGACCAGGCAACGTCAGTGCTTTGGAGATCAATAACTGGAATGGTCTGATAACCGCAGAGCTGGGTGTGTGCAGGTGTGGGTTCATTTACAGCAGGAGCAAAGATCTCCCATCATGCAGTGCCTCCCTGCTTTGCCAGTCCCAGAGTTCAGTGCGGTTCCTGCCATGGAGGTCGGTTCTCCCTTCGGTATGCTAATTCTTGTTCCATCTTTGCTTCTGTTCTCCAGTCGAGGTGCTAATTGAGATGCTGCCTTTTTACATCTTTGCTGTCGATGAGGCTAGGGGAGTTGCCTTAGTCCTATCACCCTTGTTTGGAGGGGTTCAGGTGTGTCTCCCGCTGTCTTTTCATTGCTTTTGTTGCTGGTTTAAGCAGAGGCTTGCAGGGGGGGGATTCAGGTGAGCCAGAGAGAATCAGAGTTTTGCACCCTGGTTCCCCAAGAACACAGAACTGACAGGTAACAGGGAGGTGGAGCCCAGAGGTGGGAGATGGGTAATTTTGGAGTTTCAGCGGGAGATGAACCCCAGAGCTGGAAGGTTGATTTTGGGAGTGCAGAGGTGAGATGGAGCCCAGAGCTGGGACACGGTGATTCTGAGTCACATGAAGGAGAGGGGCCCAGAGTTGAGATGGTTTTTATGGGGAGGGCATATTCCTCTTTCTCTGCCTTGTATTTGGCATCTCATGGGTCAGTCTCAGGATCCCGGGGACCCCTGACCCCTCTGTGTCTTGCTCTCTTTCAGTTACGGCGGCGTTAACAAGCAATACGCCTTCGCTGTCACACTGCCCCATGGCACCTGCAAAAAATCCCTGCCGAATATGGACAGGTATCTGCCCAGGACCCAGTTAGACGAGATGAGAGAAAAGATTGACCCGTCTGGCAGCCTGTACAACCCGGACCATGGGAACATCGTGGCCGCCCGGCCGAGGTACGTGGTTCAAGGGAGAAAGAAATACACGGAGCACAGTGAGTGGCGTCTGCTCTATGGCCCAAACAACCCTGTGGCCCGGCTCAAGCGCAGGACCTACGGCCAGAACAGCTGCCTGATCTTATTCACCTACAACTCGCCCTGCTCCACCAAGTGTCTGCGTGAGGCCGGGAACGCCAACATCGTGCAGATGACCCGCGACGCCTTCTCGGCCATCGACAACAACTACAAGGCCTTCGTGTTCCAGAAGATCTTTGACTACGACATGGAGAACGTGACCCGCACGGCCCTGCTGCAGGCCTGGCACCGGCTGCACGACGTGCCCCTGCTGCGCTGCGACAACAACGGCTGCCAGGACTGCGCCGGTGAAGACACGCCCAACCGCCCCAACCCCTGCCTGGCGGGGAAGAGGTAGACGATGGAGCTGGGCCAAGAACTGCGTGGGGCTCGCTCTGCCACCGGCCTCCCTCGCTGTGCACGTGTGTCTGGCACGCTGACTAACAGACACATGTCCCAACTGAGCACCAAGCTCCCATCTAGAACCCCATTGCTGTGTGCGGGCACCAAATCTAGAACCCTGATCCACTGGTTTGCTCCAGCCTAGAACCCCATTCACATGTGTGCTGCCATCTAGAGTGCTAATCCCTGGTTGTGCTCCAAGCAAGAACCCCATCAGGAGTGTGCATCAATCCGGAACCTCAACCCATGGGCACACTCCAAACGAGAGTCCCATACATGTGCGATCTGAAATCTAGAATGGTGCCCCTGGGGTATCCTCCGATCTAGAAACGCATTACAGGGCACACACCAGTCTAGAACCTGACCCGCAGGTATGGTCCAACCTAGAACCCCATCCAGAGGATGTTCCAATCTAGAACCCCACCCCTGCTGTGCTCCAGTTCAGAACCCCATGCCTGGGTGTGCTCCAAGCTGTGATCTAGAAGCCCATCCCTCTCCCCAGGGTGCTCCAATCTAGAATTGCCACCTTTCCCCCCACCAAGTGCGTTTCATGCTCAATTCTAAATCTTCATCCCCCTCCTGCATGTCAAGCTCCAGTTGAGAACATGACCCCCATCCTGGGTGATCTCTGAGCTGCAATCTAGAACCCACATCAACCCTAGTGAGCTCAGAACACTGATCTAGAACCCAGCCTCCATCCCCGCACAAGGCCAGGGGAGAGGGGTGAGTGGACGGGAGCAGGGCACCTTGTGCCTGGTGACTTTATCATGGGGCTGGATCAGATGGGGGAGCCCCTTACTCGGATGATGGTGGGAGGGGGATTC
This sequence comes from Emydura macquarii macquarii, assembly GCF_026122565.2. Classification (NCBI taxonomy): domain Eukaryota; kingdom Metazoa; phylum Chordata; order Testudines; family Chelidae; genus Emydura; species Emydura macquarii. Next base: position 173,657 of record NW_027133433.1, read on the forward strand.
CTGGGCATGGATCATAGCCAAGGCGGGGCAGTGGGGATCTCGGAGCATGGGGCTCCGTCAGTGGGGGGGCCGCTTCAGGGTGCTTCCATTGTGCAAGTGACACTTTTTGCTGAGTCTCTGCCCTGCGATTGCTGCCAATAAAGCTTCTGAGCCTCCTGGGGCCTCACGTCTCCATCCGTGCGTCCAGATCTCCTATGTCCGTCCGTGCATCGGGGGATCTCATGTCCCGTGGCGCTGCTGGATCCCCAAGGACAGCCCCCCTTCGAGGCTGGTTCCTAAAGCCCCCCCCCAATGTTCTCCTCCCCCTCCCTAGAACCCCCATCCCCTACTCCCTGGGTGGGGATCCCCTGAGCAGGCAGCCTCAATCCCTCCCAGCCCAGCTTTCTGCTCCCCTGGCAGATAGGAGCTGCACCTGGGAACCAAACCCCAGTTTTACAGCCCCAGAAGGAAGCGGCCATTGCAGATTCCTTGGTTCCCGGAAGGGACCATTACTGCAGGGCAATACCAGGAAAACTCTTCTGGTCTAAGTGTCCTGAAATCTCTGTGTTTACTCGGCTTAGCTTGAAATATGCAGTGACGCCTGGGGTCAGGTGAGGGAGCCAGATTTGGAGCCATCTCACCAAGAGGTGCTCGAGATTCAGCTCCCCTCAAAACACAAATTTCTTTTAAGATTGTTTGCGGTGGTGGTGTAGCCGTGTTGGTCTGTACTCACCCCAACCATGTCCCCAGCCAATTATCCCATGTAACCACTTCAGGCATGATACCAGGCCTAACATGGAGCCAAAGACAGTCCCCCTGGGTACTCTGAGCTGTCTCGCCACCAAGGCGAGCCTGCCCTGGTGACAGATGTTTCTTTACACCAAGAATCACAGCAATATTCAGGTTACTCCCAGTCCCAAAGGGCCAGTCACTTACCTCAGGTCAATTGCAGCTTAGATCTCACACCAAACACTTGTAGCCAGTCCTATAATAAACTAAATACAGATTGATTAAATAGGAACAGTAAACGCAAGAGTTATTTACAACGTTAAAACAGGTGAACATAGGTACACAAACACGTTACAATTGTAAGTTTCAAAAGGTAATAGACGCTTCTATGATAAGCAAGCTCTATGTGTCCTTTAAGACTAACCCAAGCTAAGTAGCGGGGATCTCTTGCTCATGCCTTGAAATCTTTGCCCCGCCCCCCCTTCCCCACGGAGTCCAAGCAGCATAGAGAGCCAGTTGCTTCTTGTTAGTGATTTTTATCCCCTTCCTCCCTTTTGCAAACTCCACTGATGGGAGAAATCCACTTGCATGACTCATCTTTGGGAGAAGAAAGGGAGGCAGAACAACCAATGGCCTTTGTCCTCATTAACAACCCTCAATGGTCCATCTGGTATAAATGGATCTTTCTTGTTGGGCAGGATGTGACACTTTCCATTGGAGATCAGCCCTTCCTGCTATTTAATGTCTCTCGCCTGTCTCGTGATTTGCATCATCACGCTTGACTATTACTTTACAATATAGGACACAGATGCTATAAGTGAAATTAACAAGCACAGCAACTCACAAACATTCCAGAAAGTCTAAACCCTAAAGACATTTTTGGGATTCTAATACCTGTCTGAACAACACCAAGACACAGGTGAGTCAAACTGAGCCCTGCGAAGTATTTGTCACAGTTCTGCTGAGATGCGGACCTTGGCATGAGGTGGATGGATGAAGAGAGTGGGTGTATTTGGATGGATGGATGGATGGATGGATAGAAGGTTGTATATTTCGATGGATGGAAGGGGTGTATTTCGATGGATGGATGGATAGAGGGAGATGTGTTTTGATGGCAGGCAGGCTGGCTGGCTGGCTGGATAGAGGGGGGTGTATTTCGATGGATGGATGGATGGATGGATGGATAGAGGGAGTGTATCGCTGGCTGGCTGGCTGGATAGAGGGGGTATATTTTGATGGATGGATGGGTGGAGGGGGCGGATGATGAGATGGATGGGCAGGAAAAGGGTTCTGTATTAACTGTGTTTACTAACAACGTATCTGGCCTAGCTACACACACTCTGCTCCTCCGCCTGGTTTCCGGCAGCATCTTCAGCACAGAACTTAATGAGTGCCACTAGAGGGCTCACAAACTATCTAAGGCATGCTGCTACCCCTTAGATACAGGAGAGCTAGCTAGACACAAGGAGGAGCATTTTAGCCTGGCTGCAGAACTCTGGGGATGTTCAGGAAGATTCAGTCAGCCGTCCCCCCAAGGAAATCCATGCCACCATCACCTTTTTTTTGTGGTGCTGCTGGCTCTTTGCTCCCTGCACAGCCAGTGTAGAAAGGGCGAGCGTCTCCCCGACAAAGTGTGTGTCAAAGCAGAGGGAGTGCGTGCATATGAGAGAGAGAGAATCACAGGGAACTGCGTGAGTCAGAGAGAGAGGAGCAGAGAGAGCAAAGCAGCCAGATATTGTGGTGGTGTGCGAGAGAATGAGAATTTGCAAGGTCGTGTGTGTCTGTCTGTGCAAAAGAGAATTTGCAGGAGATTGGAGGCTGGGCGTGCCTGCAAGAAAAGGCATGTGCAGGACATGGTGTGTGTGTGTGAGTCACTGCAAGAGAGAAACGACAAGGATGTGCAAAGGAGAACTTGCAGGAGGTTGTGTGTGTGGGTGTGTCTGTGCAAAGGAGACTGCAGGCGCAATTGTAGATTTGTGTTTGGAGGGGGCTGAAATTGATCTTGAGACTTCCCAAACTACCGATTCCTATTTGAATTTGTGAGGACCGTGCATCCTCATTAACTAGAGGTAGCGTGACCAGATGTCCGGATTTTACAGGGACAGTCCCGATATTCGGGGCTTTTTCTTATGTGAGCACCAATTACCCTCCACCCCTGTCCCGATTTTGCTGTCTGGTCACCCTAACTAGACGGCTTGCAAAATCTCTCCCTTTCTGCCCCGTTGCAGCAGCCCGTGGAGATAGTGAGATATCCCTTTGCTAGCAGGATAGCGACTCAGGCGGCGCCCCCTTGGCCTGACACCAACTCTGGAAGGCCCCACCCCAGGCAGTGCCCTGACAGGGATGCAAGGAGCAATCAGCTGGAGGGACTTTGGCAGCTCACGTTCTTGGTTCCAAGCCAGGCCCTCCTCGAATCAGCCTGCCGGGGAGGTGGGAAGCCGGGAACTCCCAGCAACTTTATGCACACGCACAGCAGAGCGGCTGGGACCAGACTGCAGCAGAGTCCCGGCTCCCAGAAGCCACCCTAGCCATGCTTGCTCTGTTCACAGCCCTCGCGGGGCTGCTGCTCCTGCTGCCTCTGCTGGGGAACCTGCTTTTCCCCTACTGGTGGCAGGACCTGACCACATGCATGGCCGTCGTGTACAAGGGATACAGGGCGCTGCGGCGGCTCCAGCGCCACCCTCCCCTCACCCTGCTGGATACCTTCTTGGAGAAGGCGCGGAGCCACCCCGAGAAAGCCCTGCTGCTTTTCGGGGAGCAGGTCTACACCTACCGCGACATAGACCGGCGCAGCAGCCAGGCGGCTCGGGTCCTGCGGGACGGCCTGGCGCTGCGGGAAGGGGACACGGTGGCCGTCTTCCTGCTGAACATCCCCGCCTACCTCTGGATCTGGATGGGGCTGGCGAAGATCGGCTGCGCCATGGCGTGTCTCAACAGCAACATACGCGCCAAGGCCCTGCTGCATTCGCTCAGCGCCTGCGGGGCCACGGTGCTGCTGACGACCCCGGGTGAGTCGGGGGGGGGGGGGGGGGGGGGGGCTGCTACATCCCAGGGCCACGCGCCCAAGGGAGTTGGGCCCCTGGTCCATTGCAGTGCAAAGATGTTCCTGGTCTGTGCCCTGCAGTAAAGGATCAGGGGGTGGCCCGCTCTGGGAGGGTCCCTGATACACCCCAGAGGCAGGGGCATGTGATCATCATCAGGTGAGAGGCAATTCACAACTTCGCCACCTTTGAGGGGGCTGGCCTCTCGTCTCAGCTTGGTGTAGAGGTTAGAGCGGGGGGGGGGACTGGGAGTTAGGACTCCTGGGATCTCTCCCTGGCTCTGGGAGGAGAGTAGGGTCTAGTGGTTAGAGCTGAGTGTGGGTGGGATCCTGGGTTCTCTCCCTGGCTCTGCGGGGGGAGTGGAGTCTAGTGGCTAGAACAAGGCAGGTTGGGAGTCAGGACTCCTGGGTTCTCTCCCTGGCTCTGGGAGGGGAGCGGTGCCTAGTGGTTAGAGCTGAGTGAGGCTGGGGGGCCATGACTCCTGGATTGTTTGCACCGGGGTCAATGACTGCCGGGTGAGGAGTGGGGCCCATCCTGCCCAGCTGGTTGCACACAGGGCTCTTGCCATGCCCCTGCCCGCAAAGCCCTGAGGGTTGGGGGAGCGGGAGGCACCCAGCTGTGGGTGTGCATGGATCACATCTGCGCGCCCGGCGTGGGCACCAGCAGCACTGAGAACCCACTGCAGCCAGTGCAAGCACTGTGAGAAACCTGGCATGGCTTTGGGTGAGCCACCGTCCCGATCCTGTCTGGGGCCCTTTGGAGGAACCCTCCTGTGCCTCTAACCCACTAGACCCCAGGTTAGAATCCAGGAGTTCTGGCTCCCAGCCCCCTCCTGTTCTAACCCGACAGACCCCACTCCTCTCCCAGAGCTGGGGATAGAACCCAGGAGTCCTGCCTCCCGAGTCCCCCGCCCCACCCCTCTAGAGTCAATGCCAGGTCCCCAATCCTTGCAGTCTCGCTCCATATGGTAATTTTCCCAGGGGTGTGACCATTCTTGACCCCTGGGTCCCCGAATCCCCTGTCCCGTGGCAGCCTGTGCTAGCATTTCTTTGCCAGTGACGGGGTTAAGCTGTGTGTTACTTTATAGCTAGGTTATAGTGCAGCCAGATTAAAGTCCAGTCTGAATCATGGCCCTGGCAATCAGGGTTAAGAGGACAAGAGACCTGCCCGTTTTACCTTTGGCCGTGACGCTTTTCATTGTGTATGCGTGTGTGGCTGTTTGCACTGCATGCAGCTGTGTGTGTGCACACATGGTGGGAGTGTGTGTGTGTCTTGCGTGCATGTGAGCTTGTCCTGGAGGGGATGCCTTTGTGTACAACTGTGTGTGTGCGCATGCATGGAGGTGTGCCTTTGTGTGTGCACGTGTGTGTGTGGGGGGAGGGGCTGTTTGCATGTGTGCTTGTCTAGCTGTGCATGTTGTGTGTGTTTTAATGCATATATGAGTTGGTGTGTGCCTGGCTGGGTGATATTTGGCCAGTCATCTCCCGTCTCTGTGTCTACAGATGACAAGCGCTCCATAAGAACCAGGGGTGGCTAGTTGGTGTTTGTTGGAGTATATTTATTTTGTGTGAGAATATAGGCGTGCATTTGTGTGAGCGTGTGTGTGTTCGAGTTTGTGTGTTCTTGTGTGTGCGGATGCATTGGTTTGTGTGTATTTGTTCATGTGTGATTTTTGTGGGACTCTGCATCTGTGCATGCGTGTGTGTCCGTCTCTGGGCATGTGTTTTTGTGCATGTGTGTGTAAACTTTGGGTTTGCGTGTCTGTGCATGTGTGTGTCTACATTGGTTTGTGTGTCTGTGTTTGTGTGTCAGTACATGTGTGTGTATACATTGGGTTTGTGTGTCTGTGTTTGTGTGTGTGTGTATACATTGTTTTGTGTGTCTGTGTGTGTGTGGGGGGCGGGGTGTGATATCTATCTCATGCTAAAGTCCCCGAGGGGTGTAATATCTCACTCCCAGTTAGTGGATGTGGGTTATGAGGACAGCCTGTCTCCTTCCACTCCCACCCCAGCCTTAGCATCTAACAGTGGCCATAAAACTCCACAGCTGTTAAGACTAATGCCAGGCTGTCAAGATTTCACTGACAGGGAGAAACTGAGACGCTCATTGACCTACCCAAGGCTACTCAGCCATTAAACCCAGCCTCTCCTGGCTCTGGTTCCTCATCCTAACTAGGCTCTGCAGCCTTGAACATTTGTAACCCTACTCTACGGCAGTGCGGTGCCCTCACGTGCGACGGCTGTTTCATGGATTCCAGCCAGAAGGGACGCTGCAAATTATACGCTTCTGTGTAACACACACCCCAGAACACAGGCCTACCACTCCCCGTAACTAATTCCTGTTTGAACTACAGCAGATCTTAAGATGTACGCCTTCTTTCCAGTCTGAACTTGTCTAGTTTCCTCTTTGCCCAAACATCTCCACTCTACACCGCGCTGGTAAGGCCACAGCGGGCGAATTGCGGCCAGTTCTGGGCACCGCATATCAGGGAAGAGGTGGACAAATTGGAGCAGGTCCAGAGGAGAGCAACAAAAACGATCAAAGCAGTGGGTCCCATCCTTTTCGGCTCGAGGGCCACCGATATAATTTTTAGAGCCCTGAAGGGCCGCCAGTCTCCCCCAGCAGGCCGCCCCCCACTGCAGCCGGACGGAAGGAGTTCTGCGAGGAGGCCGCCTCCTCGCTGGTCTCCCGTCCCGCTGGCTGCAGCAGGGAAACTGCACGCATCCTGTAGCCCCGAGCGCTCCACCTGGATCCCTAGGCAGCGGCTCCCTTCTGCAGCCAGTGGGAAGGGAGTGGCGGGCCACTTTGAAAACCGCCGCGGGCCACTTTTGGCCCCCGGGCCACAGGTTGGGAACCACTGGATTAAAGGTCTAGAACACATGACCTGTGAGGAAAGATTGAAAAAATGGGGTTTGTTTAGTCCGGAGAAGAGAAGACTGAAGGGGGACATGAGAACAGTTTTCAAGTACATAAAAAGTTGTGACAAGGAGGCGGGAGAACAATTGTTCTTGTTAACCTCTGAGGGTAGGACAAGGGGAAATCTAGTTAAGCCCAGAGTTTGCCTCCTCCCTCACTGGAAGCTTTTAAGAACAGGTTAGACCTGTCAGGGATAATTATTACTGAGTCCTGCCCTGAGTGCAGGGGACTGGACTAGAAGACCTTGTGAGGGCCCTTCCGGCCCTACATTTCTGTGATTCTGTGACTGCAGGAATTTGTTTTGCATTCCTCAAATTGTTTCTTAGGTGGGGGGGGAGGAGCTGAGTTGTTTATAAAACTAAAAGGAAAAGGAAACTTTGAGATGAAAAAGACGTTTCCAACCCACCAAATCGAAATGTTTTGTTTGGAAAAAGTTAAAACTTTAAGTTGAAGTTAAACTAAAGTTAAAAGTTAAGTTAAAAGCGTCTGGTTGGAAACAACTTTTTGTTTCCAAATTGTCTTTCATTTCAATTTTTTTTGGGGGGGAAAAGCCGAAAAGATCAAGACGAAACCTTTCATTCAGCATGAAACCATTTTTGCCTCTGTTTTCCATTCACCCGAAAGCTTGAAAATGTCTGGTTTTGGTCTGACCCAAAATTATTTCCTTTCCCCCTTTGGCTTTCCAAAATTGCCAACGAAGCGAAACATCAGTTATTCGCCCAGCTCTTGTTACGGTGTTGGGCTGAGACCTGTAAAACTCAGGCCAGTTCCTCGTTCTAGTTCAGATTCCGGAGAAGGGCAAAATTTCACAAAGGGCTTTGAGCCCCGAAGGCTGAAATCGACGGGAGTTAGTTTCTGAAATACCTTTGAGGAGCTGAGTGTTCACCTCCCAGCAAGGGTCGGATTTTTCTCAGGTAGTTCCCAGTTGTGAGACTCATGAGCAGATTTTCACACGAGACCCACAGCTGAAAATCTGGCCTTTTATATTTGAGGTCTAAATTACAGTTGCTATAGTAGCGGCTAGAAGGTCCACTCAAGATCAGGGTCCTGTTGGGTGGTGCGGCCTAGTGGACTGAACTCTGATCTGGGACTTAGGCTTTAGTCCCAGCTCTGCCACTGGCCTGCTGGTTGACCCTGGGCTTCCCTGCCCCGTGCCTCAGTTTCCCCATGTGTGAAATGGGGATAAAGGTATCTTTGTAAAGTGCTTTGAGACTGATTGATGGATTGATCTAGGTAGTATGTACTACTCTGCTGGGTGCTGCACAGATACATAATTAGAGGCAGGTCCTGTCTCAAAGAGCTCCCAGTCTAGGTAGACAAAGGGCAGAAGGGGAAAGAGCTGACCCATATCTGTCCAGTTTCATGCAGCGGGTCCACGGCAAAGCCAGGGAGAGAACCTGGGTGTCCTGGCTCCCCATGCAGTGCGCCGGTCAGAGATGGGAGCGGAGCGGTTTTGGAAATGTTTATCTTGAGCTTGCTGCGTGCCTCAGTTTCCCAGCTGCAAAACGGCAATGATGAGCCCCTTTCTCTCCCTCACTGGTGGGCTCCAGCTGCCTAGCTAAACAGATGCGCTCCCCACCCAGCAGGCTGGCGTTCTGCATACAGAGATCGAGAGGTGGCCACAATTCCCAAACCTGGGTGCCTAAAGTTAGCCCGAATTCCAGTAGGTTGCAAAGGCGGCACAAAAGGGGATTTGCTGTCAGACACCAGGGCTGCTCTAAATCCCTATTGAATACAGTGAAACTGCTGCTGGATGTCCAGCCTGATTTAACATCCCCTTGCCTTATGCTGGAGTGGGAGGGGGGTTGGCTTTTAAGCCCAGAAGGAGCCGTTCCATCTGCCCTGACCTCTTGCACAATCCAGGGCTGGAGACTTATCTAGATCAACCTCCAGCCAGCACTTTCCAAGAAACCCTTTTCAGGCTTTCCTAACCTTGGCGTAATATAATTAATCATACACCCAGGCGGGCTGTAAATCTGGTCTAGTGCTTTGTAAGCCTTTCTGGTCCCTTGTTTTGTAATATAATTAATCATACACCCAGGCGGCCGGCTGTAAGTCTGGTCCCGGCACCAGCCCTGAGGGTTCAAATCTCTGCATGATCTGTCGGTCTCCGACAGCTATCTCTGCCCAAAGTGAAGTCAGTGGAAGGCCTGTAATAGATCCTGAGTGAATTAGTGTCATATAAATACCCAGGGACGAGCTCTCTGAAAGGTTTCTCTGTGCGTTTGCAAGATCAGCAGGGAGGAATGACCCGGGAATCATCATCCTCAGGGTCAGATGAGAGGTGCAGCTGATAAGGATCAGGATAATGGGGCAACTATAAAGGAAGGATCATAAAGCAATAAGCAGACACCCCCTAGCCTATCCAAGAGGGGCTTAGAACAGAATCTTCCTGGTGTAGTTAGAATGGACCATAAAAGGCAGAGTGCCAGATTGAATGCTGGCTTTGAGCTGCCCTCTGGGAGTTAGGCACTTGCAATGGGGAAAGCAGCTCTTTCTTCCTCCAGTTATTGTTATTTCAGGCGCACCTGGAGCCTCCAGATGAGATCAAGGTTGCAAGGGACTATTGCAACCACCTAGTCTGGCCTGCTGTATAGCAGTGGTTCTCAACCAGGGGTACATGTGTCCCGGGGGGTACTCAGAGGTCTTTCAGGGGGTACATCAACTCATCTAGATCAGTGGTTCTCAACCTGGGGGTTGCAGCCCCACGTGGGGGTCACAAGACGGATTTAGGGGGTCGCAAGTGCAGAGCCAGCATTAGGGGATGGCAGGCAGGACAACTGCCCGGGGCTTCACGCCCCACGCCCCACAAAACTAAGTTAAATGCTTCAGCCCCGCTGCCAGGGGCTCAGGCTTCAGACCCAGCTCCCAGGTAAAAAACTGGCTCAAGAATCCCCCTGAATGTAAGTACAATATTGATATTCCAATCAATGTATTTTGTAATTCTATGGTAACAAGGAGAAAGGAAGCGATTTCTCGGCAATAGCGTGCTGTGACGCGTTTGTATTTTTATGTCTGATTTCGTAAGCAAGTAGTTTTTAAGCGAGGTGAAACTTGGGGCACACGAGACAAATCAGACTCCTGACAGGGGTACAGCCGTCCGGAAAGGCTGAGAACCACTGCTGTAAAGCACAGGCCAGAGATCGGCCCCGCTATAACCCCCAGAGCTGATCTTTCAGAACAACATCCCAGTGTGATTTTAAAATGGTCAGTGACGGAGAATCCACCAGGACCCGCGGGGAATTGTCCCAGTGCTTTATTACTTTCACTGTTAAAAATGGACCTTGTTTCTGGTCTGGATTGGTCTAGCTTCAACTTCCAGCCACTGGATCGTGGTAGACCTTTCTCTGCTAGGTTGAAGAGCCCATTGTTAAATGTTTGTTCCACATGTCGGCACTGATAGACTGTGATCAAGGCCCCCCTTAACCTTCTCTTTGCTAAGCTAAATAGATTGAGCTCTTTGAGTCTCTCACTCTAAGGCAGGTTTTCTAATCCTTTAATCGTTCTCATGGCTCTCCTCTGACCCCTCTGCAACTGATCCACACCCTTCTGGAGCGGTGGGCACAAGAACTGGACACAACAATTCTAGCACTGGTCAGTCCAGTCCCAAATATGGAGGTAAAATAACCTCTCTACTCGAGATCACATTAGCCGTTTAGGTCACTTCATCACACTGGGAGCTCATTGAGACACCCAAGGTAGATAGGCCTAGCAAGAGACAGCTTACACGCTATATAGACAAGAGGTGGGAGGGGAAACTGAGGCACAGAGTGGGACCGTTGTTGTGTTCACAGCAGACACACAGAGAAGTTAGAGAGAAGTATAAAATGATTGAGACAGCACCCCTGGTGTACGTGAGCTGCTGACCAGCCTTCGTTATGAATTGCAAAGTTTTGCTTGCACCTTTTGCCTGTGTGAGGTTTGCTACATAAATTTGCAGCCAGCTGTGTTTGCAGTTTCTGTGTCTGCTCCGAGGGGCGAGTTGGTGGGTGTTTCTCAGACTCACAATATGTTTCAGTGACAAACGGATCGCAAAAGCGCATAACTTCCTATACGAGGGTGATACACACGTGTGAACAGGTTCATCACGTTAAGCCTTTTGAAATGACACTTCGCCAGGCATTCTTTGTGCAAAACATATCAGAGTTATGTAACAGTGGGGAATATGTGGGTACGGGGGTAACATGGGAGAGAGTATGTTCCAGTGTGCATCTGTGTTTGTGGGTGGGTGCTGTGCATTCCCCTGCATTTGCGTGTGCATCTGGTTGTGAGTGCATTTGCGTTCTTATCTGTACGTGTGTGTGCGTGTCTGTGTCTCTCTGTATGTGATGCAGCTATCAGCGTTCCTTAATGGGGGAAAATGGCTTTCTCACCTCCCCTTCAGATCTCAAAGCCGCTATTGAGGATGTTCTGCCCAGCCTGCAACAGAAAGGGCTCCGAGTTTGCTACCTGAGTGCTGAGTCCCCCACCAGGGGCGTGGAGCCTCTCCAGGGCCAGATAGATGCCGCCTCAGCGGAGCCGGTGCCCATTGCTTTCCGAGCCAACGTGACCAGCAAATCCACTGCCCTCTACATTTTCACATCGGGCACCACAGGTGAGGAGGGCACGGGATGGGAGTGCTGAGCCTCAGTACCTGGTTAATAAGTAGACTTGGAAAGATGATGGTTATAAAGAGGAGGGTGATAAATTTGTTCTCCTTATCCACTGAAGACAGGATCAGAAGCAATGGGCTTAAACTGCAGCAAGGGAGATTTAGGTTAGATGATGGGGAAATCTTCCTAACTGTCAGGGTTGTCTAGATAATACTTAGTCCTGCCTTAGTGCAGGGGACTGGACTATTGAGGTCTCTTCCAGTTGTACCTTTCTATGATTTGATGTTTATTGGTAAATGTCGACAAGCGTCGATTTCATCACACAGGCGCAAACCGATGAAAAAAATACTTCCATTGATAAGAATCGAAATGTACAAATAGGCAAAGTACAAAAAATGCTGCTTGAAAACTTATTTGAGTTTGAGTTAAGGATATTTACGTTGTGCATGTTGACCCGTGATGCTGACAGTTTGTCTTGGAATGGTTATAAAACTTTAACTTTTTGAATCTCCGCATGTATTGCCAATGAATAATTGTGGCCCATTGTCTGAGCACCCCGAATTTCCCACAACTTTGAACATTTAAATTGATAAAAATCGAATTATGATACTTAAAACTCATAATTTTGCATAACTGTGAAAATTTAAATCAATAAAAAATTGAAAAAACATATTGATTGGTACTAGAGATGGTTGGGAAATGTGGAGAAAAAACAGTTCTGAAATTGGTGAAATGTGCTGTTTTGACATTTTTCAAATGAAAAGTTTCGTTATTTTCACTTTGAAATTTATGTTAGTGGTACATACACAAAGAAGTTAGATAAAAATAGAAAATCCTCTTGCTGGAAAGTTTGCAGCATCACACGACTTTATTTCTTGGAATGCAGCACGATAACACGCAAGAACCAAAACCAGAGCGAGACGGAAGAAGAGAGGCCCAGCTCACCCCATTTGGCTCTAGGATGACTTTTTGCAGACTGATTGCTCCAGATCCAAGTTGCACACTTCCCTACAGCACCCCCTAAATGGCAATCAGGAAACCTCTTAACACTTAAACGGATAGTTTGTGATTTTAATACAATTTTCAATACCCCACAGTAACGGCTTTTTGTTTTGATACATTCCTTACTTTGAACCAAAAAAGGTTTTAAAAAATGAAAAAAGGTCAAAATCAGAATGAAACCTTTTGTAATGGTCAAAATGGAATTTTGATTTGTTCTGAACCGATTATTTTTTTCCGGTTCCTTTTTTGTGTGTGTGGATTTTGCCCCGATTTGGGACAGGAATACTTTTCAAAATGCTGCAAAAACAATGAGAGTTCTGTAGCACTTTAAAGACTAACAAATTTATTTTCTGCAGCCATAAGCTTTCGTGGGCTGTAGCCCACTTCATCAGCTGTGAGGAATAGAAAACAAACAGGCATATATATACATATTCAAAATGCTGACAGTTTTCATGGGATGAGAAAAGTGTTTCCCATCATCCCTAAACAAGGCTCTTCTGTGTCTGTAAACTTTTGCATTCGAGGTAAGGGACCCAGAGATGGTACTCCCAAAGCTTTTAATAGGAAAGGTGCTGCCATCTTGGAAAATGGCTGCCATTTCCAGTTTCAAAATATTGATCAGCACTAGAGCTGGTTGGAAAATGGATTTTTTTTTGGATGAAAACAAAAATAAATTTTGTTTTCATCTAAATTTTTTATGATTTTTGGCAAAAATTCAAATTTTGATTGATGAAAATTCAAATACCAAAATATTTCAGCCAAAATACCAAATATTTTTATTCTGAAAAACCGCCATGGTGCCTCATGGGAGTTGTAGTTCAGGGCTTCTCTTAGACTGGGGAAGTGGTACACCATGGGAATGCCTGGCTGTGGTGCATCATGGGAGATGTAATTCAACCGGGGAGCCTGGCTCATAAAGGAAAAGGGGGTCGTGAGGTAACTGCACTACAAAACCCAGGAGGCATCGCTAAACACAATCCTTCTGTCCCACAAGGACTCCCGAAAGCTGCCATCATCACCCAGACGAAGCTGTACATGATGGCGAGCATGTTGTACATGTGTGGTGTCACTGCCGAGGACGTGATCTATACCCCGTTGCCACTGTACCATTCAGCTGCACTGCTTGTCGGACTCGGGGGGTGCTTGGAGGTTGGTATGTACATAGTGTCCTCATGGGTCAAAAGAAACAGAGGGTGCAGGAGTGCATCGCTGGGAGAGGTGGATGGCTGGAGAGGTGATTGGATGTGGAGATTAGATAGATAGACATGCAAAAAAGTGCATTTTCCCCTTGCCAGGTCATCTTTAAGCAAACATCATTATTGATTATTATTATTATTATTACCTAGATATGGATATAAACCGGCCAGGAACAAACTGGGGCTGGAAATTAGAAGACGGTTTCTAGCCATCACAGGGGTGGGATTCTGGGACAGCTGCCCAATAGGTGCTGTGGGGGCAAATAATTAGTTTTAAGAGAGAGCTGGACAAATCTGTGACCGTGATTGTGTGAGGGAGGTGCTTGTGATGGGGGGGAGGAGGGCAGGACTCAGCAACCCAAGAACTTGCTCCCAGTTTATGTCTTATGCTCCTGAAATGTCAGGCTTCATGACCTCAGCTGATCAGCGGCAGGGGTCAGGAAGGGCTGCCCTCCCCCCGCTTTCCCCTTGCCCCGTGAATTCTGGTTTTTTGTTGCTGTTGTTTTGTTTTTATCTCCTTCCTCTGAAGCACCAGGGATGGTTGTGGCTGGCGATGGGACAGAAGACAGGGTGGGCCAGGGCGCTGAGGGAGTACTGCGTATTCCCTCTCTCAGGTGCTTGGCTGGCTGCTTCTTGCTCCTGAGATCAGGGTCGCACTGATCACCATATGTTGGGTCGGAAAAGAGTTTCCCCCCCCCAGCTCCGATTGGCAGTGACCTTGGGGGTTCTCTCACTTCATCATTTCCTTGCCATGGCAGAGGCCTTGCCTAGGGTCTCTCCTATGCTCTGCCCGTGACACACACCACGTCTCCTGTGGGCTGGAATATCCTGGTATCGTTTCAGTTGTTGGGTTTAGCGTGCAGATGCTCGGTGGTGTTGGGGGCCCGTGATATACAGGAGCTCATATAGGGGATCAGATGGTCCCTTCTAGCCTGAAACTCTATGACCCTGTGCCCCAGCTGTGGCCCAGAACCCCCCGGGGCTAGGTCCCGCACAGGCACAGAACAAAGAGATGGTGCCTTCCTTTCCAATCTCAGTTATTGCTAATTCTGCGAGCTGGGCTCTAAAACTCTTCTCTGAGCATCAAGTTTAAACCACGTGGAATTTAGCTCAGGTGAAACCGGTTTATTCAGGTTATCGTCACCCCTTTGCCAAGTACTCCCTTGCACAATGGTGCCGTTGCACCAGCTGCCATTGTTGGGTTAGGGTAGACTGGAAAAGCTGGATTCAGTGGGGCTCCCCGGCACTCACACCTTCCCCTTTCCCCCCATCACCTCTCCTTCCCTCTCCTCTAGGAGCCACCTGCGTTTTGCGTCCCAAGTTCTCCGTCTCCCAGTTCTGGGATGACTGCCGGCGATACCACGTCTCCGTGATCCAGTATGTAGGGGAGGTGATGCGCTATCTTTGCAACGTGCCCAAGGTAACTCAACACCTTTTCTGGGGGGGGGATGCTAGAGTGTCCTGCGGGGGGCTGACCTGAAGCAACACGGGCTCAAACTCAGCCTGGATTGTCCTTCGGCGCTAATCCCAATGCGGGAGCTGGGGTGAAGCAGCATGGAGTCCCCTGTGTAGTGCTGTTGTAATTATTACTGTACTATGAATACAGGATACCGCCGTGACAATAGTTTAACCATAGAATCCTTGATTAAAGCCAGAAGGCTGAGCGGTAGTTACACAACTGCTCGAAACTTGCCTTAAATGCGTAGGCAACCATCAACCCCATCCAACAACATGCAGTTATAAGCATCGATTGGCTCCTTATAACAGAAATAGCCCCGGGGTGCTTAAACCCATGTCGGCTGGCGCCAGCTGGACAGACAGATGCCAGCAACGACTGTTTTAAGAGTTCACCCTTTTATGCTTTATCTACTGGAACCTGCGTGAAAAAAACCGAACGCCCAAAATCCGAAAAATTTCAGCCGAAAACTGAAATATTTTGATTCTGAAATGCTGCCATGGTGCCACATGGGAGTTGTAGTTCAGTTGCCTCGTGTTCCATTTTTCCTCTGCAGGTCGGACTTCAACAGCTATGAATCTGTTACAGTCTTAAACCGTAGCAGCTCCTGCTTTTAGTGCGTGAGGTCGCTGGTTCAATCCCTTGTGTGTCAGCCAAGAGTGTAGCTGTCACATGGGCATGGGGAGATTTCACCTATAAGGCCCTCTATGTTTCTACACAGCACCCTGGAGCTCAATTATCTGGCTCGCATTGGCCTCAGAATAGGGTTTATGTGGCCTGATTGCCCAAAGTCCAGGGTCTTGCAGGGGTGTTTCTGTGAGGATGATAAATCAATGAGGTGAATCAGGGGTGTTCTTTGTGTGATCTTGTTTATTCACCAAAGGAAAAAAAAGTGCCTAGTCCCATTTCCCTGGGCTCAGTGGGAACAAACAGCTTCCTGGCTGCAAAATCCCCACGTCTGCTCCTCCAGTGAGCTCTGTGCCCAAGAAGCCCCGTTTCTGCTTCATCCCAGAGTCACACTCGCACTCCTCCTCCTGGCTTCCTGCCCCCACAGCCCAGCCCCTGCATTTGCAACCAGGGACCTTGCCCCCCCATGTCCCCACATCCTAGTTCTGCCCTGCCACGTGGCCTGCTGCCTTGGGGGCTCGCCTCGCAGCTGTTATTGCCACATAAAAGGGCTGGATTGCTCCTTCTGTTGAACCTGAAAGCAAATGCTCGGCGCCCTCTCCCTCGCTGGCCCCTTCCAGCACTCCATGGGGGTTTATATGATGCGTGGGCCGCCTGGTGAGCCAGCGTGAGACCCAGGGCGAGACCTGGGCTCCTCTCTGCGCCTCTCCCGGTGACGCGGACCCCTGCCGTGCTTTCCTTGCAGAGGGAGAACGATCGCGAGCACAGTGTGCGGCTGGCCATGGGCAATGGCATGAGGGTGGAGGTGTGGAAGGAATTCCTCCAGCGCTTCGGGCCCATCCGCATCTGCGAGTTCTACGGGGCCACAGAGGGGAACGCTGGGTTCTTTAACTACACCGGGAAGATTGGAGCCGTGGGAAGGGCCAACTTCTTATTCAAGGTGATGAATGCTATTCTGCCTTTCTCTTGCTCAGATCAGCTCAGCCTCATCATTGGCCATAGACCACGGGCAATGATTTCTTAGGGTTCGTCTACATTGAGGCATGTAATCTGAACTAAAGTGGATTAGCTAAACCAGATTAAAGCAGTGTGTGGCCACTCTCATTCAGAATTAAAGTAGCCTTAATTTGGTTTATCTTTATTCGCTTTGGAAGTGAATTGAACTAAACTCAGAGTTCATCTACACAGGGACATATAGGAAAATTAATCTGGATTAACCAGAGGTGTGAATTTGACATGGATTAGTGAAACCACATTAAATTTCTGTGTGGCTGCTGTTATTCAAGATTAAAGTGACCTTAATTACGTTTAGTTTAGTTCACTTTGAAAGTGAATTAAACTAAATCAAATTAAAGGCAGTTTAATTTTGAATGAGGGTGTTCACACAGGTTTAACTGATACATTTAATTTAACAATACCAGTGACCCCCCCTTCCCCCAAAATCAGTTATTTTCACAGCTCTAATACAGAGAGCAAGTCAATAAGAAGCAGAGCTGAGACTGCAATCTGGATCGCCCCATTTTGAATCCCCTGCGCTAACCATTAGGCAACACTATCTGTGTGTCCCTTGGCTGGGTACCTGGGCAATGTTCCATGCTTCCTGTTCTATCAGTGTCTGTATCCTGTGTGTAGCATCTCTCAGCTGCGAGTCACGCCCCTTCTAAAGCCTGTGAAGTGGAAGAGAAAGGAGTGGTGCTTTGGCCGTGACTGTGTTTGAGGGGATGGGTATATTTTGGGGGTGACCTTTGTTTGCCGGGAGCGGGCAACATGTGGAAAGGGGAAGGGAACCGTATTAAGGAGGCGGGTTTGCCAGGCATGGCAGTGAGTTGTGGAAGGAGTCCAGGGCTCTGATAATGAAGGATCATTATTGATTTTATTGTGGCCATTTCCCCGACACCCCTCACCATGGTGTCTGGGCACCTGGCTGGTTTCTTCTCCAGCTGTCCCAGTCTGAGCACACAGGGGAAGGTGAGACGACACAAGTGAGATGACGAAGGTCTCTCTAGCCATTGCGTCTCTCTCACTATAGTTCTGTATTGCCCCTGTCATTGCACTGTCCAGGCATTAAGTCTGGGTTCAGAAAGAGTGTTTTCCTCTGTATTTTTCGGGTCCAAGGGGCTGGGTCCTGGAGCTCGGGCCTGGCCCAGTTCTAACCTCATTTACATTGGTGTCAATCCAGCGTAGCTCCATAAGGATCTCAATTTCAACCCTTAGAATCAGAAGTCACTTGGGAAAACCTTGACCTAAACCAGTTTGTGCTCCTGGGGTGCATTGTGTTCACACAGGAAGCCTCGAATACCCAGGCAACTTTTAAGCAGCACTACAAGCCAGTTAACGTTTAACCAGTTTTAGTTCAAACAGGAATTTCTAGTTCAAACAGAAACTAGTTCAGGGAATCCGTATGAACGGTGTTATGCTGGTGGTCAAACTAGAGTATCAAAGTGGTCTCTTCTGGCCTTGGAATCTATGAATCCGTGAACCAGGGCAGTCCAATTAGTGGACACAGACAACCTGAAATAGCTCCTATCCCACAGAGTGGCAGCAGCCTTGCAAAATCTCCCAGAACACACTGTTTCCGGGAGCCGAGCTGGAAATGTGAGATGCAGAACTGAGGTGAAATTTTTCAATTGAAATTTTTTTCCAGCAGAAAACATAGATTCGGTGACACAGGAACCTTTGACTAATTCACATCAGTTTCCCTGGATCGTTTGTGTCAGAAGGGAAAAGAAACCCTAAAAAAAAAAAAAAAAAAATCGAAATTGGCTGACGATGATTTTTTAAATTAAATGTTGCACGTTTTTGCTTTGAAATGACCTTCCCTTTTGAAATTTCTTTTAATTAAAAAAAAAAAGCTTGAAATCGAAAGGAAACATTTTGTCTCAAACATTTTGGCGAAAACAATTTTTTTTTTCAACTTCTCGTTTCACCGGACGTTTTGAAAGTCTCATTTTTCAGTTCAACCTGAAGCTATTTCCCAACCCCATTTTTTCAGCATTGCCCGTGACTTGAAAACCACCCTCATTTCCCCAGCCACATGCAGAGAGCATGGCAGCTGAAATGGGTTAGGATAATGCCAGTGGATGACCGGGTAAAGTTTAAATCCATTCAGTGGCCAGAGTGGGCACCTGAATCCTTGGGGCTGAATTCAATGGCTCTCATTCACCTCTTTAGCCTTGCCTTTATCTGGTTACGTGGCCAAAAGCAGGAAGTCCGGGAAGCAACCGACAGAGAATCACTAAGTTGCTTGAAACTCCAGTTGCCAAGGTAACTGGAGCATCCAGCAGTTTAGTTTCTCGGCCCAGTCGCTTCCCAAACTTCCTGGTGACCGGAAGCAGAAAGTGGCTCACCAGGCCCACCCGAGTCAATCACAGGCCCTGCTAAAAAATCAGTTCTGGCTGCGCCCCTGTCAACAACACTGAGGCGAAACCGGTTCCAGTGTACAGTTCCTCCAGGAGATGAGGCTGTGTTGATTTCTCCCTCACAGGCTGTGAAAAGTTTTAGTTCAAACCGGAATTTCTAGTTCAAACAGGAACTAGGTGCGGGAAGCCCTTTGAAATGTGCTATGCCGGAGGGGAAAGTATTGGTGCCTCAAAAATAGTTCGGTTAGGTTAGGCCGCGGGAGGGTTGTGGCTTGAATTCTCGGCTTGGCAGTGAAGGGATTTAAGGACCCCAAATCTGTTTAGCTTATCGGAAAGAAAACTGAGGGGTGAAGACGTATCTTTATGGAAAGAAAACACTGGACTGTTGAACCTAGTGGGAAAAGGCAAGACTGGAAGCCTTTTGGAAGATGTTTTAGCCAAACGTGAGTTATTTTGTTCAGGACAGGGCCAATCAGGAGAAATTCCCTGGCCTTTGTTATACAGGCGGTCAGACGATGGCTACACTTGAAACACTGCTGCTGTAGCGCTTCAGTGTAGACACAACCTGCGCCAACGGAAGGGTTCTCCTTTCGGCGTCGTTAATCCACCTCCCTGAGAGTCAGTGGCTAGGTGGACGGGATGACAGCCAATGTAAGTAACCGCAGCGTCTACACGGACACTGCATCACCCTAGCTTCACCAACGTAAGCCCTACGCCTCTCGGAGAGGTGGAGTTATGATGTTGGTGTAGCAGGGCACGTCCATCAGCAGGAGCAAGGCTGTGGTGTGGACACTGACATCATTAGGTTGACGTTAAGATGCCTGATAACTGCCTAGGGTAGACCAGGCCTCACACTAGAGTCCTAGTGTCGGCAATAATATTTGTAGTGGCAAGTCAAAGACAGGAAGGCATTGAGGTTGCCCACTGCTTTCCACGACTCACGCAGTCTTCGTCCCACTGAGTTCGAAATGCTCTGTTCTCCACATCAACTTTCCTCAATTGCGGCCGTTGGGGTTCCTTGCCCCCTCGCACGTGGATTATCACTATGCCACGTTTTAACGGGCCGGGCTTACAGTCCACGGAGCCCACGCCACCAAAAAAACGCCACGCGCAGGTACGCTCACCGCAGAAATTCAAAAGCGGCGAGTCTGTCGCCGTAGATACGCAGCCGCCAACGGGAGCACAGCACAGAGGGGGCCTGGTGGGGCTGAAAATCATTCGAGGGCCCAATGGAATCGCAGGTCATTTGAGTGCACGCTGGCTAATCTTAGTGGAAATTTAACCACCTCCGCATAGAGTGTTTGCGTAAAGGCCGGCACATCCCCCTAGCAGATATTAGTCCCACCATTTCCTCTGGTGGATTTATTTAGAGCAGGGTTTTTCAAAGTGAGCTAGGCACTGAATAATAAGAAGCCTGCCCTGAAAGATGGCAGATCCCGATAACGGGCGCGTGAGGGAGGCCGGCATCGTTTTCCCAGCTGATTTCTGTCTTTGTCACCCATTGCTCTCCAGATGCTCGCGCCCTTCGAGCTGATCCGGTACGACGTGGAGCAGGATGAACCTGTGCGAGACAAGCGAGGGTGCTGCATCCGAGTCCCCACCGGTAAGAATAAAAGGCTGGCCATCAGAAGGCACTGATGGGGGAGCAGGCCCCTTGGCGAGGAAGCATGGTGCAGTGGTTAGAGTCTTAGACTGGCGCTTGAGAGACCTGAATTCAATTCCCAGCTCTGCCGCCGACTTCCCGTGTGGCCTCGGTCAAGTCGCCTAGGCCCAGATTCATTGATTATAAGGGAGGCTCAGTGCCTAAATACCTTTGCCTTAGTTGCACTGTTGTGAAATGCGGTTAATAGCCCTGCCCTACCTCACAAGGGGAATTGTGAGGGTCAGAGCATTAAAAGACCATGAAACACTCCAATACTCACAGCAGCCATGTATGTACCATAACTAGGTAGTGGAATAGTTTATAGCAGGGATGAATGAAAGCCTTGGAGCTGGAGAATCTGCTAAACTCCTGCACTGATTTTTTTTTGGAAAGGGGCTTGCAAAATTAGTTCAACATCCCCAGCCATTACCCCTGTTGTGTGAACCCGCTTCATGCACAATGAGTAGAAAACGTTTTCACAGATTTTGTTGCATGTGCGGGTTTAATAAAATGTGACGTCAAATAGCTAATTCAGTTGAAGTTTCATTTAAGATAATCAAATGCTTAATACAGCAGTATACAGAATACAAAAAGGAAACCATTGTCGGTGTTGTTAATTGTCAGTGTAGGCTGCGTGCGTGCGTCCCTATGTGGGTGCTGTCCCAGCGCTGTGCCGGTAACTGAGACGGCACTCATGATCAAATGAATCGACACAACCACGGATTAGCTGAGCAATGAAGGCACCCGGGCCAGGTTTTATTGCACTTGAGGTACAATGAGAAGCGACCTACAGAGCATCTATGGGTCTGCTTCCCATATGAGTGCGGCGTTACAATGGACACGGCCCAACGGTGGGGCTTTCCATTATCCCCTAGACCGGAAAAAGTAATTCCCTCTGACACCCTCTTTTATACACTGTTACAGTCAATTTCATCCTTCCCCCTTTGATGTAGATAGTTGCTACCCTCTTGACGTAATCTAATACCACCCTTTACCATACATTGGATAATTTGGGCAAAGCAACTCTATTTATCACCTTCTTAGACATTTCGATCCATCGATGTGTCATTTCAGGGAGTCCGTTATCTCTTTGGTGTCAGGGTGTCTTGGTACCTTCTGCACCTGCTGTGTATCTTTAGTGATGTTTTGATATTAGTAATATTTTGGAAATATGTATGCTTGCCGTATCAGCGTTTTCTCCATGCCAGTGTCAGTCAGGTCGTAAGTTCACAGGCTGGCTTCTGTTAACTTGGCTTTTTCCACTTAGGCCTTATGCCTTAGACTTTTCTCCTAGGCCTTGCAGGCCATAAACTCTCACTTCTTACTACAGAAACATACATGTCGATCTGAGATTGGAGAAATTTGGCATCTTGTTTCACTACACTTCGCTTCTAATGTCTCAAAAGTCATGCCTGATATACTGGTTTTGGACAAGGAAAATCCTTCAAAATCTTTCTTTCCCATGCTTTGATCTTCTTTGGAAAATGATCAATTTACCTAATCAATAGGCTAATGACAGCTCTAACTATTGTACTGAGATCATCTGTAGCCATAATTAGCTCTTAATGACTCAGACATCAGTCAATACATTACTAAATGCTATTACATTGATTGATTATAAAAATAGCCAGACACGGTTAGATCAATGGTCCATCTAGCCCAGTATCCTGTCTTCTGTGGAGGAGTGAAACCACTCCCCAGTTATCAGTTCAGTTGGACACACACACACACACACACACATGCCACATGGCGTGCACACAGGAGCCATGCTTGGGGAAGAAATAAACAAAAGGTTTATTTGATAAAAAAAATCCCAGACTCGGAGATGAAACAGCAAGGGGACACTATCACACACACATGATACAGAAAATAACCATCCAGATGCAACTTCAGGCTATACGCTTCTATATTAGCTACATTCTCTTTTCTAACAGAAGTTCCCAGTATACCCCCATCATCATCAAGAGGATCCAGCGTTTCATGGACAGTTTCCCGCTTAGGCCTCCCCGCAGTTTTTCCCTTCTTTGTCTCTTGGCATGATGACTCACATTTATTCAGAGTAGGTGAAACTCCCTCCTTTCTTAGGCCTGGCCTCCACTAAAAAGTTAGGCGGACCCAGCTACAGCAATCAGGGGTGTGAAAAATCCACCCCCAAGTGACGTAGTTAAGCCAGCCTAGCTCCCTGTGAAGACAATGGAAGAATTCTTCCGTCGACCTAGCTGTTGCTTCTCGCGGAGGTGAATTCCCTACACAGATGGGAGCATCGGTGTAGGTAGTGTCTGCATGAAGCACAATAGCTGCTGTCGCATGTCAAGTGTAGACAAGCTCTTAGTTTTCCAAGACGGGGGTTTTCTTTCAGTGTCTTTCCATTATCTTTCATAGGCTGCTGGGAGGTGTATTTGAAATTGTAGTGCAAGTCCTAGGCAAGGTGTTGTATACTCATTGATTCCTTGCCGCAGTCTGTATCCATATCTCATAATGACCCTCAAGTTCAGAACATTACAAGCTTTCATAAAAGCCCTTTACTCGATATGCTTTTGGAGTGCGATAAAGTTGTATGCAATCAGTTGACTCAGTTGCTTACTCTTTGGGATTCAGACCCCCCGGATCTCCTCTTGGATCATCCTTCTTTTCCCCTCCAAAATGGAATCCTCCTCCTCTGAAAACTGGCTGAGATGGGCTGCGCTACGTATGGGGATATCCACCGGGCTTTTTATTCTCCCTTCCAGGCGAGGCGGGGCTGCTGGTGGGGAAGATCACGAAGACCAACCCGTTCAGCGGCTACGCGGGTGACCGCCAGAAGTCAGAGAAGAAGGTCCTGAGGGACGTGATGAAGAAGGGGGACCTCTACTTCAACAGCGGAGACCTCCTCATGATAGACCACGAGGGCTTCATGTATTTCCAGGACCGGGTGGGAGACACTTTCCGGTAAGTTCTGCTGCACGCCATTACCCTCCTTTGACCGGCCACTGTCCCCTCCAGGGTGGGATGAACTGGGGAGCCTGATGCAAGGAGAATCCTACAGGGGAATGGGGCTCTAGTTTGTGATCTGCTGTACACCCAAATATAACAATAACTAGTTCTCAAATAGCAACTGACCCCAGAGATAGGTGGAGAAACTGAGGCGCAGAGAGAGGACGTGACTGGCTCAAGGTCACCCAGCAGAACTCGGACCAACCCCCAGATCTTCTAACTCCCAGTAGGGTGCTCCATCTGCTAGGCAGTGCTCCCTCCCCTCTGCTACAAAGAGATGGTCCAGGAGCCAAAGAATTTACTGTCTGGCTGGGCTTTCAAGATTGCCCTTGTGTGCCTAACTCCCATAGGCAAGTGCAAGCTGGTGGGTAGATGTGTCAGCAGTAGAAGACAAAATAAAGCTCTGGGGAAAAACTTGTCAAAAGGAGTAAAGTGACCGAGGAGCCTAAGGATGTCTACACAGCAAAAAAACAAACAAACCCCAAACTCCGTGACATCAAATCTTAGTGTCCACGTCAACTGGTTTGGGTTTCCAGGGCTCATATTTACAGGTTAAAAACAGCAGTGTAGATATTCGGGCTCAGGCTGGATGCCGGGCTCCGAGACCATCCCCTTTCACCCTTCTCCAGCTGACCGCAAATATCTACGCTACTGTTTTTAGCCTCACAAAACCGAGTCAGTTGACCTGGGTTCTGAGACTCGCTGCTGTGGGGTTTTTTGTGCTGTGTGGATGCCCCCTAAGCGTCATTTAGAAAAACGATTTAGGGTTATCTGCTCTGAATGCTTCATTGGTATAGCTATGCCGGCAGAGCCCTCTGCTGGAGACACAGCATGTGCCGACAGACGGCATTAAACCATAGCTGGGCTTGGCAGAATTCGATTATTTTTTTATAATCTCAACGGATGATAGCACTGTTCATTCTTAAGACTTTTTTTTAGATATTTAATTATTTAAATTTTCACAGCTGCACAAAATTATGCAGGGCTGGAGGGTCAGACAATTATTTAATCCCAGTAGATGTTGAGATTCAAAAAGTTTAAAGGCATTAAAACACAAATGATCAACATCACGTCTCAAAATATACAAAGTAAATATCCTTAAATCAGCAAATATGACCTGTTTTTACTGTTCATTCGCTAGTCCGTTTCAAAACCTCCCTGGATTTTGATTCTGATAAGCAGCATTTTCTTACTTTGCCTAGCTGTAAATTTAGATTATAATCAATGGAAATGTTTTTTGTTGGCTTGTGTGTGTGTATTTTTTCATTGGTTTGTGTACCAACATTTACCTTCCAAGCCTAGCTATAGAGGAGGCTAGCCCAGATGGTCATAATGGTCCCAGTAATCACAATGGTCCCTTCTGGCCTTGATATCTATGAATCCATGTGGATGGATGGATGGTTGTCTCCAAATCAATCCCTCTACTCTCTCTCTTTAGCTGGAAAGGGGAGAATGTTGCCACGACAGAGGTGGAGACAACACTGGTGGCGGTGCCGTTCATTCAAGAAGTCAATGTGTATGGGGTGCCGGTCCCAGGTGCGTTCCCAACAACAGGACATCTCATGTCACCTTGCCACTGTGGCTCATCTCAGGCGCATCCGTCATGAGACGGCTTTTAAAAGCCATTGTGTAGCGTGTCAATATCAGGGTCTGAGTCTTCCTTTGGGGAAGATGGAGCCTTTGATTGAAGAAACCCGTGCAAAACTATGGAGGGACTGTTCTGTCCAGTGGAAAAATCACCGTGTTATTCAGGAGGTCACACTCGATGCTCAGTGGTCTGAAAAATCTACAGATCCTTCCGTGAACAGGCTATGCCCGGTCCTCAGCATATGGTCATTAGAGCTGGGCAAATAATGGATATCTTGGTTCACTGGCAATTCTGAAAAAATACAATTAAAAAAAAATGGTTTCTGGTCGAACCAAAGGATTCAAGGTTTGGGAAACCAGCCGTATGGCGAGAAACTAAAACAGCTCCGTCTGTTGAGTTCATCCAAGAGAAGAGGTGACGTGAGCAGAGCCTACAACTGCCTACACGGGGAAGAGGTTTCTGAGAGCAGATGGCTTTTTCACCTAGTACAGAAAGGCTCAGCCGATGGCTGGAAGCTAGACACACTCAGGCTAGCAGCAAAGTGCAAATGTTTCAGAGTGAGGGGAATTTACTATCAGAACAGCTGGTCGAGGGACATGGTAGATTCTCCATCACTTGAAGTCTGGGAGTCTCTTTCTAAGGGAGCTTCTGTAGCTTGAACAGAAGTTATGGATGTCCTGCAGGGATGCTGGGTAAAATTCTCTGGCCTGTGGTTCTCAGGCAATCACACTAGATGATCATAAAGTTTGTTCTGAACTTAAAGATCTATTACTCGGCCTTGTATAGGCTAGGATTTCCAGGTGTTATGTTAGCACCTCATAGGATACGTCTTCACTGCCCAGCTAATCTGGCCTGCCACCCCGGTTTAATTCAAACCTCTCTCTAGTTCACACAGGAAAATCTCTGGCCTGGGTCCGGAGGTGCTTTGAGTCTGTGCTCACTCACCCAGCTGCAGAGTTGGGTTAGAACCCAAGCTCTGCTTTAACTCGGGCTGGAACCTGCCCACTTTACAACGAGGCCAAATCACTCAAATGCTGCTAAGTCCTCCAATGCCCTTCCCACAATTCCCCCCGAAGGACGGACGAGTTCTCCTGCATTGACATGATTGACTGGGGAAGTTTGAGTGCAAAGAACCTTGAGATGTGCCTTCACACACACACACACACACACACACACACACACACACACACACACACACACACAGAGGGGTGGGTAGGAAGGGATGCTCACACCTGGCCTAGGCCTGCCTGGTTGCTCAGACCCAGTTAACTGTGCAGTGTAGACAGAGCCAAAGTTAACCTGTGCCAGCTGATGCCTGCTTCACATAATACCTTAAAACACTTAGTGTAGACAAAGCCCGACACATTGTGCGTGCGTTTCAGGACACGAAGGGAAGACTGGGATGGCAGCGATTCGATTGAAAGAGGAGATGGTCTTTGATGGTGAAAAACTCTACGCACACGCCAAGGATTTCTTGCCAAACTACGCCATTCCTCGCTTTGTCCGCCTGCAGGTAAGACACCCTTTTGGCTAGTCCTTTAAGCCCCAGGGGGATAGAAGACCCCATACCAGGGACACTGTGTTGGCCAGTGGCTTGATGACACTTTGGTCCGTTACGAAATATACTCAAGAGACCATATAACCAATGTCAGCCAGGTTTATTGCTATAAGCCAATAATTCTATAGCACAAGGAAAAGGTTCGGTGTGAGACCAGTCTCTGGGAAACCATCTCATGCAGCATTGTTAGAATATAAACATAAGAACGGCCATACTGGGTCAGACCAATGGCCCATCTAGCCCAATATCCTGTCTTCTGACAGTGGCCAGTGCCAGGTGTTTTCTGAGGGAATGAACAGAACATGGCAATTTATCAAGTGATCCATCCCCTCTTACATTCACCTTACACAGAAATTGTGGTCCCAAGTTACACCCCTAAAGCTGTTTTTTTATACCCTACCTGTTTACAATTAAAAGGTGCTGTGGGCATTCTCTGAAACTAGATTTAACCAATCAGATTTCTACCTTGTTCCTCTGGTACCATGGTGGACCCCCTAGCTCTTTGGCCTGGACATCTGCATTCCAGGTACCAAGCGGCATGAAGGCACCTCCTATATTTGTACCAGGGTAGAACAATCATGTGTCTTGTCCTCTTCCTTCGGGACATTCCAGTACAGACCTGTGAGAGTAACTTCCTTTCTATTGCTTTGTCCTGGTCTTAACAGCTTCCCTATTAGCGTAAACTAAACCAAAACCAAACTAAAACTAAACTAAACTAAACTAGCTAAACTAAACTAAACTAAACCAGCTAAACTAAACTAAACTAAACCAAAACTAAACCAAAAACTATTAACGTAAACCAAAAACTTTCTATTGCTATGTCCTGGTCTTAACAGCTTCCCTATTAACGTAAGCCAAAAACGTCCTTCGGTAAATGCAAGGGGTTGTGGGATACATAGCATAAGTCAGCAGGTTTCTATAAAGAGCATAGGCCAAATTAGGCTATATAACTACTATTATATTTGTTCATATTACTATTTATGCTTCATGCATGCTAATATATACATGGTGTGAATAATATATATACACTTCCTGGGCCTTTGTTCATTCCAGTTGTTGACCAACACATGCTGGCTAGCGTGGCTAAAATCAGAGAAGGACAAGAGGAAGTAATCCCAGAGAATTAGTTGTTGGAGAAAAGACTGTTTATACTTTAATCCAGCCCTGGGTGGAGGCCGTAGACTCTTGGTTTCTGGAGAGTGAAACTGATACAGCCCGGCAAATGAGCATACCTGAAAATCTTACACCAACCCCAGACATCTGTGGAGTGAAAAGATTGAACAGGGAAACTGAGGCAGGGTGCCCACAGAGCGACCTCGGGCCACAAGGAGTCACTTTGGAGGAGGCCACCCTTTGATAGTAGCTCTCTGTCCCATCTAAGTAATGCCAACCCCAAACATTCAGAAATCGAGTCAGGCCTCCCCTAAATCATAGAAATGTAGGGCTGGAACGGACCTTAAGGAACCATCCTTTCTGTTGAAGCACAACCAAGCGTACATAGACCGTCCCTGACAGGCATTTGTCCAACCTGTTCTTAAAAGGCTCCAAGGACAGGGACTCCACAACCTCCCTAGGTAACCTGTTCCAGCGCTTAACTTGCCTGATAGTTAGAAAGTTTTTCATAATATCCAACCTAAATCTGCCTGGCTGAAACTAAGCCAGTTCCTTCTTGTCCTATCTTCAGTGGACATGGAGAACAATTGATCACCATCCTCCTTTATAAAAACCTTTGACATATTTAAAGCCTTCTCTAGGCTAAACGTGAACAATACATTTTGTGTAGAGTTGTGGGAATAATGGTATTATTTTGTTTCTCTGGAAAGTCCAAATTTCAAGGACAAAATTTTGAAGTCAATTTTTTTGAAGTTTTCAGTGAATCAAAAAGCCAACGAACGTATTTAATCTCGAACAAAATGTTTTGCTCAACTTGAAATGAAAGGTTTTGTTTAGATTGTGAGCATTTATGTATTTTTAGAACATGTCAAAATGATACATATTGACTTTTTGAGAGTTTTTGTTTTGTTTTTTTCTTCTACACTAACTGTTTCGCTAAACTGATGTGAATACGCAACGTCATTTGGTGGTGCTGAATCTGCATTTTTCACCTGAAAAATTCTACCTAGTTCCAAATTAAAGGTCTTTTTCTTTACCTTCTTGTTTTTTGGCCCGTTAAGGTCACATTGAGATCACATTTTCAAGTCTTTCTCTACACCCATGAGAGCTTGAAGCTATTTTTTTTTAAATAAAAGCTGAGATTCTCACCTAATCACGCGACTTCAGGAGCTGGGGCTTTATAGGAAACACCAACTATTGCAATACCAGGTCCTACTTTTATCTGAGGCTTAGTCTACGCTACAAAGTTTTGCTGGCATAGCTTTGTTGGCTAGGACCATGAAAAAAACACACACACCCCAGCCAATGTAGTTATTCCAGCACAACCCTTGGGGTAGATACAACTAGACTGACAGAAGAATTCAAGCTAATGGCATTCAGGGAAGTGGTTTAGTTCTGCTGGCAGAACTTCTTCTGTTGCATCTCCGTTAGGGAGTTCTGCTGGCATAGCTTGACCAGCCAATGCTCTGTAATGTAGACAAGCCCGGAGTAATAAAATTCCCCTCCTCCATGGGGCATGACTAGGGAAAAAGCTAAAACTATGAAGTCGAAAGCACCAGCCTCTGCCTCTTTGACTCCATGAGCAGGCAGCTGCAGTAGACTCCTATCCTTGTATGTGTCATGGCCACTAGAGCGAGCCGCCACCTGCAATAACTTTGTCTCTTTGTTACACAGGACGCTCTGGAGATCACGGGGACGTTCAAGCAGTGCAAAAGGCAGTTGGTGAAGGAGGGGTTCAATCCAGCTCTCGTCAAGGACCCTCTGTTCTTCCTGGATGAATCGAAGAAGTGTTTTTTGCCCATGAGCCCTCAGATCTACAGCTCCATCATGGACATGAAACTGAAGATCTGAGTGGCTTGCTGCTGCCTTATGTAACTAATACATTAACCGTCCTAGCAATGAAGCCAGGACAGCTGCCGTATGGATCCGTCCCTGGAGGGGTAATTGCCTCCAGTTCTATTCAAATCTGCTGCTAATCTCATGATTTGTAACAATGGCTCTATGCATCATTCTGCTCTTTGTGAATCTTGCAGTAAATATAATTGGGGGACGGGGTTTTTTTCCCCTCTAAATGTGAATTTCACCTTGAAACCACTCACCCCTAGTGTACACAAGGTCTATGGGATTTTTTACTCCCCGGGGGACAATATTTCCCGAAGGAAATAAACTCACTCTGGATTGGAGACTGAAAACAGATCATTTTTAAATCATTTTCGGTCAGTAAAGACTGGATGCTATTTTCCAAAAAAATTGAATCATTTCCATTAGGGGAGTGTAAGACCCTCCATCTTGGCGGAGACAGCGGGAGTTGAACAGGGAACCATCACAGTTAAAAAACCATGATTCTCTACAGGTTGAGCTAAAAAAGAAAGGCTCTTTGTTGGGGGCTGTGATGGACTCATCTTCTCTGAGGAGAACGGCAGAGTGCGGAGATTCATAACACGCACCCAGCAGTTGGTTACCCAAACCCGGCTCACCGTTCCATTGCAAAGGCTGAGTGGAATTTTACACTGAAAGCAGAGACAGCGCCGTGAAGCGAAGAATAAAAGCTATGAAGTAGATTTAGGATAGCCAGGTGAAATATAAGTATTCATGTTGTGACATAGGGCCTGCAGGTCTCGGGCCGGTAAGATACACAAGGCCTTACGCCTGAAACAGGCTAGCAGGACGAGTTGACTAAAAGATAGCCCTGGACCGGTGGCAATTTTCTGTGCCTCAATAGGCTGGAAAACATGCAGCAATGGGTTAGCTAATAAAACAAGATGCCCGATAGTAACATTTCGGGGGCTTCTCTAATAACGTCAAGTTGCTATGGGAACGCAGTGATGTAGATGTTAATGAGATTAAGGGGAACTGAGACATGGGGTGCCCCTCAATTGGCGGGGTCTGGAAGTATAGCATTAAAAAAAAAAGTAGGCATAAAAATAACTCAGAATAAAAAGGTGCTGCCCAGCCACAGTGCACCTGGGGAGATGCCAAGATGACAACCCTGGGGGATGATGATGACAATCAGGAGGAAGATAATCAAAGTCCCCCAGCAGGAGACCCTCAGGAGGAAGATAATCAAGGTCCCCCGCTGAGACACAAGTGAGGCCAGTTGATAGGGCTAAAGACGTTCCACTATCTCTCTATCTGCTATTGCATTTCAGTGTCTGCGGGATCGTTTTATCTGCTCAGGGGATTTGTTAATAAAAGGACTTGTGATATTTTGCAAAGGTTTCTCGTGTGCTCCTAGGGGCTTTTGCGCTAATGATGCTGAGAATGATATTCCTGATGCTGTAGCCCTCAGGAGACCCAACCTTGATCAACCGCTGTGGTCTGCGAGAGCAAGCAATAATCAAGCAATTAATCAAGCAATCCATCCATCACTAAGGTTACAGTCGCCAATCCTGTGTTCTGCCACCAGCCTGCTGTCACTGGTCAAGCACTTTAGAGATCTACTGATGAAAAGCACTCAATAAGAGGCTCATTATTACTGCCTGCTAGTTCAAAAGACAGGAGCAGAACCATTGAACCTCCCTGGGTCTGGCTACGGGAGAGGAATAGAGAACAACACCACGCTAAACTCTGTTAGGTTATTGCTATTGTTAAATTAGGCTATTGTTAGGTTATTAATTTTATTTTTGGGGGTTTAATTTTAGCAATTTTTGAGGGCTGTGCAGATGTTCAAAAATCAGGGTCTTTTGGGGCTTTTTCTTTGTACAGATTCATAGACGGGACCATCGTGATCATCTACTTTTTCAAACAGCACTACATTTGTTAGCTACATGTGTTGTATATGTTGGGCATGGCATATACCTAATTCCTAGGGATTATGTGCAGGGTATTAATATAATATACATCATATACACAGACCTTCCATTCACTGCAGAGTGGCACTGGATGGGTGCAGTGAACGGGAAGCCTGCCTGGGTCACTGCGGGGCCAAATAGTTAGGGCAATGTGTATGAGGACTGCCTGATGCTGGAGACAGACTTTGAGAGAGAGCCCTGGAAAGGGAAAACACAGAAGGGGCCGGGCCGGAGGGCTGAGTCATGAAACGGCTCTACTGCAACTTTGTGAGCAGGAGGAAAGGTGCAAGGGTGGAAGACCAGAAAGGAGGCATTGGCCCATGAGAGGTTAATCCCCAGAAGGGGGCGCCACCCAGCAGCGAGCAGAGGACACCCTCAGTTCCCCACATCTAGAAAAGCCCCGGTTGCTGGGTTATCACTCTGGGAGTTGTGACAGCTGTTTTACCGGTGTGTGCTCTGACTGACATTCCTCTGTGCCAGGAGATGGGGGGTTGGATATTTTCCCTGTAAGGTGTCCACCTCACACGTGCCCCGACGGGGTTAAGGCAGACGGAGAAGGGGGCTAATTGACCCAATAAGGCACATCTGAGGGGAATCAGGTGAACAAGTGACCCCCTGGCTGAGTGAGGGGGCCCAGCTGAGGGGGATAAGATGGGTTAGGGCTATAAAGGGTGGACATTGGCTGCAGGAGGCTGCTGGGAAAGTCTGAGTCACTCCCTGGAAGAAGGGAGTGCATTTTGTTCTGGCAAGTCCAGAGATGGGGCAAGCCAGGAAGGTGGGACAGGGTTCAAGGAAAGGCAGCAAGGTGTAGAAGGGAACAGACATTGGCTGCTGGCTAGAGGGTCCCTGAGTAGGGCGGGCCCAGGTTCCCCTGCCAGCCACTGCAGGAATGGCGCTACGAGGCAGTGAATAGGAAGCTGCCTGGGCCTCTTTGTGAGAAAGAGACTTTCCAACCCCCAGAAGGGAAAGCCATTTGGTGACCTGGTCAGAGGGGTAAGTCATGAAGAGGCATGGGGCAAAACAGGGGCAGTAGACCCTGGGACAAAGGTGGAGAGACGGTGTGCAACTGAGGGAAGGGGGTGGTGGCCTTGTGAGCTATTTCCCAGAGTGACCAGAGGAGGCGCCATTCTAGCAGTGAGTGTGTTATTCAAATAACAAATATCACAGGGTCTTTTTCCAGGGATAAGGCAACAAGCCACGTTTATTGTGAATACAGAAATTTGGTAAATAGCATCAATAAAAAAATATCAACACTGCAACAACATCCATATTGTTCTTTACTTAGTGAAATAGTATCAATAATGTAAATACCAGGAAACCAGTATCAACATTGTGTCAATACCACAATTACAGAGAGTCTCTTGGAGGTTTTGGGAATGAGGGTGTGGAGTCCCGTAAGGAGTTAACTCCAGAAAGGATGTCCGAAGGTACTGGCACTGATATAGACATCCGGAATGCTCCAGCATTGTTTCGATATTGTTCCTGGGAATGTCTGCATTAGAAAAAGAGCATCAGACAGTGCAAAAAACTGAAAAACAACAAATGGCAGTTCTGCGTTGAAACCCAGCAATGTGTTTTTTCTCTCTGGAAACCAGACAAAAACCAGGCAACGTTTTCCTGCAGAACGACCGGCGAGTGTAGTGGTTTAGATAGGATCGCTCGGAATTTCCCCAGTGGATGTAGCTAATCATTCAAGGCTGAAGCACAGGTGCAGTTCTTTATCCTGTCTTAGGGGAAGACTGTCTGCAGTTCGCAATGATTATTGAATTGAAACAGTTCATAGAAAAGGGAAAACAGAGAAAAAACACTGGAGAGAGATAGGAAACATAACAATCAGAATCATCATTTTGTACTCGGTGAAGAAAACGCTGGGTTTTTTTCACTAAACCTAAGCCTCAACAGATGAGCACTTACCCCTCCCAATATTCCAGGAAGGGCTCCCATTGGGGTGCAAAGTCAGTGATGCTCTATTGCTATTCTGTGGATTCTGCATCTCACCATTGGGAAATGTCGTTAGAGGGCAGGGAGCCTCTTGGTGGTTCGAAGAATCCAATGGATACGATCCTGGACGGACTCCACTGCAGAAACAAGGTCCAAGCACAGCAGCAGTTTCTTATTTAGCTGTTCAAAGAGTGCCAGCTCTGTTTGGATATTGTTCCTGGGAAGTCTGTGGGAAATGGTGGTAGCCAGCCAGACCCTGCTTGGAAAGTTAGTTCCCAAGGAAAAAAGAGCAAAAAACCAAAAACAAATAGGAGTTCCCTTTTCTTTCCAGAAACCAGATCCAAACCAGGCAGCACTACCCTACAGAATGACCGGTGAGTGCCGTGGTTTAGATATGGTTGGATGGAGTTTCCCCTGTGGAGGTTGCTAATCGTTCAAGGCTGGAGTACAGGTGCAGTTCTTTATCCTGTCTTACAGGACGACTGTCCTGCAGTTCACAATGATGATTGAATTGAAAAGGGAACAGAGGGAACACACTCGAGAGAGAGAGAGGAAACATATGGATGAGAACCATCTTTTGTGCTGTGTGGAGAAAATCCTGTAAGTTTTTCAGTGACCTACGCCTCAACAGGGGAGCACTTACCCTGCTCAACATCCCAGCAAGTGCTCCCGTTGGGGTGCAAGGTCAGTGATGCTCTATTGCTATTCTGTGCATTCTGCATCTCACCATTGAGAAATGTCGTTAGAGGGCAGGGAGCCTCTTGGTGGTTTGAAGAATCCGACAGATATGATCCCAGATGGATTCCACCGCAGAAACAAGGTCCAAGCACAGCAGCAGTTTCTTATTTAGCTGTTCAGAGAGTGCCAGCTGTGTTTGGATATTGTTCTTGAGAATATTTAGGGGAAATGGTGGCAGCCAGCCAGCTGTATCCAGGTCAGTGTTCTGCTAGGAAAAGGCAGTATTAGCCTGTGAAAAAAAAGAGGAGGAGTTCTGCATGGAAACCCAGCAATGTGCTTGTATTTCACAAGAAACCAGATCCAAACCAGGCAGCACTATCCTACAGACCGACCGAAGAGTGCTGAGGTTTGGATGTGATTGGATGGAGTTTCCCTCATGGAGGTTGCTAGTCATTCAGTGCTGCAGTACAGGTGCAGTTCTTTGTCCTGTATTAGGGGAAGACTGTCTGCAATTCACAATGATGATTGAACAGTTGATAGAAAAGGGAAAACAGAGGGAACATACTCGAGAGAGAGGAAACATATAAATGAGAGTTGTCGTTTTGTGCTGTGGAGAGAACGCTGTATTATTTCACTTGACCTACGCCTCAACAGGGGAGAGCTTACCCTATTCATTATTCCAGCAAGCGCTCCCGTTGGGGTGCAAAGGCAGTGACACTCTATTTCAATTCTGTGCATTCTGCATCTCACCTGGGAAAAGCCTTAGAGGGCAGAGAGCCTCCTGGGCGTTTGAAGAATCCGAATGGATACAATTCCGGATGGACTCCAGTGCAGAAACAATGTCCAAGCAGAGCAGCAGTTTCCTATTTAGCTGTTCAGAGAGTGCCAGCTGTGTTTGGATATTGTTGTTGAGAATTTTGGGGGGAAATGGTGGCAGCCAGCCAGCTGCATCCAGGTCAGTGTTCTGCTAGGAAAAGGCAGTATTAGCCTGTGAAAAACAAAAGGGGGAGTTCTGCACGGAAACCCAGCAATGTGCTTCTGTTTCACAAGAAACCAGATCCAAACCAGGCAGCACTATGCTTCAGAGCGACCAGAGAGTGCTGAGGTTTGGATGTGATTGGATGGAGTTTCCCTCGTGGAGGTTGCTAGTCATTCAGTGCTGCAGTACAGGTGCAGTTCTTCATCCTGTCTTACAGGAAGACTGTCTGCAGTTCGCAATGATTATTGAATTGAAACAGTCAACTGAAGAGGGAACAGAGGGAACACACTCGAGAGAGAGAGAGGAAACATATGGATGAGAACCATCTTTTGTGTTGTGTGGAGAAAATCCTGTAAGTTTTTCAGTGACCTACGCCTCAACAGGGAAGCACTTACCCTGCTCAACATCCCAGCAAGTGCTTCCGTTGGGGTGCAAGGTCAGTGATGCTCTATTGCGATTCTGTGGATTCTGCATCTCACCTGGGGAAATGTCGTTAGAGGACAGGGAGCCTCTTGGCGGTTTGAAGAATCCGACAGATATGATCCCGGACGGACTCCACTGCAGGAACAGTGTCCAAGCACAGCAGCAGTTTCTTATTTAGCTGTTCAGAGAGTGCTAGCTCTGTCTGGATATTGTTCCTGGGAATGTCTGCGGGAAATGGTGGTAGCCAGCCTGACCCTGCTTGGGAACTTAGTTCCTTAGGACAAAGAGCAAAAAATCAAAAACAACAATTAGAGGAGTTGTGCATTAAACCAGCAATGCCCTTTTTCTCTCCAGAAACCAGATCCAAACCAGGCAGCACTACCCTACAGAATGACTAGTGAGTGCCGGGGTTTAGATATGATTGGACAGAGTTTACCCCGTGGAGGTTGCTGGAGTACAGCTGCTCTTCTTTATCCTGTGGTAGGGGAAGACTGTCTGCAGTTAGCAATAATGATTGGATGTAAAGAGGGAAAAAAGAGAGAAAACAACTCAAGAGAGAGAAAGCATACTTGACTGAGAGTTGTCGTTGTGTGCTGTTTGGAAAAAACCTTGTATTTTTTTCACTGAAACTGCACCTCAAGAGAGGAGCACTTACCCTTCTCAGCATACAGGAAGTGCTCCTGTTGGGGTACAAAGTCAGTGACGTGCTATGGTGCTTCGGTGGATTCCAGTCCTCACCAGAGGGAAACTCTTGGAGCTTTGGAGAATATGTTGGATACGATCCCAGACAGACTCCACTGCAGAAACAACGTCCAAATACAACAGCACTTTCTTATTTAGCTGTTCAGAGAGTGCCAGCTGTGTTTGGATATTGTTCTTGAGAATTTGGGGGGGAAACAGTGGCAGCCAGCCAGCTGCATTCAGGTCAGTGTTCTCCTAGGAAAAGAAAGTATTATCCTGTGAAAAACAAGAGGAGTACTCCACGGAAACCCAGCAATGTGCTTGTATTTCATAAGAAACCAGATCCAAACCAGGCAGCACTATCTTGCAGAACGACCGGAGAGTGCTGAGGTTTGGATGTGATTGGATGGAGTTTCCCTCGTGGAGGTTGCTAGTCATTTAATGCTGCAGTACAGGTGCAGTTCTTTATCTCGTCTTACAGGAAGACTGTCTGCAATTCACAAATATGACTGAATTGAAAGTCGATAGCAAAGGGACAACAGAGGGAACACACTCAAGAGAGAGGAAACATATGATTGGGAACCATATTTGGTGCTGTGTGGAGAAATCTCTGTAAGTTTTTCAGTGAACGTACGCCTCAACATGGGAGCACTTACCTTCTCAACATCCCAGCAAGTGCTCCCGTTGGGGTGCAAAGTCAGTGATGCTCTATTGCGATTCTGTGGATTCTGCTCCTCCCCATTGGGAAATGTTCCCAGAAATCAAGAAAACGTTTGGATCTTTTCTTTTAAGAATGCATCGGATATGATCCCGGACGGACTCTACTGCAGAAACAAGGTCCAAACAGAGCAGCACTTTCCTATTTAGCTGTTCGGAGAGTGCCAGGTGTTCAGATATTGCTTCTGGGAATTTTAGGGGGAAATGATCACCATAACCCAGCTGGTTCCACATCAATGTTCTTCTAAGAAAAGGCAGTATTAACCTGGGCAAAACAGAAGGAGGAGCTCTGCATGGAAACCCAACAATGTGCTTTTTCTCTCCAGAAACCAGATCCAAACCAGGCAACACTTTCCTACGGAACGACCAGAGAGTGCAGTGGTTTAGATATGGTTGGATGGAGCTTCCCCTGTGGAGGTTGCTAATCATTCAAGGCTGGAGTACAGGTGCAGTTCTTCATCCTGTCTTACAGGACGACTGTCCTGCAGTTCGCAATGATTATTGAATTGAAATAGTCAGCTGAAGCGGGAACAGAGAGAACACACTCGAAAGAGGAAACATATGGATGAGAACCATCTTTTGTGTTGTGTGGAGAAAATCCTGTAATTTTTTCAGTGACCTACGCCTCAACAGGGGAGCACTTACCCTGCTCAACATCCCAGCAAGTGCTCCCGTTGGGGTGCAAAGTCAGTGACGCTCTATTGCCATTCTGTGGATTCTGCATCTCACCTGGGGAAATGTCGTTAGAGGACAGGGAGCCCTTGGCGGTTTGAAGAATCTGACAGATACGATCCTGGACGGACTCCACTGCAGAAACAACGTCCAAGCAGAGCAGCAATTTCTTATTTAGCTATTCAGAGAATGCTAGCTGTGTTTGGATATTGTTCCTGGGAATGTCTGTGGGAAATGGTGGTAGCCAGCCTGACCCTGCTTGGGAACTTAGTTCCTTAGGATAAAGAGCAAAAAACCAAAAACAACAATTAGAGGAGTTGTGCATTAAACCAGCAATGCCCTTTTTCTCTCCAAAAACCAGATCCAAACCAGGCAGCACTACCCTACAGAACAACCGGTGAGTGCAGTGGTTTAGATATGGTTGGATGGAGCTTCCCCTGTGGAGGTTGCTAATCATTCAGTGCTGGAGTACAGCTGTTCTTCTTTATCCTATCCCATTGAAAGTGTGTCTGCAGTTAGCAATGATGATTGAATGTAAACAGTGAATTGAAAAGGGAACAGAGGAGAGAAAAACAACTCAAGGAGGAAACATATCAAGTTGTCATTGTGTGGTGTGTGGAAAAAACTGTATTTTTTTCACTAAACCCATGCCTCAACAGAGAAGCACTTACCCTTCTCAGCATAGAGAAAGGGCTCCTGTTGGGGTGCAAAGTCTTAGTGATTTGCTGTGGTGCTTCGGTGGATTCCGGTCCTCGACACAGAGAAACTCTTGGAGCTTTGAAGAATATGTTGTATACGATCCCGGACAGACTACACTGCAGAAACAAGGTCCAAACAGAGCAGCACTTTCCTATTTAGCAATTCAGAGAGTGCCAGGTGTTCAGATATTGCTTCTGGGAATTTTAAGGGAAATGATCACTGTGAGCCAGCTGGTTCCACGTCAATGTTCTTCCTAAGAAAAGGCAGTATTAACATGGGCAAAACAAAAGGAGGAGCTCTGCATGGAAACCCAACAATGTGCTTTTTC
The DNA here is from genome assembly GCF_026122565.2 of Emydura macquarii macquarii. Taxonomy (NCBI): domain Eukaryota; kingdom Metazoa; phylum Chordata; order Testudines; family Chelidae; genus Emydura; species Emydura macquarii. The sequence goes on from NW_027133433.1 coordinate 212,337, forward strand.
TCTCCAGAAACCAGATTCAAACCAAGCAACACTTTCCTACGGAAAGACCAGAGAGTGCAGTGGTTTAGATATGGTAGGATGGAGCTTTCCCCGTGGAGGTTGCTAATCATTCAAGGCTGGAATACAGGTGCAGTTCTTATCCTGTCTTACAGGAAGACTGTCTGCAGTTCACAATGATTATTGAATTGAAACATTCAATTGAAGAGGGAACAGAGAGAACACACTCGAGAGAGAGAGGAAACATATGAATGAGAACCATCTTTTGTGCTGTGTGGAGAAAATCCTGTAATTTTTTCAGTGACCTACGCCTCAACAGGGGAGCACTTACCCTGCTCAACATCCCAGCAAGTGCTCCCGTTGGGGTGCAAAGTCAGTGATGCTCTATTGCCATTCTGTGGATTCCGCTCCTCCCCATTGGGAAATGTTCCCAGAAAGCAGGGAAACATTTGGAGCTTTGAAGAATGCATCGGATACGATCCAGGACGGACTCCACTGCAGAAACAAGGTCCAAACAGAGCAGAACTTTCCTATTTAGCTATTCAGAGAGTGCCAGCTCTGTTTGGATATTGTTCTTGAGAATTTTGGGGGGAAATGGTGGCAGCCAGCCAGCTGAATCCAGGTCAGTGTTCTGCTAGGAAAAGGGAGTATTAGCCTGTGAAAAACAAAAGGAGGAGTTCTGCACGGAAACCCAGCAATGTGCTTCTGTTTCACAAGAAACCAGATTCAAACCAGGCAGCACTATACTACAAAGTGACTGGAGAGTGCTGTGGTTATGACCTTTTTTGGGTTTTCTCCTCATTCAGTGCTGGAGGAAAGGTGCAGTTCTTTGTCATATCTCAGAGTGAGGCGGCCTGCAATGCACTATGGGAATTGCATTTAAACTATCCGTGATTGGGGAGGAGGAAACCGAGAGCGAGACAGAACCTGAAAACATACCATGAAGCCTTCTGGATTTGTGCTGTGAGGGAACGCTGCCTTTTTTTCACTTGACCTATGCCTCAACAGGGGAGCACTTATCCTGCTCAACATCCCAGCAAGTGCTCCCGTTGGGGTGCCAGGTCAGTGACGCTCTGTTTGATTCTGTGGATTCTGCATCTCACCCTGGGGAAATGTTCTCAGAGGGCAGGCAACTCCTTGATGTTTGAAGAATCCGATGGATGGGATCCCAGATGGACTCCACTGCAGAAACAATGTCCGAGTAGAGCAGCAGTTTCTATTTAGCTGTTCAGAGAGTGCCAGCTCTGTTTGGATATTGTTCTTGGGAATTTTGGGGGGAAATGGTGGTAGCCAGCCTGACCCTGCTACGGAAGTTATTTTCCAACGATAGAGCAATAGTCTGTGAAAAAAACGAAAACAACAAATAGGAGTTCCCTTTTTCTCTCCAGAAACCAGATCCAAACCAGGCAGCACTACCCTACAGAACGACGGGTGAGTGCTGTGGTTTAGATATGATTGGATGGAGTTTCCCCTGTGGAGGTTGCTAATCGTTCAGTGCTGGAGTACAGCTGCTCTTCTTTATCCTGCGGTAGAGGAAGCCTGTCTGCAGTTAGCAATGATGATTGAATGAAAACAGTCAATTGAAAAGGGAAAAAGAGAGAAAACAACTCAAGAGAGAGGAAGCATATTTGTCATTTGTCATTTGTCATTTGTCATTTTGTGCTGTATGGAGAAAAATTGTATTTTTTTCACTGAAACTGTACCTCAACAGGGGAGCACTTACCCTTCTCAATAGACCAGCAAGCGCTCCCGTTGGGGTGCAAAGGCAGTGACGCTCTATTGCGATTCTGTGCATTCTGCATCTCACAATTGAGAAATGTTCCGAGAAAGCAGGAAATCTCTTGGGAGGGTTGAAGAAACCAATAGATACGATTCCATACGGTCTCTGCTGCAGAAACAAGGTCCAAACAGAGCAGCACTTTCCTATTTAGCTATTCAGAGAGTGCCAGGTGTTCAGATATTGCTTCTGGGAATTTTAGCGGGTACCGGTGGCAGCCAGCCAGTTGCCTCCAAGTCAGTGTCCTGCTAGGAAAAGGCTGTATTAACCTGTGAAAAACAAAAGGAGGAGTACTCCACAGAAACCCAGCAATGTGCTTCTGCTTTACAAGAAACCAGCTCCAAACCAGGCAGCGCTATCCTACAGAATGACCGGTGAGTGCTGTGCTTATGACGTGATTGGTTGGAATTTCCTATTTTGAGTTTTCTCCTCATTCAGCTCTGGAGGAAAGGTGCAGTTCTTTGTCATACCTCAGAATGAGGCAGCCTGCAATGCACTATGGGAACTGCATTAAATCTATCAGTGATTGGAGAAGAGGAAACCGAGAGCAAGACAGAGCCTGAAAACATACGAATGAGCGTTGTGCATTTGTGCTGTGTGGAGACAGCGCTGCATTTTTTCACTTGACCCACGCCTCAACAGGGGAGCACTTACCCTGCTCAATGTTCCAGCAAGTGCTCCTGTTGGGGGGCAGATCAGTGATGGTCCATTTGGAGGTGAGGGGAAAAGAGAGAAGGGAAATTTGCCTTACTTTGAAAGGAAGTACAAGAATAAAGTATCCAACACACAAGTATTCCACTAATGGACATCTACTCAGGCCTAACCCTCCATCTCTGGGGAAAGGTGATCTCCTGTCTTGGCTTGTCTAACAAAATTAGGTATACCATTTGGCAGGAGAATTTTGAGTAGAAGGCACTAGAAGGTGAATCTTAGCAAGGAAACCAACCATTGTTCTTTGTAGTTTGTCTCTTTCAGCCAGATCCAAACTAGGCAGCAACTTCTAGTTCAAAACTATTGGTACACCCATGGACAGAGAGAAACAGACAGCAAAAGAGCGAAAGGAGGACAGGTAGCAGGTTGGATGGAGAGAAAGAGATGGAGACAGAGAAAGAGATTTTGCTCCTTCCAGAGGAAGAGATGAGTGAGGTATAAGTAGAGAGAGATCCTGAGAAAAAAAGAAGGGGAAACAAAGCACATAAGAATTTACAGACACAAGCAAACCCATGGTCCAATTTCCTGCTTACAGTGGCTAGCATCAGATAAACAGATGTATCCTGTGGCTTCCTTTTCCCAGGAAAAGTCCCAGTGTTTTTACCCAAACAATGCTGCAAAGGTTCAAATAATTAAGTGTCAGGTCTCTGCAAAGCAGAGCAGGACTTACCCATCAGTGTGTGAGGCTCATTCTCCCAGGGTCCAGGCTGGATGAGATGTCTCCTTGCAAAGCATCATCTTGTCCGGGGCTCAAGCAGAGCTGGGTCTCTGAGGCTGCTGGGTCTCTCACAGGACTTGTTGTGAGCTGTCCTGACCCTGCCTGCAGCTTTTTCAGCCTCTCTTATATGCTGGGTGCCCCTGGTCAGTGTCTCCTCCCAACTCCCCTCTGCCCTTTAATCATCAGAGGGAGTTGAGTCATCAGAGGGAGTTGTCACATAGTCTTTGTGGATTTGCAGGGAACAATGGCCAGGCAGATCAAAGGAGCATCAGCCTGAGTTGCTGATGAAATCAGTTCATGTTGCAAACGTCCAGGATTAACCAGCCTGCCCATTGGGTTGTAGATGTAGACTCATATCTATGCTAGAACCAGGTACGGTTTAGCTACCAAGCTGGGGAAGGAGGTTGAGAGTCCAAAGGGTGATGGCGGAAGGACACACACATCTCAGTGTGCGATGTTAGTGTGTGTCCTTGATGCTATGGGTGACTGTGTGTTTTTGCACTGCAGCGTCACGCATGCGTGAGTGCATTTGCGTGTGGCTGCATTTGCCCATTGGGCTAGGGTGGGCTTTTGGGGTCATTTGCCTCTTTGTGCATATGTGAAGTTGTGTTAATATTTGTGTGTGGGAGTGCCTCGCTCTGTGTGTGTGTGTGTAGGCCACGTTGCACCAGTTTCTGATGCAGCAAGAGTAATTGAGGTACATTTGATTTAAGCCTGTATCATATTAGCCCTATCCACTTGTGCAGACCTAGCAGCTTGTTTGCAAAGCCAGCAGAGAGAGAAGCCGCATGGTTAGGAACATGGGGTCCCAGTCTGTGCTATTACAGATCAACCAGTCTTCAACATGGGGCCACTCTGCGGCCTGGCATTAGGCTCTGCTCTGTGATAATCTTCTCCTCCGCAATCACAGCAACAATAAGAGCGTTGACCCGGCTTCTCCCCCAAACACTTCAGCCCCCCCCCCGTTCCCTCATTGTTGGTTTAGACAGACATCCACGCTTGAAAAGGATGCAGCTGACAGATTGAGGACTTGTTTGCACTAGGAAATCTGGCTGGCACAGACGCAGCTTGTTTTGCCATCAGAGTTATTCTGCTGGCCTAGTTTACACCAGTTACTCGAGGGAGGGAGGCTCTAGTGAAAAATTCACACTCCTGAAGGCAGGTCTCCACTACCACTTAACTCGATCTTACGCTGCTCAGCAATGTGAAAAATACACACACACACCCCCGTCCCTTCCGCACGACACAAGTTATAGCAACTGAAGCACTTCCCTACCCGCGCTATGTTGGCAGGAGACACTCTCCTGCCTTGTGTGGACGTGGAGTACTTATGCCAACAGGAAAGTGCTCTCCATTTGGCATAGAGCGTCTTCACCAGACACGCTACAGTGTATCAGTGCAGCCCTTCTAGTGTAGACCTGCCCCCCTGAGAGACACGGTTAAGCTGATCTAAGCCCCAGTGTAGTGTACAGAAGAATTCTCCCATTGACCTAGCTTATCGCCTCTCAGGGAGGTGGATTTACTGCAGTGATGGAAGAACCGCTCCCTTTTCTGTAATGTCTACACTGAAGCACTATGTTATTGCAGACCTTAGCACTAGGCCTCGGCGCGGTCCCATGTTTAAGGCCGATTGAGCTGTAAATGGGTTGGTTGGTATAAGTGTGTCTACACTACGGTTTATACTGACGGAGCTATCTCTATAAAAGAATCGTACCCCTCTCCGATGTAGCTATGCCAGTGTCGGTTTTAGATCACTCCTTTAATGGAGAAGGAGGCTGGCAGTCCAAAATGTGATGGACATCAGGACATAACCTTCTCAGTAGCAGAATTTTGAATGAACGCTCATAATGGGAATAAACTTTAGTGACAGAAGAAGCCCTTTCTGTGTGTTTGTGTATCTGCCACTGTGATTGTGTCTTTGAATCTGCCATTGACTGTTTGTTTGCATCACTGTTAGTGTGTGCATGAGAAACTGTATTTGTTTGTGTACGCATGGATGTTCGTGTAGACGTTTCACTACATGTTGTTTATCCAAGCGTGTGTTGTGTGTATGTGTTCCATACATATCATTCTGATTTAGTCAGACACTCAGACAGTCCTTGTTAATGTACATTACTGTGTGGTTTGTAGAGTTTCGGAGTATATTTATATGAATTTGTGTGTGTGTGCGCACACACACTTTTGTTTGGGTATAGTTCCTGGGAATTTCTGGGTTTGCACTGGCAGACTGACCTCACCATCTAACCTGCAACTGTACAAAATCTGTGTGTAGACCAGTCCTCCTGGTCAGTATCTCTCTCCTTTTAGGTCTCTATTCAGCAAAGGAAGTAGCCACATGTTATTCAATGCCTGGCATAGCTAGCCAGCCAGATCAAAGGGGCGTGAAACTGAACTGCTGGTTAACCTTCAATGGGGTGTTAACTCCCTCTCAGCCAGCTCATTCAATCACTGAGGATTAGATTCCAATTCATGTTAGAAGTGGATGCAAATTCAGTTTAGTGCCTGAGATGTGGAAGAATCCAAAATGTGATGGCACAAGGAGAAAACCATCTCAATAGCACACTGTGGAGCCACAATCTTTTCTGTGTATGTAGATTTCATACTGATGTGTGAAGATGAAAGACAAATGCCAAAGAAACTTGCTGTTTTACCTGACTTAGTTTTTTACAAAATTATAATAAAAGCTGTTACTTAAAAAGAAACACAGACAAATGCAAAAATGACAGATCCTGTATTTATAGACATGTTTGTTTATGACAGAAACATAACTTCAATATCATCTAGATCATGGATTTCAAATTAGAATTCAGCAATGAAATGGTGCATGTAGAAGTGTGTTAAAAATAGAAATAATGTTTTATCCTCTTTGCAGAAAGCTGAGGGGGGAGCTGATTCTTCTCTGTGAATACATTAAAGGGATAAACACCAGACTGGGAGAAGAACTCTTTTCAAACACTCCAAAGTGACTGAGGCTATATCTACACTACAAAATTAATACAGCCGCATGGTCATGACATCACTTGTGCGTGTCTATATTTGTGTCTGCAGTGCACGTACTCCCCAGGAGTGCTTGTATCGATTGTACTGTCAGTGTGGGGCATTATGGGAAGGCTCCCGGAAGCCAGTAACAGTACACATAAGCAATGCAGTGTCTACATTGACACAATGTATTGAGCTAACTACATTGACCTTGACTCTATGCCGCTCGTGAAGGTGGGGTTAGTAAGTACAAGCTGCCTTGTGCCAACGTAACTCTGTTGTGCAGACCAGCCCGAAGGAGTCCAAGGGCCCCTCTACAAGGGAAAATTGGCCAGCAGAAATATAGCAGAGTAATTATATTGGTTATAGCAATGCAGGCATAACTCCCCACATAAACACACTATTACAGCATAAAAGGGACTTCATTTTAGAATAATTACTCTGCTTCACTGTTACTCCAGAATAAAGAGTCTGCGTGGGCTCTTATGCCAGCATGGCTATATAGGGAGTAGGTTCTGGACCAGGTCCCCATTGAGCTTTCACAGTATTATATTACCACTGTAGTTCTGCAAATCACTTTTCTTATGTAGCAAGCAGGCCTGTCGAGAGAAATTTGGGCCACTGGGACATCATGTGCACTTGGGCCCAACTCCCTTCTATTTCACTCTATTTGCACAGACATTTGGGCCTCTAATGCAATTGTCCTACATTTCCCTCCTTCTTGTCAGATCTGTTATCAGGCCATTGGGCTCCTACAGCCCAATTTCTGGCATTGGAAATCGGGGGCCTAAATACTTTTGAGCTTCTGGGCCTACACACAGGGCCCTGGGTTCTTATTTTGGGCTGAATGTTAGGCAAATATTGATTAAATTACACTTAAAACCTTCCCATTTTTTTCCCAAACTCTCTTATTTTGTAGTGAATCACAGTACCCCAGTATGGCCATTTATTCTGCCATTTAATCCCACTTGTCTGTGAGAATCTCTCCTTTGCCTACAATAGACTCAGGGGGTTACCAGGTGGGTCCCTATAGGCTGTTACACACACATGCTGTGAATGTCTTGATTTTACCAAACTCCCCAGGGTTGCACTTTTCTAGGAGCTCTTTCCCAGAATGCCTTTTGAGGAGTTGCTGGGCCTTTGTATGTGCAGATACAAGCAATTACTGCTCTCAAGCAGCCATTTTGTAGCTGTGTGTCTGCTGAGCTGCTTCTCTTCCAACGGGTAAGTAATCTGAGCTCCTCTTGTACTTACTTTGTAATGGTTCTGGAAGGGGCAGAGTCTCAAACTTGAGTCCCTCCATGAATTTCATAGCAGCGATGTTTGTTCTTGTCTCAAATCCTTACAGCAACACACTCCTTCCAACTGAACCCTTTGTAGGTATCCTAACTCTTTGTATGAAACCTTCAATGCACAGAAACCCAAGCCAGTTTGAAAGATTTGGCTGCCAAAATGTGTTCATTATAGATCCATGCTGCTAACCTCCATCTTTTTTTACACACTAGATAGTGATTTTTTTTAAAAAAAAGTTTGGTATCTCAGCTACTTTTGAGCCATCATTCATTTATTCCCCTCTTTCGTTTGTTAATGAATGCACATACTTCCTCTCTAATGCTACTTTCCCCCTTGACAAACTTTTAAATGGACATCTTAACCCCTGTAGTTTAGCATCAACTCATTTCTGTTAGTGGTGAAAGATCAAGTTACAACACGTAAACTGAGCATTTCTTTCATGATGGTTTAGACAGATGTTCAAAAATATCATGCCCAAGAATAACCTAGAAATCATGCAGCCTGGGTGCTGGCCCTGTATATAACGGAAACCACTTCAAGTCAGGGGGTGCTGCACCAGCAGCACCCTTAGTTCTAGCACCTAGAACTTTTTTTTTAATATAAAACAAAGTTATAAAACCATAGACAGCCTACAAAAAAGATTCCAAAACCTTTTTTAAAAGGCTACGTATCTGACTGAAAATAGTTCTTAGACCAAGAGCATTTGTTATATTGTTTGACATCAATATGTCAAAATCATACTAATTCATGTGAGAGATGCCATGTCAGGTACTGTTAGGAAGGTTGTAATATGCTAAGTAAGATGATAATACTTAGGTTCATCTGTGATGTGTGAAATGGAAGTTATAGATATGTTTGAGATATCTGTATTTCAAATGGTGCTGTCTGGGAGACCCAGCCAGAGATTGGGTGCACACCAGAGGAACTATACAAGCCTGCAACTCCACAATTCTTCTAGAAACCTGCTGTATATGGACTTTCAATCATTTGTATGTATCTGATTGCTCTGATCCTTTAACATTTCTTATGGTTTGTGTCTTTCTTTTTACAATAAACCTTTAGTTTTACTTATTAACAGATTGGCTGACAGCGAGGTATTTTAGATAAGATCCAAACTCATATTGATCTGGTGCTGTGACTGACCCCTTGGGGTCAGAGGGAACCTATTTAGTAAAGAGCATAGAGTTTAAATAACTGGTCTCTTTAGTGGACCTAGTGCTGATTTGGGAGCCAGAAGCTGAAATGCAGTAAAAGGGGCTGTGTGTATTTGTATACTGCCTTCTGTGGGGATTCAGAAGTGCAGTTTGTGGCTGGTTGGGAAGTCTGGCTTCAGTGCCACCCACCAGTGCTGAGAGAATCTGCTTCCTTTTTACAGCCTGCCCTGACCTTGCCATTTTCAGGAGGCTATCCTGTGCACGAGATGGGTCACATACATAAAGGTTGTTTACTGATGACATAAATATAACTTGTCTGTATGTAGTTGAATATATCTGAGTGCATGTTGCATTGTTAGGCTTTGTCTACACTAGCAAGTTTGTTGGTAAAACTTTTAGCATATAAAAGTGAGTTTCTTACTCTGTTTCTACATATGGGTGTGCATGATTCTCTGTGTGTTTAACTGCATATTTGTGTTAGAGCGCATGGTTGTGTGAGGATGTTGGGATATAGTTCCTGGGGATCCCTAGGGTAAGGAAGGATGGCAGCCTGATATCAGTTTTCTACCTGTAGTGGTACAAAATCTGTCAGTAAACTAGGCCTAATGAGTGTTTCTTTTCTAACTCCCCTGAGTTCTTTAAACTCCAGAGGCAACTGCCTCTGCATTGTCTGGAGGGGAACAATAGCTCTGACTTTATTCAGCCACATCAAAGGAGTGTGAAACTGAACTGTTGATTAATCCACCTCAATGGGGTGTTAACTCCCTCTCAGGGAGCTCCTTCAATCACTCAGGGAAAGACTCAAATCCATGAGAATTGGATGCAGTTTAGAGACTGAGATGGGAAAAAGCAGTTAAGACTCCAAAATTTGATGCCACAAATACAAACCCATCTCAATAACACAATTTTGAAGCAAAGACTTTCCTGTTTAAGGAAGATTTCATGTAGAAGCAGTCTTGCATGTGTGTTTCTCAAGGTGAAAGCCAAATACCAAATAAACCAGAAGTTTTCACTGACTTATTTTACTAAAAAATGATAAATGACACTCTTTTTACTTCATCCTACATGATCCTACATGATCCTTTATTTATAGACAGGTTGTTTGTTTATGACATAAATGTAACTTGAAAATCGTGATTTTTAAATACAAGCTCAGCAATGAAACAATCCAAATACATGTGTGTGTAAAAAAAAAAAAAAAAAAAATTAAATAATAATAATAACAATGTTTTAAAATCTTCCTCTAAACATCTTGTCATGCTGGGTAAATGGGGGGGGGGGAGAGCATTTGTCATATTAATTAACTTCAGTATGTCAAAATCATAATAATTCATGGGAGGTATGCCATGTCAGGTACTGTTAGAATGGCTATAAAGTGCTAAGTAAGATGATGATGTTTATATTAATGTGTTATGTGTGTAGTGGAAGTTTAGGGACATATCTGATGTACCTGTATTTCAAATTGTGCTGGCTGGGATACACCCCAGACAGAGAGGTAGCAGGACAATAGCCTGCTTAATGGCCCATCAAAACCTTTACAGAAGCAAAGGGCCCAGGAAGAAACTAAAGACATGCCTGAAGAGTTACCAGGATTGGCCCATGTGACTCTGGACTCCATTTTAGCTCCTGTAAGTTTCCACAGGCCGCATGGCCAGAGACAGAGAGTATATAAGATCAAACCACAGAAACCATTTTGCCTTCTATCCTGAGCTTCAGCCACCTACCTACCTCTGGATCAAGTCATGTGAAACTGAAGCTGTGTAACAAAGGACTGACGCCCATCCAGGTACTGGATGTACACCAGAGGAGACTATACAAGCCTGCAACTCCACATTTCTTCTAGAAACCTGATGTATCTGGACTTTCAATCATTTGTATGTATCTGATTTGCTTTGACCCTTTAACATTTCTCTTATGGTTTCTTTCTTTCTTTTTACAATAAACCTTTAATTTTTGTTACTAAAGGATTGGCTGGCAGCATTGTATTTTAGATAAGATCCAAACTGCATTGATCTGGTGCTGTGGCTGACCCCTTGGGGTCAGAGAGAACCTTTTTAGTAAACAGCATAGCGTTAAAACAACTGGTCTCTTTACTGGACCTAGTGCTGATTTGGGAGCCTGGAGCTGAAATGCAGTAAAGGGGCCTGTGTGCTTTTGTATATTGGCTTCTGTGAGGATTCAGAAGCGCAGTTTGTGGCTGGTTGGGAATCCTGGCTTCAGTGCCACCCACCAGTGCTGGGAGAATCTGCTCTCCGTTTGCAGCCTGCCCTGACCTTGGCTACCCTGGGCACGGACGGGTCACACATCTCACCACTAGACAGGAAATATGAACCGATTATTGAACCTTGCAGAAATATGACCTGACTATTAATTCCCAGATGGAAAACAGTGGCCCAGAGAAGGAAATTAACTTGTCCAAGATCACACAAAGAACCAGTGTCATGAGTCGTGAGCCCAAGTACTATGCTGTACACCCCACACTCCTTCCAGGACCGGGAATATAACCCAGGATTCCTAATTCCCAGCCCTTCCATTCAAACAAATTAAACCCCACCCAGAGCCAGAAATAAAACTCTGGACTTTTGGCTCCCAGCCCCCCTCCATCTAACCAGTAGAGCCTACTCCCCTCCCAGAACCAGTGATAGAACCCAACTCCTAGCTCCCAGTCTCCTCTGCTCTAACCCACTAGACCCCACTCCTCTCCCAGAGCTGGGGTTAGTACCCAGGAGTCCTGGTTCCCAACCCTCCTTCATTCTAACCACTAGACATCACTGCCCTCCCAGAGCTGGAATAGAACTCAGGAGTCATAATGCCTGGTCCTAATTTTAGTTCCTGGTCCCACCCAATTACACAGATCCAGGAACAGAATCCAAACCAAGCTGTGTTTTCTTATTTAGCAACTCAACGAATGCTTGTTTCTGTGTCAGTGTGTGGTTCGCGGTGTTTAGTGGGTGAGCGTGTTTGTGTCTTTCTGCTTGTGTGCCTGTTTATGTGTTTAGTGCGACTGAATGCGCGCGCGCGTGTGTGTGTGTGTGTGTCTTTTAAACCTAGCTTATGCAGGTCTCACTTGCTCTGAGTGGGCCCCAGTAGTCCAGGATAAGGGAAGATATGAGCTGTGTAAAAACAAGTTCAAGAAATAATTGGGTAAGCAGCAATGGCTAAGATCATATGGAAGGAGGCGTAGCATACAGGGAGGAAACAAAAAAAATACAATAAAGGAATAACTAAATATGCTCCGTGCAAGTGGCGCATTAACAGAGCATGATATAAACAGGGACTGGTCCTAAAATAAAGTGCATGAAATGATGTAGACTGAAAGACTCGCGCATCAGTATTGGGTTACATTTGTAAAGAAGTGGTATACCCCACATCCATGCCCTACACATGAGTCTGATCAGTTCTATGCAGTGTTAGTGTTATGCCACTAGAGAAACCTGAGTGTCAAGTCTGAATTTCGGCTGAGTTTTGGGAACCCGCAAGGATAAAGGCTCAAGAGAAATTCCTTCAGCCTACACACAAAGTCCCACCTTTTAAATTAAAAGTGTGATTTTTAAACTAGTTTAGATCAGTGGTTCTCAAACAGGGGTACGTGTACCCCTTGGAGTACACAGAGATCTTCCAGTAGGTACATCAACTCATCTAGATATTTGCAACTGGCTACATAAAAAGCACTAGTGAAGTCAGTACAAACTAAACTTTCATACAGACAGTGACTTGTTTATACTGCTCCATATACTAGACACTCAAATGCAAGTACAATATTTATATTCCAATTGATTTATTTTATAATCATATGGTAAAAATGAGAAAGGAAGCAATTTCTCAGTAATAGCGCGCTGTGACACTTTTGTATTTTTATGATTTTGTAAGCAAGTAGTTTTTAAGTGAGGTGAGCCTTGGGGGTACACAAGGCAAATCAGACTCCTGAAGGGGGTACAGTAGTCTAGAAAGGTTGAGAGCCACTGGGTTAGATCCTGCAGGGATCAGTTCTGTGTCCAGTTCTGTTCAATATCTTCATCAATGATTTAGATAATGGCATAGTGAATACACTTATAAAGTTTGTGGACGATATCAAGCTGGGAGGGGTTGCAAGTGTTTTGGAGGATAAGATTAACATTCAAAATCATCTGGACAACCTGAAGAAATGGTCTGAAGTAAATAGGATGACCTTCAGTAAGGACAAATGCAAAGAACTCCACTTCGGAAGGAACAATCAATTGCACACATTCAAAATGGGAAATGACCGCCTAGGAAGGAGTACTGTGGAAAGGGATCTAGAGGGTCATAGTGGATCACAAGTTAAATATGAGTCAACAGTGTAACACTATTGCAAAAAAAGTAAACATGATTCTGGGATGTATGAGCAGGAGTGCTGTAAGCAAGACAGGAGAAGTAATTTTTCCGCTCCACTCTATGCTGATTAGGCCTCAGCTGGAGTATTGTGTCCCGTTCTAGGCGCATTTCAGGAAAGATGTGGACAAACTGGAGAAAGTCTAGAGAAGAACATCAAAAATGGTTAAAGGTCTAGAAAACGTGACCTAGGAGGGAAGTTTGAAAAAACTGTGTTTGTTTAGTCTGGAGAAGAGGAGACTGAGAGGGGAGATAACAGTTTTCAAGATCATAAAAGGTTGTTACAAGGAGGAGAGAGAGAAATTGTTCTTAACCTCTGAGTCTAGGCAAAGAAGCAATGGGCTTAAACTGCAGAAAGGGAGGTTTAAGTTGGACATTAGGAAAAACTTCCTGACTGTCAGGGTAGTTAAGCACTGGTATAAATTGCCTAGGGAGGTTGCAGAATCTCCATCATTGGAGATTTTTAAGAGCCTGTTAGATAAACACCTGTCAGGGCTGATCTAGATAATACTTAGTCCTGCCTTGAGTGCAGGGGACTGGACTAGATGACCCAATGAGGTCCCTTCCAGTCCTAGGATGCTATGATTCTAGTTCACTGCGTGAATTTTCCTCCAGGAACAGTATCCAAACAGGGCAGCCCTTTCTTACTTAGACACTTGAGAGAGCATGTGTGTGTGTTTGTTTGGGAGCTGTTGGTTGGCTATTGAGTGCCTCTCTGTATGTTATATATTTCTATATGAGAGCGTATGTACCCTTTGGACATTCATTGTGTAATGTGTGTTTGTGGCCTCTCTCTTTCTTTGATTGCATGTGTAAGTTAGTTTGTTTTGTTCTGTGTTTCTACATGTGGGAGTGTCTGAGTCTCTGTGTATTTGACTGAGTATTTGTACATGAGGCACAATTGTGTGTGGTTATTTGGAGAGAGTTCCTGGTGATCTCTGGGGCGAGGACGTCAGTTCCCTATGTGTACTGGTACAAAATCTGTGAGTAGATTCACCTTCTCTTTTCTAACTCCACTAGGGTCTTTAACCACCAGAGGCACTTGCCACATGCTCTTCATTGCCTGATGGAGAACAATAGCTCTGTCTCTATCCAGCCATATCAAAGGAGTGTGAAATTGAACTGCTGATTAATCCACTTCAATGGGGTGTTAACTCCCTCTCAGCCAGCACCTTCAATCACTGGGGGATGGACTCAAATCCATGTTAAAATTAGATGCAATTTAGAGTCTGGGGCGGGTAAAAAAGGTTAAGATTCCAAAATGTGATGCCACAGGGATGAATCCATCTGAACAGCACAATTCTGAGCCAAAGTCTTTCCTGTATATGGGAGGTTTCATGTAGAAATATTTTTGAATATATGTCTGTGAAGGTGAAATCCAAATGCCAAATAATCAGTTTTCACTGACTTACTTTTCCAAATAATGATAAATGACATTATTTTTACTTTAAAAGAAATACAGACAACTTCCTACATGACAGATCCTGTATTTATAACAGGTTTTTATTTGACATAAACACAATTTGAAAATCCTTGTGGATTTTAAATACAAGTTCAGCAATGAAACTATCCAAATAAAATTGTGTGTGTTAAAAAACGATGATGTTTTTAAATCTTGCTCCGAACATCTCACCTTACAAACCCCACAGAAATGTTACTGATTATTAAACTTTGCAGGAATCTGATCTGACTATTAATTCCATATGAGGTTGCTCTGTACATATTATTATCCATCTATTTTCCAGATGGAAAACTGGTGCAGAGAAGGAAAGTCACTTGACCAAGGTCATACAAAGAACAAGTGGCATAACTGGAATTAGAACCCCGGCATCCTGATTCCTATGCTCTAACCCAGCAGTTCTCTAACTGTGGGTCAGGACCCCAAAATGGGCTGTGACTCCATTTTAATGGGGTTGCCAGGGTGAGTGTTAAACTCACTGAGGCCTGGGGCTGAAGCCAAAGCCTGCGCTCCGCCACTCCGGGCTGAAGCTGGAACCTCAGGGCTTCAGCCTGGGGTGGCAGGGCTCAAACTCAGGCTCCACCTTCTGCATTCCCCCCACCTCAGACCATTTGGGGTCAGGTTGTAATTTTTATTGTCAGAAGGGGGTCATAGTGCAATGAAGTTTGAGAGCTACTGAGCAAGACGCACCTGCCCAACACTGAAGACAGAGGATTCTCCTTCCTACCCCAGAGCACCAGTCCACTCCAACTGGTATCTCATCTCCAGTTGTGACTGATCTCTGATGCTTCGCATGAAGGTGGGTAAACCACCCCCCCGATGGGGGGGGGATCCTTCCTGACCCCACATGAGGCCCTGAAGCATGAGATTGGATTGGTCATCATTAGATTTGAATTTTCATCGGTAAATATAGATAAATCTCCATTTCAAGGTACACACACCAACCAACCAAAATTTTTTTTCCATCAATAATAATCAAAATGTACAGATAAGCAACATAAGGAAATGTCTGCATGAGACCTTAGTTTGATGTAAGGCGATCGACTTTGAATATTTTGACATGTGCTGTGGATAATTTCTATTTTAACTCCTGTGGAGCATTAGCTTTTTGAATCTGAGCATCTTCTGTCATGAAATAGTTATTGTTCTGAGCCCCTCTTGTTCAGTGCCCTCCATAATTTCCCATAACTGTGAAAATTTAAATCTATAAATATTGGGGGGAAAGCTTAAAAATAGACATCTTTTGAAATTACACAAATTAAAAGTCAGATTCTACCACGTCGAGTCATTATGATACGGGTGCAAGAGTTAAGAGAAATGTAGGCAATTCTCTTCTCCCCATTGGCTATTAAAGAAGGGGATGAATCGAGGGGCGGGATGAGCCCAGTGTCAACATCTCCCTGTCCCCTAGGGAGCTCATGTTTTCAGAGAGGGATATTTTAGCCTTATGGCATGTTTCAGAGCTGCCTTCACCTCCTTGTTCCTCAGGCAGTATATTATGGGGTTCAGCATGGGTGTGACGACATTGTAGAGCACAGAAGCCAGGGTGTCGATGTACAAGGGGTGTCTGGAGCTGGGCTGGTTATAATTGAACGTGCACGTGGTGTAGAACAAGGTGACCACGGCAAGGTGGGAGGTGCAGGTGGAGAAGGCCTTCCGCTGGGCCTGGGCTGAGCGGATCTGCAGGACGGCTCTGATGATGGCCCCATACGAGACCACGATGCAGAGGAAGGGGCTGGCGCCTAGTAGCATGGTCACGGCCAACAGTACCACCCTGTTGAGGGAGGTGTCCGAGCAGGAGAGCTTCAGAAGCTGGGGGACGTCACAGAACAGATGGGCGATGTGGCGGGAAGCACAGAAGGGCAGGACAGAGGTGAGGCCTGTGTGCAGGGCCGAGTTGAAGACGCCACAGATCCAGGAGGCCACTGCCAGCCACAGGCAGGTCCTTCTGCCCATGAGGGCGGCATAGCGCAGCGGGTGGCAAATGGCCAGGTAGCGGTCGTAGGCCATGACAGTGAGGAGGATGCATTCAACCCCCACGAAAGTGATGAGGAAGTAGAGCTGAGCAAAGCAGGCCGGGAAGGAAATGGCCTTCTCCTCTTCCAGGAGGTTCTTGAGCATCTGGGGCAGTGTGACCGAGATGTAGCAGATGTCTAGGAAGGATAAGTGCTGGAGGAAATAGTACATGGGGGTCTGGAGGCCGGAGTCTAGCCAGACAACAGTCAGTATCAGCCCATTGCCAACCAGAGCTGTGAGATACACCGCCAGGAATACCACAAAGATCAATTTGTGCTGTTCTGGGAAGGTAGAGAAGCCCAGGAACACAAAGCTCAGCTCAGCTGTTTGATTCCCCATCTTCCGCCAGGCCGCATCTGCAAAGGAAGATGAGGAACGGTTCATATAACGCCTCGCTTCACGAAACCAAGTAGATCTTCCAAAAACAACGAGTGACTTTGGGTGACCACCTTGAGACACCTTTCAAAGGGCATTGATTTTTCAGAAAGTGCTGAGCACCCACCTTCTGAAAAGTAGCCCTTCAGTGGCATCTCAAGTCGTGTTCCCAAAATCACCAGTCACTTAGCAAAGTGAAGGCTAAGAGTAAAGCTCTTTGGATCCTACTTTTTCCCCTATGGAAAATTTCGAGAAAAATAACCCCAAAAAAGTCCAGTTGAAAATGTTGTTCAAAGACTGACACTTTCCCACAAAAAGATCGCCATTTGAATTTTGACAAAACTGCATTTTCCAAAGGAAAACTGCTCAGCCGAAAAATGTGGTGTGTTGATAATTCAAAATGTTTCATTTCAATAAATCCAAACAATTTCATTCTGATAATGTTGAAACATTCTGTTTCAAGTTTCTCTTCCCAGTTCATTTTATCTTGACTTTATTAATTATATTATTCTATGCGAAATATTAAAATATTATATTATAAAGTTTCAACATTATTGAAACAAAACATTTTGATGGTTCCAAACTGGAACTCTTTAGTATTTTCTTTCCATGGGAAACTTCAAATTTTGGCTTTTTCTACAGATCCAGAACAAAATTTTTGTTTAAAATTTCAGAATTTCCCATGCAATGGAAATTCCTGTTTCCAATCAGCTTTACTCATCACACAGTAAAAACTAGCCATTGCCTTTTAATGAATCAGTCCTTTGATCCATGAATGACATCAAAGGCACGGCACATCAGCAAAGTGGACAAATCAGAGAAAGTCCAGAGGAGAGAAACAAAAATGATGAAAGGTCTTATTGGAAACATGACCTATGAGGGACGATTGAAAAAACTGGGTTTGTTTAGTCTGGAGAAGAGAAGAATGAGAGGAGACATAACAATTTTCAAGTACATAAGAGGTTGTTACAAAGAGGAGAGAGAAAAATTGTTCTTAACCTCTGCAGACAGGACAAGAAGAAATGGACTTACATTGCAGCAACGGAGGTTTAGTTTGGACCTTAGGAAAAACTTCCTAACTGTCAGGGTAGTTAAGCACTGGAATGAATTGCTTAGGGAGGTTGTGGAGTCTCCATCACTGGAGGTGGACAAACACCTGTCAGGGATGGACTAGATAATACTTAGTCCTGCCTCAGTGCACCTAACGAGGTCCCTCCCAGGGACACATTTCTATGATTCTATAGAAGACTCTGCCACTCCCACCACTTCTTCCCTGCTACCGAGGGTGGAATGCGGAGCGACATCCCAGCAGACGATGATCTTCATCTGTCTGATGTAGATATAGAGCAACAACTATCAGTTTACATTTAGGAGGATAAGCCAGGTCACATGGTGATGCTCACAGTGAAATGCTCCTGCTTCTCTAGAAATGATCCCCCGCCCCCCTCTCTCTCTCTCTTCCTGCCATTCACTTCTCCTTCCACCCCCCTCGCTGAAGAAAGTAGAAGGAGAGAGACCCTCACCATTTTACAAATTCTCTCAAAGGAAGCACTCCGATTTATCCAGCCAATCTAGCCATCCAGCTCCTGTTGCAGTCTCACTGCTGGGATTTTTACTACATGAAGGGACATCTTCTAGAGAGGTTTGGCCCAGCTGATTTGAAATCCGGTCTGAGCCATAGAATGGAGCCAGGTTTTTACACGCCTTGGTGCATTTATACTGAACCAGGCAGAGAATATGGAATAGATAGCGGGGAAAACAGAACAGCCGCTAACCTCATTGCATTCACAGCTAATGTAACCGATTCCTCACCCTGGGCTCCTCCACAACACTATCCTTTCCCCCAGAGATTCAGTCATGGACACAACACCCCCCCACCTGCCAGTTGGGAGCAGGGAGAAAATATGGTCATTGGTTTTGTAACGGGAGAAGCTCAGATCAGAGCCGGTTGGAAATTTTTCACTGAAACTTTTTTTTCCAGCAAAAAAGTGTCTTTTTTTGGTCACAATCAAAATGTTTCCAGAAAGTGTCAATTTTGCTGAAATTTTGTTTAGGGGGAAAAAAAAAACAACCCCTAAATGAAACGTTTTGATCATATTGAAATGTCCCTCTTTTGACACTTTCAGAAGGAAACGTTATGGCTTTTCCTTTCAAGATGACTTTTTTGAAAATGAAATGAATTGTTTTTCACAGAAAACAAACGCTAACCAGTCTTGAAAGGTCGAAACGGTAACGATATGTTTGTAATTTTATCAGAAGGATTTGATGAACCTGAAATGCATTTACAGAGGAATTCCAGTTCACAGCAAATTTTAAAATGTGATGGGTTTCTGTTCCACTTTGGAACAGAAAACATTCTGGATCTGGGAGTGAGGGGAAAAAGGAGAGGGGGGTGTTGTATAGGGATGGGTAGATAGGTGGAATTAAAGCAACTCAGAGAACCAGGAAAATGCTCCTAACTAAAGGTCCCCGTCCCCTCTGAGACACTCACACAGAAGGAGCAGTAGCAATGCAGAGCAGAATTGTTATTGGAAGAACAAAACCTAGGGTGAGACTCTGTCTCCAGCAGACCTTCTTCAGCATGTATCTGGCAGGGTCAGATGCCCGGAGCACCAGTGCAGGCAGCACACGGCATCATTATCTTTTCCACCATGGGCTTGGAAAGAATTATCTGCTCATAAGGGAGCAACGAGCTGCAGAGAGAGAGATGAAGCAGCAGGGACGAGGGGCTTACCCATGTGTGCGTGTGCCTGTCTCTGCTCAGGGACTTAGATGGGCCCCATTGCAGTGTCTGAACCCCTGGCAGTCTTTTCTCACTACGGTGAGGTAGGGCAGTGCTGTTATCTCCATTGGACCGATGGGGAAACTGAGGCACTCTGAAGCTAAGGGATTGTCTAAGAGCCCAGAAGAAACCTGTAACAAAGCAAGGAGTTGAACTGGTGTCTGCCAATTACTGGGCTAGGGCCCTAACCACTCCACCAGTCTTTCTGTATAGGTGTGCATGGGTGTGCTAGGTTTCGTCCCCCGGTTTCTGAAGCAGCGGGTGCCAGCCATTGTTGGAGACAAGATCCCAGGTCAGATGGGGCCCTGAGCAGATCTAGTCTGCGATTCCTACACTCTGCTATAATAACATGGCTAAGTGGCATCAGGTAACAAACTGAACAGTCAGCTCTCCCTGGCCGGTCTCTACACACACCAGCTCCAGGAGATCTGAAGCTGCCAATCAGAAGGTAACTAAGAGAAACCTGCTGTTGCATCAGCAGCCCATGGAAGATGATGGGATGCAAAACCAGCTGGATACAGTGTATGCCACAGACCTACACTGGTCAAAAGGGGGCTGGTTCTGACCTACAGGCTGTCTCCACCGCTGGCATCGCTGCGTCTAGGAAAGATGCGAAGGAGTTTTACCTGATGTGCATGAGAAGGAAGGAGCATCAAACCAGAATCCATGTATCCTGGCCCTGGGTGCAGAACGTCATTTGCGACATGCACTGTAATGATGCTCTTATAAGATTGTCGTGTCTCCAGCACTCATCGTTGGCAGTGCAAAGGTGTCCCCAGAGGTGAACAGGGCAGAGCTGTAGTTGGTGTAACTCACTGTTGCTCCCCTGGAGTGACATTCGTTTACACCAGCTAAGGATCTGGCCCTGATAACGCAAGGGGGAGAATTGAGAAGGTGTTGGGCACCTTTCCTCTCTCCGTGGCACTGGGCGGATAATGAACCAAGTTACAACAAGCCAATTAATGGGAAGGTCTCTCGTGGGCTGGAACACTCCGAGCTCGTTAAGTTCCATGGACCGTGGGTCCCGTGGGGCGAACCCGCCCCTACAGAGCCACCTCCTCAGCCTCAAACCCCACGGCGGATGCGTTTAGGCCCGTCGCTGGCACACCCGAGCCGCCAGTGAGACCGGCCCGCGATGACATGCCGGACAGGGGGGACACACGGGTGGAAGGTGTCCCGGGTGCCTTGGGCCTTCCACTACTAGAACAAGAGATGCAGGGGCCTATGCCTGGTGCTGAGGGGCCCTGAAAGGAGCCCTCACCATCCCTAGCCCAAGAAGAAGTCCCCCCTGCCCCTGTGATGCTCACTCTCAATAGGCAAGGCAGGGCTCTAAGGCCAGCGAACAGGTTAATTTTGATGCGCCTGTGTTGGCCGAAGCTTGTTTTTGAGAAATACATGAAAGAACAGAGCCAAAAACACGCCCCTCCCCCCCCCTTCCTACCAAAAGGCACTTCAGCCTGACACCCTGGAACTTTAATCATAGAATATTGGAGTTGGAAGGGACCTCAGGAGGTATCTAGTCCAACCCCCTGCTCAAAGCAGGACTAACCTCAGCTATATCATCCCAGCCAGGGCTTTGTCAAGCCGCAGCTTAAAAACCTCTAAGGATGGAGATTCCACCACCTCCCTAGGTAACCCATTCCAGTGCTTCACCACCCTCCTAGGGAAAAACTTTTTCCGAATGTCCAACCTAGACCTCCCCCCCTTCAACTTGAGAGCATTGCTCCTACTTCTGTCATCTGCCACCACCGAGAACAGCCTAGCTCCATCCTCCCTGGAACCCCCTTTCAGGTAGTTAAAGGCTGCTATCAAATCCCCTCATTCTTCTCTTCTGTAGAGTGAACAAGCCCAGTTCCTTCAGCCTCTCCTCATAAGTCCTGTGCTCCAGCCCCCTCATCATTTTTGTTGCCCTCCGCTGGACTCTCTCTAACTTCTCCACATCCTTGTTGTAGTGGGGGGCCCAAAACTGGACACAATACTCCAAGTGCGGCCTCACCAATGCCGAAAGTTAATAATCAAAAGTTAAAACCTCAGCTGACTCTGATTGTTTTACCCTTTGAAATGTTCACTGACTTTCTCTGAGTCTGTCTGTTTTCAAACCATTTTTTCTGTTAATTTTACTCACTTTCAATATATTTGTAAGTATAAAAAGCCACACTGGGAAATGTAAGATCTCTACTTTCAATTGTAAAAGACACTGGCAAAAATGAAATAATGTTTTGCTTTAAAAATAATCTGTAAATTCTTCAGCTAGGAGTTGGGCCTGAGTGATTGAAGTGTGAATGGACGAGCAATTGAACTGGGTGTAGACAGGGAGAGTGATTGAACAATTGGTCTCAGTGAGGGATATGGAAACAGACATGAAGAAAACACCAGCCTCACCTAAAATGCTTGAGGAAAGAAGAAAGGAGCGAAGATGATCAACTGGCCAAAAAGGAACCCACCCTGATAACTTTGGAGCCTGCCCATTTCAAAGGACAAAATCTGATCAGGCTTGCAAGAATGTGGGTGATTAAAGATCACAACAAAAATGCAGTTACAGCATGACAGAGCAAAACCCACAGACTGACATGGGGTCTTTTCTCTATAAAATGGGACAAGAAGATGAAGGCTGGAGGTTCGGGTCTACATCACCAACCAGCCAAGAGCACCAGTGCGCATTGGCAGAACCTTGCCCCTCACCCTCATGCTACAGTCACCTGGTCAGTGACTACCACGAGCTCCAAAAGGCTGGTAACTATAACATCTGTAAGACCCCTATGTGTGTGTGTCTGTCTCCCTGTCTGTGTATGTCTGTCAATGTGTGTGAGTGTGAATGAAAGCACCAATGGAAACATGTCTCTGTAATTGTAGTATTGATACAGTGTTAGTGCTGTTTTCCTAGTGTTACATTGTTAATACTATTTCACTACCTAAAGCACAATATCGATGTCGTTACAGGGTTGATACTTTTCTTTTCTTGGATACTATTTACCAAGTTTCTGTGTTCACAATAAATGTTGTTTGTTGCCTTATCCCCTGAAAAGATCTTGTGATATTTGTTGTTTGGGTAACACCTGGGGGGGTTAGCAAAGAACCGATCCACTTAGCTCTCAGGCCTGTGGAAGTCATAGTAGGTTTCCTCAGGCTCTTTAGAAGGAACGGGTGGATTTGGTGTAATGTTACTGGGGGTAGGGGCACTAAAGGTATTACCCGGGTTGCATGGCTCAAGGGAGCAGAACCGTGCCTGGCAAACCCTGACTGAGGGACTCCCCCTCAACTAAACTAAACTGCGCCCATGGGTGCCAAAGCCCAGTGGAGTTGAAGGAGGGTGGGGACGAGTATTTGTACCTGGTGGCGTGGGCCCTGACCTTTCTTTCCTCTACTGTGTAATAAAAAAGCTGTTTAACTCGCAAGGGAGAGTCTCTTGTTGCAGACCAACGGAGCTGAAATCACTGCTAAGCAGGTCTGCTACAAGAGACTGCCCGGCCTGCACGTGCAGTGAGGTTCCCGCACTAACAGCTCGAATCCCTGAGAGCTGTGTTAAGTGGTGGTGCCTCAAGACATCCCAAAGGGTGCATTGCTAAGCGGCCAGGGCGACCGGCGGAGTGGCGACTGGCCAGGGGAGCGAAGCAGCCGGCGGGGCGGCCAGTGGGGTGGTGACCAGTAGGCAGGATGGCCAGCAGAATGGCTGGCGGAGCGGAGCAGCCGGCAAAGCGGCCGGTGGCCAGAAGCAGAGTATTGGGTTGCTGGATTTAAGAACCTGAGGCAAAGGGACACTGCTCAGCGTACTCTGGGCTGGGTATTTTGTTCATGGGTTTATGCTTATGAATCCTGCTTCCAGCGTTCTCCCAAGTGAATGCCAGGTTACTTTCCTCCTTTGTATTAAAAGTTCCTTTTCTAGACTCGGACTCTGAGCTTGCGAGAAGGGATGTCTGGCCTCTTAGAGATGCCCAAGAGGTGGTCTGTAATTATCCCAGGTTACTGGGTGGGCACTCGAGTTGGTTCTGTGTTGTATTGTTGAACAGGGACCCTTAGATATTGAACCTAACCTTTTTTTTGCTCCCGACTTCCAACCATTGAGCTCACACTGCCTTTTTCTGTTTGATTAAAGAGCTGTCTGCTATCAGAAAGTCCTTCCCCATGCCTGTGCTTGTGTATACTCTGATGAAGTCCACTCTGAACTCTCATTTGGAGAAACGAAATAGATGGAGCTTCTTGATTCTCTCTCACTAAAAGGCTGGTTTTCCAGACCTTGTAGCTCTTTTCTGAGCCAATGTTTCAACGTCCTTTTTGAAGAAAGGACCCCAGAACTGGACATAATGTCCGGGACAGATCTCACGAATGTTGCTTTAGTCACTGTTGTTTTTAATGACCCAATCAAAGCCATTGCAGTTAAATTAAAGGCTTGAGAGAGAGAGAGAGAATGCCACCAGAGCAAGTGAGAACAATTCTGTCATGGCAGGAAACTGGCATTAGCAATGCACTTAAATGAAAATATTCCATAATCCCCATGATCTGAACTGGACTCCTCTCTGGGCTATGAGATCTCTGCCCCTATGGCAAAACGGCTTCTGTATGAGTCATGCTGACCTCTGATGCTTCGATGCAGGCTTCAGCGTAGACTTTATGTGCATTCCAGTCACCATTCATCCTAGTGATTCTTCCATTGAGTAATACCAGGGTGTAATTCTCTGGCCTGCTATACAGGAGGTCAAACTAGATGAGCACAATGATCCCTTCTGGCCCTAGAATGTGTGAAGAACCCTACAATCCAAGAATGGTTTTTGGTGTGGTAGTTGATCGATTTTATATTTAAAGGTCACCTATAAAGGAGAAGGAAAACAAAACAGAAGTGGCTAATACCACGTTTGGGTTCTCTATGGTGGAGAAAAAGAGAGAAAGATAGGGTTTTAAAAATGATTTTTTGTTCCATTACAAACTCTGTTCCTCTCTAGGCAGGAATAAGGGCTGGATCCAATGTTTCCCATCCAGACTTTATTTTGATGGGAAATTAGGTTTTTGGCCAAACAAAAACTGTTCGCCTTGAGATTTGTTTTGATATTTCTTCAGAAGACACAAATTTTTGCCAAAAACCCAAAGCACTCAGCCCCATAGTTACAACCCTGAGCATTTTGGCTGAAAACTCAAACTTTTCGGTTTTCTCATGAAAAATCAAACAATTGTGAGGAATGCCAACACGTTCCATGAAGATTTGCATTGAGCTGAAAACCCAGTTTTCCATTTAAAAAAAAAATTGTGAAACGGATAAAGCTGCTGGAGCCAGAAGTTTCTCCTTTTAGCTCAAGCTACAGCAGCTTTCTTGAGTTCCCTGATTTAATCCCAAGTGGGGACCAATGATGGTCATTTAATGTTGTTGTTGTTGTTGTTTTTTAAAATTCCAATAGTCCCCAGGAGACCCAGTCATGACCAGAACCCCACTGTGCAAGGTGCTGTACAATATTTGTTAAGTGTGTTACGGTAGTGCCTAGGATTTGCAGTCATGGCCCCGTTGTGCTAAATGTTGTACAAACCCAGAGCAATGAGACAGTCCCAGCCCATAAAAAGCTGGACTAACTGGCTCTCCAGTTCTACCCAGTGTAGCAGTTCCTATGTTTCTAATCTCCCAGAATGTACTGCTGCCAGCTTGTGAGCTGGGAAGTGTGGCTTAGGTACCAGAGAGCATTGCAACTGAACTGGACTGGGACAATGCAGGGCAGACCTGCAAAGGTTTTAGCACTGATCAGCACGGCTTGAAATGGTTTCGGGGCACGGGTGGTGAAGGGGTCAGCCTGGTTGCAGTGCACTCAATGAACTGTCTCTGCGTAAGCTGACTCATTACCCCTGTCCAGTGCCAAGCAGTGCAGTTTTCCACTGCAGACAATGGCTTAGACGCTGCTCACTCCGCCTTGCACATCAGCTGCGAATTCCATCCTCCGTGTTCAACTCAAAAGTTGATAGCAGGCGCTCCGGCTAATTGCCTCTTTGGGATTTGAGCCCTGGAGAATCAGTTTGTGAATCGTCTCGTCATGCCTGAGATCGGGCACTTAGGATGTCGGTCAGGTGTATAAAGATCTCGAGAAAATGTAACTTTCTTCCAGTTTCAGCTGAGCTCCCTGATTCTCTGCGGTCTGAGAAACTGAATTAACCCTCTAAATAGAGATGCTAGAATGCCTCTCAGGCTTGTCTCCTCTGATCTAACAGGGGACACTTGCCATGTAATTTCCTTATCCAGCCATTCTCTGTCCTTCCACTTCCAATGTGCATGCTACCTAGACAAGCCCAGGAGTTTGGGTCCTTGTCAAAGACTTGCAGAAGGCACTGAAATTTTCATACACATATGCGATCTGGGATAGAGGTTATGTTCTATGGAGAATCCTTCTGCTGATGTGATCAGCCAAAATTAATACAATCAGCAATAGAAATATTTTTTGGTACTTAAAAAAATAATCTTTAGCTTTAACCCCCCAAAACCAAAGGTGTTCCAAGCACCTTACTTCACTGGAGATGAATTGTTCCAAGGACTAATATCCCTGAATTGATGCAATATTGTCTGGCTTTCACATCTGAAAAGATAACAACTCTTTAGACTTCTTACTTTCAAGCCAGCTGTAACTGGCACCAAGTCCCAGAAAACCGAAAAAAAAATCATCTTTTCCTGTCAAAGTTTTCTCGGGACTCTTCCCTGTGATTCCACAGGATGCAAATTCCTGGGAAGGGCTTCTGCCGATCTCCTGGCTGCAGTTAATCCCGGGACTATGGAATGAGGTGAGTCACTGGAATTTTTCCTTTGCTTCATGTGCAGAGCCGCCCCTTTTTGACCCCTTCTGTATATTTTTATTCTGGTTTTCATATTTCTGTTCCTATGTAGATTGGAAAGGCATTTTGGTACACTTAACTGGAAATCAGTCTCACTATTGAATAACATACTATATTTAACAGAATGTCATGACAAATACCTTAAGGAAGTATAGATATAATATGTCATCATAGCTATCTTTATCAACCCTACTTGTGGTCTGATCAGTAGAATTATAGAATCATAGAAGCGTAGGATTGGAAGGGACCTCGATGGGTCCATCTAGTCCAGACCCCTGCATTCAAGGCAGGATTACATGCTTGTTCAATGAGGCCTATTTTTTTCTTCAATCCATGTTGGCTGCCATTAACGATGCTACCATCTACAATGTCTTTACTGGCGGCACAATTTGAGAATATGGATTTAGAGGCTCAATCCTGATCTACAATAACCTACGTGCGGGATGAGCTATCTGACAGTAGGAATTCTCTTCTGGCAGAAAAAGGCATCAAGAGATCCAACAGTTGGAAGCTGAAGCGAGGGAAAAGTCAGCCTTGAAATAAGACACAAATTGTTGAACCAGGAGCTGATTAACCAGTGGAACAATTCACTGAGGGACCTGCTGGATTTTCCGCCGCTTGAAGTCTTTAAATCAAGACCAGTGTAGCTTGGTCTGCTCTGGGTTTACCGCAAGGATGACCGGGGCAGTTCCCCGGCCTGTGTTATACAGGAGGTCAGACAACATGATCACAATGGTCCCTTCTAGCCTTAGAATCTTTGAAATTAGTTCTCCCGTGTGTTTTCACATACTGAAGCAGCTGCTGGGAACTTTTAATGCATGGGGGCAGGGTTCCCAGGGCAAGCTAGCGTGCTGCAGATTTACACACCAGCTCGTAGTACCCTAAGGCTGTGTTTACACTACAGCTGCTTCTGCAGCTGAGCCTCTGGAGTGCCTGAGAGCGAATGCTTCCTACTCAATGGAAGGGGTTTTTCTGACGACGTAGTTAATCCATCTCCGTCAGTGATACTAGTTTGCTGGAAGAATTCTTACATTGACACAGGTGTGTCTGCACTGGGGGTTAGATCGACCTAACCATCATAGAATCATAGAATATTAGAGTTGGAAGGGACCTCGGGTGGTCATCTAGTCCAGCCCACTGGAGGTATCAAAGGTGGGAAAACCTATGGGAATCTTAGGGAAAAATGAAAATGTCATTTAAATTTAATTAGTTTATTGTATAAGTTTAACAGTTTGTGAACATACAACAGAGAGAAGGGTTTTCACACCGTTTGGGAGGGAAATATGTTTTTTACTGCTGTCAAAGGTAAATAATGAGCATATAAATCATTTGACTTAATATTTTTGTCATAAATTATGATAAAGTTTTGCAATGAAATATCTGAAACATTTAAGTGGAATAAATAGTCGTGAATTATGCAAATAACGTTGTTTACCATTACTATCAGCATTCTCCTAAAGGTCAATGATAAAACAATGAAAGCCATCAACCTCCATTTGTTCTGTCTATGCACCAAAGCAACTGTTCAAAGGTCTAAAGATTAACGTTCCAAAGTAATTTTCTTTAAGCTTCTACTGTTTGTGAAGTTATGTACTATTCAGGTTTCATAAGTAGGGTTAAAAACAACCTTAATTTTAATAAGAAAAATATTTTGAGCGAGGATTTTAATATGTTATTGCTGTTTTTTTTTTTTTTTTCAAACAATCATGTCTGTGACTTTCTTAAGCTGTGTGATTAATTCCCTTCAGGGCACTGAATAAGCATCCATGAACTGTGTGTCCACAAAAGGGCAGAGGGCAGCATGCCCTTTGGATTGTTATGCCACATTGTACATTATTTTCTGCCTCCTTTCCCCATCGTCTCTATTTTTATTTTAGGGAAGCCATCCTACAGTGATTAGTGTCAGGGAAACTCAAAAGTTTCAGATACTTTTTCCCCATAATTTGGATACTTATCTGAAGCTCTTCCAAAATCTTTCATAACGTTGTCTCTCTCTTTTCCTCACCCATCCTTGCTTCCTAGAATTCTGGAAGCTAAAGTCTGTAACCAAAGAATCAGTCCATCTTCCTGGCTGATCCTCTTGGAATTAGCACACAGATCTGCTACTATCTGGTAAGAGGCTGCCCAGAATTAAATTTGATATTCCAGATAAGATCCTACCAGAGCCATATAAAAGACGGACTTCTATCTTCCTGTCCATGACTTGGCGTCTTTGTGTACACAGCCCAAAACAGCACGAGCCTTTCTTCTGCCACATTTCATTGCAAACTCACTTCTAATCTATTGTCAAAGATTAACAGGAGCAATACATATAACTGCTCCTCCACTTCCCAAGCTTCCCGTGCAGAGTCCAAGTCCGCAACAGTTTCCTCCTCCATATTATTCACCGTTTCTATCAAGCCCTTTCAGGGCACAATTCTTTTCACAGTCCTGAACACCATATCTAGGTCGAGCTAATTTTCAATGTTCACCAGCTAACTGAGAACTGAGGAGTTCATAGCATTGAAATTATCATAAATTGAACATCTCCAAATGACAGCAGGAGTGGTTTGTGAATTGCAGTATGGTGCTCTCTTCCTGTCTTTCAAGTCATTGCAAAACCATTTCCAATTAAGTGATGGCTTCAGACTGTGAAAAGATGTTGTATTTTTCATCAGTGTTACTTCTGTCATGTGATTGCTTTTTTATTTATTTTTTTTTAACCCCATCAGGAAAAGTGGTTTGTAAAATGGGTTGTTTGTAAGACTGATGCTTGTGAAATCGAGAATCTACTGTAATAATAACTACAGCTGTGCAAATCACGGATTTTTCTGATTCACTGGCAGGCTCAATTTTATTTAAAAAATTAGCTTGGAGTCAACCTGAAATAGAAATGTTATGAATTTTTTCGTGAATCAAACAATAAAATCAGTTTTGATTTCAGGCAGAGCTCAACATGTTTCATTTCAATTTCAAGAATTTGTGAATGTATTTTTATTGATTTTTAATAAAATGGAAGGAAATTCCAAAGCAAAATGTCATTCCAAATTGAAAAAAAATTATCTTTTGAAACTGTCAAAAAAACAAACAAACAAAAAACCAAAACCCACCATTTTGACTCTTTCAGGGTTTTGGTTTGGGGGTTTGTTTGTTTTTGGTTTTTCTGACATGAACAATCTGATGACACCAACACAAATTCATTAAATCTGTTGTTCCGTTTCACCAAAAAGAGTTTCAGTTGGAAGTTTTTCCCCAGCTCTACTAACCCTTGGCCATTTAGACTGTGTCAGTTGCACAGGAATGAGACTGTCCATTGCTACAGATACATTGCTATACGTACAGCTCCTAGCACACTCCAGGCAGTGGTTTTGGTTTGAGCCTGAAGGTGCTACTGCAGTATAAACAACTATACTATGCACATTTCAGCATTGAGCACAGCGTTGTGTGCACTATTGAGGAAAACCATCCATTTGCATTTTATGCCCGGCTTTTCTGACTCTGCATGGCATGACGTCTCTTCTGGTTGTTAGTCCTCATTGTTGTAACCATTCTTCCTGTCCTCTTGCCAGATGAGCCCCAGACTGTGGTACCATGCAAGGAGACAATGACTCTGTGGTGACTGAATTCATCCTGGCTGGAATTTCTGGTGGCCCACACGTGAAGTTCGCCCTCTTTGGCTTCCTTTTGGCAATCTACCTACTGACCCTGGTTGGAAATCTGCTCCTGATCCTGCTCACCAGAGTGGACCTCCAACTCCACACCCCCATGTATTTTTTCCTCAGTAACTTGTCCTTTTTAGATATCTGCTACATCACCAGCAATGTCCCTCAGTTGATGGTCCACTGCCTCTCCAAGAGACCCGCCATCTCCCTGGGCAGCTGCTTGGCCCAGATGTACATCTCACTCTTCTTGGGGATAACTGAGTTCCTCCTGTTGGCCGTGATGGCTTATGACCGCTGGGTGGCCATCTGCAAGCCGCTGCGCTATACCATCCTCATGAGCAACAGGGTCTGCATCCAGTTGGCGGCCATGTCATGGGGCGGCGGTTTCCTCCTATGCATGTCCGATTTCCTTGCCAAGCAGCTTCGCTTCTGTGGGCCCAACGTCATCAACCACTTTGCTTGTGAGCTTCAGGCCGTGCTGAAGCTGGCCTGTTCAGACACCCACAGCAACCAGATTGTGATGTTCACAACCAGCATCCTCGTCCTGCTGGTGCCCTTTTCCTTCATCCTCGTGACGTATGTCCGCATCATTGCGACCGTACTGAGGATCCACTCTACCCAAGGCCAGGCCAAGGCCTTCTCCACCTGCGCCTCCCACCTCACAGTGGTGGCATTGTTTTACGGGACGGCCATCTCTGTGTATCTGCGGCCTCAGTCCAAATCTTCCCTAGATCAGGACAAGTACATTTCCCTCTTTTACGGCGCTGTAACTCCCATTCTAAATCCTCTCATCTACAGCCTGAGAAACAAGGATGTGAAGGAAGCCCTGAAGAAGTTGAGAGGAGCGAAAATGAATTGCTGAGAGCTTCTGAGAACTTTGATTCCTTTCTCCCATATGCGCTTCAGAGCCTTGTTCATGTGCCTCCTTTGGTTGACTTACCAACATAAGAGTGTTGTGTTTGACATTAATCTGTCTTCCCCTGAGCACTACTGTTAATCGTGGGGTTGTACTTCTCTATGGGCTGAACTGTATTTCCCAAGACACACGGTGGTCACGTTTCCTGAGATACACTGCATCCGTTCAACCAGTAGGGAGACAGCAGTGCATCTTGGGAGTTGTAGTTTGGGTGTCTTGTTCCCCCATTCTCAGTGGTTTGGACTACATCTACCATGATGCACAGTGATCACCTGTTTCCCATGATATACTGCAACAGTTCAACCAGAGGTCGCCTCATAGTGGATTTGGTCCAGCTAGGGAAAG
Source organism: Emydura macquarii macquarii (assembly GCF_026122565.2). NCBI lineage: Eukaryota > Metazoa > Chordata > Testudines > Chelidae > Emydura > Emydura macquarii. The sequence continues at coordinate 243,648 of NW_027133433.1, forward strand.
ATTTAATGTTGCAGAAATTCCATTTTGCATTTAAAAAAAAATTGACAGAAAATTCCCAACCATCCGTATAAATGAACTAATAAAACTGGTCTTGATATAAACCACTCTGATTTTCTGTCTTTACACTGAAAAATCAGGCTGTATCTCACCAAACGTTTTGCTGTTAACAGGACCCAGTTCCCCTCTCAGGGATTCACTAGCTGGCCAGAACTTCATGAGACTCCAGTTCACAGATCCTACAAACAGCAACGACTGCCTTGGTACACTCTGCGACTAAATACCATGTGCCAATATGCGCTCTCAGCAGTCACACTAAACTCCTTGATACTCCGCTCCATAACGCCATGCGCATAGCGTCAGGGACGCTCAAATCCACCCCAGTTGAGTGGCTCCTGGTCCTATTGCACATCCAGCCTCCACAGATTAGAAGAGCTGTCCAGACATCTCGCTTCCTTAACCATGTCAATGCAAACAATGTGGATCCCATTGCAGAACCCAAGAAAGACCAGATTAAATTCCTGCAGCCTTCTATGGAACTGCATCAAGACGGTTACGCTCAGCTTCGAAGCTGAGGCTTAATGGAGAGGCAGGTAGAGCGTTTCAACCACTCAAGACAAAACAGCTCATCATTGACCCTGCTGACGAATCACTGGATTTTGCTTTATGTCGGAGCACTTGGTGCAGATTGAACCGCATCAGGACATCTCATGGGAGCTGTGGACAAGCCCTCTTTAAATGGAAAATGAGGCAAACACCTGTATGCAACTGTGGTCACCAGTCACAAACAACGGAGCACGTCGTATCTGAGATCCCCTTCGTTCCTTCACCGGAGGCCTGAATGACATTCCCCAGCTCACTGCTGTGGCAATGTGCTGGTTATCAAACCAAGATATACATTCATTGCTGCTATCTACCCAAGCCAGATGAAAGAAGAAGAATCTGCTGCCACGTTCCACTCAGCTGAACATAGCCAAGATATGCACATCCAACCTGGTTCTTTTCAGAACCGCTTTCACCGCGCCGGTATCTTCGTGGTAGTGAGATACTGGTAACGCTGGCAGAACAAATTTGGAATTTCCAGTCTGTGAGAAATCCCGACCTTTGAAACTGGTTTTGTTCCAAAACAGAAAGAAAGCAAAAAAGTCAACATTTCCTGTGAAACAACATTAAAAAAAAAAAAAAAAAAAAAGGCAAAACAATGAACTTGTTTCAGAAAAATTCTGAATTTTCCTTATGGAAAATTTCAATTTCGCGGAAGCGGCATTTTCCATGGAAATTTCCTCAGCAGAGTTACAATAGAAAGGATGAAAACAAAGATAGAGACACCAAATAGATTACAAGAGTGTCTGAAGGGCTATAAAACCTTTTGCTTTAGCAAAAACCATCCAATAATGAGGCTTGGCGGAATGAGATTGATTTTTTTTTTTTTTTAAATAATTTCAACAGATAATATTGATGTTTATTTTAAATAATTTTTTTTTCAATTTTTATCTATTTAAATGTTCACAGTTGCACAGATTTATGGGGGAAGTCAGACAATAATTATTTAGTGGCAGTTGACTTTGAGATTCAAGAACTTAAAGCTTTATAACTGTTAAAACACAAATTGTCAACATCACATATCACATACCCTTAGTAAATGTCTCTAGTATGTTCTCAAGCAGCATTTTTCTTCCTTTGACAATCTGGAAATTTTGGTCTCCAGGACGCCTTGAGAGGCTTTGGCACAAATCAGTCACAGAACCAATTCTTGCATGCGGCAGAGAACAACAGCAGAGGAAAGACACGATTTAGTCCAACCACTAGATATGGGGCTTGATGAAGGAATAGGTAGATGAAATTCTTTGGCCTGTGTTAGACAGGAGGACACGCTAGGTGATCACAATGGTCTTTTCTGGCCTTCGAAAAAGGCCTTCGAAAAAGAAACCAGATCAGGAGCAGAAAATGCGAGGATGACTGGCAATCAATCTCAATTTAAAGACAATAAAAACCCTTCCCTCCTTGAGTCCAAATGGGCTGGAGATGATAGAGATCTGATTCAAAGCTCAGTCTTTGCTGAAGCTTTAGCAATAAGCTAACTTTTTAATACCTTGTTAATTTTCAGGTACTTTCAGGGAGCTGCAGTAGAAAAATGCCGTTAGCTTGGCTGGAACTAAAAGAAAGGAATCCCCTGCTCCAAAACTGGTGTGTAAATCGGTTGAATAAACAAGCTGCATTAAATTATATGCCCAGACACCGTGTTGCTGATTTCTCTTCTACTGGGAAGCTGGCCTGCGAATCACTGGATAACTGCTACCGGGTAGCAGAGGGAAGACACTGGTATCGGAAAGGGAGGTACGGGTTGGAAAAAAGGCCAGCAGTATCATTTGCACTGTAGCACTGGGTCGAGGTTTTAACCCAGATCAGAATCCTATGATGCTGGCTGCTGCAGACACAGAGCAAGAGCCAGTCCCTGCCCCAAAGAACATACACTTCAAAGTCAACACAGGGCCAAAAAGAGAAGGAAAGTGACTTGCCCAAGGTTAGCCGGGAGGGAAGTGCCAGGGCTGGGAATATAACCCAGGAGTCCAAGCCAATAGACCATACCGTTTAGGCTGGAACACAGGCTATTCTTACGCCTTTAATACTTCGTTTAATGAAAAGGGCCAATCCTGTACCCCTGCCTCATCCTTTACTTATCGTGGGATGCATAAACAGGGGAATCAGCAGTGGGAGTCGAGGGGTTATTTTATCTGTGTTCAGTGCTGCTGGAACCCTGTGTCCAGTTCTGGTGCCCACAATTTAAGAAGGATGGTGATAAATTGGAGAGGGGTCAGGAGAATGATTAAAGGGTTAGAAAACCTGCCTTCTAGTGATGGACTCAAGAAGCTTCATCTATTTAGCTTAACAAGGAGCCCGTGAAGGGCTGACTTGATCCCAGTCTACAAGTACCAACATGGGGAACACGTTTTTAATAACGGGCTCTTCAGGCTAATAGCGAAAGATCTAACATGACCCAACGGTTGGAAGTTAAATCTAGACAAATTCAGACTGGAAATAAGGCAAAAATTTGTAATCTTATACATATATATAAACTTATAAGTAAAAAAACTTGTAATAAATTTGTAATTACCGGTGGGACAATTTCCCACGGTGGATTCTCGGTTACTGACCATTTTCAAATCGAGATAGGATGTTTTGCTAAAAGATCTGCTCCAGGAATTATTTTGGGGCAGTTCTCTGGCCCGTGTTATCGTGGAGATCTAGATGATCACTCTGGTCCCTTCTGGCTCGGGACTCTATAAATCGATGTGAGTAGGCATTACCTCTGCATCCCCCCCCCCCAACTTTCACAGGAGTACATGGGTGAGGAGACGCCTGTTTGTGTGCAGACAGCCCGTGTGAGGTGCAGGCCGTCTCACGTAGACTCTCAGGGGAGTATATGAGGCGCTGAGCGGAGGGTGAAAATTCCGTGTTGGGGTTTCGACGTTTGTCTTCATTCCAATTGTGAATGGAAGCTGAAAATGACAAACTCCTGCCTGAGAGAAAAATCCCCCACCCCCATACTGGTGTCAGGTCGCTTGCAATGTTGAACTTCCATTTTACCCTTTTTAAAAAAATTTTAGGTGATCACGCAATTGTAGCGACTTCAGGCTGGAAGGGGCCTCACGAGTTCATCTCGTCCATCTCCCCCATGCTGGGGCAGGACCAAATAAACCCAGACCATCCCTGGCAGGTGTTTGTCCGACCTGCCCTTAAGCACCTCTGATGAAGAAGATTCCAGAGCTGCCCCAGGTCACCTGTTTCAGCTCTGACCTAGGCAGAGTCACGGGAGCTGGTTACGCCCCCTCTGGAAGCAGTCCCCTGGCCGTGACCCCTTTAGGTCGCACACAGTTCCACTAACCCTGGCTCCCGGCAGCAATCCAGCCCAATCCGATTGCTACAGAGGCTTGTCCTGTCTCCTCCAGGACACGATGCCGGGGGGTCTTCACAGCAACACCTGGTGGCCTTCGCAGAAGAAGGGAACCGTGGATCAGTCACCTGGCACCAGCATCTGACAGGTTGGAGGGCAGCAGAATGAGGCAGAAGTTCAGCCCTTGCCCATCCTGGGCAAACCGGTGCCCTGAGGACTCCATCTCTGGCTCCCTCTCTTGCCCCCCGCAATCCAGGATCCTGAATCTTTCTCCAGCCCCTCTTCTCTGAGTCCCCTGACCCCTTATTCTCCAGCTCCATCCCCTAGTCCTGCCCACCGGGTCTCCTGCTGGTACATGTGCACTGTTCGGTCATTGGGGTGTATCTTTCTCTTGCTGGAACCTCTGTTGACTTGAATCAGCTACAGCCAGTTCTTTAATGACGCTATCTGTCCCCACCAGACAGTGCGGTGATCTCTCTCTTACACACACACCCACACCCCGCCTCCTGCACTGTTCCAAGAGGAGCATTAACCCCTTGGTACCTACCGGGTAGCCATGCCACGCCCAAAGGGAAACTGAGACATGCCTAGGCTTAGTCAAAATGTTACAGGAAATTCCCACTTCGTCACGGGGGGGTATTCTGCAGCCTCGCTAGGTAACCTGCTCCAGTGCTGAGCCAGCTAGCAAGTTTTTTCCTAAGATCTAACCTGAATCTCTCTTGCTGCAGATTCAGCTGATTTATTTTCATCCTCCCCTGGCTAGACGTGGAGAACAATTGATCACCATCCTCTTTATAACCACCTTTAATGTGTAACTGCCCTGCTGGCCGCGGGTGGACATCTCCAGACACCCCTAGCTGGAGACCCACAACTCTCTCGCCTGATGCTCGATCAGAGCTGAGTCTGGGGATGTGAATCCTAATGCAGAGGCCCAGCCACGGGGGGTGGATTTAGCAAGGGGTCATGCTTGCATTGTCACGGGGTGCTCCTCGCACCGCCGGTCTGGCGCCTCCTCCTGATTACTCTGGGAATTAGCTCTCGAGGCCTACCATTGTTAAATCAAGATTGGATAGCGTCCTAAAAGATCTGCTCTAGGAAAGGATTTGGGGAGGTTTCCTGGCCTGTGCTATGCAGGAGGTCAGACTAGATGAACACAGCGGTTCCGTCTGGCTTTGAAATCTATGCGTCTCATTTCCTTGTACTCCCCTTTCTGTGTGTTGCCCTATACTTAGATTGTCAGCTTTTTGGGACAGGGACTGGTTGGCCTATATAAGGGCACATTTAGAATGGGTTTCTTACCATCATAACAGGAACTCTCAGTCCTCCTACTTTATTAATTATTGTTACCCTTTCCTGGCCTAAGCATGTAGCCAGTATCTGGAGTCTTAAAAACAGCCAGACTGGATCAGACCAATGGTCCATCTAGCCCAGTATCCTGGCTTCTGACAGTGGCTGGTGCCAGGTGCTTCAGAGGGAATGAACAGAACAGGTGATCATCACATGATCCATCCCATCGCCCAATCCCAGCTTCCGGCAGACAGAGGCTAGGGACACTTCAGAGCATGGTTTTGCATCCCTGCCCATCCTGGCTAATAGACATCAATGGACTGATCCTCCATGAACTTATCTAGTTCTTTTTTTAACTCTGTTGTAGTCTTGGCCTTCACAACATCCTCCAGCAAGGAGTTCCCCAGGTTGACTGTGTGTTGTGTGAAGAAATACTTCCTTTGTTCATTTTAAACCTGCTGCCCAATCATTTCATCGGTGACCCTTAGTTCTTGTATTATGAGAAGGAGTAAATAACGCGTCCTTATTTATCAAGCTACAGAGCTCAGGGCACAAGTAGATAGATCAATCTAATTTTTAAATGTAGACCAGGCCTTAGTTATATTGTCATAAAGGTGCTTTATACCGGTATAACTATTCTTTCATGGGAAGGGAAATAAGTTAAACCACTATAAGATATCTTTATACTGGCTTGAACTGTGTCCACTCCAGCTGTTTCACTGGTATAACTGGGTTGCAAAATCACACCTCTAACCAAAATGTTTCTGCCAGTACAAAATCTGGGTGTACAGTAGGCCTAACTTGACAACAGTTAGGTTGGTGGGCTGTTGAGACCATTGTCTATCAAATTGATCGAGGTCTCTCTGTACGAATCAGATCCACGACTTGGAGAGTGGTTCAGAAGCAGTCCCCTTTGGCCATTGCTGAAGCAGATCTGCAGTGTGAACATGTGTCTCCCAAGAGGGGCAAAGTTAGCATCCCAGATGAAACTTTTAATGACGAAGCTAAATTGCACCGGGCATCATTAAAAGAATGCAATGCTAATGGGCACTGCTGCGTGCGGAGAGCTTATGCTAGGCCGCGTGTCTGATTGCTTCAGCCACACGGGATCCCACAATGTCTAAACGGACCTTTAATGAAACACCTGGGGATGCGCAAACTTGCCCGAAGTTTCTGTAAGTGGCAGTTGTTTTAATTGGCTTTGAGGGGAGAGGCGCGTTGCCGCATTAGTTTCCAATGATGCGTGCAAACTATCAGCCTTTCACGCAAATAGCAACGTCGATGAAATATACAGAAGCCAAATTTGTCACATAAGTTGATGATAGGTTTAGCACTTCTGCCATTTCCACCTTTTCTGTTGTTGTTTTCCCCTCCCCTCGGTGAGTAATGGGCCTATCCTGTCCTTGCTTTTCCTCTTCCTTCTAATGTATTTGGAGAATGTTGGATTTGTGTTTTGGAGAAAGCAACTTCCAGAAAGGTGTGAAGTCATCGAGACATGGAGAATCCACCTCTTCCTCCAGGAGTTTGTTCCAATGGCCAGTCAACCTCTCTCTTAAAGATCTGCGCCTAATTTCTAATTCAAATTTGTCTGCCTTCAACTTTCAGCCCTTGGTTCTCGTCCTGCCTTTCTCTGTGACCTTCAAGACCCCTTTGGTATCTGGTATTTTCTCTTTGGGAAGGTACTTACATGTCAGAATCAGGTCACCTCTGAAACCTCTCCAAAGAAGGCTTTCCCTCTCAAATAGCGGGATGGAAGCCCCAAAAATTCATGAGACTGGCTTGAAAAAAAATCACAAGATTTTACGAATAATAAACCTTGGAGGTTTTTTTACATTTACATTCTGAGTTTTGAGTTTTCATGGGTCACATTTCTCACAGGTTTACTCCACAACCCGCAGGGGAAGAAACCTACTTCCTTTTTTTTTTAATGAAGGCTCAGATTTTCACAAATACCCATGGCTCCGAGAGCTGGAGACATGGTGAAACAACAGAAAATATAATCTGACACAGTGACGAGACAGACAAGGTGGGTACGCACCCGATCAGGATAGGAAGTGATGGGATGCTTTGCCAAGTGGAAGTATTTAGGCAGCTGGCCTGGAATCTTGGCCAGAATACTGAAGTTTAACATCCCTGCTCTTGAACAAAGTGCCGTGGGGAGGCGTTTTCAGTTGCTTGGGTGGAGCTGCAGTGGGACATCCGTGTCCCAGGTCAGGAAGAAGGGGAACATCTTCTCAGAGAAGGGATAGTTGAAGGTGAAGATGTGCTGCATGGTGTCGCTGTCGTAGAAGGAGAGTTGTTCAAGGCTGTAGTCTAGATGCACCTTAATCCTGTGCAGAGATGCCCGCAGGGAAAGCGCTGTCTTAGGAGTGCTGAGTGCGTGGTACTCCCCGTTGTTCAGCTCCAGACCCCAGAACCCCTTCTCAGCTGTCATGGAGAGAAACCCCTTCCTCTCCACTGACTCCCGGGCAGCGCCGACAATCCAGCCTTTCCCAGCGCCCACCTCCACCACCCAATCCAGCAGCCCCCCAGAGATGCCCGGGGAGCCCAGCACACAGGGATGGTAATCGAAGCGCTCGGAGTTGCTGGGAAGGTATTGGGGACGGTCTCCAAGCCTCATACTTTTCTTGTCTGGGGAGATCAGCAGAGTGGGGAAAGCAGTGTTGGGATCCAGCATCACCTCCACTGGGGAGAGAGAATCACAGAGTTAGGGTGAGATCCCAGCGTGCAGCACCAATGGCTGCTGTGAACTCCCACGGCGCTCTGGGCTGGTATCGGACAGCCACTGACCTTTCTTCTTGTCCCCAAAAAATCGATCGTACATGTCCAAGGCCAGCTTCTCCTCCTGGTCCTCTTTGTCATCCGGCTCAAAAACTATAAGACACACGGGAGAAACGATTACCGATGGGAGAAACTGCCTCAGAAAGGGACAAACAGAGACAGGTTGGCGAGAGTTCAGGCTACAAACTTCAGGGGTCTGACCCGTTGAAGATGCATCGCTTCCCAGGCCAGAGACCAGGCCATCTCTGCAGAGGAAAGGATTAAAACCTGAATGTCACACTGTCCTGTCCCTCTCTCTTTTTATACGGGAACAATGAACAATTCTACAGCTTGAACTGGCAGAATTCAGTTTTTATGTGTTTACAATTTTGACAGCTAACTATCAATGTTTAGTTTGGAAGCCTTTTTTTTTTGGGTCTCTTTTTATCAGCTGAAATTTTCACAGGTGCTGGAAATGATGGGTTTTAAGCATTTCTTTCTGCATTGATCGACCAGCATTTTCACAGTTGTGCCAAATTTCTGGGGTTTTAAGCATTTATTTTTGATTGATTTTAAATTTTCAGAGTTGCAGGAATATTTTTTCGATGGGTGGGCGGGTCAGACAATAGTTATTTAATGGCAGGAGACACTGAGATTCCACAAGTTCAAGCTTTATAGTCAAAGTGGCTGCGTCACACATCAAAATACACCAAGTAAACAGCCTTAAATCAAACTTGAATGAGGTCTCAAGCCGTATTTTTCTTAGGATACTGGCCTGGCACTTGGACGCTTTGGGAATCTGCTACATCACCATAGATGCCTTGGGACAAGCCACGTACGCCCGGTCTACACTTCAAACACATCCCAGAGTAGCTGCAAAGGACGAGAGTGTCTAGCCAACGCTTCAAAATGAGATTGACTTCGCTGCATTTTTTGAGCTGTGGAAAATGTCACGCCCCGAGCGTTGGAGTTAGGCCGACTTCATTCCCAGCGTCAATGCAGCTAGATTGACAGGTTCCTCCATGGACCTACTCCCACCTCTCAAAGAGGAGGATTATTAACCACAGTGACCGAAAAAGAACCCTTCCACCGATGTAGGACCCGTTGTCATGCGGGCTGGCTTGAGTGGGGGGGCATTTAGTATATGGTGTGACATCAGCATGGCAGAATCATAATAATCCATGTGGGATAGGCCACGTCAGGTACTGTTCGGAAGGTTATAATGTGCTAAGTAAGATAATAATACTTATGTTCATGTGTGATATTTGAAATGGAAGTTATAGATATATTTGAGATATCTGTGTTTCAAATTGTTCTGCCTGGGCAACACCCCAGATAGGAAGGCTGCAGAACAATGGCCTGCATAATGGCCCATTGAGGCATTCCCTGGTGCAAGGGGCCAGGAGGGAGAAGCCAGCATCACCACTGAGTCACCAGAACCTGCTTATGTGACTGGACCCCAGGCACACCTGAAGAGCCACCAGGATTGGCCCATGTGACTCTGGACCCCATTTTGGGTCTTGTGACTGTCCACAGGCCGCATGGCCGGAGGAGGGGGTTTATAAGATCAAACCACAGGATCCATCTTGGTCTATGATCCTGTCCAGCTGCAGACACATACCGATCTCTGGAACAATTCATCTTGCAACTGAACCGAAGGACCTAGACCCATCCAGGTACTGGATGTGAACCAGAGAGAACTACACAAGCCTGCAAATCCACATCTTTTCCAGAAACCTGATGTAAATGGACTTTTAATCATTTGTATATCTGTGATTTACTTTAACCCTTTAACATTTCTCTCGTGGTTTATTTCTTTCTTCTTACAATAAACCTTTAGTTTAGATACTAAAGGATTGGCTGCCAGCGGGGTAGTTTAGGTAAGCTCCACACTTCTATTGCTCTGGTGCTGTGGCTGACCCTTTGGGGTCAGAGGGAACCTTTAGAGCAAAGAGCAGAGAGTTTAAGTAACTGGTCTCTTTGCTGGACCTGGTGCTGATTTGGGAGCCTGGAGCTGAAATGCAGTAAAGCTGGCTGTAGGCATTTGTGGACTGGCTTCGTGATATCCAGTGTGGGGTAATCAGAAGCAGTTCGTGGCTGGTTGGGAAGCCGGGCTTCAGTGTCACCCACCAGCGTGGGGAGAATCTGCTCTCCTTTTGCAGCCTGCCCTGAAAATGGTGGAGCTCTCTTTAGAACCTAGTCCAGACTGGAAAGGGATAACAGTTAAGGATTTGGAAACTAGTAAACTAGCTAGTGTATGTGTTAATGCAGATGACATGCCGGACAAGGGGGGGAAAGCTGAGGGTGTGGCCAGCTGAGGGTGGGTTGGAACGGCTCTGACTTGGAGTCACATGCAGAATGAGTTTGTTAGGGCTCAACGAAGGAATGTTTCCTTAGACCCGTGCCCAGGGTAGCCAACTGATAATGCCAAGGTGAATTGTTCCAGAGATAGGTGTGTGTCTGTAGCTGGACAGGATCATAGACAAAGATGGATCCTGTGGTTTGATCTTATAAACCCCCTCCTCCGGCCATGTGGCCTGCGGACAGTCACAAGACCCAAACTGGAGTCCAGAGTCACATAAGCAGGTTCTGGTGACTCATTGGTGATGCTGGCTTCTCCCTCCTGGCCCCTTGCACCTGGGAATGCCTCAATGGGCCATTATGCAGGCCATTGTTCTGCAGCCTTCCTATCTGGGGTGTTGCCCAGGCAGAACAATCTGAAACACAGATATCTCAAATATATCTATAACTTCCATTTCAAATATCACACATGAACATAAATATTATCTTACTTAGCACATTACAACCTTCCGAACAGTACCTGACGTGGCCTATCCCACATGGATTATTATGATTCTGCCATGCTGATGTCACACCATATACTAAATGCCCCCCCACTCAAGCCAGCCCGCATGACACCCCCAACACGAGACTAGTGTAGCAAGGAGCAATCAGAGCTTCCGAATACACCTCAGGACCTCCCCCTATCCAGACAGCATGACACCCGTCTACACTGCAGCGGGCGAGGCAGTTCTTGCCGTGTAGACAGAGCGTCCGCGGCGTCTACACGAGGCTCAGTGGCAGAGTTGTAGACACAGCCTCTCCGTGCCTTCATACTTTCCATTCATACAGGCAAAGCACTTCAGAGGGGAAGCCAGGGTCCCTACTGGCCGTTTTTCAGATGGAGAAACTGAAGCCTGGAGAGGGGGCCGCGATTTGTCTGGGCTCACCTGACAGCCCAGGGGCAGAGCTGGGAATGGAACCTCGATCTGCTGAGTGCCACTCCTGTGCACCAGTCCCTGGGCCACCCTTGTTGGATTGGGGGAAACTGAGGCACACCATGGAGCTGACCCCCTCCTCCCCCCAGCCCCATTTATCAACCAGCCCCAGTAAGGAACGAGTCAGACCATAGGGGGAAATGAAGGGGTGTCTCCTCCATCTACCCACCCTCCGGCATGTCCTTTTGGACCCGGAGAGACAGATCCTTCCGGTTTATGCCATCAAATATCTTCGTCACCATCCGCAGAGCCAGGGGCTCCTCGTAAGCCTGGACCATGGCTCTCGCTATGTCCATGGTGTCGGCTCCCTCCGTCTTGGAGTGGGGGATGCGCCGGTAGCCGTCTTCCACGGGAAAGTGCTCCAGGTGCAGCTTGAACATCTTGAACTCGCTTGCTGCTAGATCGTTCAAATACTCGACCAGCTTGCAGCACGCGCTCTCTGCCATCTCCACCCCAGGCCGGCGTCCCAGACCTCAGCAGGAAAGCGGCCTGCGCAGAAGAGAACATGAATAATGACCGCTGTCCACCTGGGGATCTCAAAGCACCTTATAAAGGAGGGCAGGATTATTATCGCCATTGTCTAGATCAGGAAACTGAGGCACAGAAAGGGAGAAGCAACTTGCACAAGGTCACCCCGCAAAGCCAGGGATAGAACCCAAGAATCCTGACTCCCAGCCCAATCTAAACACTAGACCTCACTCCCCTTCCAGAGGCCGGGAGCGAACACAGGAGTCCTAGCTCCCACCCACCCCCCTGCTCTAACCACTAACTCCCACTCCCCTCCCAGAGCCAGGATAGAACCTGACAGCCCTTAGTGTGCTCCACCCACTAGGCCAGGCATTCTGGTGGTTGGGTACCACGTGGGTGCTGGCTGTACACCAAGCGAGGGCTGGCTGGAAATTTTGCCGATTTTGTCGTCAGAGAAATATTTAGAAAAATGGGTCGTGTTTTGACCAAACAATTTGCCGTGCCTGATCCTCCCAGAAACCAAGGGGAGTTGGGCACCCAGGCCCTGCGGCTGTTCCACTAGCTGCCCATCTGCGGCTCTAGGCACCTACCTATGTTTAAAAATCAATCCCTTGGCTGAAATAAAACACCTGTGGCTGACCCATGCCAGTGGGCTCAGGCTGTGGGACTATAACATAGCCATGGTGGCGTTCTGGTGGGGGCCAGGGCTCTGGAACCCTTCTCTCTTCACTGCTGTTGCCGTGAGAGGATAAATAAATCTCCAGAGACGCTCATATAGGGGCTAGAGACCCAGACTGGGATGCAGGACACCTGGGTCCTCTGCCCGACTCTGTTGGTAGTGGGCTTTGGACAAGTCATTTTTCCCTTGCCCCGTGCCTCAGTTTCTCCATCTGTGCCATGGCGATAACAATCCTGATTTCCTTTGCAGAGCACTGCAAGAGCTACTGATGAGAACCAGGGGTTACATGGCGTTATTCAGCACCTGAAACAGACACAATCCCCCAGCCCCAGCCCCGGCCCCAGACACCCCATGGCAGAACTGGGCCCAGACCCCAGATCTGGGCTCCTTGCTGTGTGTCTTTGCGGCTGCCCCTTGCCTGCCAGTCCTGTGCCTCAGTTTCCCCATTGCCACCTGTTTTGAGTACAGGGAGCGCCCCAGCTTGAACCGCTGGGTCCCCAGCGCCCCCTTGGATCGACGCCCAGGTTCCAGCCGCCCCGGCTTCTGGTGCCGCTCAGCTGCTGAGAAGTGGATTCACCCCCATGGGGAAGGCAGGAGGCAGCTGAAAGCCCCTTGGCCCAGCTGCCCTGGCTTTTGGTCCCCTGTCCATCTGCTCCCCCTCCCCCCCCCGGGCTCAGGGGCGGCTGTGGGGTGGGGGAGGCAGCAATGGGAGGGGCAGGGGTCAGAGAAGAAAGGGGGGATGTCAGATGGGGGTCCGGAGGGGAGGGGTGGAGAGGAAGAGGGGGATCAGATGGGGAAGGGGGCAGAGAGAGGAAGACGGGGAGGAAGATCGGGGGGGAGGGACGGGAGGGTGAAGAGGGGGTTAGCAGGGGGAGGGGGTCAGTGGGGAGAGGGGGTCAGGGGGGGTTGTCCCGGGCATCGCTCAACTCACCAGCCCCGGCAATGAAAAGCGGAAGCGAAAGTGCTTCGGGGGGGGGGGAGGGACGAGGATCAAAGGCCGCCCCCGGGCCCCAGCCCCGCCTCCCCCTTAGCCCGGGACTGCGGCGCGGCCGGGCGGCGAGAGAGCGTCCACACGGCGCGGGGAGCCCGGGCCGGCCCCAGCCCGTCTGCACGGCCTCGGGGCGGCTCATCGCCGGAGGGGCGGCGCGGGGGGGGGGGTAGATGGGCAGAGGGCGGCGCAGGGGGGCACAGGGCGATATCGACCCAGCTTTTCCCTGACGATCAGGTCTCTGCTTTTATTCTGTCACTCGCGGGGGGTCCCAGCTCCCCCATCCCAGCCCCCGTTTCCCCACTGCTTCCCGGTGCCCCCCCTTCCTCTGCTGCTCCCACACGCCGCCCACCTCCTGCCCCCCATCCCTGACTCCTGGCTCTCCCCATCTGCAGTGCCCCCAGCGCAGGGGGAGGGGTCAGGGCCACCCGCCTCGTTGTGCAGAGAGGGAAACTGAGGCAGAGACAGCAGACGGGCCCGGCAGAGCGGGGAACAGAACCCAGGAGCCCTGAGCACTGGTCTCTAGCTGCTATGCCACACTGGCCCCTGGATGGCAGCTACCGTGGCTCAGAGATAGGAAGCCCTGGTGCCCCCTCCTTGCCAGGGGCTTGATCCGTCTCCTCGTTTCTACCAGCATGAGGGGCCCATTGCCCGCCCTCCACAAGGCTATAGGAGCCTCCCGGGTCATCTGGGCAGGACACTGCTCCCTGCCTCAGTTTCCCCATCTGTCAAACGGGCATCACCAGCCCAGCCTCCTTTGTGAAGTGCTCAGGGACCCTCAGGATGAACAGGCCAGCACTGTGGGGGTGCCCGCTCCGGGGACAGAACCCAGGAGTCCTGGGCCAGGCTCTAGCCGCTGGGTGACACCAGCCTGCGTTCAGGGGGGAGGGATTGGGAGGGAAAAAAAGTTGACGTTCATGGGCTAAAGTTGGGCTCCCCTCCCCCCGAGCTTGGAGTGGGCTGGTGAGATCACAGAGGCCGAGAGAGGTAGAGGGGTGGGGTTGACTGGGGAATGGATTGATTGGTTGATTGATTGGCAGTGCGCACAGAACCCATAGATTACAGACCCAAGGATCGTATTGAAGCAGGGGATTGATTGATTGGTTGGTCATTTACATGGAAGCTGTCAGTTACAGACGGGAGGAGGTTCTTGAGGCAGGGACTGATTAATTGATAACTCACACAGAACTCAGAGATCACAGCCCCACAGTGGTTACTGCAGCAGGGGCCGATTGATGGATTGATTGATTGATTGATTAACTGCTCCCCTCTGGAAAACAACAGCTCTCCACCATTAGCTTGAGAAATGAAACTGAGGAAATCCTGTCCGTGGGGGAAAAAATGACCGATGCCTTTGTGTAGGGTCCAGGGTGTGTAACACCCAGTGATGCCCCAGGTCGGGACTGGAGCACATAACCACGCAGATAAGGAGAACTGGTTGAACCACCCCAACAGGACCTTGGGCAGGGTAAGAGGGTGCGAAGGAGTAAGATTTGGCTGCCTGTGGTGGGATAGTTCCTGCATGTGAAAAAAACCTCTCAGGAAAAAAGCAGAATGTCCTGGCTCGAATGCCAATGATCCCATGTCATGGAGCCACGGGTCCAGAGCTCTGGGCAACCCCCCCCCCCCAGCAGGCCAGCCCCCCTTTGTCCCTGAGGGAAGCCATGTGGCTTCTCTGCCTCCTTGGACCAAACCTCGGAGCCTCCAGCCCCCCTGCTTCACCGTCAGCTCCCTTCAGCCGCTCCCCCTGAGATGGGCACCTGTGGGAGACGTGTCCCCCCAAAGGGAGCCAAATCCAGCAGCTACCGTGACTCTCAGCCAGCAGGAGACAGACAGTCGAGTTTCTTAGAGGGCTGGACCACGGCACAGAGCGTCCTGGGTCAGCGCAGAGACCAGAAAGTTACAGCCTCGTCCGCCTTGACTCCTCTTTTGTCCCAGGTCAGGATGGTCTCTATCTGCTACTGAACCCCTCCTCAGTCCTTTGATCTTCCCAAGCAAACCGGGCTGGATTCCTGCGGCGGCGGGATGGGCCATCCGCGTGTAGCCCAGAGGGCAGGTTCGCCTGATGAGATTCACCCCATGATAGTCACTGGCTTGCCTTTTACTTAGCTGCAATGCAAGAGATCTACAGGCAGCCAGGAAGCTATTAGCTGGAACATAAATTAGCATGAATGTGGTCAAATAGGCCATAACCCTGGGCCCGGCTTGGGAGCTAAGGATCTTTAGACTGGGGGAGCTAAGACACGCCTGCTCAATGATGGGCGTTCGAGTGTCCCAGTCAGTGCGACGCAAGGAACATGGAAGTAAAAGTCGCGAATCCGCTTAAGCGAGGGGTCATGGTGTGATTGCGCGCTGAAATGCTGGCGACGCCTGTGATTGTTAACCTAGAGATCAGGAACACCTCGGTGTCATATTGGTGGGAAGGCTGAATATGGACACGGAGGACGGCATGAGTAGCTGAGGCTGAGGCCATAAAACAAGGCAGTCACCACGCGGCCCGGGGCCGGACGTCTTCCACTGCTGTCTGTTTCTTTCTGCTTGACCCTTCTCGTTGGGGACCATCGGACACAGAATGCAGAAAGACCGGGCTAGTCCTTTTGTCTTTGACCACCAGGTCCTTCGCTGAGGGGGTGAGTCTGCGATTCAAAAAGCTAGTGCCTGTGAGCCAGACCCTGTGTTATCTTTATCTTGTCATGTGGCTCGGGTCTTTTCCAGCTGGCTCTATTATTTTAATAAAGGTCACTCAGCATGAGTGGCCCTGGTTAGCCACCCCAAGACTCCCCACAAGATATCTGAACTCCTCAGTGGGAATTCTGTGTGGTCTGATTCTGGGGGAAGAACCTTATTGTAGTCAGATCGATTGGCCATTAATCCCCATCTTTAAAAAGGATCAAGCAATACATGGTCCTTAGCTGCTAGGTACCAAATGTCCAGGCAATTGGGGTGATCCTTATCTTCTCGGGCTCTCTGTGGTCCCAGACAGCTGGTACACCTGGGTCTCTGCAGAGAGTAACCAACCTTTTCCCATCACCTAGTTAACAAAGCAGCATACAGGGGAAACTGAGGCACACATGCTATTCTTACAAAATAACACAGAAAATTCCCATTCTGTCACCCCGACCTTCCTGTATGAACCCGGCTGGGTTCTCTGTCAGGTTCTTCAGGTGGAGCTGGGGAGGGAAAGACACTTTTCCCATCAGCGCCCCCATATGGGGTGGTGTTTAGGAGAACTGGTTCTACTCTGCTATTAAGTCACTGTGGGGACCTTGAGCAACTTACCTGGCAGCAGAGCCTCAAAGGGATTTAGGCACCTAGAATGCATGGAAACCGATGGGATTTAGGCATCTATGTGCCTTTGAGGGCCGAGGCCGCTCTGTGCCTCAGTTTCCCCACAGGAAGAATTGGCTTCTTGGTTTGCCATGTAGCTGAGGGCTCAGCTCCCAGCAGTGCTAGACTTTCAGGGTAACCCAGGCAAGTCCCTTCACATCCCCTTGCCCCTGTTCTTCAGCTGTAGCAGGGGACGGGATAGTTTTTCCTTTCACCTTGTGTTGCCTATTAAGATTGTGAAATTTTGGGGCCAGAGACTCTCTCCTTCTGTGTCTGGGCAGCGCCTGGCCTGATGGGACCCCGATTTCAGTGACTTTGTGTCTGGGCAGCACCCGGCATGACAGGGCCCCGATCTCAGCGACTCTGTCTGGGCAGCTCCCTCCCACCCAGCTCTGCCGGTGCTCCTCAATCCCGACCTGCAGCCCCTTCCCACTGCTTTTCCCAGCCGGTGGGGCGGGAACCCTGCACCGTGATGAGTTCATCGTCAGGTCAGGGACGCTTTCCTCCTAAATGCCAGATGCCAGCCAGTCATTCTCCGGAACAAGCGCCTCTTGTCTCTTCACCGGGTGGTTGATGGAAAGTAAACTTTCTCAGGAATTAGCAGGTCCGGGATACCTGAACTTGTAAACTACCCTTTGAAGTGCCGGCGTGCTTCAGAATCGCCTTGTTTGCCATGGAATGGTACCAACTGCACCCGAGACCCAAATTCTGGCAAGGAGCCGATGAAAGGGATGTGATCCTGGAAAGAGTTGTTCTTGAGAATCGATTGCTTGCCAGAGATGTGGAGAGCAACATCAGTTAACTTTAGAGAGCTGCCCCTTTCATGCAAGCTCATGGACAGTGTATGGCATTTCCCCCTCTAGGGCTGGATAACAACCTACTACTGCTGAAAGCTAACCACGCTTGCGCCTGTAGCTCACTAGGAAGGGGGGCATGGCTCAGTGTTAAATTGCTGAGGACCAAGGGTGGGTGGTTGTTATATAGATGTGGCACAGGAGTAGAGGTGGGAAGGCAGTGGTTTTTCCCCTGCTGGGATTTTGACAGAAGTTCCCCTCCTGAAAAGTCAAAATCTCTCATCATGCAAAGTTGACATCCTGAAAAATTGAAAAGTTTCCAGTCCCAAAAAGTTGAAATCTCAAAAATTTTCTTACCCTGGAAGGTCAAATGAGATTTGACCCACTGGAAATTCACGGCAAAAATTCCCGACCGTCACACCCAGGAGGGATTGAATCTCATGCTTCTCCAGATCCACATGGATATTTAAGCACCTAATTTCCACTGATTTTGAATATCTTTGTGGATCTGGGTCCCTGGGCCTTGAGTGTGGCTTTTATGGCCTGTGGCAGGGGGACAATGAGACCGTCATAGCCATGGAGCGAGGGGTCTAGGGTGCTTCCCCAGCTGGCTGGGGCTGGGGGGGCTGGCATCAGAAAGCAGACAGTTGATGGTTTGCTGTGGGTGTGGCAGGGTGGTGACATGGCAAGCCGTCTGGTGAGCAGGGCCAGTCCCATGGGGCGGCTAAGGGGCGGAGCCCCAAGGGAGGCTCTATATATGGGGCTGGGGCTCTAGTCTGGGGCTGGAGTGGTGAGGAGAGGAGGATGGCTTCACCCATAGCCGCGTGCATCCTGGGCTGGGCCCTGCCCCTGGTGCTGCTCTGCGAGGGCATCCAGGGTAAGGGAGATAAGGGCTCGGGGTGTGTGTTGGTGTGTAGTGTGGCAGAGTGTGTGGCTGTGCAGCAGGGTGTTGGTGTGTAGTCGAGTGCATGTTGTGGAGCAGTGTGTGGTGTTGTGTAGTCGAGTGCATGTTGTGGAGCAGTGTGTGGTGTTGTGTAGTCGAGTGCGTGTTGTGGAGCAGTGTGTGGTGTTGTGTAGTCAAGTGCGTGTTATGGAGCAGTGTGTGGTGTGGTGTAGTGTAGCAGTCTGGCTCTGCAGCAGTGTGTGGTGTTGTGTAGTCTGGAGCAGTGTGTGGTGTTGTGTAGTGTAGCAGTCTGTGGCTCTGGAGCAGTGTGTGGGGTTGTGTAGTTGAGTGCGTGTTGTGAAGCAGTGTGTTGTGTAATCGAGTGCGTGTTGTGGAGCAGTGTGTGGTGTTGTGTAGTGTAGCAGTCTGTGGTTCTCTGTAGTCGAGTGTGTTGTGGAGCAGTGTGTGTGTGTAGAGTGCGTGTGTGGTGTTGTATAGTGTGCGTGGTGTGTGTGTGTGGTGTAGTGTAGCAGTCTGTGGCTCTGTCTGTGGCTCTGGAGCAGTGTATGGTGTGGTGTAGTGGTGTGGTGTAGTCGAGTGCGTGTGCAGTGTGTGGTGTAGTCGAGTGCGTGTTGTGGAGCAGTGTGTGGTGTGGTGTAGTGTAGCAGTCTGTGGCTCTGCAGCAGTGTGGTGTTGTGTAGTCGAGTGCGTGTTGTGGAGCAGTGTGTGGTGTGGTGTAGTGTAGCAGTCTGTGGCTCTGCAGCAGTGTGTGGTGTGGTGTAGTCGAGTGCGTGTTGTGGAGCAGTGTGTTGTGTAGTCGAGTGCGTGTTGTGGAGCAGTGTGTGGTGTAGTGTAGCAGTCTGTGGCTCTGCAGCAGTGTGTGGTGTTGTGTAGTCGAGTGCGTGTAGTGTAGCAGTCTGTGGCTCTGCAGCAGTGTGTTGGGGTGTCATGTAGGCGTACGCTGAGGTGCAGTCTGTGTGCTGTGAAGTGTAACTGGCTGTTGTGGAGCAGCGTAGTAGGGTGCTCGGGGAGGGCTCCGCGTACTGTTTTGTTGTGTCGTGTAATGCACTCTGTGTGGAGCAGTGTGTTGTGGATTATCGTGCACGGGGGCGGTGGTGCAGTGTTCTTGGGCAGTGCGTGCTGAGGGACACCCTGTTGTTGTGTGGAATAGCACAGTGTGTTTTCTGAAGTGTTGTGCGACATGTCAGCCCAGCAGATCAGAGCTGGAGAGCAGGAGTCCTGGCTCCCAGCCCCCACCTGCTCTAACCACTAGACCCCCCTCCCCTCCCTGAGCTAGGGAGAGAACCCAGGCATCCTGGCTCCCAGCTCAGTGCTCTACCTGCTAGGTTTTGAGGGGCCCCCAGGTGGCCGTTGCCACTTTTTCTGATCTCTGCTCCGTGTTCGTGACCAGGTGCAGACCCTGCCCCCTGCGTCTTCCCCTTCATCTACAAGGGCAAGGTCTATGTGGCCTGCACAACGGTGGACAGCAACCGGCCCTGGTGCGCCACCACATCCAACTACGACCGGGACAAGGCCTACAAGTTCTGCACCACGGAGGGTGAGTGCCCGGGGCAGGATGGGGCTGGGCGACCGGCACAGGGGGCAGCAGCGGAATGGGGTGGGGGATGGGACGGGGCAGGGACAGCTGGGAGATGGGGCAGAGACGGGGGCCAGCTGGGGGAAGGGAGGGGAACCGGGTCAGATGGGGGATGGGGACAGGGGCAGCGGTGGGCAGCGTGGACGAGTATCATGTTCCCCGCTTGTGATTCCATGTGCCCGGGACCGGTGGGTTGGATCCAGGTCCAGGCACTTGGCTGCCATCTGCCCGGCACCAGCAACGCCCCCAGAGGCTGGTCAGAGCAGAGCCACCTGGTCTGTCTGTCTGTCTAGCCCATACACCCCCTCTGTCTGTCTGTCTAGCCCCATGCACCACCCCGCCTCTGTCTGTCTAGCTCCATACACCCCCTCTGTCTGTCTGCTTAACTCCATACACCCCGCCTCTGCCTGTCTGTCTGTCCAGCCCCATACACCCCCTGTCTGTCTGTTTGTCTGTGGGTCAGACCCTTGCGGGGTGGCAGCAGGCTCCCCGTCTCTGGGGGCCGTGTTGGGCCTTACCCAGAGTGGGGTGAGGAGTCTAAGCTTGTCTGTGCTGCCCCCCAGGGAGTCCCACCCCCTGACGGCCCCTGTCTGTGTCTCCCCCCAGTCTATGGTGGGAACGCGGGCGGCCAGCCCTGCTTCTTCCCCTTCGTG
Source organism: Emydura macquarii macquarii (assembly GCF_026122565.2). Taxonomy (NCBI): domain Eukaryota; kingdom Metazoa; phylum Chordata; order Testudines; family Chelidae; genus Emydura; species Emydura macquarii. The sequence continues at coordinate 264,254 of NW_027133433.1, forward strand.
TTCCACTGCCGTACCTTCCACACCTGCACCACGGACCTGAGCCACGGGGCCCAGCCCTGGTGTGCCACCACGGCGAGCTACGACGCGGACAAGCGCTGGAGCTACTGCCCTGACACAAGTATGGCGCCTCCGGGGACTCTCTGGTCATGGAACACAGCCGCACCCAGCATCCTCCCACGCACCCAGCTCTGCCAGAGCCCCCCAACCTGCAGCCCCCTGCTAGCCAAGCCCTGGGCTCCCCGCCAGCTCTACCAGTGCCCCCAACCCAGAGCCCCCTGCTAGCCCAGTCCTGGGTTCCCCCACCCCAGCTCTGCAGATGCCCCCTCAATCCCGACCCACAGCTCCCTGCTAGCCCACACTTGGGCTCCCCTCTCCTGACCCCCATTTCCTGCACTATCCTCGGGTGGTTGGAGGACAGTGGCCAGCAATTGGGGGGCTGAGGGGATGGGTTTTATTGACTTGGCAACGGGCTCAACTTTGGGCAGTTCTGGTTTGAGTTACCCAGCATGCTCTCTGTCTCCCATCATCCCATCTCTCTCCCCAGTGCTGGGCGGGAATTCAGAGGAGCCCTGTACGTTCCCATTCACCTACAAAGGCAAGAAGTACTCGGCTTGCACCATGGACGATGCAAACCGGCCCTGGTGTGCTACCACAAGCAACTACGAAGTGAACCGTCGATGGAGGTACTGCGGCACGACAGGTGCGTGGGGCTGGTAGAGACTCAAGGGATGGATGCACTTTGCAACTGGACTGTATGCAAAATATGAGGGGGAAGAGGTAGCATGGCCCAGTGGAGACAGCATAGGAGATGGAGTCAGGACACCTGGGTTCTATTGCTGGTTTTCACTGTATGTCTGGACAGCGCCTGGCGTGACAGGCTCTGATCTCGGCGGCTCTGTGTTCTACTCTGGTTTTTATAGCATCTCCAACCCTGTGGTATCTGAACGGTCAAATGAAATGAGCAGCCAAGAAGCGTTCATTTTTTACATAGGTTTTGCAGGAGCAAGGAACATTTTATCACCCATATTGAAACCAAGCCAAAATTTTGCTCAGCGCAGCTGATCGACACGTTTCTTTTTCCTATCCTAGAAATATTTTTGGGAATTCAACACATTTCCCCACCTTGGATTGGAGGGGAAAAATGAAACCTCGAAAATATTCGTGAATGGAAAAACCAAATGCTCTTTCAGTTCGATTCCATTGAAATGTTTCGTTTTGATCATTTTGAAATGTTCCGTTTCCATTTCCACCATTTATTTTCTTTTTCTTAACTTTTTTTTTTTTAAACTCTAATTAGCTTCAGTTTCAAAACAAAAAGGCATTCCCAAGTGGAAACCCAGATTTATTTTTTTCCTTTCAAATGTGGCTAAACACTTCCGCGCTTTTTCCCCTCAACATTTCTTCAGTTGGAAAATGCGTCAAATCCAGCAAAATTTGTCAAAATGTTCAAACACTTTCAGTTTCCGTGAATTGGCATTTTTTCCACTAAAGGTTTTGTCAGGAAAATTCGCACCCAGTTCTACATTTGAGGCAAATCACCAGCCCTGTGCCCTGCCTTTGGCTCGGTTTTTAACCCTTTGCTCCCTTGCCTCTTTCTCCACCAACAGTGGGGGAGAATTCGGACAGCTCCCCTTGTGTCTTCCCTTTCATCTATAAGGGCAAGACCTACTCCAGCTGTACGGCAGTAGATGACAAGATGGGACGGCCCTGGTGTGCTACCACTCCCAACTACGACAAAGACCATCGCTGGCGCTTCTGCTTGAGCAAGGGTGAGTCCCGGCTGTGACCAGAGCACTCTGTGTCGGCACAGAGGTAAATAGTTTGTGGAGGATGTGCCGGTATGTGGCGCTGGAGCTGTCACCTGGGGTTGCAGGCCAAATAGAACACACTCGCGGGGCTGCATGCTACAAACGGCTTCCCCTGTGCAGCCAGATTGCCTGGCACCTCCTTCTGATGCGGCTGTCAGAGACATGCACAATGTCATTCACCACTGAAAAAAAAAAAAAAAAATTACCTTTGGCCGCACCAGTGAGACGAGACACCCCCACCCCGGCTTTTCCTTTTTGCTAAGAAAACAGCCTTGATGGTCACTCTCTTTGGCTTTCCTGCTTTTCACTCTGCTTTCCTCTCGCCTTTGCAGCCTACGGGGGGAACAGCAACGGCCAGCGGTGCACGTTCCCTTTCATCTACAAAAAACAGCTGTTTTACAGCTGCACCAACGCTGGAGACAGTCTGGGAAATTTCTGGTGTGCCACAACCCACAACTACGATCAGCAAAAGCAGTGGAGTTACTGTCCTGACATTAGTAATGTATCCCCTCTTCTTCGTATGTTCTCTCTCGGGCAGATCTGATTCTGGCTTTACCCATACAGCTGGGCAAAGAATTACTTTGTGGTTTGGTGGCAATTCAGAAAAATCGGGTGGGGGGTTGCCATGAAAATTAATTTTTTTGAAATTGTCAGTGAATCAGAAAATTGGGGGGAGAATCATTTCAGATGGATCATGAAAAGTTCAGGGTTTTTTTGTTTTTGTTTTTTTCATTGCATTGAAAAGTCAGGAAACCGGTTTCGAGTGGATTCCTAAAATGAAATTTTTTGAAATGTTCAGTGAGTCAAAACATTAGAAAAAACATTTTGTCTTGGGTTGTCCAGAAAATGAAATATTTCAGTTTTCAATTAATCATAAAATCAGGGAGCAATGTGTTTTGGGAGGATCCTGGAAACAAACTTTTTCAAAATTTTATGGGATTCGAAAGAGCAAGGGAAAAAACACTTTGGGTGGATCGTGGAATTGAAACTTTCTTCCAAACTTTTGGTGAATTAAAACATCAGGAAACAAAATTGTTTGGGATGGATCCCAAAAATGAAATTTTAAAAAATTTTCATTTGAATTGAAAATGTAGGGAACAAATCCTTTGGGGTTGAATGGAACATTTTCATTTAAATTTTGAGCATTTTTTTAAAAGCTTTCTAAATTTTGGTTTAATAAAATAGAAGGAAATTTTGAAAGCAGAAGGCGTTTTGAATGGCAGAATCAACTTTTTTTTTTTTTTTTTTTTTGGTCGTTTTTTCAACACGAACAATCCGACAAAACTGACGTGAATTCACAAAACATTTTGGTTTCACCGAATCTGTAGTTTTCACCAAAACACATTTCAGCTGAAAAGTTTCACCCAGCTCTGTTTACCGAGCTGTGCGGGAGCCTCTTGATCTCCCATCATCTCTCTGTTGTACCCAGAGCCAGTGAGGACTTGTGGCATTTTGATACCCACGGGAGTTGGGCAAGGGGAGTCTGCTTGATTGACGGATGGGATCTTGGCTCGCGATACGCCACTCCCAGCAACTAAATGAGCTTCTAAGGGATTTCTTCTGGAAAGGTTCAAGGCCAGGGTCTAGGAACAACCATGGAATCAGTGCAGAATCAAATCTAGAACCGATGGCGAGGCCAACGTCTGTGGGATTTGAGAAACCAGGTTCCTGCCCCAGCCCAGTGTTGGCCTTCCTGGATGATGCTTTAGTCATGAGGATGTCTTCAAATCCAGGCCAGACACCATTCCAGAAGATACTTTAATGAAACTGGGGACCGACGGGCTAGGCAGCAGTTTAGCAGAAAAGGAGCTGGGGGTTACAGTGGACAGGAAGCTGGATATGAGTCAGCAGTGTGCCCTGGTTGCCAAGAAGGCTAATGGCATATTGGGCTGCATTAGTAGGAGCATTGCCAGCAGATCAAGGGAAGTGATTATTCCCTCTATTCAGCGCTGGTGAGACCTCATTTGGAGTACTGTATCCAGTTTTGGGCCCCCCATTACAGAAAGGATGTGGACAAATTGGAAAGAGTCCAACGGAGGGCAACAAAAATGATCAGGGGGCTGAAGCACAGGACTTATGAGGAGAGGCTGAGGCTTGTTTAGTCTGCAGAAGAGAAGAGTGAGGGGGGATTTGATAGCAGCCTTCAACTATCTGAAGGGGGGGTCCAGGGAGGATGGAGCGAGGCTGTTCTCGGTGGTGGCCCATGACAGAACAAGGAGCAATGGTCTCAAGTTGCAGTGGGAGAGGTCTAGGTTGGATATTAGGAAAATCTTTTTCACTAGGAGGGTGGTGAAGCACTGGAATGGGTTACCTAGGGAGGGGTGGAATCTCCATCCTTAGAAGTTTTTAAGGGCTGGCTTGACAAAGCCCTGGCTGGGATGATTTAGTTGGGGTTGGTCCTGCTTTGAGCAGGGGGTTGGACTAGATACCTCCTGAGGTCCCTTCCAACCCTAATCATCTATGCAACCCTGATCCTATGCAACCCAAGTTACTGGGTTCAATACAGAGATAATCAGAGGACGTTCTCTGGCCTGTGTTATACAGGAGGTCAGATTGGATGATCTCAACGGTCCTTTCTGGCCATGGGATCTCTAAGCCTTTCTGAGATTTCTTGGGTATTCGTGGTGGATGGCCGGGTCCTACTGGGATGTGGGAGCCTTTAGACTGTAGGCAGGTGGATGTGTTGGCCGTGTCTATAACCTTCTCCCTTTACCTCCCTAGTCCTGGGTGGGAACGCGGCTGGAAAGAGCTGTGCGTTCCCCTACATCTACAAAAACAAAATACGCCACACCTGCATCAGTGAAGGGTGGAACTCAGAAAAACTGTGGTGCAGCACCACCAAGAATTACGACACAGACAAGAGGTGGACTCACTGTTCCATGCCAGGTACGGCAGGGGATGGAGGAAGTTGAGCCTCGCGGGTAAGGAGTTTGGCTCCCCAAGGTCAGGGTTCAGTTCCTGGCTCTGTCACCAACTTCTTGGGTGAGTCCGTTAGGAGCTGGTGGGATGGTTTTTTGATTTCCCCACCTCCACCCTTTGGAAATGATGAGCAAGCTGAAGTTCATGGGTAGCAGGTCTTAAAACCATTCCCCAAGTTGCCTTGGGTCTCAGATCCCACTTATTCAAGGGTGACAGGGCTCCTTCTTATGGCTGTTTAGATTGGAAGCACTTTGAGACAGGGACTGTAGATCTGTCTGTCTGGGCAGCGCCTGGCGCGACAGGGCCCTGATCTCAGTGACTCTGTGTCTGAGGGGGGGGGCACCCAGCAACGAGAGCCCCCAAATCTCACACTAGTAACTAGAAGCCTTGACTGATACACCAAATTACCACAGAGGATGCACCCCAAAATCACATCTGGGCATGGCTATGTCTAACCACCTGCACGTGTATAAACTGGTTAACTCCACTTTCCCATTGGACCCACAAGCCATCTAACAGCTTTTGCCCACGTAGTCCCCAGCAGCACAGACATTTTTTGCCTGTCCCCCTGGCATCTTTGGCTCCTTCGCTCCACCTTGCAGAAGTGGGGAAACTGAGGCACAGAGCTGGGCCGTGCCTTGTGAAAGGTCACCCAGCAGAGCCAGACATAGCACGCAAATCTCTTGTTGCTCAGCCAGTGCCCCTACCCACAGAGCGACTTTCTCTCCCCTAGCCCTAAGCTGCCTGGGGAGCTGTCTAACCAAGTGTTTTGCTCATGGTCTGATGCTGCTTGTGTTTGCTATTTGCTGTCCTTGATTCTGGCCATGGTAGTCACTTGGTGTTGGTGCGTTTGACCTGCAGACTACGACCACCCCACCCATGGCAAACCCTGTGTCTTCCCCTTCATCTACAACAATTTTAAATTCCACACCTGCACCAACCTGAATACATCCACGGGGAAGTTCTGGTGTTCCACCACCGACAACTATGACCGGGATCATCAGTGGAGCTACTGCTCTGAATGAGACAGGTAGGAGCAGGGCGGGAGGATTGCCTCTGTTTATAGCATCCCCGTCTGGACCAGGGGGATGATGTTCTTTTTGTCTAGTTACACGGGGAACACTTCTGGGCACTGTCTCTGCAGCGCATGCTCTAAGGGAGCTCCGATCTCAGCAACCTGGTGTCTGGGTGGCGCCCGGCGTGAGGGGACCCAAGCTTGGTGACTCTTCATCCATCCCTTTACCCACCCCCCATCCCTATCACCCTCATCAATCCGCACACACATCCAACCAACCATCCAACTCTGGAATCAGAATCAGTGCTATAGGGCTGGCAGGGAGCTCAGCGTCCCCCGCCCATGCTGAGCAGGACCAAATATACCTAGACCATCCCTGACGGATGTTTTGTCTAGCCAGTTCTTAAAATCCTCCAATGACGGGGATGCTGCAGCCTCCCTTAGGTAACCTGCTCCAGTGCTGAACTAGTCTTAGAGAGAGAACGTTTTTCCGGGTATCTAACCTAAATCTTCCCAGTTGCAAACTCAACCAATTCCATCTTGTCCTTCCCTTGCTGGCCATGGAGAACAATTGAGCTCCATCCACTTTCTAACCACCACTGACTGTTATCAGATCCTCCATCAGCCTTCCCCTCTCAAGATTCAACGTGTCCAGTTCTTTCAACCTCCCCTCCTAGGTCGGGTTTTCTAAATCTTTGGTCATTTTGGTTGCTCTTCTCTGGACTCCCTCCAGTTTGTCCACATCTGCCTTTAAAGTGCAGTACCCAAAACTGGACACAGCTGAGACTTCACCAATGCCAGCTAGAACAGGACAGTTACCTCCTGTGTCTTACATACGACAGTCCTGTTAATACAACCTGGAATTATAGTTGCCTTTTGCACAAACTCATCACATTGTTGACTCATGCTCAATTTGGGATCCACTCTAACCCTTTTCTGCCATACCACTGCCTAGCCAATGGGATGGTGCTGAAGGTCTGTCTTTCTTTCCTTTTCAGGTGACAGCCCCAGAGCCGGGAGGAGAAAGAATTGTGACATTAGAAATTAAATAAAAGGAGCAAGCCCCACTCTAGCCCCTCAGCTCTCTCAACAAAGATCTCTTCTGATCAATAGACGCTGGTGGCGTAATCAGCCTTGTGTCTGAACCCAGCCGTGCTTGTTCCTCTAGCTGATTTTATTATAGTCAAATAAAGCATCTTTTGAAACATGGTGTTTGCAGGTTCTGTGTCCAGGAGAAGGGCAATAAATGACCTGTCCATTTCCTAGGGGTGAGGATGATAATGTGATGGCTTTCGCCTCTGATGCATATTCAGCATTTCCCAATGAATGTGGTTTATTGGAAGGCTATAAATCCTCATGTTTCAGGGTTGAAGGTGATCACTCTTCGTGATCAGGAAGGGAACAGGTTTCCATGCTTGCGAAGGGCAAGAGGCCAGATCCCCTCCTGGCCTCAGTGGGTGTGGCTCATTATTTAAATCCATGGAGTGATGCTGACTTGATTTCAGTAATGGAGCAACACCCATTGACCCCAGATACGGGTCCGCCCTGTTGACTCTGATGGAGCTACAGCTGATTCAGGTCCAGAGGTTCCTAGATCCATAGATTCTAAGGGCAAAAGGGACCACTGAAATCTGGACTCCTGGATAACACAGGCCATGGACCTTCCCTGAACCAATTCCTGCTTGAGCTACAGCAGATTTTTTAGAAAAACATTCAGTCCTGAAATCACCACTGATGGGGAATCCACCACGACCCTGGCTAAACACCCACCCTGTTAAAAAACTGCACCTTATTTCCAGTCTGAATTCGTTTAATTCAACTTCTGGCCATTGGCTCTTGTGAGACCTTTGTCCGTTAGACTGGTGAGTCCATTAGCCAATATCTGTTCTCCGCGTAGGTGCTGATAAGCCAGGATCAAGTTCCCCCTCAGCCTCCTCCATGTCACAATGAATAAATGCAGATCTTGGAGTCCAAGTTTTCCAACCCTTTCATCATTCTCGCAGTTCTTCTCTGGCCTCTTTCCAACTTCTCAGCGCCCTTCCTGACTTGTGGGCACCAGATCCGGAGAGAGGATTCCAGCAGTGGTCGCTCCCATGCCAAATGCAGAGGGCACATAGCCTCTCAACTCCTACTCCAGATTCCCCAGTTTACACATCCCAGGACTGCATTAGCCCTTCCTGAGCGGTCAGCATGGTGGTCTTGGCCCAGGGTGGGATGGGGAATATGCCCTGAAGGGCCTTGAACGTGAAAACAACAAGCCGGAAGTCTGATGTGCTAGAGAAAGTCTTTAACTAGCATCCTGAGTGCAGAAAGCCAGGTCTGAGACAGCTGGAGATGGGCATCAAAATGCCTGTCAAATCCAGAGGCCACATCTGCCGGCGCTGATGCCAGGCCCAAGCGTAGAGTCTAGAAGCAGACCCACAACTCCTTTCCCAAGGGATGGGGAGGACATGCACCGTGGTTACCTCATTAACAGCGGGTAACCGAAGCGAACTCCAGCGGGGCTAGTTAAAAAGGAAACGCAAAGTGGCTCTGCTGGGCATAGATAACGGTCCTGCCTTGGGGGACTGTGAAGAGAAGCAGCCAGCAGATAAACAATTAATTTAATTGCAAAAAAAAGGGGTGCAAGCTTTGAGAGTGAGGGAGAGGGGGATACGATTTGTTGTATGGTTACGCTGCAATAGTCCGGTCCGCGTGTAAGCTGGGTGGCACCATGCCATGGACGGGTCAGTGGCTGGGGTGCGGCTGCATTCCAGCAGGTTTGGGTTGGGGTTTTTTTTTGGTTTTTTTTTTCAGCAAAAACTTCCTTCAGCGCCACTGTTTCTGCCTCCAGGTCTGCACTCTGCAGCCCCGCACCAGGCAGCTGGATGCCCATCTCTGAGAACTAGTCACAGGCTGGGAGAAGATAGGTGTTCGGCCACTGAACTTGCTTGTGGGGCCTGACACGGGGGATGTGCGCAGAGGCTGCCCGCCGACTTGGGCGAGTTCATGCAAGGAGGCACTCGTGCAAAGCTTACGGCCCCCTGTGGGACGTGGGCAACAGTGGTTCAGTTCCCCCCTCTTCCGGGGAAGAGATTTGAACCCGGTTTGGCTGCTTGTCAGAGGAATGCCCTGATTGCTGAGCTCTGGGATAGCCCAAGGGACGGCACTCTCATTTCTCTTCTTGAAGGTGCGTCACTGGGGGTTAAATAGCATCCTGGAGTTAAATAGCACTGGAGGTTAAAGAGCCGCATCCCGGAGCAGTACCCCAACCTCCGGGCTCATTGCTATCAGGGGGCCACTGCTTGCCAGAACACCACAGGAACTGAGTTCCAAAGAGGGCTCCTGACTGTGGACCCCAAGCAGAAAATGGCACCTCCCTGGTCCTCAGGATTTAGGCCCCTTTCTCCAAGGGAGGGGGAGGGGCTTTGCACACACCCCCTCTCATCCGCATCTCCCATTGGCTGGCTTAGGCACTTCCCCTCCTCGCGTGCTGGCATTTGTGGAACCCATTCTCCAGCACCTTTCTCCCCGCATTCATTGCACAGGGAGTGTAGGTGCCGTACTCGGGCTTTGTCAACCACAGCATCTTACTGTGATCATCCAGGTCCCTGCAGCGTAAGTCCTGCAATACTCAGCCTCGCGACGGCTAAATCCATCTGTGCATCCAGGCCCACAAGGCCTAGCCCTTAATCTAGCCCTGGGCATGGGCCTGTAGATTCGTAGACTATAAAGTAAGAGGGGACCATCGTGATCCTCCCCTCTGGCCTCCTGGATGACACAGGCCGGAGAACTTCCCTGAATTCATTCCTGTTTGACCGAGAGCAGATTGTATAGAAAAACAGCCCATCAAGATTAACAAATTACCATTGATAGAGAATCCCTCCCCCACCCAGCACTTGGTAAATTGTTCCAGAGGTTAATTGCCCTTGCTGTTAAACATGCACACCCTATTTTCTAGTCTGAATTTGTCTAGCTTCAACTTCCAGCCATTGGAGCATGTTAGACCTGTCTCTGATAGAGTAAAGAGCAAATTTCTGGTTCCCTGTAGGTTCCGAAAGCCTGTGATCAAGTCACCATTTAACCTTCTCTCTGTTAAACTAAATAGATCGAGCACCTGGGTTGTGTCCTCCAATCTTTCTCGTGGCTCTTCTCTGACCCCTTTCCAACGTATCACCATCCTCCTTACCTTGTGGGCACCAGAATTGGGCACAGGATTCCAGCAGCAGTCACACCAGTTCCAAATGCAGAGGTAAAATAACCTCTCTGCTCCTACTCAAGATTCCCGTTTATGCATCCCAGGATTGCATCAGCCCTTTTTGCCCACAGTGTTGCACTAGGAGCTCGTGTTCAGCTGATTAGCCACCACGACCCCCAAATCTTTTTCAGAGTTCCTGCTACCCAGGAGAGAGTTCCCCAGCCTATAAGTACAGTTGACTGTACTTTTTGTTCCTAGATGAACGACTTTACATTTGGCCATTATTAATTTGGCTGTGGATTGTTCACTTGCTCCCAGTTTGCTAAACGATCCAGGTCACTCTGTATCAGTGATGTGTCCTCTTCATTATTTACCCTTCCCCCAATCGCTGGGTCATCTGCAAACATTATCAGTGATGACTTTGTTTTCTTTCAGCTCATTGATAAAAATGTTAAGTAGCATAGGGCCAAGAATTGATCCATGCAGGACCCCCCTGCGAGAAACAACCCTGCTTGACGATGATTCCTCATTTACAATTACATTTTGAGACCTATCAGTTAGCCAGTTTTTAATCTATGTAATGTGTGCATTCATGGCAACAAAGATCAGTTAAACTGGAGACTTCTCAAAGATGCCATCAAAGAAGGTGCAGATAAACAGGTAGGCAAGAAGTTACTAACTAAGAAAAAAACATGGAAACGGATACAATCACTGTTCTGCTAGATGAAAGAAAGTAAAAGCACACAGATCGACAGCAGAAAACGAATACCAAAGACTAACTAAAGTGATAAAGAATAAAAGCAGATTAGCAAAGTCTGAATGGCTGAATTAGAAATGCAAATAATTTGAAGAACTGGATAAAGAAAACAAACAAAGTAAAATGTTTCAAAAAGTTTAAATTACAGAAGGAAAGTGACCAATGCAACCCTTAAGGACAAAAATGAACAATATCTGACAGATCCTAAAGACAAGAACGAGAGATGGCGAGAACATATCAAAGAATTATATGGTGATGATAGAACTGAAAAACGTCAACTAGATATCAACCAAGTTAGCCTGTCAATAATGGATGAAGACATCATGGTAGCAATAAAAATACTTCTGAATGAAAAGCAGTAGGTTGTGGTGGAATACTAGCTGATTTGTAATGAGGTAATGAAGAATATGTTTGCCAAAGGATTTTACAACTTCACTGTGTATCCAAATCCCAGAAAAGAACACTACTATGGATTGTAAAGACTACAGAACAAGCAGCGTAGTATTGCTTCTAAGATACTTTTGCAAATTGTTCAGAACCAAGTACCAGGACAGATTGATAAGGGAATAAGCAAACAACAATATGACTTCCAATGTGGGAAAGGCACGATAAACGCCATTGTGAACTTGAAGCTCATTTTAGAAAGATAAATTGAAAAGGGGAAAACAATATTCTTGTGTTTTATTGACTTCCAAAAAGCATTCGACAGAAGCTACCGCTACAAACTGCTCAATATATTAAGATCTGTGGGGATCGATGGATACAAACTCCGAGTAATAAAACAATTATACTGGCATCAGAAGGTAATAATAATGGGAGATGAAAATGAAAAGCTAATGAAGATCCAGTGAGGAGTGAGATAAGGCGGTATAATGCAACTGACTTTATTTGACATTTATAGTGAGTATTTGATTACATTAATGGAAGAAACAGAAGAAGGCATTAAGATTAATGGAAAATGAATGAAAACATTCACTACGTAGATGACATAGTGCTGTTGGGTGATTCAAAAGAAAGTCTTATGATGTTAGTGGAGATTATATATGAATATGGCAAAATATATGGTCTAAAGTTGAATGTGGACAAGACAAAAACTATGGCGGCATGCAGGGATCCCTGGAAAACATGCAAGAGTCCAGTGAATGTCACAGCCATGCAGCAAGTGAGAAATTATTGCTATTTAGGAAGCATCATGACAGAAGATGGAAGATTGGATATTGAAGTCAGCACCAGAATAGCAAGAGTTCAAGAGACATTCTGGAAGAATAAACCTTTGATGAGAAGGGGCATAAATCTGAAGACTAAATTTCTGACTCTTGCAAACATACATTTGGTCTATGTTAAGTTACTGGGAAACATGGACCTTCAAACAATCGATAATAAAGAAACTACAGTCCTTTAAATTATGGTGTTATAGGAAAATTCTGAAAAAATCATGGATAGACCACGTAACCAACAACGAAGATGACTGGAACAAAGCAAATGTTAATTAGAGGTCTTATGAAAAGACAGGTTCAATTTGCAGGGTGCATTTTAAGAGGTTCAGCGAGCGATGCATGTTTACGGGCACTGGAAGGGAAAGTTGACAGCAGAAGAACACAAAGCAGAAAAAGGTCTTGTCTGGACGATGGGTGGATCAAAAGGACTACTCATTCACAAAGAGATTAGCAGAGGTCCATACCCATGTAAGAAGATGACAAATGTGTGCCATGCTGATTTTGCACCAGGTGCATACAATCCTGGTGACATCATGAAACGAAATGAGAAAGAAGACAAACTTGAGCCGCTGGTTATTAAGGGATGGTTTCCCCATTGAAATCCAAACTTTGTCGCTTCCAAAAGTGAACGCCGCTCGTGAACTGAATCTGGAGAGCAGGCACTTTACACTCCTTTGTCTGGTTTCTCTTGCAAGGTCCCTGAATGCGAATACAGCAATTAGTGCGGGGCAGAACTCAAGGAGGAAAATGATGTTTGTGAAGGGAGGAAGAATAAGAGAGTCTAGCAAAGCTGGGATTTGAATGTATCAAGAGCACAATATATAACCACGCCATTGTCTTAACCACTCAGCCACCCCATCTGAGGAGGATATGAGCACTTATCTCCTTCTCAGATCTTGATTACCTATTACAAGGGGTGGGCTTTCCAACACACAATTTCTGTGCTATTATACATGACTAAGAAAAAGGAACAAACCCCAGAAACAGACTCTGTGTGTGGACAGCTGCATTTGCTGTTTGGATTCTGCATCTCAGAAAAATGGATATGCTCTAGTTCAATCACAGCTATTGGACTGGAAGCAAGAATTAATTTAGAGAAACCTCCGGCCTGCACCATGCAGAGTCATAATTGTTTCTTCTGGATTTGGAATCTATGAACTGGTCTGTGGCTATAAACTGAGGGCAGAGGCGATATGAGCCGGCATCTCCAGCACCAGGGGTTGTTTCTAAAGAATATGGACTGGATTCTGCTCATATTTAAACCAATCCAGAACAATTTCATCTCAGTCGGGTATGACTCTGGATTGACTCCAGGGAAGCTGAGATCAGAATTCAGCCCTGATCCCATTGCAGTCAGGGGTGGCTCCGGATTGACGCTGGGTGATGTTCCTCCATAGACTGGCAGATGCATGGCATGAACTGGGAGCATGGAGGGACCAGTAATTGTCTCCTGAGGGACTGTGTCTTCCTACGGCTCCCAGAGGTGCTAGGATATTTCAAAGCTTTGGAGACGCAGCTGCCCCTGCAAAGCAGTTAAACCCTTCTCCAGCTGAGAGCTGTGTCTTCTCGCAAGGGGCTGGTGTTGTAAGAGGCAGAGATGTCTAGAGCTCCTACTCACCCAGCCTCGGTGAGGAGAAATTAAAAAGACTGGGACTTTTCGGCTTGGAAAAGAGACAACTAAGGGAAGATATGTTAGAGGTCTATAAAAACATGAATAGTGTCAAGAAAATGAATAGGGAAGTGTTATTTACCCCTTCACATAATACAAGACCCAGGGGTCACCCAATGAAATTAACAGGCAGTAGGTTTAAAACAAAGAAAAGGAAATACTTCACCCAACACACAGCAAAGCTGTGGAACTCGTTGCCAGGGGTTGTTGTGAAGGCCAAAAGTATAACTAAGTTCAACAAGAATTAAATAAGTTCATGGAGGATAGGTTCATCAATGGCTATTAGCCAATATGGTCAGAGATGCAACCCCATGCTCTGGGTATCCCTAAACCTCTGACGGCCAAAAGCTGGGACTGGAGAACAGGGGATGGATCACGCAATAGTTGCCCTGTTCTGTTCATTCTGAAGTACCAGGCAATGGCCACAGTCAGAAGATAGGACACTGGACTAGATGGTCTGGTCTGGTCTGACCCAGTATGGCCATTCTTATGAAGGAATGGTCAACAATTCTCTATTTAAGCCCTTTTCTTATGAAAAATTGGGTTTTACTCTAACTTGTTTTTTTCAAAAAGCGTTGCTTGCCAGTAAATTTTGAATTTTCATCCAAAAACCAAATGCTCAAGACCCCACACCTTCTCTGTGTTGTCTGAGCGCGGTTAAGTGCATTCCACTGCCTACCAGGAAGGCGGAATCCTGCCTTGTTAGATCTGACTCGGTGGGCAATAACCTCCCGGTGAAATGTCGGTAGTGACGGTGTAAGGTTATGAATTCCCCCATAGGATGTGACACGTCCAAAGCCAGCCAGCACTTCCCTAGGCCTAGGCCATTTGACAGGCCTGGCCCAAGCGAAGGAAGGTGGGATTAGCTCAACTGCGTATGGTGAGTAGGGCCAGCGAGAGGGCAGGGCAGGAAAGAGCAGAGAGAATGGATGATTGGCGTTTCAGCAAGCACAAGCGGGGGGGGGGGGATGAGCGAGAGCCTCCATCCCCGCCAGGTGCCATGTCACCATCCTGGTTGCCTGGACGTGTCGTGTCACCATCCTCACGGCCTGGATGCACCGAGTCGCCGTCCTCGCGGCCTAGATGCGCCGAGTCGCCGGCCTGAGAGCCTGGAGACATTGCATTGCCGTCCTTGCAGCCTGGAGACACAGAGTTGCCATCCTTGCGGTCTGGCTGCACCAAGTTGCTGTCCTCATGGCCTGGATGCGCCGGGTCGGCGCCCTGGATGCTCTGAGTTGCTGTCCTCTCAACCCGGGCGTGCCGGGGGCAGCCTGCAGCCAGCTGGGCAGCCACGGGGCCGGGAGGTCACTGGGCCGAGCCTCCAAGACCCCTCCACCTGGTCACCGGAGACGAGAAAGGAGCCACCTCAGGGCCATGGGCCACTGCGGGGGGGGAGGGGCTGCCCTGTGGGGATCTGCACCACCCCTGAGGGAAAGGGCGGGGCTCTGTGAGGAAGGGGCGGGGCTTGTAGTAGACTTTGAGGGCGGGGCGGGGTTTGTAGGCAGGAAGAGGCGTGGCTTGTCTCCGGGCTCCGAAGCCGTGGCGGGCGGCGGGGGGCGGGGCTCCCCGTCGGAGAGTGACGCGTCACCCCCTCCCTCCACCCCACCACGGGGCAGGCGCTTGAAATCCGATTGGCCGCCGCCGACCCCACCCCCGCTGTCGCGCGCAGGGAGGGACTCGCGCTCGCTCCGCGAGGGGGCGTTAGCGGCCGTCGCCAGCTCTCGCGAGAACGCGGCAAGAGGCCAAACTGCGCCTGCGCCGGAGGCGGGGAGAGGAGGGGGAACCGCCAGCGTCAGACCCGGGCCTGCTGCTGCGGCGTCCGTGTGGAGTGATGGGAGCGGGGAGGTGAGACGGGACCCCCCCCCTCCACCGCGTCACCGCCTCCCTGGGGGGAATCCCCCGCTGCGTCACAGCCCCGCCCCCACGGGGGTTCCCTGCCAACAGCCCCCCTCTGTTGGTAGGCGCCCCCTTCCCTGGGGGATTCCCTGCCCCCCCCCGTGTGACTCGCCCCCATCCCCCCGCCTCTGCCCCGGGCCGCGTCCCGCCGGGGCTGTTTGTCCCCCCGGGATCGCCCCTCCCCCCCCCCAGCCGCCGCACCCGGTTCCTGCCTCTCCTCCGCAGCTGGGGTGCGAGCACCGGGGGGGGGCGCAAAGATGCGGATCGGGGGGGGGCCAAGCTCCCTGCGTCGCTGCAGCTGGGTCCCGGTTACTGGGGGGGGGGGAGACACGTATGGGGAACCTGAGAGCTGCAGTGCGTGGTGGGCATGTGGAGGGGGGCCTGGCGAGGGGGGGGTGGGGGGCAGATGTGGGTGGGGGCCTGGCGATAAGGGGGCGGGGGGCAGATGTGGGGGTGGGGGCCTGGCGATGGGGGTGAGGTGAGGAAGACTGAGAGCCATGGGGCTGGGAGGATAAGATACCGACCTGAGGATGTTGGGGGTTGATATTGTTGGGGGAGGGGAGGTGCCCTGGTTATGGGGGAGGAACATCATACAGGAGAAGGCAGAGAGCTTCTGTGGAGGGGGAGTCCCCAGGGGTCACCTACGGGGAAGGCTGAGAGCCGGGAAGGGTGGGGGGGGGTTAGATATTGATGGGGGACTATCCCGGCTATAACGGAGGGTTGGCATCAGGGTTCCCGACTGTGAGCGACTGGCTGGGTCATAGCTACAGAGCAGGGGTGAGTGCTTCTCAGGGCCTCCCCATCTCTGTCTCTCTCTCCCTGCAGATGCCCCGTCACTGCTCTGCTGCCGGCTGCTGCACCCGGGACACCCGCGAGACCCGCAACCGAGGCATCTCCTTCCATCGGTAAGAGCCACCCCGGTCCTGCTCCCTCCCCTCGACCTTCCCTTATGGCCGACTCTCCCTTCCCGCCCCCCATGGGTAAGGTGCAAGGGGGCCATCCAGATACACTGAATGGCAGCACCTTTAACACCCACAGAAAGGAAACATTTTCCCAGCACCACCGCCAGCCTGCGGCACTCCCTGTTGCAGGGAATTGCTCGTTAGCATCAAAGCTTGTTTCTCCAAAACCACAGCAGTGTCCTGGTGTTATCAAGGAATCACTGGGAGGCTAGGATCAAACTTCCCCTCTGGGCAGGTTATTCCAGAACTGCCCACTAGAAGTTCTAGGAGGTGCCTTTCATCTTCCTCTGAAGCTGCTGGAGTCTGTTGGAGGTGCGATGCTGGGCTAGATGGGCCTTTGATCTGCTTCGTTCTGGTTGGTCCAATGTCCCAGCTTCAGTGGAGCCTTTGAGCTGGTGGGGATCATTTGGAGGTTGAGTTGCTTTTTCTTCAACAAGGACAGTGTCATCTCTAGGCTGAAAATTCTTGAGAAGGAGGGGTGGTTGTTCTTGGATCTGCCTGTGCCCCCCATGGAGCCCCTCTTTGTCACAGTTGAACCCCCAGTCCACGCCTCTCTTGGGAGCTGAACGGTGCCATCTGTACCCCCGCAGGCTGCCCAAGAAGGACAACCCACGGCGCAGCGTGTGGCTGGAGAACTGCCGGCGGAAGGATCCGAGCGGCCAGGGCCCCTGGAACCCAGCCTCTGACTACATCTACTTCTGCTCCAGACACTTTGAGAAGAGCTGCTTCGAGATGGTGGGGATCAGGTGGGTGCAGGAAGCCGAGCCGACGCCAGGGTGGCCCGGCTCTGTGCCCCAAAGCTGGGTCACACTACAGAATCTGAGTCCAGCCAGTCTGGCAGGTGAGCTTTCACACCAGCTCTCCCTGACTCTGCCCACAGCTGGAGGGCGGAGAGGAGCAGCTCCATCAGCCACGTAAACGCCTGGTCCTGGTGCTCTGCCCACTGGAAGGGTGCATTGGACCATGTGGTGCCCTGGCCTGAGCTCTCTTCATCTGCCCTCTGGAAGGATGGACTGGCCCATATGTTTCCCCCTAGTCCTGACATACCCTCCTTCCCCCACCAAAAGATGGATTGGTCTGTATGGATCCCCCTAGTCCTGGCATGTTCCTCTGAAGTTGGACTAGTCTATATAGTTCCCCCTAGTCTTGACACTCACTGCCCCCAAAGATGGACTGGTTCCCTCTAGTCCAGATGTGCCCACCGTCCCCTCTCTGTGAGGCTGGACTGGACTGTAGGGTTCCCCCACCTTCCAGTCAAGACAGCTGTTTCCGGGAAGATGAACTGGTCTGTATGATCCCACTAGTCCAGATGCACTTACCCTCCCCATGAGGATGGACTGATCTGCATGGTTTCTCCCGTCTAGATATTCCCCTCTACCTGTGAAGATAGACTGGTCCATATTGTCCCCCCAGATCCAGACACATCCCCTCTCCCTGTGAGGAGTGACTGGATCGTGAGTCCCCTCAGGCCTAGAGTTTTCTTAAGGTCTGTTTGTCACAGTTCCTTGGCCCCATTTTTCAGTGAGGTCTGATGGAACGCAGTGCTGGTTGGTTACAGCAGATCTCTTGGTGTAAGGTCTTTCCAGTGAGCAAAGAAATGCGTGGCGTGGGGGTTTAAAGTTTAGGTTTTTTGAGAACATAAAAGTAATGTCAAATAAGCATTATATTCTGCACTGGGGTTTATTGTGATGGAGGTTAAACGTACCCACAACCACTTACCCGCATAATTAAAGTCATTCCTCAGGCGTGTAATAGGACAGGGAAGTTAACCGGGAACAGGATAGGGTGTGAATTTAAAGCACTATAGCTATTCTAGAATAATGATATGGATATAAGAGCTCTTCCAATCAGTTTCCCTCTGTAGACCGTAATAACCCCCAATTCTTATCTAGGGCTTCTCATTTTTAGATCTCAAAGCGCTTTACAAAGAAAGCCAGGACCATTATCCCATTATACAGTGGTGGTAATTAACCACTGGAACAATTTACCAAGGATCATGGTGGATTTCATCACTGACTATTTTAAAATCAAGATCGAATGTGGGTTTTTCTAAACGATCTGCTCTGGGAATAATTTGGGGGCAGTTGTCTGGCCTGTGTTATGGACTAGATGATCACAATAATCCCTTCTGGCCTTGGAATCTGTGAAGATACCTTCTGGCTTAAGATCAGGGACTCCGACTGCTTGTTCATGTGAACAAAGTGACTTACCTTTGCAGTAGCTGGATCAGCCTCTACAATTGCCCCGAAAAGCAAATGTTTGGGTCCATTTTCATTTTCAAAGTGTCAAACCTGGATGGCTGCATGTGAAGCTCCTGAATCCATGTTCAGGGCTGGATTCTGCAGACCTGTTCCAATTAGAACTCACGCCCAGGTGTGTGGCAATGAGGGTGATTATCCACTGGCGCAGACTCCCATGGGAAGTGAGTGTCCATCTCCTGATGGTTTTATATCCAGAAGAGGTGCTTTAATGAAACGCAAGTCACTGGGTTCAAGGCATGAGTGAAATGCTATGGCCTGTTAGATGTGTGGTCAGAGTAGATAATCTAATTCTGCCTCCCAACCTTAAAAATCTATGGATGTGGAGCCCTGAGGGCTGACTGTGGATCCAGTCGCAGGATTGGGTCCTTAAACTCCTGAGTAAAACATGGCCTGGTTCAGAGGCCAATGGGGTTTGTGCAAGAGGGGGTAAAAACTCAGGCTGCTGCTTATTACGAAGCCTATATACAGGTGAAAATTATGACCACAAACTAAGCCCTGGTCGACATTTAAAATTGAGATCGACCTAGCTACGTGGCTCAGGGGTGTGAAAAATTCACACCTTTGAACACCGTAGTTAAGCCTGCCTAAGCCCCACTGTGGAGGAGGCTAGGTCAACGGAAGAATTCTCTCGGGAAGGCGGGTTACCTGCATTGATGGAAGAACCCCTTCCGTCGATGTCGGAAGTGTCTGTGCTCTGGTGCTAAAGGGTTACAGCTGCCGCTGTGCCACCCATAGCGTCGACACGGCCCAAGACAGACTGATCGATTAAAAATCTTATGCCCCAAAGTCACGGCGTGATCCTGGGCCTGGTGCTTCTTACGGGGCAAAGAGCCATTTAAAAATATTCCCAAGCCAGCAAAGAGAGACTCTGCTAAGTTAGTGGAACCGCGTTCCCATCCAAGCGTCCCCGTTCTGGGTGAGCTTCCTCTCAGGGTGATGCCTTTTGTGCAGGGCAGTGGGGTCCTCCCAAGACAGCTGGGCTGGGGATGGCTCATGCCTGCCGATGTCTCTCTGCAGTGGCTATCACCGGCTCAAGGAGGGAGCCGTCCCCACCATCTTTGAGTCCTCCAAGGCGCGCCGGGCGGCAAAGGTGAGGCCTCCAGGCCAGAAGAGCGATGACCCCAAGTCTGCCAGGGCCTGGAGGAGGTGGAGGTGTGTGCCCGGCCTGTGTGTTGTCTGCTGGACTAAGGGGGGCAGGGGCTGGGTCATGGAGTGAGGGGCTGGGTTGTCTTTTCCCGACGCAGAGCCTCCGAGCAGGGGGCTGTGCAGGCCAGACTGTGACTAGAAGGGCCCGGGAGGCTGATCAGGGCTCGGTCATGACAGGGGCAATGGGTGAGGGTGAGGAGCTGGGACCGGAGGCCAGATCTGGGAGGCAGGGAATGAAGTCACGGTCAGGTGGGTGGGGCAGCCCTGGATGTGGTCTCCTGGGCTAGATTGAGGGGGTGGGGTCAGGGTCTGGGGGTGGGAGGAGCCGGGGCTGCCCATGTATGTTGACCCCTGGGCTAGGTTGGGGGTGAGGTCAGGGTCTAGGTGTGGGAGGGGCCACTCCAAGTTTGGATTGGGGCTGGGTCAGGGGTTGGGGAGGTTTGGGCTGGTCTGGGGCTCTGGGGTTCTGCTGAGCTTGCCCCCTGCAGTGCATTGTGGGATGGGCTCTGACCACCCCGTTCCTCTCCCTGCAGGCGCGATCCCAGCCGAGAGGAGCAGGACGCCCCAGCCCACGTGGACATCTCGTGCTTCCCAGAGGAGGCGGAGTCCGAGCCGGCCACGCCCGCAGCCGCCCCCACTGCTGAGCACCGCAGCCTGCCTGGGCCCCTCCCCCAGGGGGTGGAGCTAGAGGATCAGCACGATGTCATCCTGGCCAGCCTGTCAGACATCCTCCTGGAGCACCCAGCTGTGGCCACGGGCCAGGAGGCGGCCACAGCCACGCCGGCGCTCCCGGAGACGGACGCCCCGGGGCTCCCAGAGACAGATGCCCCCTCAGAGGCCGAGGCCCCTGCGCCGCCTGCCCCGGAGCCGCCCCGCCCCGTCTCCCCCTCCTTCTACATGCTGCGCCTGCCACCCCCGGCCGGCGCCTACATCCAGAGCGAGCACAGCTACCAGGTGGGCAGCGCCCTGCTGTGGAAGCGGCGGGCAGAGGCCGCGCTGGACGCCCTGGACCGGGTCCAGCGGCAGCTACAGGCCTGCAAGCGGCGGGAACAGCGGCTGCGCCTGCGCATCTGCGAGCTGCAGCGGGAGCGGCGGGCGGCCCCGGACATGCGGCGTCAGCTCAAGGAGCACCTCCAGGTCTTCGAACTGCAGCTGCTCCGTGAGCTCGAGTGAGCCCGGGACTGTGCATGGGGGGCGGCTTCGCTCCACCCCAGAGGAGCTGCATGAGAATCACGCCTCTGCCCGGGCCGGCCGTCTCTCCAGGAAGGCCTTGGGCTCCGTCGCTATGCCTCGACCGCGGACTGAGCTCGCCCCCTCCCTGTAAACGGTGGCATGCCAGGGCTGCAGACGCAAGCCAGGTAACGGCACTTCCCTCCCCCCACCTTTGCCTCTGTGCCAGTGTGATGGATTCGTGGGGGGGTTGTAAATAAAGTCTTGTTTTGTACTGAGGTGATGGGCCTGGCCTGGCCCGGGAAAGTGGTGAATTCTCAATCTGTTCATGACTTCAGATCACGATTGGACGCCTTTCTGAAAGACGGGCTTAGCCAAATACAAGTTATTGAGCGCAATTCAGGGATGATGGGGTGAAATTCTATGACCTGTATTCTACAGGAGGTCAGACCAGATGATCTAACGATCCCTCCTGGCTTTAAAGTCTGGGAATCTATGAGAGCATGTGATATTCAAAGCCGGCGCTATTTAGGGATTTATACGATGCTCATCACCATAGACTCCACGCACCTAAAATACTGGATAAAGGAAGTTTTGTTTTGATGAGGAGGATGGCAGCAAAATCTTCTAAGTATAAGAAAATAGAGGGGCCAGACGGCGTCTGCTATAGTCCCAAAGGATTAGATTTAAACAAGAACACGATGCCCACATTAGCTATCAAACAGCTCAAAATCCCCAGCCCAGCCCATCTCTCCAAGGCAAATCTCCCTCCTTCATGTCCAGACTTTCCCACCTGCCACTGTTACCCATTTTCATTACCCAACCAAGCCAAATTGCTTGAGCCGTGGGGGTGACCCCTGAGCCATGCCTCTTCACACCTCTGCCCCGTGCCCCATCTCTGACCCAGCAAGGATAATAAACTATTGTCACATTTACACACCAACACGTGAACACAGGCCATGCACAACAGCCAAACTCAGCAGGTGGGATTATGGGTTAATGGCACGTAAATCAGGCTGCACAGAGCAGGCTTCGCCTCTGCTCCACCCTAGAGGGAGCAGAAAACCCCAGCCCTCCAGCTCCAGCATCATGTAGATGCTAATCGGTCAGTTTAGGAGCCCCAAACTTGGCAAGCTGAGCCGCTGAGGGCCGGTATTTCTGAGACGCTCACGTGGAAGGCAGTGTGTCTGTGCGTGCATCCCTCCTCCCTTCTGCTGGTGGGGGTGAGCCCTGCTCTCTGCATATGTGAGTGTGTGCATCTCCCTCGCCCTCTCAACTCCAAAACCTCACATCAGATTTTCCCCAGCCATCCCAAGAAGATTTGTCGTCTGGGGGAGCTCTATCCCCCCAAAAAACCAAGCTGGCAGCGGGCTGGCTTCATTATCACTTGAGGCGACTCACAACCCCACCTCCGCCATGTAGCATCAGTCCCTGTTTCGGAACCTCCCCTTTTCTAACCCAGCTGGGCCGGGAGTGGGGTTAAAGCCAGGAACCTAAAAGGGGAACCTGAAGTGAACAGCTGGGAAGGAGCCGGCTCACCACCCTCGGATATGGAGCAGCCACTAGAGGGAGTTGAAGGGGCACGTTACTAGTGAGCTTTACACTCACAAAGCCAGAGGAAGGCTGGCATCAGCTCGGTACCCGTGTCAGTTTGGGGTGATGCCTGGGGCTGGTGCCTGCCCCTCTGTCCTGGGGAAACTGCCCCACAGGCCCTGGGGTTCTCAGACCAGGGAGAGTTTTGGTTAGAACTGGGTGTAATTGTTCTACCTACACTTTTTTGGTAAAACATACGGATTTGGTGACACAGACCTTTAGTGACAGATGTTTATAGAGACATGGAGAACACGGAGGCCTTAGCGCCCTTCGTCCATTTAGGCCTGAATTAGTAATTTCATAATTGTGTGTGTGTAAACCCCAAACCAGCCAAGATTACTGAAAATCAGGGAGCTGCTCCCAGCTGGCCCCAATCCCAGATCCACAGTCGATGTAACCCACTGCCGCTTCTTGCGCTATGGCGATTGACACCAGCTCCCCTGTACCCCAACCCTTGTTCTCCTTCACTGCCAACTGGCCTGTTCCATGTCGCCCTGTCTCCCCCAGCCGGGAACTCAGCGGGATCCTTGCCTGCCTGGAGGGCAGGGGCCCGATGGAGGAGGGGGAGCACCCAGATGCCATCACCTCCCAACCCCCCTCACGCCAACACTCGGTTAATGCTGTGGGTGGCCGGCAGCCAGGACGGGGCGGGTGGGGCCTCGTGTGGCAAAGCCTCGGCTAAAACGGGCTGCTCCGGTGACACAAAGGGAACCCCACGTCCCAGGGGAATGGATACAGCCCACGGCCTCTCCCAGAGCACCCAGTTGACCCAGCTCCATGCCAGCTACGACGCAGGGCGCCACGGCAGGTGGCCCCGCTGGGAGACGGGGCATCCCGTGGGGGGTGAGCCCCCTTCACACCGCGCCTGCGGAGCCAGCGGGCACTGGGGAAGAAGCCTGGATATGGAGTCGAGATGCTCGCGGCCCTCGGGCAATGAGTGCGAAGAGGCGATGCCCACCCTGGCACTGGCTCTCAGCCGAGCCAGGCCTCGCCTCCGTGGCAGGGTCCAGGAAGTGCCTGGCCTGATGGGCCCTGAGCTCAGTGACGGTGCCCGAGAGGCGGCCAGCACAAGGCGACAGACCGGCCTCGCTCGCAAGTCGCTGGTTTTCCTGTTCTAGCCACGTTTCCTGCCCAGCCCCGGCTGTGCCGTCACTGCCCAGTGGCTGCTGTGGGCCCCGACGCCATGGGCCGCGTGCTCGCCCTCCTCCTCCTCGGCTGTGAGTAGCTTCCCCTGCCCACCCCGTGGCCGACGTGCCCCCCACCTGCTCCCCATAGCCGGTGTGTCCTCCCGTCCGGACCCCCACCCCTGGGGCTGTCAGGTCGCTCAGCGGCTGGGATGTGCTGGCTTGGTGCATCTCTAGAGCCGGGGCAGTGCCAGGGGCAGCCCTATTGCCACCCCCCCAGATCCCCTCCACTGCCCCACACAGGGCCCCCTCCACCCCCACACACATGCCCCTCCATCACCCCCTACTGACAGGGCTTCCCTTCCCCCAGCGTCCCATCCGCTACTTCCCCACCCCCTCCGCGTTCTGCCCTGGGCCCTGTGTCTGGCCTGCTCTGCAGCTGGCTCATGGTGCCTGGTCCTCCCATCAGGGCCCCCCCACTCTCCCCATAATGACCCCCTGTTTGTTGCAGGTGCCCTAAGGATTGGCCACCTCCTGGGTGCTGCAGCGCGTGAGTAACCCTGGGATGGGGGCTGGGACCCACGTGGGGGAGGGGGGGTTAGGCCACCACATCCCACTGCTGTTGAATGGGGGCTGGGGGGCCTGACACCCCCCCCCATGCAACCCTCTGGGCATCCCAGCCAGGCCCTTCCTGCTCTGAGAAGGGGCCAGACCATGGGGGAGAGCTCTCTGCCCCCCCCCGCCCCGGGTGGGGGAGGGCTTTAAGCCCTGGGATGTGGGGTGGGGAGCAGGTGTCTGCCCCCATAGGGGAGGGGAGTGGTCTCTGCTCATATGGGGGGTGATCCAAGGGAAAATCTCTGCCCCCTGGGGATTTGGGGCGTGGGAGAGGGGAGCAGTCTCTGCCCCCTGGGGTGTGGGGTTGGGAGCTCTGTGTCTTATTGCCCCTCCCTCTGTCACCCCAGACAAAGCCTCACTCTGGGTGACCCCAGCGGAGGGCGCGGTGCCCGTGGGGCAGCAGGTTTCCCTGCGCTGCCTCTGCCAGGTGCCCTGCACCCGACTCTTCCTCTACAGGGGCGCGAGCCCCGTCCCGGTGCGGCACGCGGAAGCGCAGGGCCAGGCGGCCGAGTTCCCCATCTCCCACGCCGGTCTAGGCGATGCCGGCAGTTACCGCTGTCGGTACCTCAGCAGAGGCTGGTTGCCCCAGTGGTCAGAGCAGAGCGACCCCGTCCAGCTGGTCGTGAGAGGTGAGTCCCCGAAAATGCGGCTGCCTCTGGGGTGGGGCACGCAGGTCAGTTATACAAGGACCCCCCTCACCTGGATCTGAGATGCAGCCACCTCTGGGGTGAGACGTAGGGGCTGTTTAACAGCACAAAGCAATACCCCAAGTGTTTGGGATAGGACGTGATGGAGAATGCAGCTGAAAGGGCAGAGGGTATTTAGGGCAGTCACAGGCATATGATGCTTTCCTGGAAGTATCTGAATGATCGTATTAAATGCCTGGGCCCTTCCTTCATCCCCCCCTCTTCTGTGCCCACTTCGTTCCCTTCCCAGCTCGCTCCCCTGCTTCTGAACTTTGTTGTCCTCATTTTTCTTCAACGAGCTGGATTTCCTCATGCCTTGACTTTAGCAAAGCTTTTGATCCGGTCTCTCACAGTATTCTTATCAGCAAGTTAAAGAAGTATGGGTTGGATGAATGGACTATCAAATGGATAGAGAACTGGCTAGAGCATAGGGCTCAACGAGTAGTGATCAATGGCTCCATGTCTAGCTGGCAACCGGTCACAAGCGGAGTTCCCCAGGGGTCGGTCCTGGGGCCGGTTTTGTTCAACATCTTCATTAATGATCTGGAGGATGGGGTAGATTGCACCCTCAGCAAGTTTGCGGACGACACTAAGCTGGGGGGAGTGGTAGATACCCTGGAAGGTAGGGATAGGATACAGAGTGACCTAAACAAACTGGAGGATTGGGCCAAAAGAAATCTAATGAGGTTCAACAAAGAAAAGTGCAGAGTCCTCCACTTAGGAAGGAAGAATCCCATGCACAGCTATAGACTGGGGACCGACGAGCTGGGCAGCAGCTCTGCAGAAAAGGACCTGGGGGTAACGGTGGATAAAAAGCTGGAGATGAGTCAGCAGTGTGCCCTGGTTGCCAAGAAGGCAATGGCATATTGGGCTGCATTAGGAGGGGCATTGCCAGCAGGTCACGGGAAGTGATTATTCCCCTCTATTCGGCATTGGTGAGGCCACATTTAGAATATTGTGTCCAGTTTTGGGCCCCCCCACTACAAAAAGGATGTGGACAAGTTGGAGAGAGTCCAGCGGAGGGCAACCAAAATGATGAGGGGGCTGGAGCACAAGACTTATGAGGAGAGGCTGAGGGAACTGGGCTTGTTTAGTCTGCAAAAGAGAAGAATGAGGGGGGATTTGATAGCAGCCTTTAACTACCTGAAAGGGGGTTCCAGGGAGGATGGGGCTAGGCTGTTCTCGGTGGTGGCAGATGACAGAACAAGGAGCAACGGTCTCAAGTTGCAGGGGTGAGGTCTAGGTTGGACATTAGAAAATGTTTCTCACTAGGCGGGTGGTGAAGCACTGGAATGGGTTACCTAGGGAGGTGGGGGAATCTCCATCCTTAGAGGTTTTTTAGCTGCGGCTTGACAAAGCCCTGGCTGGGATGATTTAGCTGAGGTTAGTCCTGCTCTGAGCAGGGGGTTGGACTAGATGACCTCCTGAGGTCCCTTCCCACTCTAATAGTCTATGATTCTATGACTCTATGCCTGAGGCGTGGGGGGTCTGTACGCAGTGGGACACAAAGAACGGGGGCCTGGTGTTCCCCCCTCGCCCTGGGGAGAACGCAGTGGGGGACGTCTCGCTGCGGCTGGCTGGCACAAGGGGTCTGTGGGCCGAGACGCTGACGTCTGGTTTGTTATGTTGGTTTTCCTAGACATCTTATTGTTAAAAACAGAATAAAAAGTTACTAGGGGGGAAAAAAACCAAGAATACTCCCCCGACCCCTGGAGGGATTTGGCCAGGATGTCGGGGTTCAGGCCCCCAATCTGGGGGGGGGAAATGCCAGGGGATCTGTACCGCCCAGGCACTGGCAGGGCTGGGAGATGGTGCCTTGGACAGTGGCAGCGGACAGATAAAGCAGCTGCATTTAAACCCCTCTCTTTACACAGGCGCCAGCCCGGCTTCCAGCCCCACCAATCCCCCAGAGACCCCCAGCCCCACCTCACCAGCGTTCTCGGGGCTCAGCCACAGCCCTTCATTGGGTAAGTGACATGGAAAACAGAGCCAGGGCTGGGTTCTGATCTCAGCCTCCCCCGGTGTCAATCCAGAGTCACCCCCCAACTGCAATGGGGGCAGGGCAGGGTCTAATCTCAGCCCCCCCTCCACCACCACCCGCTGCCGACTAATATTTAACCCCTGGCAAGTGGCTGCAGACTGACCCCTCCCCTCTTCCTCTCTTTAGCAGCCCCCACCTCCCCCGCGCTCCCCGATTTCACCCATGGCAACCTCATCCGTCTGGGCCTGGGCGCCGGGGTCCTGCTAGTCCTGGGGGTGATTCTGGCCAAGTCCTGCCACAGAAAGAAAGGAGAAAGGAGGCCCCCTCGACCAAGTGAGCGGCCGGACACAGAGAGGGGTTCCTCCCATCAGGGCCTCTTGTGCCCTCAACCCCGGCGTTCCCTCCCCTCTCCCCCAGGGAGGATGCTCCTCACTCCTGACCCGCCATCCAAAGCAATCCACGAAGAGTTACAAAGGAGGGTCTTGCAAAACTGCTGGGCAAAAAACCGACAGCTGCCGTTCAACGCTGAGAAATGCAAAGCAACGCACGTTGGAAAACAATCCCACCGGTCCAGACAAAATGATGGGGTCTAAATTAGCGGTTCCCATGCAAGAAAGAGATCTTGGCGTCAGCGTGGATAGAGCCCTGAAAACATCCACTCAGTGTGCAGCTTCGGGTGACCAGGCAGGCAGCACATGTGAAAAATCGGGACAGGAGGTGGGTGGGTGGGGGAGGGGCAATGGGTGCCTATATAAGGAAAAGCCCCGAATATTGGGACTGGCCCTATACAATTGGGACATCTGGTCACCCAAGTGCAGCAGCAGTCAAAAAGCTGACAGAATTTTAGGGCCCACGAGGAAAGGTCATTAGGCTAGATTACCATTAGGGTAGATAATAAGCCGGAAAATTTCATACTGCCACTATATAAATCCATGGCACGGCCATACCTTGAAGACTGCAGGCAGTTCTGGTGGCCCCATCTCAAAAAAGACAGGTTAGAAGTGGAAAAGATGCAGAGAAGAGCAACAAAAATGATTAGGGGGCTGGAACAGCTTCCATAGGAGGAGAGATTAAAAAACCTGGGACTGTTCAATTTGGAACACCTTGGTTCAACCCCCCCGGACCACACACACACACACACACACACACACACACACACACACACGCATGCACACACAGAGTGGCAACTTTCACATCCCTTCTCTGCAGCACGGGGTGCTAGATGGTCTCAACAACACAGCAGTCAGCGTTGTTCCTGGGCCGACAAACCGGTGCCGGGGGGGCGTATGATGGAGGACATAAAATCATGACTGGTGTGGAAAAAGTGACTAAAGAAATGTTATTTACCCCTTCACGGAGCACAAGAACCAGGGGCTCACCCAATTAAATGAATAGGAAGCAGGTTTAAAGCAAACAACAGGAAGTACTTCTTCACCCAACACACAGCCAACCTGTGGAACTCACTGCCAGGGGATGCTGTGAAGGACAAAAGCATAACAGGATCCAAAAGAGAACTAGATAAGTTCATGGAGGATTGGTCCATCAATGGCTATTAGCCAAGATGGGCAGAGATGCAACCCCGTGCTCTGGGTGGCTCTGGTCTCTGTCTGCCAGAAGCTGGGACTGGATCACACGCTAATTGCCCTGTTCTGCTCATTCCCTCTGAAGCACCTGACAGTGGCCACTGTCGGAAGACAGGATGCTGGGCTAGATGGACCATTGCTCTGACTGTTCCTAGCTCTTATGGTCCCAGCCATGTGGGCTGGTGAGCTGGGCAGTTGCTTTAGGTGAGAAACTCCTTCAGCCCAGGCCTTGAGCCTGTTAAAGGTAAATTTCAGCTCTGACAAGGATGTTCTGATTTGGGGCGACGCGTAGCCCGCTCCGTTTCCAGCCTCCTGCTTCGGCGGTGGTAATAACCATCTTTGTTCCCGCCGGGACTGTTGCTGCGGGTGGTTGTGTCCCAACGGTTTGACCCCCCCACCCCAGCTGGGTCCAGCTGTGGGGATCCCGGCCCCCTTGCAAATAGCCATGCTGGTAATTACCCTGCGCGTTCGTGTCCACGCCGCTGGGGGACGCCTGCAGAAGGGACTTGTGGGGGGCAGCTGCTGTTAACCTGAAAGGCAAAGCTGTCCGGGGGTGGGGGCTAACGGCTCACAAACCGGTGGCCTGGTTCTCAGAACCAAAAGAACCGATTTGGCTGAAATTCTCCCCTCTGTCCCGCCCCCCAAATTCACTCCAAGGTGGCCCCCCTGGGCCGAGGAAGTCCAGCCCCATTGGTGAACATGGGGCAAAGTTACCAGGGGCTGAAAACAGGGGCTTAGCATGGAAAGTGGCAGGCGACCTGCACTCTAGCGCTTTGACTGAGGCCTCGACCCTACCCGGCTTTGGGGGAGAAACTGGAGGGTCCTGGGGCCTGGGGGTACTGGGAGCAGAGGGCCCAGATCTGACAGTAGGGGGCGCTAGACCAGATCCTCGCCACGTGTCTCCAGGGACCACAGCCCCACAGGACACATTCCTTCTCTGCCTGCCGAGGGTGGGGCCAGCTGCTGGGTGGGGTGATCCTGGCAGGGGCCGTGGGGCCCAGAGGGGGGGTGTGTGACGCAGCACAGAGAGACCAGAAGTGCTTAGATCTCAGCGCTAGCCATGCACAGGACCCACCCCAGCTGCAATGTACCCCCCCCCCCCCCCCGCAATGGACTCCCCACCCCAACATCCAAGACGCCGCCAGCATCTGGAAAGGCAGCAATGCACAATAGGCAGAGCCCAGGTTGGGGAGCCAGGACTCCTGGGTTCTATCCTCCACAAGCTCCCTCTCCTCTCGCTGCCTCAGTTTCCCCCTCTGGAGACTGGAAGGGCTTTGCGGTCTGTGGGGCAGGGCTGTAACACACCCACCTCGCTGTGGGGAATCTGCTTCTCTGTCTGGTTCCCAGCTCCGTCGGGACAGAAGGAAAGCCAGATGCCCCTAAACAGCCAGGGCTTCAGCCAGCCGGGCAGAGACTAAATTTGGCAGGGGTGGGGGGTAAGTGTGCATTACCCCAGGTCAGGGAGCCCAGCTATGGGGGGGAGGGGGGAGCTGGACAGAATGGGAATTTGTCATAATAATTTGTATGACTAGTGTGTGTGCCTCAGTTTCCCCTGTGTGGTGCATGCTTGAAAAGGTGGTTTATGCTTTGCAGAGACCCAGACCTGAGGCCTGGCTGTGTGGGGCCTGCCTGGCTCCCCCCCGCCCCCCAAATCCATGGACAGTCACAGAAAATAGTGGCCCCCCCACCAATTGCCCGGACATTTGGTAGCTAGCAACTAATGCTCATGGCTAACCCAGCCCACACACAGGAAGCCAGCCAGGTGTGACCAGCTGGAGAACAAAGGACGAGGAGGAGGCCAGGTGCCAATGGCTGCCCGGCTTGTGGACTGGGACTCACGGGCCATCAGAGGGGAGCTCCGGGCTTGGGCCCGACCCAGCTGGGCTTTGCTGTCGCTTTCCGTTCTCTGTGTTAACGCAGGACTGTCTGCGCTAGGGCCCCGACGCCTAATAAACCCTCCTGTGTCCACACCGCTGGGGCGGGGGCTGGTTATCCGGGGACTCCTCGCCCGGTGGCTGAGATGCAGCCACCTCTGGGGTGGGGCCTCCGGGGGGGGGGGGGGGGAGGGCTGGTTACCCAAGGATCCCCTCGCCTGGCGCTGAGACATGGCCTCTCTGGGGTGGGGCACAGGGGCTGGGTATCCGGGAACCCCGACACAGTGAGAGATGGGGCGGAACTGGGTGACCGGGTGGAGCTGGGCGCTGTGCCGGGAGGTGGGCACGGACACGAAGGGGTCGTGTCTCTGCCAAGGCCCTCCCGCCCTCCCCCCCCAGGCTGGGCGCGCAATGGAAATTGAAGCACACCAGACACCATTATGCATCGGCCTTCTTGTTTATTAGACACAGACGGGATGTGGGGGGGGGTCAGGGAATTATTTGGGGGGGGGGTGCCCCCATCTTTCTTGATGCTAATCAGAGGAGTTCTGCTTCTGGGAGATGGGGGAGGCTCAAAAATAAGAGACCCTTCCCCACCTTACAATTATTGGTGTGACACAGGGCACCCCTCAAATCCAGGAACATCTGTCACTTCCACAATACCCCCAAAACCCGGAGAGCACTATGACCCCCCTCCCCACAGGAAACCCCCCCCCATGAGGAATTGACACCCCCAAAACCCAGGTTGTCCCCCCCCCCCAAGATGTGACTCCCTACCCCAGCACATGGTGGGAATCCCAAATCCAGGGAGACCCCCCCCCCCAGCAAAGTGACACCCAAAATTTAGAGATGCCCCCCCCCCCCCCCCGCATTCAAGGCTCTGTCCCCAGCTGACGGTGACACCCCCCCACACACAATTCAAGGGGTGCCCACCCAGCTCAGGGTATCCTGGCCATCTCCAAGAACCCCCCCCCAACATCTATCAGCTCAGCAGGACTCCTCTCCGGGTCCATTTGTGGGGTGCCCAGCAGATGGGGGCCCCCCACGTCCTGCAGAAGGGGTTGGAGGGGGAATGCGGGAGGAGCCTGAGGCAGTGGGCATGCAGTTGCTGTGGTTACCACCTCCCTGGTGCTGCTGCCCCATCTGGGTACCCTGGGGAGATGTGGGGCACATAGCCAGGGGGGCCTGGCGCCCAAAGAGGGGCAGCCTCCGTACCTGGCGGGGGCAGAGGGTCCCAGGGCAGGGGGTCCCAGGGCAGGGGACTCTGGCTAGACCCCAGGGAGTTGTGGGTAATCGGGGCCCAGCCGGGGGGTAGCCCCGGATCTTCGGGGCCAATGATGGGATCAAAGAGGTCGCTGGGGTCGGGGGCCGTGGAGGCCACGCTCAGGCCCCAGCCGGGCCCCGGCTCAGGGGCCACGAAGGCCTCAGCCACGCCCAGGAAGACGTTGGCCGCCGGGGCGGGCGGTGCTGGTCCCAGACACCGGGGCTCCACGCGGGGCATGGGCTCCCGCGGGGCCTCCTGGGCCAGGATGGAGGAGGCCAGGCGGCGCGTGGCGGCTTCGATGTCAGCGAATTGCCTGGGGAGAGAAGAGAGGGGCTGTGAGCTTCCCCGCAGCAGTGCCCTGAGGGGGTTGTGAGCTTCCCCACAGCAGTGCCCTGAGCACATACCCTGGTGCTGCGAGCGTCCCCCCCTTCCCCCCCCCCAGCAGTGCCCCGTGGGCTCCCACCTGCTGATCTGGTTGTGCAGGAACCGGCGGTGGTTCACCCGTCTCTTGCCGGGCCGGCTCCGGCGGGGTCTCTGTAGCGTCCGCATGATATGGGACGAGGCCACGGTGAGGAAGGTGAAGAGGTCCCGGCCGCGCTCGTACAGCCCCGCCTGCTGGGGGGGCAGGAAACTCAGTGACAGGTGCCCGCCCCGCTGTCTCCCAGCCCCTGGAGGGGCTGAACCAATGGCCAGCGCCCCCTCAGACTGGGCGAGGCCGGTCCCCCCCCCACAGAGCCCTGCAGTAACGAAGGGCAGCGGGTCTCAGCCCAGCGAGCGTGAGCCCCCAAAGCACCAGGAGGAGCGGGGCCTGTGGGTCGGGAGTGAGGGGCACCGGCAGAGCTGTGGGTCGGGGGCAGCCCAGGGCTGGGATGGGGGGAGCTGTGTCTCCGGATGGGGGTCAGCCCTGGCCGCGAGGGGCAAACGCCTCATGCTGGGCCCCCCCCCCAGGACACTTACTTGGTTCGGCATCCAGGTGTGCGAAGAAGCAGCCGTGGTTACGCAGCGTGTGTGTGGGGGGGCTCAGTTCCCCGCCCCTGTTCCCTCTCTCTTGGGGCTGCCCCCTTCTCGCCCCCTGCCCCACCGGCCCAGACCCTCCCAGCCAGCCCCGGCGCTGGCTCCAGTCTCAGGTGGGGGCCGAGCGCAGCTGGGAGAAGCAAGAAGATGCTCAGACAGTCGCCCGCGGAGCCCCCCCCCCCAGCTCCCCCCGCCTCTCTGAGCCCCTCCCTCCTGCCCGTCCCCCCTAACTCCTCAAGGAATGGGGCCTTCCCCCGTAGGGGGCGCCGGCTGCAATCTGCCCCAGGGTAAAGAACCGACTGGCTTGGGTGGGGCAGGGTGTGGGGCACGGGGCCCTCCCCCTCCTAAGTCTCTTGCTGCAGTAACTGGGGGGTTTGGGGGAGCCCCATTGATTCTAATAACAGGGGATGTGGTTTGAGAGGGGCCCCCTCCCCTCGCTCCATCTCTTCCCCTTCCTGGACCCCCATCGACCCCCCACAATCCTCCCACCCTCCCCATCATCTCTGCCCCCCATTCTCCCGCCTGCCCCCCCCCGATCTCTCCTCCACTCCCGCCCCCACCAATCCCCCCCCCCCCCCCCACACACACACGCCAGCTGTCCAATTAGGACATTCTTTGCCCTGCGATGCGGCCCTGGCACCTAGCAGCAATTGGGGGGGGGGGGGCAGACGTCGGGGGGGGGGGGAGCCACGCGCCAGCGGCTCCGTGGAGACAGGCTCAATGGGGCGCGCGGGGGCAGGAATCCGGCTGCACAAAGGGCCCCCCTCCCGGTTCCCCGCCATGGAGAGCGGTTAAAGCAATTGCGGAGCACTGGAGACTTAAGTGCAAGGCCAGCGTGTGTCTGACCCCTCCCCAGCCCCCCACCGGTCCATCCACCCTGGATCCCGCCCCCTCCCCTGCCCCCCGGATCAGACCCATAGGCCCCCTCCTCCAGCAAGGGGTGGCAGAAACTCCCCCCAACATGCACACACATCTGCTTCCCCACAGTTGCCTAAGCCAGCCTGTGTTGTCCCCCCCCCCCCCCCCAGTCCCCTCCTCCACCTTGGCAAACACTGCCCCCCCCCTTCCTGGCTGGGCAAGATCAAAGCTCAACCCCCCCCCCCCCCTTCCCAGGCTCCCCTCCGCACACACACCCCTGCCCTTCACAAGCAGGCAGCAAAATAAACTCAGACAGGGAACAATGTCTCCTCTCATGTTAGCAGGGCCCTGCGGTGTGGGGGGGGAGGCCCTGCGGTGTGTGTGGGGGGGTCCAGCAGCCACAGCCAGCAGGAATATCCTCTGAGCAAGAGGCCAAGACTCCTGGGTTCTCTCCCTGGCTCTGGGAAGGGAGTGGGGTCTAGTGGTTAGAGCAGGGGGGATCTGGGAGCCAGGCCTCCTGGGTTCTCTCCCTGGCTCTGGGAAGGGAGTGGAGTCTAGTGGTTAGAGCAGGGGGGGATCTGGGAGCCAGGCCTCCTGGGTTCTCTCCCTGGCTCTGGGAGGGGAGTGGAGTCTAGTGAATGGGTGGAGGGGGAGGCTGTCTTCCTGGCCCCTCCCTGCTGCTGCCGGTCTTTGTTGGTTTATTTTTCCACCAGGCCCGAGCCAAGCAGCGGCTGGCGCCGGGGTTGGCACCGGCAGGGAATCCCCGCTGCCCCTGGCCCAGGCTGCGGGCACGGCAGCCAAGGCGGACGTGAGCCGTTCCCCAGGAATGGCGCGGCCCGCGGCCGTCACGCCTCGGCGGCACTGGGGAGGGCAAGGCGGGCGCGGGAGGGAACGGAGAAGCAGCGCCGGGGTGGGGGCGAGGGGAGACCGAAAGGAGGGACGGACGAGCCGAGCGAGGAGCCAGGTGCAGAGAATAAGAAAGAGCCGAATTCAAGAGCGACCCAGCGAAAGGGGGAGGAAGAAGAAGGAAGCCAGGATGGCAAGCGGGGCCGGGGGGGGAGGGGTGGCAAGCGTCCAAAGCCCCAGGCTGCACTACAGCGCTGGGGCGACACAAGGCAGCTCCCGGCGCCCTCGGCCGCGGTACAGCGTTCCCCCTGCCGCCGTGCCGTGGAGCACGGGGCCGGCGGGTTGGCGGGGCTGGCGAAAAGGGGTGCAAACCTCACGGGCTGGGGATGCTCGCACCACGTTTCCAGGCGCCCCCGGGGGAAGGTTTTGCCCCCCCCCCCCCCCAGCACCCAACGGCGGCACGGCAGGCGAGCTGCCCCCCAGGGCACGGCCCTCGGCATCCACGGACGTGCTGCCAGTGAGGACGCGTGCGCAGCCGACTTCGGGCCTGCAGCGGCCGTGCGCCGGACGTAACAGGGCGACTTCGTTTTGTAGTGTAGACGCACTTAAACAGGAGTGGCTGCTTCATTCAGGCGACTCCCTGTGTGTGTGTGTGGTGGGGAGAGAAATAAGGTTACCATCTTTGAAATGCAACCCCCTCTCCCAGCATGCATCCCCCACACACACAAAACAACCCCACAACTCCAGCCTAGCCTCTAGCTAGATCGCACAGAGAGCTCCGATAGCTGCCGTCGCACGTCCCCGCACTCTCGTGTGACCCAGTGCCTCTCGTGCACACCCGTGCGGCACACGTGCGTGTCGGTGGGCCCGCAGCGCTGTACGTGTGGCTGTTTCGCCCGGTTGGCGAAGTGGGAAACCGCGGCCGCCTCTTTCGCTGGACGCAAACGTTGGCCGCCGTTTCTTTCGAGTGAATTCAGCCGTGTGGGATCACGTCACCGGCGGGTTGGCTCCGGGGGGGGGTGAAGAACGCAAGAGCCGGCGGCCAGGCAACCAGACGACGGTTCGGGATGTGAGCGGGGCTAGATTTGTAACTCTGGCGTAGGTCTTCATGGCTTTCCGTGAGTGTGCGTAATCAGAACCTGAACTGACACTTGAATAAACCTTGGAAACCCGGCTAGACTTTGCGCTTGTGAATATCCGTCTGGTCGCGAACCTTGGGCTTTATGTGTCCCTACCTCTGAAGCGAGCCGCAGTCGTGGTTTTCACAGCCATGCGAGCTGAACCAGGGTATAATGCAACGTTCCTAAATTCCTTTGACATCAAATCAAAGGCTACGTGTTGCCCATTAGCTACCCCAGAGTCCCGCCATCGTCCTGCCAATCTTCAGACCCCCCGCTTAAAAAAACAAACGGCCGAGTCGATTTTTTTCTGCCCACTGGCAAATCCATTAAAAAAAAAAACAAAGATCCCGCAGCCAGGCCGGGCAAATTCCAGCCGGGTGGGAGCTTTCAAGAGCCGACTGCCTGCCCCTAGTACAGAAACAGAGAGCCGGGGAACCATCACTGGGGCCAGGCGCCCAGCCGAAAGGGAAGAAGTGGGGGAAATCAAGGATCGCTGTGTCCTGCGGGCGGGTGAGAGGAACCCAGGGGGGTGCGTGGAGCGGCCAGGGGGCCAGGGCCCGTACCGGGGGCCGTATCTCAAGGGGAGCCCTGGCCGGTAGGAGACCCCGTCGCCGTCAAGGGTCCCGACTCACCAAGCACATAACAGAGTGACAGAGCGGGGGATGCAGGCCTGGGGAAGGAACGTGGGCTTAGCTGAAGCGGGGGGGGGGGGGGGGGAGGGGGGAATGGTTTATTCACAGACACACCCGCGGCTTTCAGAGCTGGGCGCCTGGCTAGCAGCCGCTGCTCCCCGGCCGGCAGTTTAAACCCTGACACTTCTTTCGTTACAGATGAAGACCAGGGGGGAGGCAGCAGGACTCAGGGGTTGGGAGCCCTGGGAAGGTAGTGGGGGCCAGGGTGTTGAAATGTAAGTTTTCCCGAAGGCTGGGCTGGGGAGGGAGGGGTGTGGGGGGGGGGGGGTCTCTGGCTTGTTGCTGTCTCTGGGGTTTGGTTCCTCTCTGTGGGCAAGTCGCTGACATTTGTCCAGGAAGCTTTGCCAAGGCAGATGCCCTGGATCCCGGTCTAGCCAGCTCCCCACGCCCAGACGGCTGGCCCGGGGTGGCTCTAGGGGGTGCTGGGCTGCAGGGCAGGGGGTCGGGGGCTCGGCAGGGGGCGCTCTCCCCGGGCAGTCAGTGCTGGCCCTGACGCCCCAGGGAGGCAATTTTCTGAATCAAACGGAGAGATCCTGGTGCCAAGATTCGCTGGGTCAAAAAGGCCGTTGTCCCCGGAAAGGCAAGGAGCATTTTCCAGCTGGCCCCTCGTTTGCCTTCCCTCGTGCAGCTGTTCCTGTCGTTCTGCCGGCGCTTCGCTCGCTTCTTCTGGGTCTCTGGCTCTAT
This sequence comes from Emydura macquarii macquarii, assembly GCF_026122565.2. NCBI lineage: Eukaryota > Metazoa > Chordata > Testudines > Chelidae > Emydura > Emydura macquarii. The sequence goes on from NW_027133433.1 coordinate 301,186, forward strand.
TTATTTCTCGTGCCCTCGGGTCCGCTGAAAGCAGCAGGGTTACGCAGCTCCCGCAGGCTGCACTTGTTTGCTTTCTTGCCTTTCTTCGTCCTTTTTTTTTCTCTCTCGTCCTTTCCCATCTCTTTCGGCCCTTCTTTGTTCCCGCGTGTTTCAGTGGAGACCCCCTTTTTCCTTTCTTTCTTTCTCTCTTTCCAACCCCTCTCCCAAGCGGTCCGTCCCGCCCGCCCGGGGGCCGGGATAAACAGGTTGCTCTCGGCAGCGCGGCTCCGACAGAAGCCGGGAGCGTGTGCCCCCACATACCGACCTAGCAGGGTGCGTGGAATGCGGACGCAGGAGACGGCCCAGGCCAGACACACACTCACACCCCCCCCCCGCCCGCCCGCCCGCCCGCCACGCACGCACCCGCGCCAGCCTGCCCAGCCACGGCGCCGCCAGACGCCGACCCTCGGGCAGCAGGGGGCAGAAGGCCAGCGATGGGGCAGTCGGACCCCCAGCCTTTCTGGCACGGCTTGGGGGTCGGAGGGTCGGACGAGAGCACGCCAGACGGAACCACGGACTGAGACAGAGGCAGGAGAGAAAGAGAGAGACAGAGGAGGTGTCTGGAGATAGGTAGATTGATAGATAGATTACGGAGCGTCTGGGGGATGGACAGATAAACGGACCGACTCTGCCGATTGAGGGACATTTCTCCTCCGGTCGGTCGAAGCCCCCGGATCCAGGCCAGCTCTCCACGGCCATGGACCCCCCCTCCAACTCGTCGTCCCCCTCCAACGGCTCACTGGTGCCGACAGATGACCTGCCAGGGGCCGCGGCGCTGGGCGCGGCGCTGAGCCTGCTGGGGGCAGCCGGGGTGGCGGGGAACCTGTACACGCTGGCGGTGGCCCAGGCCGGGGCGGCCCCCTCGGCGCTGCACGTCCACATCGTCAACCTGGCGCTGGCCGACCTGCTCTACCTGGCCGGCGTACCCTTCATCGTGCACAACGGGCTGGTGCGGGACTGGCGCTTCGGGGAGGCCGGCTGCCGGGCCCTGCTCAGCCTGGACCTGCTCACCATGCACGCCAGCATCTTCTTCCTCACCTGGCTGAGCGGCGAGCGCTGCCGGGCCGTGCGGCGCCCCTTCCGGGCCGCCCGCCCCTCGCCCGCCCGCCGGAGGGCCCTGGCCGGGGCCGCCTGGGCGGCCGCCTTCGCCCTGGCGCTGCCCATGATGCTGATGGTGCGGCAGGAGGAGCGGGCGGCGGAGGACGGCGGGGTGCGGCGATTGTGCGTGCCCACCTGGGACGAGGCCCAGTACAAAACCTACCTGACCGTGCTCTTCGGCACCAGCATGGTGGGGCCCGGGCTGGCGCTGGGGTATCTCTACGGGCGCCTGGCCCGGGCCTACTGGCTCTCGCAGACCCGGGGGGTGCTGGGCCCCGGGCGGGGGCCCAAGCAGCGGGTCTTCCTCCTCATCTTCCTCATCGTCCTGGCCTTCTGGGCCTGCTTCCTGCCCTTCTGGCTGTGGCAGCTGGTGCCCCTCTATAGCCCGGCCACGGCCGCCCGCTTGCCCGTGGCCACCGAGATCTACATCAACCACCTGGTGACCTGCCTGACGTACAGCAACAGCTGCATCAACCCCTTCCTGTACACGCTCCTGACCCGCAGCTACCGTGAGTACCTGCGGGCGCGTCAACACCGGGCCCGGCGTGGGGGGGCCCCACGGGCCCAGGACGCTGGGGTCTGAGCAGCAAACAGCCCTCCACCAGCCGCAGGTAGGGGGGAGTGCAGTGGGGGGGGGGGGGCACTGCTGGGGGAAGCTCACAGCGTTTGGGAGGGGTGCCGTGGGGCACTGCTGTGGGGAAGCTCACAGCATTTGGAAGCTGGCACAGGGCACTGCTGGGAGGGAAGCTCGCAGCTGGGGCATCCCCACTTCTCCAGCTCTAAACCAGTGGGACTGGCAGACCCAGGGGCGTGGGGCACAGGGCCTCTATCCTCTAAGGTGCGCCAGCTCCCCTTAGTGCCCATATGTTCCCCCCCCCCGGCCCCCTGTCTGATCTGGACCCTGGCTCTGTGAGGGTTGGCCCCCCTCACATTAAGCTCTGTCCCTAAGCCCCCTTCTCTGTGCACCCCTAGGAGCAGCACCCCCCTGCAGCCTGGCCATGGACCTGCTCCCCCCCTCCCCCGCTGGCCCCGGCGCAGCCCCCCCTCAGGACCAGGCGTCGGCCACCAGAGGCCCCTCAACCCTGCACAGCTGGGACCAGAGGAGAAAGGAGCCGCACCAGTGGGAAACAAGGCGACAGGGCTCCACTGCGCAGGGAGGGGAGGGACGGGGTTGCCTAGTGGTTAGAGCAGGGGTGGCTGGGAGCCAGGACGCCTGGGTTCTCTCCCGGGCTCTGGGAGGGGATATTGCCTCCCCCTGCAGTAGCTCGCGGGACCCCTGGATGAAGTGGGTCTGTGTGGCTGGGTTTCTACACGGGTGGGGGAAGGTATCTACAGCCTCCCCCCGCCCCAGGCACTAACACAGCCGGGGGCCTGACCCCTCACACCTGTGCCCAGCTCCAGAGATGCGCTGCCCGCCAGGAAGGTGGCACAAGCCAGCCCCACGTCTTCCCTTGGGGTCAGCAAACTGCGAGCACCCCAGGGCCCCTCCCCCAGCTGTGCCGGCCCCACCACTTGCCCAGGGGGACCTGAGGGGAGCCCCACTGGGCTCTGACAGCTTCCCCCTTATCACTGACCCCTGGAGAACAAAGCGCCTGTGCTGGGGGGCAACTGGCAGTGGCTGGCACTAGCCCCCCCGGGAGCCAGGACTCCTGGGTTCTCTCCCCAGCTGTGGGAGGGGAGTGGGGGCTAGTGGCTAGAGCAGGGGAAGAGGCTGGGAGCCAGGACTCCTGGGTTCTCCCCCTGGCTCTGCCACTGCACACGCTGCTACGTAAGATGGTTGCTGTCGCGATGGCGCCTGTGCTGGGTGCCAGGGATCCCGGCCGAGCTCCGCTGTCCTGGAAACGCCCGATCGGCTGGAGCTGTGCGAGGGCCAAGCCAGGGGTGCCAGGGACACCCCCCCCCCCCCACCCACCCATCTCCCGCTTGCGTGTCTCATTCTTGCACCCGGGGCAGGCTGCCGGTGCCCCTTCCAGCCCAGGAAGAGAGCCACGTGGCAGGGTGTATCTGAGATGAGCTTTATTAGGAGACACAAACCGGAGGGGGGGGGGTAAAAAAATAAAGCAGAAAAGACCAAACCGCTCGCGTCCTTCCCAGCCAGCCCCCAACCAACCCAATCCCGGCCCAGCCCCAGCAGGGGGAGAAAATCCACGGCAAAGTCACCGAGAAATTTTCCCTAATAAACCCCCAAAAGGGCGACAATCCAACCGCTCTGAACGAAGCAATTTTAGGGCCCCCCCCCCATATCAGTGCAGAGATGAGACTAAATCAGGGAGTGGGGGGGATCACAAAGGCCAGGCAGGATCCAACCTGGGAGGAGAGGTGGCCCTGACAACTAACAGGGCGAGGAGCGTGGGGGAGAAAATTTGTTGACCCAGCTTTTGCTGAAAGGGGGGGGAGGGCGAAGGCAAGGGGCTGAGCAAAGGGTTTCCTGGGGCAGGATGCTGCGGTAGATGGGCCGCTGTGTCTGCTCCAGGGGACCAGGTGTGACGGAGTGGGTATTTTTCACGTTTTGTGGGAATATTGTGTGCCTCAGTTTCCCCTCTGTGCTGCACAGTGGGAAACGGGGGGGGGGGGGGGGGAATTCCTCTTTGCAAAGATCCAGGGGTGACTGTCCCTGCCTGTTGGAGGCCTGGCCCCTTGCCCGTGGAGGATTCCCGAAGACAAGGGCTTGGATATTTGGTGCCTACTAACTAAAGACCGCGGATGCCCCCCCCCCTGCAGGAAGCCAGCTGGGTGTGAGCAGCTGAAGGACAAAGGGCCGGGAGGAGGCCAGGTGCCCAGGTTTGCCCGGGAACAAGAACAAAGGACTGAGGAGGGGCCCGGCCGGGCGGTGTGTGGGTCGCTGGAGGCCTGGGCCGGTGGAGGACAGCGCTGGGCTCTGGGCCGACCCAGCTGGGCTTTGCTGCCGCTTTCCGTCCTCCAGGTTAACGAAGGACTTTCTGCACTGGGTCCCGACCCCTAATAAACCCTCCTGCGTTCACACCGCTGGCTGAGTCACTCCTGATCAAGGACACAGGGGGCGGGAGGGGCCTTGCTCCCTTTGAATGTGTGGGTCCCCCTCCAGGCAGACCCGCTGCGGGGAGCTCCCGGCATGATGCAGGCGCCCAGGTTCGGTCCCAGGGGGCAGGGAAGCTGAGAGGGGGACCCGGAGGGGGCCGATGCCCCGGAGGGGGCCCCCCAGGAATTGTTTCTGTGGATCTGTGACTGCAGGGACCCGGAGGGGCCTGACTCAGGAGCAGGGAGCAGACGGGACACCGGGGTAGATGGGCCCGGGGGGCAGTTGTGGGGCAGCGATGCCGACAGCACTGTGGGCTCAGCCCTGTGGAGACCAGGCCTGGGGCATGGGGGGCAAAGCCTGGCCCTAAGTGGGGCTAAAGCCAGAGAGGCTCCGAGGGGCCCCGGGGCCCAAGGACTTGTCTGCCAGGGCTGGAGCCGGCAGCGCTGCAGGCAGGGGGCAGGACCCAGCAGGCGGGGTGGGGGGTGACACACGCCAGGCAAGGGGTGTCGCCATGGGGCCCGGGCCTGGCTCTGGGGAGGGGTTCAGTCCCCAGGGAGCCTGTTACCCCTTCAGTGCCTGCTACTTGCAGGGTGTAGGGGTGTGGGGCACCCCCCAGCCAGCTGAGCCTTGCCCTGCCCCACAGGGCAGCACAATGGGGAGAAGATGGGGCGCATGGGCCCAGCCCGGCCCTCCTGTCCTGGGACTGGGAGGTGAGGGGGCTGGGTTGGGGGGATGCTAGACTAGGCTGAGGAAGTGCTGGGTCAGGGGGTCCCTGGTTGGGGGGCCGAGGTGGGGAGGGGCAGAGGATCCCAGGCTGGGAGGCCATTGCTGTGCCCCCCCCCGGAGGTCAGACCCTGGTGGGGGGCGGGGGGGTTATTTCATAGGGGATCCATTTAGGCTCCAGACAGCCCCTCCGGGCCCCCCGCTATAAAGTGCTGGCTGATATGCGAACAGCCCCCCAGCAAGGGGGCTGGGATGGTGCCCACGGCACGGTGCTGAGCCTGGCCGCGTTGCTGCAAGGGAGGGGGGGGGCCTGTCTGTGCCCACCCCCCAGCCCCGGAGCCCCTCACAGGGCAGGGGGCTCGGCCGGGGGGGGCTGCGGCTGGTGGTCGGGGGCCGGGGTCTCTGGGTCGGGCCCGTCGGTCTCCTCGTCCGAGACGCCCTCCAGCCGGAAGACCTGGCGCACCGTGCGGGTGGTGAACGTCAGTGGGGCACGCCTGGGAGGGAAAGAGGGGGTCAGTGTGGGCCCCATGTCCCCCAATCTGCTCCCCCAGCCAGCGTCCCCACCCTGCCTCCAGGGCCAGCCTCCCCCACCCCAACCCCCATGGTGCCCCCCACTCCCTCGGCACCCCCACAGCCAACACCTCAGTCTGCCCCCTATGTCACCCCCACAGAATCCCCCCATAGCCAGCACCCCCACCCTGCCCCACAACACCCCTGCACCAGTGCCCCCACCCCAAAAGCACTCCCTGGGGCCCCCCCACAGACAGCATCCCCACCTCACCCCCACAGCACTCCTTGGGGGGGCCCCCAACCCACCCCTCCACCCAAGGTAGCATCCCGCAGTGCCCTGCACAGTGCCCCTTGCTGGGAGAGGCTAGAAATGACACACTCAGCCCCACGCCCCCCCCCGACAGCCTCCCCCCCAGAGCAGAGCGCAGCAGCAGCTTTGCACAGCAGGCCCCGGGCAGCACACTGTGACAGAGTGGGAGTGTTCCGTAATATTTTGTACCACTGTGTGTGCCTCAGTTTCCCCTGTGTGCAGCATGGTGACCTAGGCGGGGAGGGGAGGAAACGGGGGGGCTGGGCTCCGGACTGACCCACATGGACTTTGCTGTAACTTTCTGGGCTGTGTCCCGACCCCTAACCATCTCTCCTGGGTTCGGGGGGAGTTCAGAGGTGGGGGTGGGGGAAGCTCAAACGGGGACCCCGTCCCAGTCGATGGCTCAGCTCCCTCCCCCCAGGCCTGGCCAGGGAGTGCCCCCCCCCCACACGCACGCAAAAGCAGCCCCCCCCAAGGTGCCAGTACCGGGCACTGCCACACACCACACGGGGCTGGCAAGCTGGGGGGGGGGGTACGTACTTGCGCTGGAGACGCTCCAACTTGCTGGAGGGGGGGGGGGTCAGAAGAGAGAGAAGGAAACAGGAGAGACGGAGAAATGCAGAAAATGAGAGAGACAGACAGACAGACAGACAGACAGAGCACACAGCCACGGAGAGACGGGGGGGTAGTGGTTAGAGCAGGGGAGGCTGGCGGCCAGGACTCCTGGGTTCTCTTCGTGGCTCCCTCCCTAGACCTGTTTCCCTTCTTGGGAAACTTTCACCTGAGCCCTGCAGACACCAGCTGGGGGGACCCCCCCGGGGACCCCCCTCCCGGTGGCGCCCCCCAGCTAACGCCCTCCTCCAGCATCAGACAGCCCCACCCTCCCCTCCCCCACCAGAGCAGGGTGGGGCTCTCTGGGGCCTGGTGGGAAGAACCCTGGGATCAGACTGGGGGGGGTTGAGCTGTAGGGGAGGAATTAGACGGGTGCCCAGCGCCCCCTAGAGGTCAGTGTCCCCCACTGCGCAGGGAGAGCTGGGTTCAAATGCCGCCCCCAGCCTCCACAGTGTCCCCCCCAGGTGTCCCGTGCCCCCCCCCAGTCACCTGAGCCGGTTGCGCAGGGTGGTGACCTCGCGGTTCATGGACTCGGCCGACTCGGTGACGTCGTCCAGGTCCCGCTGCATGCGGCGCCGGCTGGCGTTGGCCCGGGCCACCTCCTCCTCCGACTCCTCCAGCTGCCGCTTCAGCTGCTTCAGCCGGATGTGGCCCTTCTCCACCTGCCGGGCAGGGACAGGGCGGCTCGGAGCGGGGCCGGGGCCGGGGGGTGGGGGTCCTTCCCGCTGACGGGGCAGGGGGGACAGCGCTAGGGGGCACCACGCTGGGGGGAGGGCCAGCTGGGGGCACTGGGCCACAGGGGGCACTGTGTCATGGGGCGGGAGACAGGTGGGGAGGGCCGTGCCCCAGGGCAGAGCAAGGGGCGCCGTGCTGCAAGGGGGCGGGGCAGGGGGGCTCAGCAGGGGGCGCCGTGATGCAAGGGGGCGGGGCAGGGGGGCTCAGCAGGGGGCGCCGTGCCACAAGGGGCAGGGGACCAGCAAAGGGCACCCCGTGCCGCCAGTGGCAGGGTAGGGGGCTCCGCAGGGGGGCCAGCGGAGGGCGCCGTGGGGCGGGGCCGTACCTGGTCCTTGAACTGGTCGGCGCTCCGGCGCTCCTCTTCCACCTGCAGCACCACCTCCTTCAGCCGCTTCTCCGCCCGGCGAACCAGCTTCCCCGACAGGATCCGTTCCCTGGGGCGGGCGGGGGGGGGGTGGGTCAGCACCTGCCCCACAGGGGGTGGGCACCCTACCCAGAATCCCCCGGGGCAGCCACATTCTCTTCTCTGACCCTCCCTCCCCCAGAGGGTTCCAGGCAAACAAACACCAACCCCCCCCCCCACCCCACGGCCATGGCTCTACCCAGAATCCCCCAGGGCGCCTGGCGGGGTGGAAAAGGGTATGTGTTGTACTCCAGGGCATGCTGGGTAACCCGGCCCCAGCCTCTGCCCCCCACCCCCAGCACCCACTCTTCAGCCCCAGTGCATGCTGGGTAACCCGGCCCCAGCCTCTGCCCCCCACCCCCAGCACCCACTCTTCAGCCCCAGTGCATGCTGGGTAACCCAGCCCCAGCCTCTGCCCCCCACCCCCAGCACCCACTCTCCAGCCCCAGTGCATGCTGGGTAAACCAGTCCCAGTCTCTGCTCTCCAGCCCCAGTGCATGCTGGGTGCTGGCCCGCCCGGGCTCACCGGGACTCCTGCTCCAGCTGCTCCTCCAGCTGGGCCACCTTGGCCTCCAGGGTGGCGATGGCCAGCTTGTACTTGGCCCTGACGGAGGTGTCCAGCTCGCCCAGCTTGCCCCGCAGCTCCTTGTTCTGCCGCTCCATCTGCTGCCGGGCGTGCTCCGCCTTCTGCGAGAAGCTGCGCTCGGCCCCCAGCTCCGTCGTCAGCGTCTCCACCTGCGGGAGGCCCACGGGTCACGCAGAGCCTGGCACCCCCTGCCCTGCTGGGTGCTCACCCCAGGCCGGGCCAGCCCCGATGCCCCAGGGTGGCGCTGTGCTGCAGGGAGCTGGGGGCCAGCAGGGGGCGCTCTCCCCTGGCAGGCAGGGCCAGCCCCGATGCCCCAGGGTGGCGCTAGGGGGCGCTGTGCTGCAGGGAGCTGGGGGGCCAGCAGAGGAGGCTTACACCTGGCTGGCAGGGCCAGCCCCGATGCCCCAGGGCGGCGCTAGGGGGCGCTGTGCTGCAGGGAGCTGGGGGGCCAGCAGGGGGCGCTCACACCTGGCTGGCAGGGCCAGCCCCGACGCAGGGCTGGGCTGCAGGGTTCTCGGCCCAGCCACGTCCCCCCTCGCCGGCGCCCCAGGCCGCCCCTCGCCGGCGCCCCTCTCCTCCCCGCACCCACCTGCAGGGTGAGCTTGCGGTAGTGGTCGTTCAGCAGCTCGGCGTTGCTCTGCTCCTCGTCCAGCTCCTCTTCCAACTGCCCGATCCGGGCCTCCAGGTGCCGCTTCTCGTCCAGCAGCGCCGACCTGCGGGGAAGGCGGAGTGGAGCTGAGCTGCGGGGGGCGGGGAGCCCGGGGCGGGGACGGGCGCTGGGGCGAGCAGCACCTGGGACGGGTCATGGCAACAGCAGCCGCTGAGGGGCCGGTGTCGGCCAGGGGGGCATGGGCGGGGCAAGTGAAAAGACTGGGCGGGGCTGTGGGTGAGGCAGGGGGCGGGGCACAGGCACGACTGAGGCAGGGGGCGTGGCAGGTAGATGGGGCGGGCACAGAGGGTGTGGGATGGGCAGGGCAGCGGGCGTGGTGTGCACAGCGGTGGGGCAGGCACAGGGGCAGGGCAATGAGGTGGAGCACACAACAGGGCAGAGGCAGGAAAGTGGGTGGGGCTGGGGGGCGTGGCTTCATGTAGTGGGCGTGTCCCAGGGCACCCGGTAGGGGCGGGGCCTATGGCCATGGGTGGGGCACTCACTTGCCGCTGGCGCCGTTGACCAGCTCGTCAGCCAGGTCGTCGCGTTCCTGCTGCGCCTGCCGCTTGGCTCGCTCGGCTGCTGCCAGTTCCTGGGATGGGCGGAGGAGTGGTTAGAGGCGGGGGGGGTCTTTGCTGTGTTCAGGGAGGGGGAGCTAACACTCCCCCCCCAGTGCACACCCGCCCCCACTGCACTAGCTCCACCCCCTCACTTCGTGCTGCTGCAGTAGCTCCACCCCCAACTGAAATAGCTCCTCCCCCACCTCATGCAGCTGAAGTAGCTCCGCCCCCGAGTGCAATAGCTCCACCCCCTCACCTCCTGCAGCTGAAGTAGCTCCGCTTCCAAGTTTTTCAGTTTCTTCTCACTCTCCCGGGACTGGATGAAGATCTCCTCGCGGGACGTGCGGGACTCCTCCACCTCCCGCCACAGCTCCTTCATCTGGACCTGGAGGGATGGGTTGAGAGCGAGTGAGAGACCCTCCCCGGACACCGGGGTCCCATAACACAGGGTAAACCCCACCCCCCGGGGCACCCGGACACCGGGGTCCCATAATGGAGAGTAAACCCTGCCCCCCAGGGCTCCTGAACACCGGGGTCCTGTAATGCAGAGTAAACCCCGCCCTGGATGCCAGGGTCCCATAGCACAGAGTAAACCCCACCCTCTGGGCGCCCGGACGCCAGGGTCCCGTAACGCAGGAGGAGGAAGAACAGGATACTCCAGGTCCCAGCATGCACCGCTCCCCTTCTGGCCTCCCCTGTGGTGGGCCCCGCTCCTCCCCACAGCCGCCCAGGCCCCTCCCCACAGCCAGGCCCCCCACCTGCAGTTTGCGGAGCTGCTTGACGGCCTCCTCACGCCCCTTGTTGGCGGCATCGATCTGCCCCAGCACGTCCTGCAGGTCCAGCTCCAGCTTCTTCCGCGCCGCCACGGCCAGCGCCCGCTGCTTCCGCTCGCCGTCCAGCTCCTGCTCCAGGTCCCGCACCTGGGGGGGGGGCTCAGGGGGTCACACACGGCCAGCGCCCACCCAGCACCCAGCTCGCCGCACCCAACCAACCGGCCCCCGCCCCAGCCCCGCAGCCCCCCGCCCCCACCTGTTTGGACAGCAGCTTTTTCTTGTCGTCGTCGGAGTCGTCGCGGTTCTGCAGCTCCCGCTCGTGCTGCGCCTTCATGGCCTGCAGGTTCACCTCCAGCCGCAGCTTCCCGTCCTCCGTGGCCTGCAGCTCGTCCTCCAGCTCCTCCATCTGCGCCCGCATCTCCTGCACCTGCTGCTCCAGCGCCCGCTTCGACCGCTCCAGCTCGTGCACCTGCAGGAGGGCACGGGCCAGGGTTCCCAGTGTGCACCGCGCCACGGCCCTCACAGCCCACGACTCCCAGCATGCACCATGCCACAGCTCTCCCAGGGCATGGCCCACGACTCCCAGCATGCACCGTGCCATGGCCCTCCCGGGGCATGGCCCACGACTCCCAGCATACACTGGGGCACGGCCCACGACTCCCAGAGTGCACCGCACCACAGCCCTCCCTAGGGACGAAACCCAGGAGTCCTGACTCCCAGCATCCCCCCTGCTCCAACCACTAGACCCCACTCCCCTTTCCTAGGGACAGAACCCAGGAGTCCTGGTACCCAACTCTAACCACCAGACCCCCTCGCCCCCACAGGGGCAGAACCCAGGCGTCCAGGCGGGAGCTCCCTTACATTCTTGCCGACGTCATCCTTGGAGCTGACCAGGTCGTCCAGCTCGGCCCGGAGCTGCTTGTTCTGCCGGTCCAGCTCCTCCCGCAGCTCCTGGGCCTGCTCCAGCGCGCGGCTCAGCGACAGCACCTTGGTCTCCTTCTCCCGGGCCTCCGCCTCGGCCCGGTCTCGCTCCTCCGCGTGGCGCGCCGAGACCAGCTTCTCCTCCGCCAGCATCTGCCGGGGGGGCCAGAGGGCTCAGGGGGGGCCGGGGCAGGAGGGTTGGGGGGTGAGGAGTCAGGGGCTATTGGAGGAAGGGGGGGCAGGGGAAGTGTGGATGGTTGGGGGAGGGAAGCTGCAGGGGTTCGGGTGCAATGGGGGGGTGGGGGGCTGGGGGGCGGCACCCTCACCTGGTCGAACTTCTTCTGGCGGCGCTCCAGGCTGGCCACGGCCTGGCGTTGCTGGCCCAGCTCCACGCTGACGTCGTCCAGCTCCTGCTGCAGCCGGGCCCGGCTCTTCTCCAGCTTGTCGGCCGCCTGCGCCTTCTCCTCCCACCGCTGCCCCAGCAGCTCCAGCTCCCGGGCCGCCCGCCGGCGCGCCTCCTCCAGCGCCTCCGCCGCGCCCGCCTCCTCCTCCAGCCTCCGCCGCGCCTCCGCCACCTGCCCACAGCGGGGTCAGCCCGGCCGGGGCACGGCGCCCCCCGCCCGGCCCAGCCGGCACCGAGCCCCCCGCCCGGCCCCCCGGCACCGAGCCCCACCCAGCCGGCACACGCAGCGAAGAGGGGGCCGGAGGGAGGAAACCCTGCACTTCCCACGCCAACCCCGCTGCCCCCCACTGCGCCAGTGCTCAGCTCCCAGGGTGCCCCCCACTGTGCCCCGGCCCCCAATGCCCCAGTGCTTGGGTCCCAGGATAACTCCCCACTGCGCCCTCCACTGCACCACTTCCCACGCCCCAGTGCTCGCTCCCTGCCCCCCACTGCCCCACTGCGCCAGTGCTCAGCTCCCAGGGTGCCCCCCACTGTGCCCACTGCAGCTCCCAGGGTGCCCCCCACTGCACCCAATGCCCCAGTGCTTGGGTCCCAGGATACACTCCCCACTGCGCCCTCCACTGCACCAGCCCCAGTGGCTCCCACTGCCCCCCACCCCAGTGCTCAGCTCCCAGGGTGCCCCCCACTGCGGCCACTGCACCCCCACTGCACCAGTGCTCAGCTCCCAGGGTACCCCCCACTGCACCCACTGCACCCCTACACTGCGCCAGTGCTCAGCTCCCAGGGTGCCCCCCACTGCACCCACTGCGCCAGTGCTCAGCTCCCAGGGTACCCCCCACTGCGCCCACTGCACCCCTACACTGCCCCAGTGCTCAGCTCCCAGGGGACCCCCCACTGCACCCACTGCACCCCTACACTGCCCCAGTGCTCAGCTCCCAGGGTACCCCCCACTACACCCACTGCGCCCCCAATGCCCCAGTGCTTGGGTCCCAGGATAACTCCCCACTGCCCCCACTGCACCCCTCCCACTGCACACTGCCCCAGTGCTCAGCTCCCAGGTACCCCCCACCCCCACTGCGCCCCCAATGCCCCAGTGCTTGGGTCCAGGTGCTCCCCACTGCGCCCTCCACTGCACCAGGGCTCCCCCCCCACTGCCCCAGTGCTCAGCTCCCAGGGCACCCACTGCGCCCCAGTGCTTGGGTCCCAGGATAACTCCCCACTGCGCCCTCCACTGCACCAGCCCATGGCTCCCACTGCACCCACTGCCCCAGTGCTCAGCTCCCAGGGTACCCCCCACTGCACCCACTGCCCCAGTGCTCAGCTCCCAGGGTACCCCCCACTGCGCCCCCACATTGCACCCAGTGTGCCAGTGCTCGGCTCCCTCCCACTGCGCCGGGCACCACCCACCGCCATGACCGCTGAGCCATCCCCCTGCAAGCCCCCCCCCCCGCGCCCTGCCCCACCTGCTGCTGCAGACCCAGCATCTGGCGGTTCAGATTGGCCTTTCCAGCCTCCTCCTCCTCCAGCCGCTCCAGCAGGGAGCCCTTCTCTTCCTCCAGCTGCCGCGCCCGGGCGCTCAGCGCCAGCTTCTGCCGCGTCTCCTCCTGCAGCAGCTCCTGTGGGGGGGCCACCCCGGGTCAGAGACCCCCTCGAAGTCCCCCCCCCATGCCCTCCTGGTCAGAGATGCCCTGCAGTCAAAGACCCCCCCAGAGACCCTGCCACTGCCCCCCCCAGACACCACCCCACCAACATGGCAAAGACCCCCGACCCAGCCCCACTTCCCTGGCCTCAGCTCCTCCCCCCCTCCCACAGGCACACCGGCCCCATTCCCAGCCCCCCCCCCCAACCTCAGACACCATGCTCCATCCCCTCCCCCCCCCACTCACAGCCCTGCCCCCATCCCTGTATTAACCCAACACTGCCCCGAGCCGGCCTCCCCCCCCCCCACACGCTCCTCAGGGGGCCCTACCTGGGCGTCCTGCAGGTGGGACTCGACGTTGGCCAGCTCCTTGGTGAGTTTCGTCGTCTTCGACTCCGTGGTACCCAGGGACCCCAAGACGCCATCCAGCTCGCTCTGCCTCGGGGAGACGGGGGGCTCAGAGACCGCTCCATGGCCCCCCGCCACCCCACCCGAGTGATTCGGGGACGGGATGAGACGGGATACCGGGCTAGATGGGTCCCTGGGGGTGATTCAGGGGGCAGGATGCCGGGGTAGATGGGCCCACGGGGATGACCCAGGGGGCGGGATACCAGGGTAAAGGGGCCCATGGGGGTGATCCAGGGGGCAGGATGCTGGGGTAGATGGGCCCAGGGGGCGGGATACTGGGTTAGATGGGCCCACGGAGGTGATCCAGGGGGCGGGATGCCGGGGTAAATGGGCCCACGGAGGTGATCCAGGGGGCGGGATGCCGGGGTAGATGGGCCCACGGGGGTGATCCAGGGGGCGGGGGTCTCACCTGAAGCTTGCCCACCCGGTCGGTGAGCTCGGTCTTGGCGAGCTCAGCCTCGCTGGCCCGGATCTGCAGCTCCTGCACCTGCCCTTCCAGCTTCTTGCGGCGCTGCTCCGAGTCCAGCCGGGCGGCCTGCAGCCCCTTCACCTCCTGCGCCAGCTCCGCCTTCTCCCCCTCCAGCGCCTGCTTTGCCTTCTCCAGGGTGCCTCTGAACTGGGGGGGGAGGCCCGCAGGAAGCAACGTCATACGGAGCTGACACCCCAGATCAGAGTCGGAGAGAGAACCCAGGAGTCCAGGCACCCAGCCCCCTGCCGGCTCTAACCACTAGACACCACCCCCCTCCCAGAGCCAGGGGGAGAACCCAGGAGTCCTGGCCCCCTGCCGGCTCTGACCACTAGACACCACTCCCCTCCCAGAGCCGGGGGGAGAACCCAGGACTCCTGGCTCCCAGCCCCCACCCATGATGAGCCCCATAGCGGGGAAGGAGGCAGTACTGGGGGGGGATATAAGAGGGGGAAAGCTGGGGGAGCCCAGCACTACAGAGATCCAGGCATGGGAGTCCAGGGAGGCTGATGCAGGGGGGACTCTGCCCCACAGGGGACCCTTCCCCTCCCGCCCCATACCCGGCGCGACTGCTCCAGCTGCTCGGACAGCTCCTCCAAGGCGCCGGTATGTCGCTGGCGCATCTCCAGCACCTGGGCCTCGTGCACCTTCACCTCCTCCTCCATCCCCTTCTTCAGCTCCGCCACCTCCTGCTCCCGCTTCGACCTGGGGGGGGGGAGCAGGGGCTGGTTATCCGGGGACCCCTCACCCAGCTCGGAGACGCGGCCCCTCTGCGACATGGTGTGGGGCGGGTCTGTGGGGCCGCAGCCAGCTCCAGGGCGCGCGGGGTGCACAGGGATGTGGCTTGTCCTGGGGCAGGTGGGTGGGTGCGCGCGCGGGGTTGCAGCTGGCTCTGGGGTGTGGCGGGTGGGTGCTCTGGAGCGGGCCGGGTGCGCAGGGATGCGGCCAGCTCTGGGGCAAGGCTGGGTGTGCAGGGATGCGGCCGGGTCTGGGGCGAGGCAGGCCGGGTGCACAGGGACAGAACCGTCTCCGGGCCAGGCAGGTGCCCAGAGATGCGGCCAGCTCTGGGGTGAGGCAGGCCAGGCGCCCAGGGACGGAACTAGCTCTGGGGCAGGCTGGGTGCCCCGGAATGCGGCCAGCTCTGGTGCAAGGCAGGCCGGGTGCGGGGGGACGTGGCCGGCTCTGGTGAGAGGCAGGCCAGGCACACGGGGACGCGGCCGACCCTGGGGCGTGGCGGGCCAGGTGCGGGGGGACGCGGCCGGCTCTGGGGCGGCTCTGGGGCGGGGTGGCAGCGCACCGTAGTTCCTGCTGGGTGGCGGTGGAGTCCAGCGTATCCTCCAGCTCGGTTTTCAGGGCCTCCAGCTCCTCACCCAGGTCCCGCCGCTGCTTCTCGGCCTTGGCCCGAGCCGCCTTCTCCGTCTCCACGTCCTCCTGCAGCTCCGTCAGGTGGGCCTGCAGCTCCCGCAGCGCCTTCAGCGCCTGGTTCTTCTGGGCTGTCTCCTCCTCCAGCCTGCGCCGGAGATGGGGGGGTCAGGAAGAGAGCGGGTCAGCGCCGCAGGAGGCAACGAGTCAACGCCAAGGGGGGGAGCGGCGCTGTGGGGAGGGGGCGCAGTGGGTCAGCGCCGGGAAGGGGGGGAATCTCGTTGGGGGGTCCCTGGCCACGGGAGAAAGAGGGGGGGGACCAGGGATATGGCGGGGACCCAGCCTGGAGTTGGGGATGGCCTTGGCCAGGGACCGGGGGAGAGGACCCCAGGGGGAGGTGGTGCCGAGTGGGGGGACCCCAGGGGACACCCGGCGGGGGGAGATCCTGGGGGCACCTGGCCAGGGCGGCCTGCAGCTCGGCCTCCTTGCGCGCCAGCTGTGCCCGCAGCTCCTCCAGCTGGCTCTGCAGCTCCAGCAGCTGCTCCTGCAGGTCGCTCGTCTCCCCGTCCAGCCGGCGCCTTTGCTTCTCCAGCTCCTGGCGCCCCTTCTCCTCTTTCTTCAGCCGCTCTGTGGGATGGGGGGAGGAGGGTCAGCGTGGGACCCCCCCCCCACCTGGGAACCCCCAGCTCAACCACTGAGGAATCTCCTCCCCCAGCCTGGGGAGCCCCCGCCCCCCACTTCCAGCCAGGGACCGGCCCTGGGGTCCCCCCAAACACCCCATTTGGCCCACCCAGGGGTCAGCCCCCGGCAAGGGGACCCTCCACCCCAGCTGCCTGCGCAGGGGTTCCCCGGGGTGCCGTCCCCCACCCCTCACCTTCCATGTCGGCGATGACGGCTTCGTATTTGTGGCGCAGCTTGGACAGGCTCTTCACCTTCTCCTCCTCCTCCGTCATGTGCGAGGTGAACTCCGCCAGGCGCTCCTCTATCAGCTTCCGCTCCTGGAGGGTGCGGGAGGGGGGGTGAGGTGGTGCCAGGGACCCCCCCACACCTCCCACCAACCCCTCCCAGCCCATCCCCGCTGCCCCCAACCGAAAGGAATGGGATGGACTCCGGCGGGAGCGCGGGTAGGTTCAGGGTGACACTTCGCAGCTGGATCCGGATTCAGATCCGAATTGGTGTGGAAACGCCAGTTCTGCCCAAGATTCAGATCGCAAAGCAGAGCCAGCTTCGGTTTTGGGTCACACCGCATCTCGCCAGATCCTGATCCGGATCATGGTTCAGATTAATGGCCCAAGATTTGGGATCTGAGCTGGACTGCGAATCGGATGAGAGTTTGGATGCTAATTCAGATTTGTATCCAGATTAGGAGTCAGATGATCAGATTTGGATTCAGATTCAGAGTTGCATTCACATCTTTCACCTGCATGAGTTCTGGGTCCAGATTCAGATCAAAACCAGTGCCACATCAGGATCAGGAAATCAGATGTAGATTCAAATTCAGATGTTTACCCAGTTCTGGATTTTAAATCAGATTTAAGTGTGGATTATGATTCAGAATCACATTAGGATCAAAACTGTGGCTATGAGTCAGATTAAGATTAAAATGCAGGTTAAAGTGTGCAGTCTGATTCAGAACAAGATCCAGATTCAAAGTGAGATTAAAATCCACATCTGCATTCAGCTCCAGAGTACATTAAGATTCAGATTCAGATCAAGAATCAGACTCTGTGTGGGAATAAAATCCAGATTGAGAGGACACTGAAACCAAATCCAGATTCAGAATGAAAGTAAAAATTGGGTTCAAATATGGTTTAGTATTCAAACTTAGATTTAGAGTGAAATTAAAATCCAGATTAACAATTAGTGTACGTTTGGATTCAAATTCAGATCTAGAGCCAGATCCGGATTCCAATTCAGCATGAGATTAAGATCCAGAGTCTGAACCAGATTCAGATTCCAGTCTAGGTCTAAAAACTCAGATCCCGATTAAGATCCAGAGTCACGTCTTGTTTACAAGTCAGCTCTCAGTTTGGGTTCAAACCCACATTCTAATCAAGAGTAAGAACAGGATCCAAATTCAGGATAAGCCAGACAGATCCAGGGGCATCTTCCCCTTCCACGAACAACCCACAGCTGGGGGCGGTGGCTGGAAAGGGGGTCCTGAGCCCAACAGGCACCGAGATGCTCCTGAAGCCAGGGTCGCCCCAACCCAACGGAGGGGGGCACGAAGGGTGGACAGGTGGCAGGGGCCGGACTCCCCTCCCCGACCCCCCCGCCTCACCTTCTGCAGCTTGGAGTTCTGGTCCTCCAGCAACAGCAAATCCTCCTCCATCTTCTTAACCTTGGCCTCCGTGGTCACCTTCTCCAGCTGCAGCTTCTGCCGGGCCGCCTCCTCCTCCTCCAACTGCTCCTCTAGGTCCTGGGGGGGCAGCGGGGGTCAGGGGGCGCGGGGCTGGCCGCCGGGGCAGTACCCTCCGAAGGCAGCCATGGGAGACGGGTGCCACTCCCAGCACAGCCCCACCACGCAGGAAGGAAAGGGCCCAACGTCCCAATCACCATTGGGATGTCAGGGACCCCAGCCGCAGGGACTCCTGGGGTCTAGCCCCAGCTCGGAGAAGAGAGTGGGGTCTAGCGGTTAGAGCAGGGGGGCTGGGAGCCAGGACGCCTGGGTTCTCTCCTGGCTCTGGGAAGGGAGTGGGGTCTAGTGGTTAGAACGGGGGCCTGGGAGCCAGGACCCCTGGGTTCTCTCCCAGCTCTGGGAGGGGGGGAAGCATGGGGAGGAGATCCCATTAGTATTACCCGCCAGGACGCCTGGGCTCTCTCCGGGCTCTGGGAAGGGAGTGAGGTCTAGTGTTTAGAACGGGGGGGGCTAGGAGCCAGGACGCCTGGGTTCTCTCCCGGCTCTGGGAGGGGAACTGGGCAGAGCCCCGTGTGGGAGCCCCGACCCGCGCCCTCGGCTGTGCTCCTGTGGCCGCGGCACCGCCAGGGAAGGCCCCTGCACGCCGGTACCTGCACGTGCTGTTGCATCTTCTTCTTGTCGTTGTGCAGCTGCTGGCAGCGCTCCTCCTCCTCCTCCACGCGCCCCTCCAGCTCGTGCAGAATCTCCTCCAGCTCCTGCTTCTTGCTGGCCAGGCGCGCCCGCAGCTCCTCCGCCTCGGCGAACAGCTCCGTCTCGGCCTGCAGCTGCTCCGCCAGGATCGCCTTCTCCTCCGCCAGCTGCGGGGCAGGGCGCTCAGCGAGGCGGCCTGGACACCGGGGTCCCAGCCCCGCCCCAGGAGGGGAGTGGGGGCTAGTGGTTGGAGCAGGGGGGGATGGGAGCCAGGACGCCTGGGTTCTACCCCTGGCTCTGGGAGGGGAGTGGGGACTAGTGGTTGGAGCAGGGGGGGATGGGAGCCAAGACGCCTGGGTTCTACCCCTGGCTCTGGAAGGGGAGTGGGGGCTAGTGGGGCTGGAGCAGGGGGGGATGGGAGCCAGGACGCCTGGGTTCTACCCCTGGCTCTGGAAGGGGAGTGGGGGCTAGTGGGGCTGGAGCAGGGGGGGATGGGAGCCAGGACGCCTGGGACCCCTGGCTCTGGAAGGGGAGTGGGGGCTAGTGGGGCTGGAGCAGGGGGGATGGGAGCCAGGACGCCTGGGTTCTACCCCTGGCTCTGGAAGGGGAGTGGGGGCTAGTGGCTGGAGCAGGGGGGGATGGGAGCCAGGACGCCTGGGTTCTACCCCTGGCTCTGGAAGGGGAGTGGGGGCTAGTGGCTGGAGCAGTGGGGGGATGGGAGCCAGGACGCCTGGGTTCTCTCCCCAGCGTGGGGTCAGGCCCCTTTCCCGCCCCCGCCCCCCTCTCACCTGCTGGAATTTGCTCTCCAGCTCCCTGAGCTCCACCCGCGTTTTCACGTGTTCGTCCTGCATCTTCTGCAGCTCCACGGCCTTGGCCTGCATCACCTCGTCCTGCCGTGACACCTGCAGCAGCGGCTTCACCTGCGGGGGGGGGGGAGTGCGGGGGGGGGGTCAATGGGGGGCCCCCCCCACGCCCTGACTCCCCGCCTGGGCAGCCCAGCTCTCCTCCCGCACTGCTGCCCCCCGCCTGACTGCTGAGACCAGACCAGCCTCCCACCCCCCCAGCATCCCCACCCCCACCTCCACGGGCCCTGCGTCCCCCCCACCCGCCATCCCCACCCCCACCTCCCTGGGCCCCCCTCAACCCTGACATCCACACCCCCCCCCCTCCACGCAGCCATTCTAAACACAGGACTCACCTCACACCCTTTACCGCTCCAGCCCCCCAAGCTCTCACGGCCCCACACACCCCCGCCAGGCCCCCCAACCCCCACGCCCCCACCCCATCCCCCCACGCCCCCAGCCATTCCCCCCACCCTCCTCGCCCCCGGCCGAACGCCCCGGTGCCCCCCACTCCCAGCCGTCCCCTCGCCTTGGTGAAGAGGCGCCACCACTGCCAGTGGCGCAGCTTGAGGTAGGCGGCGCAGTTCCGCTGCATCACCCGGAGGGCGCTCATCTGCTGCTGCTTCTTCAGGAACGCCCTGTGTGTGTGGGGGGGGAGGGGGGGGAGAGGGGGGGAGCCCATCAGCACTGCCCGCCCGGATGCCTGGGTTCTCTCCCGGCTCTGGGAGGGGAGCGGGGTCTAGTGGTTAGAGCAGGGGGCTGGGAGCCAGGACTCTTCCCTTCACAGACCTGGGAACTGGGGCCCCGCCCACACCCAGCCAGGACCCGCCCACCAGCCGCTGTCTCCTCTTAGGTCCCAGCCCGCCCTGGCCAGGGGGAGGAGCTTGGCTGCCCCTCCCCCCGCACCCCCCAGCACTCACTTGCGGGCCAGGTACCCGCGGGCGGCGGCCTGGAAGGAGACGATGATGTCGGTGATCTTGAGGTCCCGCTCCTCCTCCAGGTGGGCCAGCACCCCCGCCCGGAAGAAAATCTTACTCTGGCCGATGCGGTACAGGTTGGAGTCCAGCTCCAGGGACTTGATCTGGGGCAGGAAAAGAGGGGGAGTGAGCGGGGAGCCGGGGGGGTGGAGGGGACCGGAGCCCCCCCACCTGGCCAGGGTCACCCCCCGCAGCATCCGCCCAGCTTGGGGCCAGCAGGACAACGGGGGGTGCAGGTGGGGGGGAGGGGGTAGGGAATGAAGGGTCTGGGGGGCTGGAGGAATGGGGGGTGGAATAGGAGGATGCGATGGGGAATGGGGGGTGCGTGGGGGGGCTGGGCAGGTGGATGGCGGGGTGGGACGAGGGAGACCACTGGGGTGGGAGACACGAGCTCTGGGGTCCCGGCCCCACTAGCCACTGCCCCCCGCCCCCACTTCTGACCCCACCACCAGACGGGTGGCCAATCCCTAGGCTGCCTCTCAGAGCCCCGCCCCCAGGGCAGGCCCTGGCCCTGGCCCCGCCCCCCCGTACCATGCGCTCACAGGCCTGTTTCCCGTCCATGAAGCCCTTGGGGATGGCGTTGGGGGTCAGGATCTCATACCTGCAGGGGGGGGAGGGGAGAAAAACAGGGGTCAGAGGTCACACAGCACCTACCTGCCCTCCCCCCCTCCCCCCATAGTCTGATCCAGAGCAGCGGGACACTGGGCTAGGTAGACCTGCGGGGCTGATCCGGGCAGGGGGAGGGAGGAGGTGGGATGCCGGGGTAGATGGGCCCGGGGGTGGCGGGTGGGCGCAGGCCCGGGGCAGATGACGGGCCCGGGGGGGTGGGGGGGGGGTACCTCTGGCGGAACTCCTGGAAGATGATGCGGTTGGGGAAGCCCTGGCGGCAGATGCGGATGCCCTCCAGCACCCCGTTGCAGCGCAGCTGATCCAGCACCAGGTGGGGCTCCAGCTTCCCGGCCTGCGGGAGAGAGCGTCAGAGCCCGGGAAGGGGGGCGGGGCGCTCGTGCAACGCACCGGGGGTGGCACGCCAGAGCGCCCGGCCTCTCACACCCACACACTGCCCCTCCGCCAGCCCGGGGCGCCTCCCGCGGTGCATGCCATCCAAAGTCCATGGGCGGCTGCCTGTCTGCCCGTCAGGGGCACACTCATTTGCACGCCCGCCTGCCAACGGAACACTTGTGGGAACGCTGGTTTGCACACCTGCCTGCCAAAGGGCAGGCTTGTGGGAACACTCGTTTGCACACAAACACATTTGACGTCACATAGTTGTTCATACTTCCCCACACCAAAAGTACTTGCACAATTTTGCACACTCCATTGCTTTTGCACAGCCATTCACACTTCCCCACATGAATGGCAGTGCTTGCACAATTTTGCATACTTACTTGCATGTGGCTGTTCACACTTCCCCACATGCTGACGGGGCTTGCAGTTTTGCACACTCACACTTGCTCTTGCACTGCAGGACACACCGCCCTGCACGAACGACATCACTTTTGCACACTCACACTCCTCTCCCACAGAGGTTCACATTTCCCCACAAGCACGACGGTGCTTGTACAATTTTGCACTCAGAATTGCTCTCGCACGGCTATTCACTCTCCCCTGCAGGGGCAATGGCGCTCACCCCATTTTGCACACACACACTTGCTTTCAAAGGATGGTTTATGGTTTTGCACACTCACACTTGCTCTTGCACAGTAGTTCACACTGCTGCACATGAATGTTGCCACTTTTGCACACTCACATTGGCACTCTCACCATGGTTCACATTTCCCCACATGCTCAGTGGCAATTGCATGATTTTGTGCTCACACTCGCTCTCACACAACCAGTCACATTGCCCTAGAGGGACAAGGGCACTCACACTTTTTTGCACAAACACACCTTGCTGTTACTCTGCACCTCACACTATTCCATCTGCTGAAGGTCCTCGCAGAGTTTGCACATTCACACTCACTCTCCCACGATGGTTCACACTTCCCCACACACAGATGGTGCTCACATGGTTTTGCACACCCACACTTGCGCAGGTCCCACGGCCTTTCATGACCACCACCGCTTTTGCACATTCAGATTCGCTCTCGCATCACGGGATACATTTCCCCACCTGCGCGATGGCAGCTGTGCAATTTTGCACTCACACTTGCTCTTGCACGGCCACTTCCACTTCCACAGGTGCTTGCGGCTTTGTGCACACACACACACACACACACACACACACACACACACACACTCCCCTCACTCACACACACTGCCCCACGTGAACATCAACTTTCACACTCGCAGTCACGCTCACACAGCCATTCCTATTGCCCCGCCTGCACAATGGCCTTTGCACGCTTTTGCACTCTCACTTTCAAATGGCCATTCCCTTTGCCCTGCACCAACAGCACCACTTGCACAGCTTTGCACACTCCCCCTTGCACTCGCATGGCGGCTCTCCCGCCACCGCTTGCACGACGGCGCACGCCCAATTCGGCCCCCTCGCTCCTACCACCGTTCACGCTGCCCCACAAGCACCACGCTCCACCCCGGCAGGGCAGTCGGCCCTTCCCCTCGCACGCCGGGGGGCCCGCTCGCCCAGCCAGCTGGCACCGGGGGCTCACCCGCTTCTCGTGGTTGGGAATGATGCAGCGCACGAAGTTGGGGTTGGTGTTCCGCAGGGTGGCCATGAGCTTGGCCAGCGACTCCTTGTACAGCTGGCCCACGGTGCGGAACATCCCCTTCTTGGTCTTGTAGGAGGCCCCGAAGGACACGTCCCCCATGCTGCTCACCTGGTCCAGGCCCACGATCCGGTCAACTGCGAGAGAAGGAGCGGGGTCAGCCGGGGCCACCCCCCTTGGCAACCAGAGCCCCCCCTTCTCCCTACAGCACCCCCTGCTGGGAGAGGTGGGGCTGAGGGAGCCGGGAGCCCCTCCCGCGGCCAGCACCCTGCACTCACAGCATCCCCTGCTGGGAAAGATGGGGCTCGGGTACCCAGAAGCCCCCCCCCCCACAGCCAGCGCCCCAACCCGTGCCCCACAGCGCTCCCTGCTGGGAAAGGTGGGGTTGGGGTACCCATAGCCCCATAGCCTCCCCCCCATAGCCAGCACCCCATCCCATGCCCCATAGCACCCCTTGCTGAGAGAGATGGGGCTGGGGGAGCCAGGAGCCCCCCCACACACAGCAGTGACCCCATCCCGTATCCCATAGCACCCCCTACTGGGAAAAATGGGGATGGGGAACCTGGAAGCCACTCCCCCCACCACAGCCAGCACGCCATCCCGTGCCCCACAGCGCCCCCTGCTGGGAGAGAAGGGGCTAGGGTAGCCATGAGCCCCCCCTCCCCGCCCCACAGCCAGCGCCCCACAGCGCCCCCTGCTCTAGCTGGCAGAGGACCCCAAATGGATGGAGGATGCAGACGGATGAGCCAAAGGGTGACAGCAGGGACAGGCCTTATCCCCCCACCCCACTGACCTCACAAAGGGCAGGCTGGGGGGCAGAGGGGGTAGCAGGGGGGCGGGCAGGGGACAGCTACCTGGCGGGGTCTGGCTAAACGGGACCCTGACACCCCCCTCCCCGCAGCTTTGCCATCACGGCGAGACGGGGATCCCGGAGCCCAGTGATCTTAGCTGGGGGGGGGGGGGCAGCCTGGGCTGGGGTGGGGGGGTGTGTGTGTGATGGGGGGGGAGGAGCGTGGACGTACTTTCACCTTGGCCCGGGGACACCCCGGCGTAGCTGTCAAAGAAATAAACCTTCTGGATGTTCTCGATCTCTGGAAAGGCCAACGCCGGGGGTGGGTGGAGGGGGTGGTTAGATAGACAGACAGACAGACAGAGAGATCAAGGACAGACAGAGAGGGCCAGGCCTCGAGGGGAGAGAATACAGCAGAACAGCAAGAGCAGGTTAGTTACAGCACCCAAGGGGGGGTGAGACAGTGGGGGGGGGCATTCGTCCCAGCAGCCCCGCAAGAGGAAGAAAGGGGGTGTCCTCCAGCAGCCCTCCCCCCCCGATTCCGGCAGACCAGGAGGGTGGGGTTGAGAATCAGTGGGTGCTCATGGAGGTCAGAGAGGATGGGGGGGCTTGGTGCTGGGGTGCTAGGCCCCCCCAATTACTTACAGTGGACTTCGCTTTGAGTCACCCGATTCCGGGGAAGGGGGAGCAGGTGGGGGGCCAGTGGCTGGGGGGGCGCAGCGGCTGGAGGTGGTGGCGTGGGGAGATGGGGGGCAGAGAGTAGTGCCTGGGGGGTGCCCGGAGGTTTTGGGGCTGGGGGAGGAGAAGGAGGGGGCAAACCGTGGCTCCGTGGGGGGGGGGGAAGGCAGCAGGCAGCGTCCCAGCGAGGGCGTTACCTCTCCGATCCGCCCCTCCCGGCACGGCACCGCCCCCCCCCCGTGACCCCCACCCCACCCTACCGTCCTTCCAGAGCTCGGCGGTGAAGCGCTCAGCGCTCTGGTGCAGCAGCGTGGCCACGTTGTCGTTCAACGGGTCCATGTTCTTCATCAGCCACTCGTCCGCCTTGTAATCCACCTGCCGGGGGGGGGGGGCGGGGCACGGGTCAGGGCGCGGGGAACGCGACCTGGGGGACTCCCTGCCGCTTGACAACCAGGCAGGTTTGAAATCACAGCGGGGGTAGGGCCGACACAGGATTGGGGGAGTAGCCTGAGCGGGATAACACACAGTGAAGGGGAGCCAGGACTCCTGGGTTCTCTCACCAGCTCTGGGAAGGGAGAGGGGGCTAGTGGTGAGAGCAGGTGGAGGGGCTGGGAGCCAGGACTCCTGGGTTCTCTCCCCGGCTCTGGGAGGGGAGTGAGCAGCATAACACTTAGCTAGACCGGTACAATGTGGGGGAATTGGGTTATTATGGGAAAAGTGGGTCTCCCTGGAGGGCGACGTCTCAGACACACACACTGCAGGAACCCACCTCTCCAGCAGGGGGCAGCATCTCACACACACACACACACACACACACACACAGAGCAGGGCTCAGTCCCACTAGCAGGGGGCATCAGGGACAGACAGACACACACACACACACACACACACACACACAGAGCAGGGCCCAGTCCCACCAGCAGGGAACGACAGACACACACACACACACAGAGCAGGGTCCAGCCTCCACCAGCAGGGGGCAGCACACACACACGTACACACAGAGCAGGGCCCAGCCTCTCCAACAGGGGGCAGCACACACACACACAGCAGGGCCCATCCCCTCCAGCAGGGGGCGGCAGGGACACACACACACACACACACACACACACACACACAGAGCAGGGCCCAGCCCCCACCAGCAGGGGGCACCAGGGAGGGACACACAGACACACCCACACACAGCAGGGCCCAGTCCCGCCAGCAGGGGGCAGCGCACACACACACATACACACAGCAGGGCCCATCCTCTCCAGCAGGGGGCGGCAGACGCACACACACACACACCTTGCCGGCATAGTGGAGGATGCAGAAGTCGGCCTTGTCGCGCAGCTGCCGGGGCTTCTGGAACTTGGGGTGCCCGCCCTGCTCCTGGGCCACCTTCTCCACGAAGCTCTTGTCGGTGGCTTTGGGGAACCAACACTCCTCGTCCAGCAGGGCCAGCAGCCCGGGGGGTTGGCCTGTGGGGGGCGGGAGGGAGGGAGGGAAGGGGAAGAGTCACTTTGCTGACCCCCTGCACCGCGCCCGCCCGGCCCCTCGCGGCCCCTCGTGCTCCCCGCCCAGCCCCCCCGGGCCGGCCCCCGCTGACCGGGCGCTCGATGAGGTCGATGCAGGGCTGCAGGTCCAGGCCGAAGTCGATGAAGTCCCAGGCGATGCCCTCGCGCTGGTACTCCTCCTGCTCCAGCACGAACATGGTGTGGTTGAAGAGCTGCTGCAGCTTCTCGTTGGTGTAGTTGATGCAAAGCTGCTCGAAGGAGTTCAGCTGCGGGGGGGGGGGAGAGGGGTCAGGGGGGCTGGGCTGGGGGGGCAGCCCTCTGGAAGAGCCCGAAGCTGGGGATGTGAAGGACAAGGGGGGGCACAGGAGATATTAGGGGTTCGGGGGAGCTGGGGCAGGTTTTGGGGTGCAGGGGATTGGGGATGCACAGGGTGCGGCAGGGAGAGTTTGGGGGGCGCAGTGGGCACAGGAGATATTAGGGGTTCGGGGCAGGTTTTGGGGTGCAGAGGATTGGGGATACGCAGGGTGCTGCAGGGAGAGTTCCCAGGGGTGCGGGGAGGACACAGGAGATATGAGGGGTTCGGGCAGGTTTCGGGGTGCAGGGGATTGGGGATGCGCAGAGCGCTGCAGGGAGGGTTCGGGGGGGCGCGGGGGGGCTCACCTGGAAGATCTCGAAGCCGGCGATGTCGAGGATGCCGATGAAGGAGGCCCCCTGGCGCTTGGTCCGGTCCAGGGCCCGGTTGAGGCGATGGACCAGCCAGCGGAAGAGGCGCTCGTAGGTGGCCTTGGCCAGCGCCTCGATGGCAAAATCCGCCTGGGGGGGGGGAGTGGAGTGTCACCCCCCCCCGCCTGGCCCCCGCCACCCCCCCCACTGCTCCCCGCCCTGCTCCCCCACCCCCCTTATTCCTCTGCACCCGTCCCACCACGCCGCCTACCCTGCCCCCCATTCTCCTGCACCCCATTCTCCTGCACCCCACCCCTCCCTCACTCCCCCGCCCCCTCACTTCCCTGCCCCCCCCCCACACATCCACCTGCCCTCCCCCCTCCCCCCTCCCCCCCGTTCCCCACCTGCTCCTTGGTCTGCGCTTTCTGCACGTAGTCCCGCCCGACTTTGATGCGCGGCATGAGGATGGCGCGGGAGAACTCGGTCACGTTCAGCCCCAGCAGGTGGCAGAGCTTCTGGGCGGCTGGAAGGGGGGGAGCAGGGACACCTCAGAACCTGGGGGGCTCCCTCTCCCCCCCCCCCACTGGGTCACCCCCTCCCCCAGATGGCAGCTGGCGCCCCCTAGAGGGCAAAGGCCCCGAGTCCCATTCCCTGCCCCCCCAGAGCCAGCCAGTCCCCTGCCCTGAGGCTGGAGGGAAGCCAGCACCCCCGCGAGGGAAGGGCCCCCCCTCGTCCCCGTGTCCCGCCCCCCCCCCGTACCCGTGTTGTCCGGCATGGAGGCCTGGTCCGTGTTCCTCTCCTTGCGGAAGACGATGTTCCCGAACTGCAGCACGGCCGACACCACCCGCAGCATGCCTGGGGGGCAGCAAGCCGCTGAGGGGGGCAGGACGTGGGCACCCCCCCCTCAGCCTGTGGGGCCCTTCCCGTGGCCCGGCCGGGGCTCCCCACACCCGCCCGGCCTTCTCCCACCTGCTCACCCCGCCCACCTCCGCTGCCCCACATCCTGCCCCCCACCCCCTCTCACTGGAGCTACCCTACGCAGGTCCCCCAGATCCTGCCCCAACCCCCCCATCTCCCTCTCCACCAGGTCAACCCCATGCAGGCCCCCAGATCCTGCCCCCCCATGAACTCCCCCCCCGATTCCTCCCCCGTAACCCTCTCCTAGGCACCAGCTGTGTCCTCCCACTGCCCCCCCCCCTTGTGTTGGAATCGGCCCCCCAGTGGGGCGGGGCCGGGGTGGGACTGGCTCACTGTGGATCTCCTCGTGGGAGATGCCCATGATGCGCATGGACTCCATGGTCTCCTGGAAGATCTCCTTGTCCTGCTGGCCCGGGATGGGCAGGAACCCGTTGGACAGGAACCGGTACTGGTTGAACGGCTCCAGCAGCAGCTCAGCTGGAGGGGGGGGAGAGACAGGGACGGGGTCGTCACCACATCCGACCGGCCGCCCCCACCCCACAGGGCGAGCAGGGTCAGCTCCGCGCCCGACTGGCCTTCCCCGAGAAGCCCCCCACGGGACGGCTGTACTGTCTCAGCCTCCAGGGAATGAGTCAGGGAGAGGAGTGGAGTCTAGTGGTTAGAGCAGGGAGGCTGGCACCCAGGACTCCTGGGTTCTCCCCTCGGCTCCGGGCGGGCAGTGGGGTCTAGTGGTGAGAGCAGGGAGGCTGGCACGCAGGACTCCTGGGTTCTCCCCTCGGCTCCGGGCGGGCAGTGGGGTCTAGTGGTGAGAGCAGGGAGGCTGGTACCCAGGACTCCTGGGTTCTCCTCTCAGCTCCGGGCGGGCAGTGGGGCCCACGGGGAGGCTCCGTACCCTTCGTGTGCTCGCCCGCCCCCACCAGCAGCTGGTAGAAGATGTGGAAGGTTCTCTCGTCCTTGGCCTGGCGGATGGCGCGAGATTTCTCCAGCAGGTCTGAGCCCCGGGGCTAAGGAAAGGAAAGGGAGGCGGGGTCCCAGAGCCCCCTGCCCCACACGCCCCACACACCCAGCTCCCCTCCCACCCCGCCCCGCCCCGCCCACCCCCAGCTCCGAGGATACAGGTCTCTATATTGGCTCCAACGATGTAGCCTGCGACATCGAAATTGATCCGGATGAATTTACCCTGGGGGGGGGAGGGTGCAACAGAATTGATATAGGGGAAGAGGGGCTGGAAGGGCTCCTCTGCCCCCCACCCCCAGACCCCTCCTCCCCCACCATCCCCATCTCCCCCCACACCCAGCACTGCCCCTCCCCCTCCCACCATCCCCATCTCCCCCCACCCCCAGACCAGCCCCTCCCTCCACCCCCCCAGGCCCTCATGCTTAGACCTGCCCCCCTGCCCCAGCCCCCCAGCCCGCCCCGGCACTCACAAATCGGGAGGAGTTGTCGTTCTTCACTGTCTTGGCGTTGCCGAAGGCCTCCAGGATGGGGTTGGCCTGGAGCAGCTGCCGCTCCAGCTCGCCCTGCCGGGAGAGGGCCGGGGTCACACACCGGGACTCGGGGCACCGGCTGCGGGGGCAGCTCCCGGCGCCCCCCAGCCCCACCTCTCCCAGCAGGGGGCGCTGCGGGGCGGAGGCGGCCGCGGGAACTTCCCGCACCCCCCAGTCCCACCCACCTCTCCCAGCAGGGGGCGCTGTTATAATCGTGACCCCACCCCCCAGGATTTAGGGGGGGGGCTAAGCCAGGAAAGAGCGGCCGTGGCCAAGGAAGGCTGGGAGCTACTCACGTAGGAGACGGGGCCGGAGGTCTGTGGAGGGGTCGTGGACACGAGATGAGAAGGGAGGGGAACAAAACACAAACAGAACCAAAGGGTGAGTCGGGCCGGCCGGGAGGGAAGCAACCAAACAGGACCAAACGGGGCGACAGCGACACAAACCAGGAATTAACACCCCCTCCCCGACCAGTAGCTCCCACTCCCCTTCTGAGCCAGGGAGAGAACCCAGGAGTCTGGGCCCCGAGCCCTCCCCCCGCTCTAACCACTAGACCCCCCTCCTCTCAGAAAGCCAGGGAGAGAACCCAGGAGTCCGGGCCCCCGGCACTGGGGGAGACGTGACGAAAAGGCCTTTGCCAAAAACGTGGCCAAAAAAAAAAAAAATTTATCCAGCCAAGGAAGCAAAAGGCAACTCAATGAAATGCCCCCCCAAGGGGGCGGGGCTACGCGTAGCCAATCAGAGGGCGAGAACGGGCACGGGCAGTGCATGGCACATCCACTTGGCAAGTGCCTGGCCGGGCTCGGAGATGCCAGCTGGGGGGGGCAGCGAGACATGGGAACGGGGAGGTGGGGGCCAGGGCCACGCTGCCTCTGGGGCGCCACGGCTGGTTACACGGGGACCCTTCGCCCAGCACCGGGACGTGGCTCCGTGGGGTGGGGAGGGGAGGCTGGTTATACAGGGACCCCTTGCCCGGCAATGGGACATGGCCCCACTGGGGAGGAACCCAGGTGTCCTGATTCCCAGCCCCCGCTGCTCTCAGCACTGTGTACCTCCATCCCTCTTGCTCCGGCCCCGACCCCCTTCCCCAGGGTAACACTCAGGACATAGACAGATTCGGGGGCACATCAGGGCAGGGAGGAACTGGCAAGGCCAAGGGGCAGGACACAGGGGTTGGGGGGTGAGAGATGGGTTTATATGGGCAGCTGTGGGAGGGGAGACCCAGAGCTGGCCAGGTGGGCATCTGAACTGGCCCGGGTGCTGAGGCCCACCATACATACCCGTGCCCCCAGTGGGCACCCGCCCCAGCGCCCAGGGATCCCCCCACACACACACACAGGACCCCAGCGCCCAGGCTGGCGCGGCTGGACTCTCACCGGGACGCTGAGCTCCTTGCGGGCCTTGTGGGAGGATGCCACGTGGGCCAGGTACTGGATCACCTTCTTGGTGTTCTCCGTCTTGCCGGCTCCAGACTCACCCCTGCAACGGCACCAGGGCTGTGGTGACGGGCACGGGCCAGAGCCGTCCCCGGTGCCACCGCCCGGCAAGCACATGGGCCAGCACCACATGCACGAGCCAGCAGGGGGCAGTGCTGCGCGGGGCAGGCACACACACACCACTAGGGGGCAGCCCTGCTCTCTCGCGCACACACAAACACCAGCAGGGGGCAGCACCGTGCACACACACACACATGCCTGCACA
The DNA here is from genome assembly GCF_026122565.2 of Emydura macquarii macquarii. Classification (NCBI taxonomy): domain Eukaryota; kingdom Metazoa; phylum Chordata; order Testudines; family Chelidae; genus Emydura; species Emydura macquarii. Next base: position 331,651 of record NW_027133433.1, read on the forward strand.
CACGCACCCCAGCAGGAGGCAGCGTCGCACTCGTGCACACACCTGGTTTGTGATACTTACGTGCACAGAATGGATTGATCCTCTCGGTCTGTTGGAAGAGATGGAGGGGTCAGTGTGGTACTGTGCGTGCCGCCCCGCAGTGTCACCCCCCCCACTCCGCCCGCAGCCCCCTCCTGAATCCAAGGGGGGGCTCACCCAGCCAGACATACCAGCCCCTCCGGCTTTGCTGCCCCAGTTCCCCCATTTCCTCATCCCACACAACCACCAGCGAGGACGCACACACAGCGCAGGGCCCAGCCCCCCCAGCAGAGGGCGACAGGGACAGACACACACACACACACACACACACCTTGCAGCATGCTGCGGTAGGCCACCTCCGAAATGGCGTAGATATGGGGTGGCATCTCGTGGCGTTTCTTGCCCCGGTACATCTCGACAATCTGCTCCGTGTAGATGGGCAGGTTCTTGTAGGGGTTGATGACCACGCAGAACAGCCCTGAGTATGTCTGGGGGTGGGGGGAGAGAGAGGGGAATCAGTGCAGGGGAGGAGCAGGGAGCCCGGACGCCTGGGTTCTATTCCCGGCGCTGGGAGGGGGGTGGGGTGTGGTGGTTAGAGCCGGGGGGGCTGGGAGCCCTGGGTTCTCTCCCCAGCACCACTAAGACAGGGAAGCTGATTCCTTCTCGTTCATTTCCAAGCAGGGCAGGCCCTTGGCGTGGGGCGAACACTGAGGAAAGGGGCCATGGCGGAGCTACGGCCGCAGTTGCCCCCCGTTCAGCCCAGCTGGCCTGGAACCCCCTGGGATCTGGGGGGGGGGCAGGACCCTCTGCAAGGCCAGGAAGCCTCCGCTGGGCGTCTGGTCCCAGCCCCGTTCCCTGCCTAGCTCTCCTGGGATCCCAGCCAGCGCCCACCTCATGCCTAATGGGCGCATGGCATCTGGAAACTGGCGAAAGGGAGATCAGGGGATCTGGGGGGGGGTTGGATCCCCACTCCTCTCCCAGAGCTGGGGAGAGAACCCAGGTATCCCACTAGACCCCACTTCCCTGCCAGACCCAGGAATCCCCCCCCCCCCCCCCCGCTCTAACCACTAGACTCCACGCCCCTCTCAGAGCTGGGGAGAGAACCCAGGCGTCCTGGCTGCTGGTCCTAACATCTGTTGAACCCACAGACTCCACCCCGAGCGGCATAATTACAGGCGGGGCCACCCTGCAATTAACTCCCAGCTAATGACAGAGCCGAGGGGCAGCGCTGGGCATGTCTCTGCCCCAGGCTAGGCGAGGTGCCCAGGCCACGGCAGCATGGCGGGGGCAGAGGTGAGCCCATGCGGGGGGCCTAGGAGACCTCAGAACCGGCACAGCTCAGCGCTGGGAGCCAGGGCGCCTGGGTTATCTCCCGGCTCTGGGAGGGGAGTGGGGTCTAGTGGTTAGAGCGGGGAGGGGCTGGGAGCCAGGATGCCTGAGTTCTGCCAGGGAGGGGGAGTTTATTGGGGCTGGGGCCGCATCCAGTTTCAGACCTATCTGTGGGGCCCCACGGGTGGATGACCAGCCCCACGGGGAAAGGGGAGGTTCACATGGGCGGGAGCTGGACCGAAGTCGTGGGGGGCTGACAGGGTCACTCCTGTGGGGAAGGGGGGCCAGCTGCCACCCCCTGGCCCCATCTCACGCTAAGCAGGAAGGGAGACTGGCTGGGGTGAGGCACGGGTGGTGCCATGCCGGGGGGGGCCTCTCCCCTCAGCGCCAGACACCCCCCCCCCCCGCACGCAGGGCAGAACTCGCACCTGGCACTGCTGCCCGCCCAGCTTCTCACCAAACAGGTCAGGCCTGTCTTCGCCGTGGGAGCGGGCCCGGGCACCATGGCAACCTGCCCCACACCCAGCCCGGCAGAAGGGGGGCAGGGATCAAGGCAGCCTTTCTCCCCCCCACCAGCCGCCCCCACCTCAACCAGGGTGTTCTCTGCCCCCACCCCTGTCCTCCCCCCACCGCCGCATCTCCTACCCCACTCTGCCCCCAGCCCCCTTCTCCTGCCCCTCCCCTTGCTCACCCCCCCCATGGTCATGGCTCTGTTGGGGGCAGCAGAGAGATTTGCCGTTGGGGGGCATCACCCCAACACCCCCCCACGGGGCTTTCTGGGGATTAACCCCCCAGAACAAGAGAGGGCTGGACCCACATCAGGTACCCCGGGGCAGGGCGCGGCCACCACTGAAGCAACAGGGCCAGCCCTGACAGCCAGGGGAGAGCGCCCCCCCGCTGAGCTCCCCACCCCCTGCCACCCAGTCCCCCCGCCCCGCTCCCTGCAGCCCAGCGCCCCCTAGCGCCGCTCTGGGGCCAGCATGGGACCCAGGGCACCCCGGGGGCAGGGCAGAGCCTAAGGCCCTGGCTCTGCTCCGTCCCCCGCCCCGTGAGCCAGCCCCACGGAATCCATGTGCCCGGCCCGCCCTGCCCAGGGCCCGGGGCAAAGTGCAGGCCACTCCCTGCCTCCCCCGCCCTACAGACGCTGCTCGCTGCCCGCCCAGTCCCTGCCTGCCGGGACAGGTCAGGGACGGGGCCGGGCGACTCCTAGCGGGGACGCCGGGCGGTGCAGACCGGGGCAGCCCCAGGGTCTCTCTGGGTCCAGGGACACTTGGCAGGGAAGGGGACATGGGGCCCTTCTATAGCAGGGGTGCTGGGAATCCCGGGGTCTTTGCCAGGACTTCTCCCCAGCTTAGAGGGGCGAATTGGGAGCCAGGGGTCTAGTGGTTAGAGCTGGGGGGGGCTTGGGAGCCAGGACTCCTGGGTTCTATCCCCAGCACAGGGAGGGGAGTGGGTTCTAGTGGTTAGAGCTGGGGGGGCTTGGAGCCAGGACTCCTGGGTTCTATCCCCAGCTCAGGGAGGGGAGTGGGTTCTAGTGGTTAGAGCTGGGGGGGCTTGGAGCCAGGACTCTCGGGTTCTATCCCCAGCTCAGGAAGGGGAGTGGTGTCTAGTGGTTAGAGCTGGGAAGGGGGGAGGGCTTGGAGACAGGACTCCTGGGTCCTACCCCCGGCTCTGAGTGGAAATGTGGGGGCAGGGGGTTGGGCTCCCGGACGCCGGGGTCCTGCACTCACGTAGATGAGGCCAGAGTAGTAGCGGTCCTTCAGGTTGTGCAGCACGGAGGCTTCGTTGAGGCAGGTCAGCTCGGCCATGTCCTCCACCTTGGTGAACTTGGGCGGGTTCATCTTCTGCACCTCGTGCTTGGGCACCAGCGCCTGGCGCCCGTTCTCGGCCAGCTCCACCAGCACCTCGTCGCCCCGCTCCTCCCGCAGGCTGGCCGCCTCGAAGCCGTGCCGCTCGGAGGGCACCCACACCAGCCGCTTGGCCGTCCAGTCCGCCTGCGTGGCCGGGTTCCCCACATAGTCCCGGTCCACGAAGAGGTAGCGCTCAGCATCGTCCCGCGGAGCCACTCGCGCTGCCATGGCTGGGAACAAGGGAGCCTGGGGGGAGAGGGGCGGGGTCAGCGCCGCAGGGAGACCCTACAATAACACGCCGGAGCACACCACCACAGGCAGAGCGTACAATAACACACCAGCCGCCGACAGGCCCTCCAATAACATGCTGGACGGACCACGCCGCTGCAGGGAGACCCTACAATAACACACCAGCCCCATGAGACCCTACAATAACATGCTGGACCCATGCCGCAGCAGGGAGACCCTACAGTAACAAACCAGCCCCATAAGACCCTCCAATAACATACCAGACCCACGCCGCAGCAGGGAGACCCTACAATAACAAACCAGCCCCATGAGACCCTACAATAACATACCAGATCCACGCCGCAGCAGGGAGACCCTACAATAACAAACCAGCCCCATGAGACCCTACAATAACATGCCGGACCACATCTCCTCCCTGAGAGACCCTACAATAATACACCAGCCCCAAGATATCCTCCAATCACACACCAGACCACACCACAGTAGGGAGGCTCTACAATAACAAAGCAAACCACGCCACCGCCACCCCCACCCGCAGGACACCCTATAACAACAAAACTGGCCTAGGCCACTGCAAGGGGACCTGCCGGTGCCCCTCGCCCCCAACCCACAGCCCTCCTTGTATTCGAAACCACGAGGCTGGGCTGCAATGGGGGGGCAAGCTGAGCCCTGGTCACTACAGCTGAGACTGGCCAACTCATGACATCCGCCAGCCCAATTCTGTCCCCATGGCAACCGGACACCCTGCACACCCGGGGGACCATTCAGGGACCCAGATGGGAGGGGGCAGCCCCCTGTCTCCCCCCTCCCCACCCCAGGAAGCATGATCCCCTCTCCCAGCCCATCCCCCCCCGGCTCTCCAGCTCCATGGGTAACCCTAGAGGGGGAGGGGCCTCCCCTGTCACCATGTTGTCCCCCCACCCCTGCCCAGGGGAATAAGGAAATAATCCACCTGTGGGGGCTGGGAATTTAAAACTCTTTGGGGAGGGGTTCATTTTTCATTGTGATCTGTCCAAAACTGTTTGTTATTGTAGGGTCTCTCAGGTTCCCGGGGGGGGGGGGGGAGGGGCACATGAGTTGTTACTGTAGGGATTTGGGGTGCCCTGGAGGGATGCGGACACTGTGTTTGTTATGATAGGGTCTCTCGGGACAGCTGGGGCTGAGGGCGCTGGTTTGTTATTGAGCCCGAGTAGCCGCGGGGGGGAGGAGGGGGGAGCTCAGGGCTGGGCTGGCAGGGGGCTGCGGGTCGGGAGTGAGGGGCACCGGCAGAGCTGGGGGGGGGGGGGCTGGGGATTGGATAAAGGCTCCTAGGGTGTGGGAGGGGAGTGGGGTCTGGTGGGTAGAGCGGGAGGGGGGAGGGCCGGGAGCCAGGACTCCTGGGTTCAATCTACTTCTACTGTCCCTCAGTTGCTTTGCTGGGGGGGGGGAAGGGCAGGTGGGGAGGGGGCAGATCTGTATTTCCCCATTCCCACTGCCTGGGAAATCCTGTCCTCCCCCCCTTGCAGGACAAGCCCCAGCCTGCCTTCTCCCTGCAGGTGTTTCGCTTGTTGGGTGCACACGGGGGAGGGCCGGCAACCCCTCCCAGCCCTGCTCTGCAGCTGTGGGGAGGGGGATTTCACCCCCCAGCCATCCCCTGCCCCCCCCCCCAGCTCTAGGGCAGGTTGGAAGCCGGGAACTCCTGAGCACAAACCAGCCTCTAACTCGCCCCCTTCCCCCAGGTGCAGGGACCCCCCCCCCGAGAGATGTCCGGGAGGGGGGAGCACATCCCCCCCCCCCCCCCCCCGTCTCCCGCACACAGCCCCTCCCCCTCGAAAGCCCCCCTCACCTGGCCCGGCGTGCGCAGGGGACAGCCCCAGCTCCGGCAGCAGCACCAGAGCTGCCAGGCCGTGTCACTGATGCAGGGAGGAGACAGCTGGGACTTGCCAACCGCGCAGGCTGGCATGCGGCGCCTCCCGGCCGGCACTGGGGAGGGGAGAAAGCCAGCCCCGCCCCCGCCCAGAACCCAGGAGTCCGGGCTCCGACCCACCCCCCCTCCCTTCCCAGAGCCAGGGAGAGAACCCAGGAGTCCTGGCCCCCAGAGGCAGCGTGAGGCCTGAATACACTGGATTGATTCAGGGCCCAGCACCGCCAAGGAACCAAAAATCCAGCTGGCGGGGGGGGGGGTCCCAGGGCTGGGCTAGCAGGGGACTGTGGGTCAGGAGTGAGGGGCACCGGCAGAGCTGGGAGGGGTCCCTTGCACCGCTGCTTGGCCGTGCCGGGGCTTGTCTCACGGCTGGTGACCCGCTGGGCAGGGCCGGGCCGGGCTCCGTTCATTACCTAACAAGGAGCGAAAAGACAGGTGCGAGTCTCCCGCCCTTTGGACCAGAGCCAAGGCAGGTGGATCCTGGCAGCTCCGCAGGGCAGGGTGCAAATTCCAGTCACCTGCTCCAACCGCGCCCGCCCAGAGCCGGGGAGAGAACCCAGGAGTCCCGGCTCCCACCACCCCCCTGCTCTAACCACTAGACCTCACTCCCTTCCCAGAGCCAGGGAGAGAACCCAGGCGTCTTGGCCCCCAGGCATCCTGCTCTAACCACTAGACACCACTCCCCTCCCAGAGCTGGGGAGAGAACCCAGGCTTCCTGGCTCCCAGCCTCCCTGCTCTAACCACTAGACCCCACTCCCCTCCCAGCGCCAGGGACAGACCCCAGAGATCAGCGGGGTTCCAGCCCTCTCAGCTGACTCCCCAGCCCTGGGAGGGAGCAGAACCCCCCCCAGCCAGCCCAGCCCCCGCTCTCCCTCCAGCTGCACCCGGCCAACCAATTACTTAGCTCCTGACTCAGAGCACGGTGATGGCAGGAGCAGCGGGCATTGCCCGGCGCACCACAGATGAGCCACAGGCCCCAAGGCGGCTAAGACAGCTGGGGAACTCCCCGCCACTGCACCGCTGCCATGTGGGGAAAGCGGCAAAGCAGGGGCCAGCTAGGTCAGCACGTGGAGGAGAGATGGCAGGGATGGATCCGCCGGACTGCCCTGGGGACAGGCCAGCAGGGGGCGCTCTCCCTGGCTGGCAGGGCTGGCCCTGATGCCCCAGGGTGGCGCTAGGGGGCGCTGTGCTGCATGGAGTGGGGGGCAGCAGGGGGCGCTCTCCCTGGCTGGCAGGGCTGGCCCCGATGCCCCAGGGCGGCGCTATGGGGCGCTGTGCTGCATGGAGTGGGGGGCAGCAGGGGGCGCTCTCCCTGGCTGGCAGGGCTGGCCCCGATGCCCCAGCAAGAATCCCAGGGAGACTTCTGGCCATCGTGCTTGGTTCTCACCCAGCTCTGGGACGGGAGCGGGCTCTAGTGGTTAGAGCAGGGGTGGCTGGGAGCCAGGACTCCTGGGTTCTTTCCCTGGCTCTGGCCAGGCCCAGGGCACCAAGCCAGGCCCATCGTGCTGGGGGGGGAGGGGAAGGTGCTCTCAGCATAATTGGGATCTGTGCTGTGGAATGCCAGGAATGTTCCCGAGACCCACAGGCCTGGCAGCATCCCTCCCGCCCCCCCCCCCCCCCTCGGCCTTATCATCCTCTGGAGCGTCTGGCCGGGCAACCCCCACCCGCCTAGCTAAGTGGGCACCAGGGAAGGAGTCTGCCAAAGCCAGGGTAGAGGGGCCCATGGGCAGGGAGGGGGTGAGATACCAGGGTAGATAGTCCTGGGGGGTCTCCATCTCCATGACCGGTCCTGCCCTCAGCCTCTCTCTGCAGGGACCAATTATTCCCCTGGGGGGAAGGTGCCCAGCTCAGGGAGGGGAGCGGGGTCTAGTGGTTAGAGCAGGTGGCTGGGAGCCAGGACTCCTGGGTTCTTTCTCTCCCCGGACCGGTAGGAGAGTGGGACGTAGCAGTTAGAGCCGTGGGACCAGCTCAGAGCCATCCCCCTTCCCCCCCCCCCCCCTTCCAAGTGAAAAGATCAAAGTCCCCTAACGAAAGGCATGGTCCCAGAATTCTCTGCGGCCTCTCCTCTCCCTGCCCCCCCCCCCCAACCTGGCACTGTCACTAAAGAGGCGGCATGGGGGGGGGGAGGGGAGGGGAGGGATCATGCCAGGCCAGCCACACAGGTGGAAGCCCCTCTCCCGCCCCCCCCCCCCCCCCCGAAGCCGACGCTCCAGCCGATTGGTTTGGCAGCCTCCCCCCTAGGACTCACGGCTCCTGCCAAGAGCACGAGGGCCGGCCGCCTATTTTAGGTGGAAAGGGAGCCGGCTGGCCCAGATTCTTGGCACGGGGATATAAATACAGCCCTCCCGCCCCGGTGCCCAGTGCAGCGTCCCTCCCGGAGACGGGGCCCTCCGATCCCCTCCGAGTTCTGCCCGCGTCCCTTTCCACCGGACGGGGGGCGGTCGTTCCACCCCTGCCCGTTCCAAACCAGCGGAGCGCCATCCCCCTCCGGCGCGCCCATCCAGGGAAAGCCCACGCCATCCAGTGCTACTCAGAACCTCACCCGCGGCTCCAGCAGCAGGACCAGGCCTGGGTCGAGCCCGTTTGGAGCCGGCAAAATGGTGCAGGGGGGTGATTTGACACCGTGCAATTCAATCTCGGGTGAGGGCACTTCGGCTGGCACCGAGGCCCGTCTTGGGAGAGTTTATTGCAAAATCCAGACTAGCGGGTGGACTTCTACCCCAGTATAAAAGGGGCCATATACTGGGCGAGTCTATCCCAGCACCTAGACCAGCTCTTCCGTCCCGGAGTAACTGGCTGAAGCCAGCAGGAGTTGTGTGTGCAGAGCAATGCAGGTACCCAAAACAGCACAAAACAGCAGCAAGAACTCAGCCGGGGCGGGATGCGCACACAACCTCCAAACACAAGCCACTGCGTTTGCCTCCGCCGCCGGCCCGATACCTCCGCCGCGTCTACAAACCAGGCCCGATCCCAGCCCCGCTCCAGCCCAGCAAAACAATCACAGATGGCTCGCAGGGGCTGCCCAGCAAGTGGCGAGGGGGCGGGCGCGGCGGCCAGAAATCAGTTCACAAGAAGGCCCGGAGCTGTTGCGCTCCCCAGACTTCGACTGAATTGCCTCCCGTTAGCGCTAAAAGCACCGGGTGTCTTTCCCCCTCCTGGTTCTCCAGCTCAAATCCGTGGCAGTCCCTTCCTCTGAGCGGCACCCAAACGTCTTCCCCAGCCTTCCTTCCCACAAGTGAACTTCCCCCGCGCCAGAGGAGTTTCGTGCCACGCGCCAAGACGCTTTTGCCAGCGTAAGACATGGAAAAATTCCTGCCTTTCTTGCCACGACCAGACTCCACTTTCAGGGGGTTCACGGCGCCCTCCCGGCCCAGTTCCTCTCCTCCAGGAGCTCCAGATCGCAGGCTCTTTTCCCCAGGCTTGTAAACGAAAACCGCTGGTGAGCGGTTTTCATTCCAACCCCTCCCTCCCCACCACGCTTTGGCAGAGGATCTCGCCCGGGAAAGGGAATCATTTCACGGCATGGCACGGCCCCCTCTGCAAAGAACCAAACCGAACTCAGCCTCACCCCAGGTTGGCCCCCAATGGGACCCCCAGGCCAGCCCCTGGGGTCAGATAACGGGACCCCCAGGCCGGCCCCCTGTATTGAATAACGGGGCCCTGAGGCCGGTCCCCTGTGTCGGATAACAGGACCTCCCTGGGTTGGATAACGGGACCCCCAGGTCCCCTGGGTCGGATAACGGGACCCCCAGGCCAGCCCCCTGCATTGGATAACGGGACCCCCAGGCCCCCACCGGTCCCCTGGGTCGGATAACGGGACCCCCCCCCTGCATTGGATAACGGGACCCCCAGGCCGGCCCCCCGGGTGGGATAAGGTGCCCGCCTGCGGTGGGATTACCTGAGCAGGGCCGAAGGAAGGTGTCGTGGGCACCGGGAGGTTTTTAGAGGCCGCCCGGGAGCAGCTGCCAAGGGGGAGCCCCTGGAGGATGCTGAGTTGGACCAGGCTATTTACAAGGCCAAGGCGTGCTCACTGGCCTGGAGAGGCATCTGAGCGATTATGCAAATTTATGTAAATTTATGCAATTAGATTACTGCTTTTTTGGTGCATCCATGGCCCAGCCCCCGGTTGCAAACCAGGTGCCCCCCCGGGGAGAGTGGGGGGAGGGGGACACCGAGAGACCGACAACCCCCCTGCATCAGCCCGGGCGCTGCGCCTCCCGTCCCACCGGCCCAGGCGCTACTGATCGGACCCAGCTGGGGGGACGCGGCCCGGTGCTCTGGTCCCGCCCACTCGGGAGGCAGCCCACCAATGGCAGGGAGGTGGGGCCCCAAGGCCGCTCTGGGATAGGTTGGTGGGGGCAGTCGGGCCACGCCTATTAGGGGGTGGGCGGGAGGTGGCAGTGAGTGGCAGGGGCCGTGACCAATCGGGAGAGGGGAAGGGCGGGGCGAGTGGAAACTGAATGAGGCGCTTTGTGTGAAGCAGGGGATGGAGGGATCAATGGGGCCCATTGTCTGGGGGGGGGGGAGGCAGATACGTCATCGGATCAGCCAAGCGCCCCCTCCCGCCGCAGGCGTGGAACCCAGGAGTCCAGGCTCCCAGACCCCCTGACTCTAACCACTAGCCCCCACTCCCCTCCCACAGCCAGGGACAGAACCCGAGTCCTGGCTCCCAAACCCCCCACCCCCCCAGCTCTAACCACTAGACCCCACTCCCCTTCCTCAGGATCCCAATCTCGGCCACTCTGTGCCTGGGCCCACCCCTGCAGAGGTCCCGAGTGGCTTCCAGCCTCCACCCCACCCCAACCCAAACCCCTGTGCTGGGAACCCGGGCCGGCTCGCTTGCCCCCAAGCCCAGCCCGGCCGCCCAGGATTGCCCTGACCTCTTGTGGCAGATGCGGCCCAGGCTGGCCTGCAACACCTGCCCCAGGCTGGGGTGCTCTCTCTGCCCACCCCAGACATGCAGCACCAGCTGGGGAGACTGGGATCACCGGGGCCAAGCGAGCCTGGGGATTGAGTGGATTTGGCCGGCAGGACGAGTCGGCCTGGCAGCTCCCCTCCCGGGCCTGGCCGCTCTCTGCCATCCCCAACTGGGGGCCAGCTCCCCTCACCGCCCACACAGCCCCACTGCGGTCACCCACGCTGGAGCCGGCACCGTCGGGAGAGAAGCCGGTGGTGCTGGCCTGCGTTAGTGCTCAGCTGCCAGTCTCAGGGGCATGGAAAAGCTGGGGTAGGTCAGAACTCCCCTGCCGCCCTTCGTCTGCTCAGCTGGTCGACCGTTGGCACGCAGAATTTCCCTGGCCCTGTGTCCGGGCAGCGCCTGGCACGATGGGGCCCCGATCTCAGCAACTAGTCTGGGCAGCCCCTGGACAAAGTGTGTGTGTGGGGGGGGAGGAGGGGGGAAACTGAGGCACTGGGTGGGGCACTGACTTGCTCGCTGTCAGCCAGCAGCTCAGAGCCAGGAATGGAACCCAGGCATCCGGGCCCTGCCCCGTCCTGGGTCCTGCCCCGCTGTCCTGTAAAGTCTCCCATGCAAAGATCCTGGGGTTCCTCTGCGGGTGGATTTTGCCTCTGTCCCTCGATTTGACTAATTGCCCCTTCCGGAGTGGAAAGGTGCTGTGACCCCCCCCCCCGAACCCCCAAATCACCTGGCAGTTCCCCTCCCCCCACATACACCAGGGGAGAATTTTAACCCCTTCCTCACCCAGCTTGGGGGGGGGGCCTATGCAATTAATGCCAATTGCGGTGACCTCAGTGACCCTGTCTCTGTCCCCTCCTGGTCCTTTCTCTGTGACCCCAGGACCCCAGCACACAGGAGGGGGCCGGGGGGGGGTGTCATAGCCTGGATGCTGATGGGAGCCTGCCCCAGCCCCCAGAACCCCCTTGGCTGTGTGCGTGCCCGCTGGCTAGAGCAGAAGAGGTGATATGCACAACGCCACCGCACCCTCCATCCCCACAATCCCACCCTGCATTATGATGTCATCCTCGCCCCGAGGATTCTCCCTGGTGCGCCCGCTGCCCGGCACGCTGTGGGGCTGAGAACGGGCAGAACTCGTCACGCCGTGCTACGCCATGGTGCTCCTGACGCTCCTTGTGCTGGGGACCTGGCTGGCGGTGGGCGCCGGGGGCTGCCTGCAGTGCGACCGGCAGATCCGCAGCACCCTGGAATCGCTCCGCACCGGCCTGGTGCCCCGGCAGATCCGCGACAGCCGGCTGCGGGCGCGGGCCCAGGCCCTGCTGCGCGGCATGGAGGGCGGGTTCTTCCGCCACTACGCCACCAGCCAGTTCACGGGCACAGCACGGGGGCCTCAGGGACACAACCGGGGATATCCAGGGGGCATGACCCCGAGCTTCCAGGAGACACAGCCTGGGGACCTCCAAGGGGCACAACCGGGGATATCCAGGGGGCATGGCCTGGGGGTTTCCAGGGGGTACGGCCTGGGGTGGAGGACGCTGCATGGGCAGGAGGAACCATAGGACAGGAGGGATGAGATCTGATCCGCCAGCATAGCCACAAACCCTCCACTGTCCGTCCGTCCGTCCCCACAGCTTCCCCCACCCCCACTGCCCTGGCAGTCAGGGCTAGCCCCAGTGCAGCACTAGGGGTGGCTGTGCTGCAGGGGTGGGGGGATCGGTGGGGGGGGAGCCTCGTGCTGCGGGGGGGGGCAGGGGCTTCACAGCCCACCTGGGACCCGTGTTTTCTCGTCCCGCGCCAGCCCTGAGCAGCATCAACGCCCTGAACCATCGCGTGAGGCTGACGGCGGCCGGCCTGAATCGAAGCGCCCTGACAGGTGACAGCCCCCAGCCCCTGCACCCCACAGCGCCCCCTGCTGGGAGAGCTCGTGCTGGGGTAGCCGAGAGCCCCCCCCCCGTTAGCCAGCCCACTGCACCCCAGAGTGCCCCCCCTCCTTGGAGAGCTTGTGCTGGGATAGCCGGGAGCTCTCCCACTGCCAGCCCCTCCCCCCACTCCTGTGCCCCACAGCGCCCCCCCCTGCTGGGAGAGTTTGGGCTGGAGTAGCCGGGAGCCCCCCCCACACACTTAGCCAGCCCCATGCACCCCACAGCGCCCCTTGCTGGAGAGGTGGGGCTGGGGTGGGCTGGGCTAGCCGGGATCCCCCCCCCAACCAGCCCCCCCATCTGCCCCCCAGCATCCCCACTGGAGTCATCCCCCCCAATCTGTCCCGCCTGCCCCCAGACCAGGCCCTGCTGGACGCACTGGTTGCTTACCGGAGCCAGACGACCATGGAGCTGAAAACGGCTCTTCAGACCCACCAGGCGAAAGGTACCAGCTCCCGGGGGGTGGCCGGGGGCGGGGGCGGGCTGCTCCTCCTCCTCCCACACCCCCCTGTTGTGGGGCTATGATCAGTTTCTCTCTCTCTCTCCCCAGCTTGTGACCCCCAAACCTGTGGTAAGGATTTTTTCATTGCTGCTCGGGGAACAGGGTGGGGGGGGGCCCTTTCCCTTCTGGGGGGCACGGCCCCAATCCTGCCCCGGGGGGAGCGGGGTCTGGCTGGCTCAGCGGGGTGTTAGAGGGTGACATGGGGCCTTTCCCTTCTGGGGTGCTCTGACCCCGGGGAGGGGGTGGCCTGGCTGGTTCAGGGGGGTGGGGAAGGGAGCACGGGGCCTTTCCCCCTAGGGGGTGCCAGCCCCAATCCAGCCCCGGGGGGGGGGCGGCGGGAGCGTCTGGCTGAGGCTTGGCTGGGGTCATTTTCTCCCCCTTTCCAGGCTGGCTCCACTACGAGATCTTTGACTGCACCAGCTGCAGGAAGGCCAAAGCCGTGTGTCTGAAGAGACGCTACTGCCTTGGTAGGGGGAGCAACTGGGGGGCAGCTGGGGGCAGAGGGGTGGGGGGCAGGGAGGGTCGGGGGGGCAGGGGTGGAGGAGCATGACGTCCAACTGGGTCATAGGGTAAGGGGCAGGGAGGGGTGGCCATAGGGGGTGCAGCTTGGCCATGAGGTTGGGGGTCAGGAAGGGCATGGGGGGGTGGGAATGGGGGGGCTCCAGCAAGTCCGTGGGGCAGGGCGGGACACAGAGCTGATGCAAAGGGGATATCATTGACCAGCCCCACGTGGCTGGCTCCGCGCTGGGGGGGCGCAGACAGCAGGGGTGGGAGGGTATTCGGGGGTCCCTCGGGCCTGTCAGCTTCTGTAACATGCCCCTCCCCCATCGCAGTGGACTCCCAGACCCGGCTTTCTCTGCGGTACCAGCCCCCGGTGCCTGGACCGGCCATCGCCCGCACCGGCGTCTCCGTGGTGCTGTGCATGGGTGCCCTGCTCTTCCTGGTGCTGAGCATCGCGTGAGTGTGAGAGGCCCCCGCACCTCCCCAGAACCAGCCGCATCCCCCTGCACCCCTCCAGAGTCGGCCGCATCACCCGCGCCTCCCCTGAGCTGTCTGCATCCCCCTGTGACACCCCCTAGCCGTCCGCATCTCCCACGCCCCCCCAGAGCCAGCCGCATCCCCCGTGAGCGAGCAGTCTGTCCATGCTCTGTCCATCTGACTGTCTCTTGCCCCCCAGGGCCGTCACCTACTGGAGGAACCAGCAGTTGCTGAAGTAGTAGCCCCTGCCCAGGAGGGGCCCAGGCAGCCGGCTGGAGACAGGCCTCAGGGGATGGGGCTGGAAGGACGATGGAGCCGCCAAGGTGGAGATCACAGACAGGGGGCGCTAGCTCCAGCTGTCTGCCCCGAATTCCCCACCCCCCATCTCAGATCCCCCCCCAGGAGCATTCCCTCCCCACCCCCAGCTGGAAAATAAACACAGACACCAAGGTGTTGTGTAGGATCCTGGCTCCCCGCTGCTCTAACCACTAGACCCCACTCCCCTCCCAGAGCCAGGGAGAGAACCCAGGAGTCCTGGCTCCCAGCCGCCCTGCTCTAACCACTAGCCCCCTCTCCCAACAAAGAGTCCGTGTGCAAACTACACCAGTATTTTATTTCCAGGTTTGCAGTGGGGCAGGCCGGGGGCCGGGCACACCCACGGTCCGGGGATCTTGGCCCCTGGCAGTCCCTGGCCTGGCTAGTATTTCAGCCACTTTCCCTGCCAGGCCTGGGGCCCCTCTTCCAACCACCTCCGGTGTCGGCAGCATACACAGTACCTAGGGGAGAGCCGTCCATCAGGGTCTTCTTCCCCCTCCCCCCCCCCAGGACGCCTGGGTTCTCTCCCAGGCTCTGGGAGGGGAGTGGGGTGAAGGGGTTAGAGGCGGGGCTGGGAACCAGGATGCCTGGGTTCCCTCCCCGGCTCTGGAAGGGTCTTATAGTTTACCCCGCATGCTGGGGGGGGTCCCCCCATTCAGTGTCTGGGGCAAGCCTGGAGGGCACCCTGAATGTGCCCCACTTGGGGGTAATCCCAGGTTTGGGGGTGCCAAGGGGGCAAAAGGGGGTGGAATACGGCGTCTGGAATGGGAAGCAGGAAACGTGGGGTACCCAGGGCCACTCTGCGGGGAGGGGGGCTCAGTGAGCCAGACCCCCCCGTCCTAGCCCCCCAATCTGCACACGGCGCCATCTCAGCCCCCCAAGTCCAGGCGGGGTCACTCACAGCAGGGCGGTCGAGACGAGCAGCACGGACTGGCAGACCAGGAAGAGGTAGAGGGTGATCTCCTTCCTCTCCGCATCCCGGGGGTCCTCCACTGGGGGGTGGAGAGGGGGTGAGCCTAGAGCACCCCCCACAGCTGTATCCCGCTGCCCGGCAACTCCCTGCACCCCATTCACCCCACAGCCCACCAGCCCCCCCCCCACATTCACCCCACTGCCCACCAGCCCCCCACAACCCCTGCTGTCCCCCCAGGCCGCACATTCACCCCACTGCCCACCAGCCCCCTCCCACAACCCCTGCTATCCCCCCAGACCCCACATTCACCCCACTGCCCACCAGCCCCCCCATACCCCGCTGCTCCCCAGTGCCCCCATACAAGCCCCCCACCCCAGCCCCCCAGCAGCGGCTACCTCCACAAAGCTCCCCGCCGAAACACTGGGCGTTGATGCGCAGGCAGGTCCAGCAGTCGAGAACCGGCCCCTCCGTCACCGCTGGGAGGGGGAAAGTGGGGCGGGGATCAGGTCAGGGCCCCACAGGGAGCCCCCACCCTACCCACCAGGAGCACTGGCTCTGGTCCAGCCCCAGGGAGGGAACTGGCTGACTCATGGGGCTGGGGAATGGGGCCTTTCCCCTCTGGGGGGCGCCAGCTCCCATCTGGCTCCAGGGTGGGGGGCTGGCTGGGTCAGGGGGTGGGGAATGGTGCACAGGGCCTCTGCCCTCCAAGGGGGGCCGGCAGGGGACCGCACTCACTGCAGTCCTCGGAGCAGGCTGTGGGGGAAGCACAGACAGACCCAGTGTTAGAGTCGCCCTCCCATGGGGCACTCACTGCCCCCCATTCCTCCCAGAGCCCCCCATTCCCCTCCTAGCTCCCCAGAGGGCCCTGCTCTGATCTCGGGGCCACAGGACTCAGATCTCCTCCCGCCCTGGTGCTGTTTGTGTCCCATGGGGCTGGAGGCGGGGGGCCCTGGCTGTCCCTTGGGGGGCAGGGAGGAGGATGGGGGGCAGCCCCCCCATCTCTGCGGGGCACCTTACCCAAGTCGGCGAAGCTCTCCAGGACATCTCGGAGGCGGGTCCGCAGGGAGTTGCGGTGCTGGGCCAGCGTCAGCTGCAGCAGGTGAACCCCTGGGGGACGGACGGACGGAAGGACGTTGCCAGTGGTACAGCCGGTCCCCCACGCGCCTGGCACCCACCCCCGGCGCCAGCCGAGATGGGGGGCAACTATTGCACGGTCCGCTCCCCCCTCACAGCCCCACAGCCCCGCTCCCATTCCCATCCCGCCCACTTCCCGGCCCCTGCCTGGTCCTGTCCGACATCCCTGCCCCCCCGTGACCCCCAGCCTGGACCACCCGAGCCCCCCGACTCACCCGCTCACCTTTCCAAGGCGTCTCCTTGAGATCCCGCAGCCAGCTGGTCAGAGCAGCTTTCACAGACAGCACCCCGCGGACGTCTGTTCGCGGAACGAAGCGGTCAAAGGGGTTGCTGTGTCTGCCCCCCAACAGCTCTGCCGGCGCCCCTCACTCCCGACCCACAGCCCCTGCTGTCCCAGCCCTGGGCTCCCACCCCCCAGCTCTGCCGGTGCCCCTCACTCCCGACCCACAGCCCCCTGCTGTCCCAGCCCAGGCGCCCCCAGGGGAGGGGCCGCGTACCCAGCACCCGGTGGTGTTTGTCTAGCTGGAGGGTGCGGTAGAGATCCTCAAAGGCCTGGACCTGGCGTTGAATTAGGGCATCCCGGCTGGGCACCTCGGGGGGCACCACCTCCCCTAGCAGCACCCCCAGCCTCTGCAGGAAGGGCCGGTCACAGTGCAGGCAGCTGCCCGCCCCCTGGGAACGCAGCAGCAGCAGGACGAGCAGGAGAGAGCAGGATATCCCCATGATCCCCAGCCCCGCTGTGACCTCATCGCCTCGGTGACATCACAGAGCCACAGGGGACGGAGCATTCCCTAGGTGGGGAGGAAATGAGGTCAGAGGCAGAAAAGGAGCTTGGTGGCTGCACAGGAAATGACGTCACAAACAGAACTGGGATCTAATGAGAGGAGTGGAGGCAAAACAGGAAGTGATGTCAGAGGCAGAAGATGGGGTTAAAAGATGGCCTGGAGGCAGAATGGGAAATAATGTCAGAAGCAGACCCGTCATCTGTTGGGAGGAGTGGCTGTAGAACAGGAAGTGATGTCGGAGGCAGATGATAGGGCTAAAGAAGAATTAAGGGCAAAACAGGAAGTGATGTCAGGGGCAGAAGAGGGGGGGCTTAGAAAGGATTGGAGACAGACTAGGAAGTGATGTCAGAAGCAGGAGATGGGCCCGGAGGCAGACTGAGGCTGAGTGGAAAGTGATGCAGGATTGCCAACCCTTGTGCCTGGATCACCATCCTGGGATTTTGGCCTCCTGCGCCAGGAGCTGCCCGTCTCTGCGGGCAGAGTGTCCCCCGGATCCCAGCCGTGGCCCCAGGGCAGCGGGAGGAAGGACCGGGTTGAGATACTAGGGAGCTGGTTGGAAAATGCATTCGAATTCTCATGCAATCGTCAACCTGTCGATTGTGGTTGTGGGATCATTTCTAGGTGTGGGTCCCTGAGTGAAACCGGGCCAATTAAACTCCTCGTTGAAACACTCTGCGAGCGAACCAAATGTTTGCAAATAGTAATAGGAGCAGCGAAGGCTTGTTGAGAGTGAAGAGGCAAATGTGGCCGTGCAATGTGTGGGGGAAACTGAGGCACACACGAGTTTATTAAAAATATTACAGAAAATCCCCCCTTTGTCACAGGAGGACTGAGGAAAACTGGAATGCAATGTCAGTGGCAGAAGAGGAAGTGATGTCAGAAGCAGAACAAGATGGAAACTAATGGAAAAGGAACAGGAAGTGATGTCAGAGGCAGAAAAAAGGGCTAAAGAAGACTTGACACACAACAGGAAGTGATGTCAGAGGCAGCACAGACCGATGGCAGGACTGGAGGCAGAAAAGGAAGTGATGTCAGAGGCAGAAGCCGCTTCTAAGAAAAGGAGTTGACCAGAACAGGAAGTGAGGTCGTGGTGGTTGCCGGGGCGATGCTGGCGCTGGTGGTGCTGGTGCTGCCCCTGCTGGCTCCGGGCGCCGCCCCCTGCCTGCACTGCTGGCCGGACGCCGCCCGCTATGTCCCCTACGATGTGGGGGTGCTGCTGGGGGCGGCGCAGCCTGGGAGGGCCACGGGGCTGGAGAAGGAGCTCAGTGCACTCGTCCGGGGGGGGGGCAGGGACCGCGGCATCTGGGTCATGGGTAAGGGGTGGGGTATGGGGCCCTCCCACGAGCCTTCCCCTCGCCCACCTCCCATGGTGCCCCCTGCCGAGCCCTCCCCCCCACTCCCTGCTCCCATAGCTCCCCCCTCCCCTGCACCATGGCGCCCTCCAACGAACCCCTGACTGATCCCCGGGCCCAGCTGCCCACGCGGTGGCATCCCCTAGAGGCAGCACAAGGAGAGTGGGGGGTGTTCTGGGGGGCCGAGGGCAGCAAGCCTCACCTCTGTCCGTCTGTCCGGCCACAGAGCGGGAGCGCCTGGAGCGAGAAGCCGGGAAGCTCTTCTATCACCTGGACCAGATTATCACCCGCAACCGGCACGGTGAGCGCCAGGGGCCACCAGCCAGGGGCCCAGCCCTTCCTCGGCCTGCCCCGCCTGCCCCACACGGAGGGAGCAATGAACACTGTGCTGGATCAGGGCTAGCCTTCCCCTCCCAGAGCCGGGGAGAGAACCCAATCCTGGCTCCCGGCCTACCCGCTCTAACCACTAGACCCCACTCCCCTCCAGTAACTAAGGGATGGCAGAATTTGGGACTCTCACCTTTTTGACCTGAGCCATTAGCTGAAATTCAGGGTCCTGTGGCCCGTTGCCATTCAGCAGTGAAACTGAGCCACAGATTGTGAAGCCAGCAGGGACTGTCTGATCGTCGGGCCAGACCCCCCTGGCTAGCCCAGGCCAGCACCCCCCCCACCAAGCAACTCCTGCGCTGAGCCCAGCCGCCTGAGTTAGAGCAGACCGGCGTTGAGGGGGGTGTCCGGTACCTCTGGGTAGCAGCAGCCTGGCTGCCTTGCAACTCGAGCACCAGGTCCCGTGCCCCCCCCCCCCGAACACAGCCGGCGTGAGCGCGGGGGAGACGGGTTCTTCGCACACAGTCCCACGCCTGCTCCCGGGCAGCCCTGCGCTCAAAAGCTCTCAGCCAATTTGCCTGGCGCGTTCTCGGCGGCTGGGTCGCTGCCTTCTCCCACGTCGCTCTCCCCCTCTCCTGACCTAGATGCAGCCGAACCCCTGTGGTCGCCTTCCTGGGTCTACGTCCACGGGCAGACCGCACCGTCGGAACGGGAGTGTGTGTGTGTGTGTGTGTGTGTGTGTGTGTGCGGGGGGGGGGGGGGTTCCATTGCTGGAGGAAGTCTAGCTCCCCGCGGGACCGCAACACCACCAGCAGCAGTCCGCTGGCTGCATCCACCCCGGGGATTACGTCGGCCAAGCCTCGGCGCCCACGCAGGCGGGGGTGGCAACGGTTTAACCGTAGCCCCCAGTGGCCGCCCGCATGGTTTTGTACTAGCAGGTCGGCTGTGGGCCCAGCCCGGCCCTTCCTTCCCAGCTGGCTCAGGGACCTGTGGGCCAGCCCCACGCGGCCTGGCTTGACTAAGGCGTGTGACGCCCGGCGCCCCCGGTGGCTGAGCAGTATGGTGCGGTTTAGCAGCCCCCCCCCAGGCCTGTGCTTTGCTTCCTTCAGCTGCCTGGGTCTCTGGGGGCACCAAGGGCTCCCCCCCGCCGTGTTGGGAGGTGGCCACCTGGAGCTGCCAATGAGATTTACTCCCCCCCCCCCATGGAGGAGGGAGGCTGATGCTAGGAGCTCCCTCCCTTCAGCCCCCCCCCTCAACACCTGCACCCCGCACCCCACAACCAACGCCCGTCACCCCCTCCCGTCCCACAGATCCCGGGCGCCTGATGAAGGAGGCGCAAATTGAAAAGCAGAACTTCACCCAGCGCCTGAAAGCAGCGTCAGCAGCCGTCCTGCAGCAAGGTACCCACCGTGCCCCCCGCCCCGGTGCCCCTCAGCCCCTCTGCTAGCCCAGCCCTGCCCCCCTCCCTGCCCTGCTCTGCGGGTGCCCCTCAGTCCTGGGTTCTCGCCCTGGCTCTGGGAGGGGAGGGGAGTCTAGTGGTTAGAGTTGAGGGGGCTGGGAGCCAAGACTCCTGGGTTCTCTCCCTGTCTCTGGGAGGGGAGTGGGGTCTAGTGGTTAGAGTTGGGGGGGTGCTGGAAGCCACGTCTCCTGGGTTCTCTCCCTGTCTCTAGAAAGGGGAGTGGGGTCTAGTGGTTAGAGCAGGGAGGGGGCAGGGAGCCAGGACTCCTGGGTTCTCTCCTGGCTAGGAGGCAGGTGGGAGGGAACTGGGCTCAGGGTCAGAGTTGTTCTGCCAGAGCTGAGGTCTCTCTCTCTCCCCGCAGTGTGCAGCACGTCCTGTGGTGAGTCCATCTGTCTGTCCAGCCGTCTGTCCTCCCCCGCCCCCACCGGGGGACCACAGCTCATAGAGGCTGAACCGATCACCCACTCCCTGCGCCGGCTGCCAAGTGGGGCTGCCTCCACCTGCCCCCATAGCTGCCCCCAGCAAGGGGTCCCTGGGAATATAGGGGGGGCTGGATGGGTCACGGGGGGCTCCCCTAGGGGGCATCTCTCTAACGGGGTCCCCCCTGGACAGGCCGGCCCCAGCCCTTCGATTTGGCTGAGTGCAGCAACTGTCGACGGCTCCAAGCTCAGTGCAGGGACCCACGGGTCTGCTCAGGTAATCCCCAAACTCCCCCCATACCCAGCCCCCAAAGCTTCCCCAGACCCTGGCCCTCCCAGCACCCCAAACCCTAGTACCCCCCACAGCTTCCGCAAACCCCAGCATCCCCAACCCCCCCACGAACCCTGCAGCTCCCCCAAACTCCAGCACCCTCCAATCCCTACAGCACCTCTGAACCTCAGCACCCACGGGCCCCTGAACTCCCCGCAACCTCCTTTCTTCAGCCTCCACACCCCCTTCACCCTCCAGTACGCCCTGTAGCCACTTCTGCTTCTAACTCCCCACAGCCCGCCAAACCCCAGCCCCTACCTCCCCCCAAACTCTTCCCAGCCTCCCCATCACCCTCCCGTTCCCCCACTGCCCCCCAAACCCTTCATCCCCCCGAGACCCCTTCCAGGACCTTCCAACCACAACTTCCTTTCACCTCCGATCCCCCCTGCTCCCGATCGACCCCTAACTGCTGCCCCCCCCCCCCCATCCGCTCCAGGAGCTTCCGTGATCTGGGCCGTGGTGCTGAGCCTGGGGGCGCTGCTGGGAGCTGGAGCCACAGTGGGGTGAGTGGGGAGGAGAGAAGGGGGGGCAGAGGGAGAAGTGAACATAGACGGGTCCCAACCCAGCCCCAGGGTGGGGAATGGGGCGGCTCTCCTCTAGGGGGCGCTGGCTCTGGGTAGGGGGACAGGCTGGCTTGGGGAGCGCTGGCTTGTGACCCCCAGCCCGGGGACAGGGCTGTCCGTCATTACAGGAAGCGCGTGGGCAGCAAAGCGGCTAAGGAGGGGCTGGCGGCAGGCGGGACGGAGTCCCCCACGGACCAGGACGACGAGACCCCCATGGAACCAGAGGATGGACCCTCCATGGACGAGGGAGATGAGCCCCCCATGGACCCAGTGAACAGGCCCCCTGCAGACCAGGGAGATGGGGCCCCCATGAACCAGAAGGACGAGTCCCCCATGGACAGGCCCCCTGCGGACCAGGGAGATGGGGTCCCCATGAACCAGGAGGACGAGTCCCCCATGGACAGGCCCCCTGCGGACCAGGGAGATGGGGCCCCCACGGAGGGGCAGCATCCAGCCCCAAAAGCATGAGGGGGGCCGGGGGGATTCATTAAATATTGGCATCTTTTCCCAGCCTGGCTTCTCTGGAGAAGTGACTGAACTGCCCCCCACCAACCCCCCACATTGCCTCCCCCTTGGGATCCCACCCCCTCCCTGCCCCTCAGATCAACCCCCATATCCTGTCCCCCCCTCCCGCCCCCCCCCAGCTATTACACCCTTGCTAGCAACCCCATCTGAGCACAGGCCTGGCAGTGAGATGAGATTAAGCGAGACCCCCCTATACATACCCTGGCCCCAGCCCCTCCCACATGGAGACTCCAGCACCCCCCAAATGCCCCCTAGATGCACCAGCCCCACCCCAGACACCCCATTGGTGCCTTAGAAGAATCTGTTTATTATTAATTCATTTTAGCACATTCTGCATACACTGGGGGGGGGACACACAAATGGGGGGGGGGAGAAATTAGATGGGGTCCCCTCCCCCCAGGAAGGGGCCAGACTTAAGAAACAGCCTCCCCCCCAAAAGGATCTGATGTGGCTGGGGCCTGGCTGGCTCAGCCCAGCTGGAGTTGGGGGGCTGCAGTTGAGTGGTGAAAGGAGGGGACACAAACGGGTGATGGGGGGGGAAGCAGCAAGGAGGGATGGTCCCAGGGGATTCCCCCTTCCATGGAGATTGGGGGGTCCCTCCCCTCCAGCAGGGGGTGAGTCCAGCCCCACAAGCCCCCTCAAACACGCACATAGAGGGCAGGGGGAGGGGATCATGCTGCTCCCAGTGGGGGGGGGGGGGATTTGGGGGTTAGGACCACGCTGCCCCACACGGCCAGCAGGGGGTGCTCAGTGCTGCACATCCCGGAGGGGGCATGTCTGGCTCCACTTGAGTCCAAAGGCTGGCAGCAGAAGCCCAGCTGGGTCCAGTCCTGGGTTCAAATCCTAGCGCTGGCCTGGCTGGCTCCGCCCCTTGATGATGTGTGTGTGGGGAGGGATTAAGGCAGCTCCCCTCCCCCAACAGTAAGTCCCAGGGAGGGGTGTCCCACGGCCCTGCCCAGGTGGCTCCACAGGAGGGGCCATTGCTGCCCCCCCCCCCCCCCGCCCGCAGCAGGGCCCCCATGTGTCCATGTCCAGTGCTGCCCCCCATCCCCAGCCTGGAGCAGACAGAATCCTGCCCCAGATGGGAGGGAACATCCCATCAGCCCCCGGGGCAGGCTCGGGGTCCTGGGGGGCAGATGGCCACAGGGGGGGCAGTAGTGTGATTGAGGGGAGACACAGGGGGGTGTAGCTATAACTTAAAGGGGCAGCAGCACCCCCCACTTCCTGGAGAGGGTCAGGAGCTTGAAGCAGGGGCGTGGCCTCAGTGAGGGTGGAGCTATGAAGGGGGAGGGGTTTAACACTGACCCAGCCCCCACTCCTTAATGCTCAGGGAAGGGGGGGCACTGTTCACAGGGGGGAATCTCATGCCATGCCCACAGGCCCCTCCCCTCCTGCCCCCCCATTGCATGGGCTGCCTTCTTCTAGCCCTGCCCCTAGGGCTCCCTTCCCCCAGCTGCCCCACTGGGGGGGCTCAGGGCTCCACTCTCCCTTGCCTCCCTCCCCCCGCACCCCAGCCTGCCCCCCTTATAGCAGGAAGGGGTTGGTGTTGCCCATGGACTGGGCCGAGGCGCTGGTGGGCACAACGGCCTGGGGGGGCATCACTGGGGGCATGGCCATGGGGGACAGGCCAGGGGGCGCCCCCGGGCCAAGGGGCTGGATCCCGACCATGGGGGTGACAGAGGCCAGGGGCACGACCGGCCCCAGGGGGGTGACTGAGGCCATGGGGGGGGCGAAGGGGCCGGCGGGGGGGCCAGGTGGGCCCAGCGCCATGACGGGGCTGACACGCAGCTGGTTGAGGGTCAGCGTGGCGGGCTGGGCCGGCTGGAACGGGTTGGTGGCCGAGGCTCCGGCGGCTGGTCCCGGGGCTGCCACCGAGGGCGCGGGCGCTGTCCCTGGAAGGGAGGGGGGAGAAGGTGAGAGACCAGCCACAGAGCTGGGAGAGAACCCAGGAGTCCTGGCTCCCAGCCCCCCCCCCCCCGGCTCCAACCCCCCCACCTCGAGCAGGGACAGAACCCAGGCGTCCGGGAGCTCACCTGTGGCCAGGAAGGGGTTGGAGGTCTTGGCGCTGGGGGGCCCGTGGGGTTTGCTGACCAGTGAGTCCAAGTCCACCAGGGCGGCGTTGGGGCCCAGGAAGGACTCGGGGGTTTTCCGGGTGGTTTTGGAGGCCTCGGCCAGCGACCCCGTGACAGCGGCCATGTCGAAGGCGTTGGGGCTCCGGGCGCCGGCCAAGCGCGACACTGGCACCTCCCCGGCCAGCAGGTCCAGCTCTCCTGGGGGGCAAAGAGCGAGGAGGGGCTGAGACACTCAGCCAGCCCCACAGCGACGTGGGGCTGGAAGGGGCATCCTCACTGCGCCGCTAGCCCCATTGTTAGGGAAAATATGGACCGGTCCCGGCCCCAGAACAGACCCCTCAGGACCCACTGGAGACGCCCTCCCAGTCTGACAGCGACCCACTGATTACCCCATAACTCACCTCCCCGGACAACAAGGGGTTAATCCAGCCCTGCTTTCCCTGCACCTTCCAAGCACACAGGAGGGCCTATCTAGGGGGCGCTGGCTCTGTGGGGCAGGGAATGGGGCCTGGGGTCTTTCCCCTCTAGGGGGCACCGGCTCTCACCCAGCCCCAGGACAGGCCACGTCCCCCCACCCCAATTACCCATCAGCCCCCGCACACACCCAGGGCAGCAAAGGAGAGACGGGGGAGGGGCCAGCAAGGGAGGGAAGGCAATGGGGAAGGGGGAGGCAGCCAGGGGCCCCCCCAGCCCACCTGTGCTGCTCCCCGACTTGGGCAGCGCCGGGCGCAGGCTGTCGAAATCCGAGAACTCGTCTGGCTCAAAGGCTCCACTGACTGCAGGGTGGGAAGAGGTGGGTTAAGCAGAGCAAGGGGGGGTCCCTCCAACCCCAGACCCCCTCCCCTCCCAGAACCGGGGAAGGAACCCAGGCATCCTGGCTCCCAGCCACCCCACCCCGCTCTAACCACCAGACCCCCAACTCCCCTCCCTGAGCTGGGAAGAGAACCCAGGCGTCCGGGCCCCCGGCCATCCGTGGCCCACCCACCTGCAGTGCCGTTGGTGCTGGGTTTTGAAGGCGAGCCCCCCCAGGGGTCGGGGAAGGTCTGCGCGGGGGCCCACGGGTCGGCCGTGGGTTTCCCCTGGGGGGCCGGGGCTGGGCCCGACACCCATGGGTCATTGGCAGGGGCCGCTCCGCTCACTGCGGCGCCCCCAGCTGGAGGAGAGAGGAGCAGAGTTAGCAGCTGGGGCTGTTGGCTCCAGAACTCCCCTCCCCCCACATACACCCACAATGCACTGCAGTGAGTGGGGCAAGGAGCTCAGCAGGGGGCGCTCTTCCCTGGCAGTCAGGGTTGGCTCCGCTGCCCCAGGGCAGCACTAGGGGGCGCTGTGCTGCAGGGAGCAGGGGGGGTTCTCAAGGGGGCACTCTCCCGGCAGGCAATGATGTTTGACCACCTCTGCTCCAGGACTGACACGGCCAATCCCCAGGGAGGTCAGCAAAGGGGGGGGATAACGGGCACAGTTGGGGAATCAGAAACACGCCCCCACTGCGACACTCAACCCCCTTCCAGCCCATCCGTTCCCCCTCTGTTCCCCATCCAAAGTTCCCCCTTCTCCCCATTGTTGGGCCCTGGGGGTGATTCGGGCCGGGGGGGCAGACAGGAGGCTGCTTCCCCAGAGGTGCGGCCCTGTGGGAAGAGCTAGGATTCAGTAAGCCCTGGGTTCTGCTCCTGGCCCTGCCTTGGTGCCTCAGTTTCCCCATGGAGGATGTGGACACCGCCCTGCTGTGGCGAGAGCTTTGATAGCTTCCCTTCTCCCCCATTGCGTTCAGTGGGGGACATGGATCTGCCCCCCTTGCATGGGGGAGGGGCCAACTCCGCTCTCCCTCCCCCCACTGGGACCCAGCAGGAGATGGCATCTCCAGTGTGGCATGGAGGCTGGGGGTTCGAGCGTCTTTAGTGACGGAGGCATGTGGGGATGGGGTCGCCAGCGCCCAGAGTCCGGAGTGAGGGGCGTGACGTAGGAGCCAGAGACGTACCAGGAAGTGGGGGAGGACCCGTCCCCTCCTGGTTCCAGGGGTCGGAGCTGGCGGCGGCAGCGGGGCCCCCCCAGGGGTCTCCTGGAGCTGTGACGGCAGCCGGTGCCCCCCATGGGTCGCCAGTGGAAGCCACCCCCCCGGGGGCCCCTCCCCAAGGGTCAGGGGCAGGCGGCCCCATGGGGGCAGGCACCGAGCCACCCCATGGGTCGGTGGGGGCGGGGCCACTCCATGGGTCCCCAGCGGCGGCCGGGGGGGCTGGCGAGGTGAAGACATCAGCCAGGTCCATCAGTGACGACTGCGGGAGAGAAACGTGGTGAGACGGGGGGGGGCAGGGGCAGCCAGTCGCCCCGATACACCCCAGCGCCCAGGCTCCGCCCCCTGCCACAGACCCCACCCAGTGCCAGCTGGGCCTGGCCCCAGGCTCCGCCCATGAGTCAGACCCAGCCAGCCAGGCCCAGAGGGAGGGGTTACCTCCTCGCCCTTGGCCGGCACCGCCTCCTTCTTGCTTTCCTCGATGGCCATCTGCAGACGCAGGTCGTCCCCACGGCGGATCCGCTCCTCCTGGGGGGAGGCAAGGGAAATGTGGGGGCATCAGCAGGACAAGGGGGGCCTGGCCCCGATCGTCGGGGGGAGGGGGAGTTGGAATACTCACCTACTGCCAGCCCAGCAGCACTCCCGGCCGTGGGTCCCTATAGCCATGGGGAACGTTGCCTGCCCCCCAGCCTGACTCCTAGCCCATAATTCCCTGCCAACGCAGAGGGGGTTGTGGCATTGCTACTGACTGGCATCTACGGGGTTAACAGACCAAGTTCCTCCCAGAGCCAGGGCTAGAACCCAGGAGTCCTGGCTCCCCGCTCTAACCACCAAAGCCCACTCCCCTCCCAGAGCTGGGGAAAGAACCCAGGTGTCCTGGCTCTGCAAGCCCAGCGTGGCTGTGCTGGCGGAGGCCATTATACAGCAGGTGACTGGTGTCGCTGGCTTTGCTTGCAGCAGGCAGCTCCGAAGCACGGCTTGGCCGGTTGAAGCCGCATCCCCGCCAGGGCCCCGCTGCTGGTACAGGTCCTTGTCGGCAGCGGGACGGCGCGAAGAGAAAGGGGGGAACCGGATCCCAAGCTCCCACAATTCCCTGCAGGCGCCGGGATCCCACCATCTGCTGTGGAAATGCCCACCGGACCAGACGTTGGCGCGGGGACGTTTACCCCAGCGTGCCGTGGCGAGTGACTGGGGGGGGACGACGACTCTCACGGCACCAGTGAAGACAGCTGTGATCTAGCGCAGGGGTTCTCAAACTGGGGGTCGAGACCCCTCAAGGGGTCACAAGGCTATTTGGGGGTGGGAGGGTGTCGCGAGCTGTCAGCCGCTGCATATGCCATGGCAGCAACTGTCAGCCCCCATGCATGGTTGATGGTCAGAGCCCGTCAGAACTGGGGGGCCGGAAAGCAGGAGCTGCTGGCTGGGGGCTCTGAAGGCAGCACTGCTCCTAGCAGCAGCGCAGAAGTAAGGGCGGCCTGGCATGGGGTCCGGGGGGTCGTGACTTTTTTGGGGGGGTCGTCACAGCCTGAAATATTTTCAAAAGGAGTCCTGGGGGAAAAAAAGTTTGCGAAGCCCCTGCTCTAGCACGGTGGGAAAAACGCCCCAGGTGAATTTGGCCAGCACAGGCACCTGCCAGGGCTGTGCCGCCAACTCGGGCCGGCGTGGCTATGCCAGTGGGAGGGGAGTGGCCGACTCAGCCGGGTCGGCAACTGCCCAAGTCTCCAGGGAATTTTCTCAGCAAGGGAATTCTCGGGCCAGGGGACTGTTTCGCTCGGGGAATTGGTAGCAGCTTGGCTGGCCAAAGGACTCTGCTGACGTAGATCCCACCGGGTGGTTTTGCCGGCACGGCTGGCAGCCAAGGCCTGGGCTATGCTGGCAAAAGGGCAGCTTGGCCAGGGGAAGCTGCGTCCCCTTTGCCGGTCCGGTATCCCAGTATAGCTACACCGGCGAAGTCTGATCCACCCCCTATGGGCCCTGGAGGGCAGGGAATAGCCACAGCACGGAGCACCCCG
Organism: Emydura macquarii macquarii; assembly: GCF_026122565.2. NCBI lineage: Eukaryota > Metazoa > Chordata > Testudines > Chelidae > Emydura > Emydura macquarii. The sequence goes on from NW_027133433.1 coordinate 359,529, forward strand.
GCTCCCCACCCTGCCACCCGCTCCACATGGGGGCTAGGCAGGGACTAGGGTTTAATCTGGATCCATCGGGCGGCCCCCTCGATTCCCTCCCCTCAGCTGCAGTCAGGGACACGTCCCCCCGTCAGTGCCCCTCATTCATGTGTGGGCTCAGCCTGCAGCAGGCCTTCCCCCGAAGAGCAGACATGCCCCCTCAACAGACCCCTCCCCAATCTGCTCCAGCCCCCCAGGAGCCATGCACAGCCCCCCCCCCCCACCATGCACAGCCCCCTCAATTCTGCAGCTGCACTCCCAGCCCTCCAGAAACCCTGTGCAAGCCCCCTAACGTCCGTACCAGCTGCAGCCCCCCCCCCCCCCCAACGTCAGGCACACTAAACTAAGCACCGACCCCAGACAACTAGGTCCCCCCCCCACTGCCAGGCTCCCAGACTTGCGCCGCCATATCAGGGCAGCCCCCCAGCCCCTTATCACCCCCTCCCCGACCCCAAATCAGGCCATCATGAAGTGGCAATTAACCAGAGCGAAAGCCGGGTGGGGGAGGGAGGAAGGAAGGACGGACAGAAAGACAGACACAGATTAGCGCCGGGGTGAGGATCAGGGTGAGGATTAATGGGGGTGTGGGGGGGGGTTAGAGCGCAGCTGCTGCAGAGAGACCCAAACGACCCAGAGAGGCTCGGCCAGAACCTTTCAGAACCTTCCGCTGCCTCCATTGGGGGTGGGGTTACAGGATCCGGGTGTGACATTGCACCCGGGAATTAAAGGGGGTGCAGAGAAACCATGAGGGGCTCTTGGGGATCCTGAGTGTCCCCCAGAGAGGCCAGGCACTGGAGACATTTCCGTCGGGATGGGGGGGTGGGGTTGCGTTTGGGAGAAGGGGCTGGGTGGGCCCTTTTGGCAACACAACCCGGGAAGCCAGCCAGCACCTGATGATCACAGGATGGACGGGGGCCCAGAGCCAGGGAGAGAATCCAGGGGTCCTGGCTTCCAGCCCTGCTACTCTAACCACTAGACCCCACTCCCCTCCCAGAACCGGAGACTGAACCAAAGCTTGATGCTCCAATTGCTTCACCCACCACTAAAAGGCAGCTACCTGCAGGCTGGGGCGAGGCAGCTATTGAATAGCTGTTTGGGGAACCCACCTGCTAAGCACTTCCAGGTGGGGGTGGGGGCGGGGGAGGGGAGCGGCAGAGATCCAGGAGATCCAACCCAACAGCATCTCCAAAGTGCTGGGGAGCAGGAGTGAAACTGACTCTGGCACCCAGAGAACTGAAACTGACCAAGGTCCAGTGGGACTGAAACTGATCAGGAGTGAAATTGACTCCAGCACCCAGAGGACCTCGCAAGGAGGGTTAGGCGGAAAAATTCACCCCTTTTAAGAGCATCTTTTTCCTGGAGGAGAGAAAAGTCCCTTCGAGGCAATGGCGAGCAGTGAGTGAAGTTAGCTCTGATCTAGCCTGGGGTGGGAGTTAGTGCAGTGGGTGAGGGGGAAGGCCGGCCCACGCTCCCGTCACGGGGAGTTGTTAGATTGTCAGGGGTCGGCTCTAACCTTGTCGTGCTCCTCTTTGCTCAAGCTAAGAGCGAGCTGGAGCTGCAGGTCCTCTTCGGCGACAGCGACTGGGGGCTGGCAGGGGGGCGGAGAGAGCAGAGAATAAAGGCGCAGCAGGGCACACACCCACACGGGGGGCAAGGGGCAGGAGCAGGGTTGGGGGGCAGCTTGGTCCTCGGGCACAACCCTCCAACATCCCCCCGGGGAGGTAGATGCACAGACGGAGGGGGCGGGATAAACAGACTGCAGGGGAGGTGAGAAAGACAGGGCAGCTGATGCTGGGGGGCAGTGGATGGGGGAGGGGGCGCAGGGGGGCCCGTGGTGCCAGGTGCAGGCAGGGCAGTGGAAGCGCAGAGAGGGGGTGGCTGGCTGTATTTTGGGGGAGCCCCTCTAAGCTGCCAAGAGCCACGGCTTGTTCCAGGGGAGTGAATCATCTCTTAAGGGGAGATGGGGAGCAGCGGGGGCTGGGATCCATGAGGGGGGCAGAACAGGAGCCCGGCGGAGAGGATTGAGGGGCTCTTGCCCCCCTGCCAACATCTACATCCCCTGCTGGCGGGGGACGGCCGTCGATCTTGAGCTGGGAGCCTGCCACTGCAATAGGCCCTGGTTCTTTGCCCCATGGCTTCATGAGGGGTTATGGGCGGTCCGGAGACTGTACCCCCACTGTGTGCAGAGGTCCCCCTGCCCTCCCGAGGCCTGTGCACCCCAAAACAGCCCAGGACCTCAGACAACCCAAGCCACAAAGAGACACCCCAAGCGGAGATGCTGCGAACCAGCCCCCAGCCGGCTTTCCCCAGTTCCCACCCTACTGTGCCTGCCCCCCTCCCGCTGCCCTCCCCCACCTCCACATGGGAAGGGCCAGGAGCAAACATGAGCGTGCTCCTCCGAGGGGGATGGTCTGGCTCAGGGAGGTGGGGAATGGGGCGTTTCCCCGCCAGGGAGCACGGGCCCCGATCCGACAGCCGTGCACCAATGATCCCCGCAGTCACCGAGACGGGCCGGGCCGGTCCCAGCCTAGCGCCCTGCATGACAGGCAGGCTGGCCGTGATCAGAAGTAACAGAGCCCGAGGACGGCCGAGGGCTGGACCCCACCCTGGGAGCGGATGCCCTCAGGGGGAGGGGACGGTCACAGCCGGCCCCCGCTTGACCAGCTCCCCCTGGTGCTACCACAGGGGCCCCGTCTCAACTGGCATCCCCGGATCCACCTCCCGGCCCCGGCCGCCCCAACCTTCCTCCCCCCCCGCGCCCCGCAGCTGCTGCTCCAGATTTACCTTGCTCCTTACCTGCTCCGCTTCTTCCTTGCTCATGGCCAGCGCCAGCTGCAGCTGCAGCTCCTCCTCGCCGCTGCTCTGCGGCCAGGCCTGCTCTGCCTCTGCCGGTGCACTGGCGGCTGAGGCCGAGGAGGCTGCAGGGGAGAAAGGGTTAAATGGTCAGTCGAGGGCTCAGAGCAACAGGAGAGGCGGCCCCTCTGGGGTGGGGCGCAGGGGCTGGGTACACGGGGACCCCTCGCCCACCGCGGGGACGTGGCCCCTCTGGGGTGGGGCGCGGGGGCTGGGTACACGGGGACCCCTCGCCCAGCGCTGGGACGTGGCCCCTCTGGGGTGGGGCGCGGGGGCTGGGTACAGAGGGATTCCTACAGCAGTTTTAACATGAGCACCTCCAGCAGCTCCCCGCCCCCACTCTGCGGCATGGGGGTCAGCTCTGACCGCCAGAGAAGGGCGCCCCCTACTGAGCCCCCCGCTCCCTGCAGCACAGAGCCTGCCGGTGAGCCAGACGCATGCAGGCTCCAAGGGGCTTGTGCCCAGACAGACACCGTGGGTCTAGGCCCGGGAGCGGCCTGGCCTGTCTGGTAAACAAAGAGCCAAGGGCCCAGCTGGCGTCTGCGCTGGGCAGCCAAACAACCCACTGACCCCCCGACCGTCAGCTGGGCAGGGAGGGGGCAGGTGGATAATCCCCTGCCCCGCTCCCATCCACAGGCCCCCCCCATTCATTCTAATCCATGCCAGCCCCCCCACTGTTATTCCAATTTGCTCCCCCCACCACAACACGTCACCAACTTCACCCCCAAGCTGTGGGTCAGGAGTGAGGGGCACTGGCCGAGCCCGGGGGGGGGGGGGGCAGAGAGGGGAGCCCAGGGCGGGGATTTAGGAGGCTGCGGATCCAGAGTGAGGGAGATAAATGTCATTGTTGTTAGCATCATGGACCATGTGTGGGAGGGGTGATGGGGGGGGGCGGGGCTCTCACACAAACCCAGCCAGCCCTTACCCCTTCCTCCCCCCCCCAGTTATCACCACCCCAGCCCCACCCTCAACCAGCCGGTGGGGGGCGGGGCAACTGCTGGGCTGGGGGAGGGGGGTCAGCAGCGCCCATCCCAGATCCCTCTGCGGCACCAAGGGACAGGCGGGCTCCCCTCCCCCCAGACGCCCTGGCACCAGCTGTCAGCCCGTGTTAGCCTGCGCCGGCTTCACGGGGACGCTCTCCACGGCGCTAACGCGGCGGCCATGCTCCTCGCGGGGCGGGGGATTCACCGGGGACGGGGTGCCCGTGTCTGCCCCTCCCCCAGACAGGTGCCCCTTAGCTCTGCCCCCCAGATACTGACCAAAAGCTGGGCCACTGAACGGATCGGGGAGGGGGTGAGACGGGGAGGGGGAGCTCTGCTGGGGGGGCCCAGGAGGGAGGCAGGGGAGCTGACCCCTGGGGAAGGCTGGGGGCTCCGCCAGAGCTCCAGAAGTGGGCAAAAGGGCTGGGTGGGGATGGGGCACTCAGCAGCTGGGGCAATCAAGGGGGCAGGATGGTGGCACTGTCTCTTTAAGGGCCTGGCCATTCCCCTCCCCCCCCCTTTATCAGCACGCTGGCAGAGGGGCACGAAGGTCACTGGCAGCTCAGCCCCGATAAGAGCCGTGGGGCAGGGCGGGACCTGCAGGCAAGGGGCTGGGGGAAGGGACACGTACGTTCACACCCCCCCTTCACTGCTTCCCAGTGCGGCTGGGGGGGGGGGGAGCCCAGGGCTGGACTATCAGGGGCTGCGGGTGGGTCGGGAGTGAGGGGCGCAGGTGGGGTGGGGGGGAGGCCATCACTGAGCAGCTGGGTTGGCTGGGAGGGGGGCGGGGGAGGGAAGCAGAGGGCGGAGCCAGCAGAGGTCAAAGGTCACAGATAAGGCGAGGCCAGGTGGGCAGGGACTGGCACAGCCTCTGATTGGCTCCAGACCCTGCCCATCTGCACCCATATGTCCCACCCCTCCCTCTCAGGGTGGGACAGGAACAGCCCCACAGCCCCCCCCCACCCCCCCGGGGGGAAACCCAAATTGCAGGCTCCAAGCACTCCCCCCCCCCCAATCCCGCTCCTGGGGCAAAGCCTGCAGGCAACAGACGGGGCAGATCTGGGGCCCTTCCCTCTGGCAGGCCTGCGGGTTCAGGATTCGCCTTGTCAAGAGCCGCAGGGGAGGGAACAAGGGCCTGCCTGGGCCAGCAGAGCCCCCCTGCGCCCCACAGCGGTCACCCCCCAACCTCAGAGCTGTCACCCCCCGAACCCCACAACAGTCGCCCCCTCCAACCTCCGAGCCGAATGGCGAGTGGGGCCCGGGGCGGAGGATGGGCAGCGCAGGCGAGCGGGTGGCAGGACGGGATCTGATCCCAGGGGGATGGAGCAGGGGGGCAGTACCAGGGCCCAGAGCCGCCGCAGCCCCGGCTCACCCGTGGAGGTCTGCGCCAGCTTTTCCTTGGTCTTGAGGGCGTGGGCCCGCTCCTCCTTGAGCCGCTCGTCGTCCCGTAGCAGGGCCACCAGCTGCTTGGCCTTCTCCCGCACGTTGACGCCCTGGTCCTTGCCGTCGCGGTCGACGTACTGGAAATCCTTCAGCGTCTGGATGGCGTAGATGTTCTCCTTGCACTGCTGGGCCACGCGCTCCGAGCCCGTCTTGATCAGGTACTCCATCAGCGTCATGGCCTGGGGGGGCCGGGGGGTCAGACCATCCTCACCCACGCAGCCTACCCACCGCCTCCTCTGTGGTGTCCCCTGCCAGCCTCCACCCCTCAGCTCCACCCAGCCCCCCCCTTCACCAATAACACCCAGAAGCCTCCATCCCTATACTCAAGCCCCCCATTCCCTAGAGCCCCCCCATCACCCCAATCGGGGCCCACCCATCCCCGAGGCCCACACAGGTCACCAAATCACCCCAAACCCACAGGCCACCCACCCACAGAGCCACTCCCAAAACTCCAACCTTCCCCAGCATAGGGCAGGCAGGAGGGGAGTAGGAGCTAGTGGTTAGAGCAGTGGGAGTCAGGACTCCTGGGTTCCATTCCTGGCTGTGGGAGGGGAGTGGGGTCTAGTGCTTACAGATGGGGGGGGCTGGGAGCCAGGACTCCTGGGTTCTATCCCCGGCTCTGGGAGGGAAGTGGGGGCTAGTGGTTAGAGTGGGGGGGCTGGCTGCCAGGACCCCGAGGGCGGGACGCAGGGCCAGTACCTTGTAGACGTGGCGCCAGTTCTTGCCGTGGTCGTTGAGCCGTTTCCAGATCATGCTCATGATCTCAGAGAAGGCCACCACGTTGTAGGTGAGGTCGGCGATCTCCGACATGAGCGAGCTGGACGGGCCCCAGGGGTCGTTGGACGTGGCCTCCCGCACCTTGATCTCCGCCTCCGAGTAGTTGTGGACGATGTTCTTCATCTGGCGCCGTAGCGAGGAGGTCGACATGGTGGGAGTAGGAGGGGGGGCGTCCCGGCGGCGGGGCAGCCCCTGATGCCAGTCCTAGGAAGCAGGAAAACCCCCGGGGGCCGTGCAATGGGGGAGCCCCTGATCCCGGTCCAGGGGATGGGAAAGTCCCCTGTGTCTGTGCAGGGGGCTGGAGCTGGCACCAGCGGGTGACGGGGAGGTGGTCAGGCCGGTATCCGTGCCCGGGACGGCACAGGCGATCTGGACATGGCTGCCACTCAGAGCCGCATCTGTGACAGAGAGAGAGCAGGATCAGAGACTCACACACACAGAGCGGGGCCTGAGGCCGGCATGAGACGCAGCAAGGGGGGGGCTGGGAGCCAGGACTCCTGGGTTCTATCCCAGCTCGGGGAGGGGAGTGAGGTCTAGTGGTTAGAGGAGGGAGGCTGGGAGCCAAGGGCAGGGGACCGGGATCCCAACACTCCCTCTAGGGGGCAGACTCTCCAGGCCCCATCTGCCCCTCCCCGCAGGGAGTGTGTATGGGGGGAGGTCTACCAGGCAGGGCAGGGCAGGGCTGAGTGGCTGGCACAGGAGAAGGCGTTGGCAGAGCGGGGCAACAGACCCGGGAGAAAACGTGCCCAGCCACCTGACGGAGGACGATCCCGCAGACAACAGGCAGAGCCAGGTGCCCCCCTCCAGTACCCCCAGTGCAGGGACACCACCTGTCACAGGAATTCAGACCCTTTCCGGGAGGGCAATGGCCCCCATTCCAAGGCCCCAAGAAAGGAAGGAACACAGGAGCGTTAGGGGGTGCTGTGCTGCAGAGAATGGGGCAGGAGCTCTCCTTTCCCGTCAGTGCTGGCCCCAAAATCACCCACACCCCAGCGCTGGGTGAGGGGGCCCCATGTAACCCGCCCCCCCACGCCCCACCCCAGAGGTGGCCGCATCTCAGCACCAAGTGAGTGGCTCGAGATAACCAGACCCTGTGCCCCACCCCAGCAGGGCTGGGTCCCAGCGCCGTCCGTGGGGTCTCCCTATAACCAGCCACGCACCCCACCCACTGCAGCTCGGCGCTGCCCTCCGGAGCGCCCGGGGATCGTGGCTGTGACGCCGAGCAGAGTCCGGCGCTGGGGGAAGGAAGGAAATCTCTGGGCATCCTGGCGCCATGAGTCACGGCTCAGAAATGCAGAAAGTTTCACTTCCTTCCCGTCTGGCTGTTCCCAGCTGGGGCAATGGGACCAGTGGGGCGGGAGATCACCGGGGTGGGGGAATTCAGGCACCCCTCCCTTTCGTCATCGGGGCTGGCGCAATGGCAATCCTGGGACTGAGCTGAGGGGAGCGTGACCCAGGGGAGCCCTCCCCATGCTCCTGTGAAGCCCCCCACAGCCCGAATCAGGGCAGATCTCCGGGCTGGGGGCTGAAGACTGAAGCCACTGATACACCTGTCTGTCGTGGCTCCGAGCCCCCACTCCTCTCCCAGAGCTGGGGATAGACCCCAGGTGTCCTGGCTCCCAGCTTTAACCACTGGACTGCATGGCAAGACGGGTAAGGCAAGTCGAACACTGAGTGCTGAAGGCTAAACAGAGGCGCCCATGTTCCTGGGGGAGTCGAAGGGATGGGGTAGGCAGGGGGCAGTTTAAAGGACAGGAACTCCCCAGTTTAGGTGGCCCCAAATGACACAAGGCTGGGCCCTTCCCCACCAAGCCCCACGGGGTGCAATACCGAGAACAGCAGCACGCCCCATTCCTAGGCTGTGTGTTTGTATTCCGGTAGCGACTGAGGCTCTAACCGAGATCAAGGCTCCATCGCACCAGGCGCTGCCCAGACACAATCACCGAGATCAGGGCCCCGTCACACCAGGCACCGCCCGGACACAGAGCCGGTGAGATCAGGTGCCTGTCGCACCAGGCGACACTGGGACAGAGCAAGAGACGTTCCCTGCCCCCCAGGGTTCACAATAGAGACAGAGCACACAAACAAGGGTTGTTGTGGGGTGTCAGTGGAGACCGAAGCATGGTGGGTGGGGGGGGGAACATCAGGTTACACAGCAACAGAGCAAGGAGAAGGCCCCAGGCCTCCTACCCACTGGACCGCACCACCCCCGAAGCCCCTGTAACCTCGCACTGGAGGCTGCGCTTGTCTCCCCCACCCCTGCACCACCAGGCCAATCCCAGGGGTTTCCTGGGCCAGATCCAACCTCCCCACCCAGCTCTGGCGAGCAGGAATCCCACCCCTCGCCCACCCAGGGGGTGCACAGACAGACCCACAGATCCAGAAGCCAGGAAACTGACCAAAGCAGCAGGTGCAATGAGGCTGATATAGGCTGGGAGGAGGCAGGGGAGACCCTCGCCCCATCAGACCCCTGCTAGCCAGAGGCCCCTCCCCAGGGAGCTCCCAGCACCAGCTGGCAGGTGCCTGCTAAGATTTAAGGCCTGATGTCAGGTGCGTGGCTGGTGTCAAAGCCACCCTCCCGTCTCTGCCATGATCCGCAGAGGCAGCAACTGGCCCCCCCCAACAGGGGCAAATACCTCGCCCCAGGCATGGAGAGGGGTGGGAGCGACAGACGGAGAGAGGACTGCAGCAGATGACGACATGCTAACTGGGATAGGTAGAGCAGGGCCTCCCCTCCCATTGCCACGACCCCTCACTCTCTTCCTCTCCAAGACCCCCAGCGGCCTGCAGCCCCTGGGGTGGCTCCTGCCGGGAGTTCTGGAGAGAGGATGGGAGCAGGACAGCACAGTGGCACTTCTGGGATGCACCCGGGGGCGGTAAAATAAATCAGCAAGGCCCGGGAAAGCCACAGAGAGCTGAGGCCGGACTATGCCCCTGCTTTGTATCACCCTGCGGAGCAGCCAGCCCCCCCTCAGCGCCAGCGGGGCTACTGCCACCCCACCCTGGGCGGGCAGCCGAGAGCCAGGCCCGGTGGGCGCAGAGAGAGAGGGTCTGGACAGGGCATGAGAGGCACCACCGGCGCGACAGTGCTGAAAGAACCAGCCCCTCTGCTGGTCAATGGGCTGCCCAGCGTGCCCTCTGCCTGCCCAGGCACAACCTGGCCGGCCTCCCTCCGACCCCAATCTCTCTGCCCAGGGCACCCCCGGGCCAGCCTCCTTCCCTCCCAGCACTGTGTCCACCGGACGCCCCCAGGGCCAATCCCTCCCCACACCTGGGCATTCCCTCCCCAGGGTCCCAGACCAGCCATCCTGTCACGCTCCAGGCGTGGAGCTGGTCTGAGGGAGTGACTCCAAGGAGACTGAGGCGCCCCGGCAAGATGTCCTTCCACCCCAGTCCGGGCACAGGACCGACCCCTGCATTTCCAACAGCCTCCTCTCCCCCTTCACAGCCACCCCACACCCTGCAAAGCTGGTGGGGTGTGAGCCTGCCCCTCTGCAACGCCTGGGGCCCAGATCCCCCAATGGCAGGCAGCAATAGCCTCTTCTCCACCCTAGGTAGACTTCCCGCCGCCCCCGCCCTGAGCTGAAGGCACCAGCCCCACGTCACCTCCCAGCCCCAGCCTTCCCGTGAACTCTGGACAGCACCGTGCGCGGCGCACGATGTGCCCGTCAAAAGCTCGCAGCACTGGCTCAGAGGCACGGCTCCCTCCCCCCTGCCTGCAAAAAGCAATCAGAGCACAGGAGCGCCCAGCCCAGGCACCTGATTGTTGGCAGGGCGCGGTGCCCGGCCTCGGGAGCCCTCAAACACTCGGCCAACATGCAACAAGTGGAGGGGAGCGGGGCACGGTACAAGCCCGGTTTCACAGGTGGGGAAACTGAGGCAGAGAAGAGCAGGGACTTGCCTTTAAGGTCAGAGCAACCAAGCCAGGAGTTGAACCCAGGAGTCCTGGCTCCCAGCCCCCACCGCTCTAACCACCAGACCCTGCTCCCCAAAAAGACCCCCCTGTCAAGAACTCACCTCACGTCTCCCCGTTGGGGGCGGGGTGGAGGCCTCTCAGGTCACCGGACTCCTGGGTCCGCTCTCTGTCTAGCGCGCCTGCTTCCCAGCTGCACCCCAGCGAGAGCGGGTGCGGGCAGATTTGCAGTCCAGTCTGCAGCAGGGTGGGGAGGCCGGCGACCCCGCCTGACACCACCTCTCCCCGGCACCAGGGCCTTGGGCCCGACCAGCCTCCGGCTCTGTGGGCAGCTCCTGTCTGGACTCAGGCCCCTGGGGGGGGGCGTACAATCCGGGCAGGGAGGCGGGCGTCGGAGCCGCTTGCGTCCCCCTGGAGGCGTCGAGCCCCCCGCTGCCCTGCCTTGGGTGGGTGGGGGTTTGAGGGGCAGGGAGGGGGGGTCTCTCACCCGCCTACCCACCCCCACCCCTTATCACCTCTGACCCCCCACCTACAGCTGGGCTGAGCAAAGGCCCGGGGGGGGCATGTCGTGGGGGAGAAGGAAGGTGCCCCCCCTTTGCCCCTGTGGTGGTGGGGGGCTCTGTCTCCGGGGGGGGGCAGGGAAAGGGGGGGAGGGGCTCCTCCTCTAGAAGTCCCTGGTGTGTGTGTGTGGGGGGTCTCTCTGATCGGGGGGGGGGGGCTGAGCCCCTCTTCAAGGGTGTCCCCGGCTCTAGTGGGGCTGGGCCCCTTGCAGGGCGGGGTGGGGGCGGGAGTCTGGGGCGGGGGGGGTCTCTGGGCCCTTGTGAGGGCTGGGGGGGTCCCCTAGACGGGGGGGGTGCTGGCTCGCTAAGGGGGGGCTAGACCCCTTGGCTTCGGGGGCATCCCTGGCTCGGGGGGGGTGGGGCCTATGCGGGGAGGGGCCTATGGGGGGTGGGGGCTGGGTCGAAAGGGGGGGTTACGGGGGGGGTCCCTGCGCCCCTGGCTCCGCCCCGCCGGGGGGGGTCCCTCTCTGCCGAGTCTCCCCGCTGGCCGGCGCGGGGGGTCCGCTCTAGCCCCGCTCTATGGCCCCCGGAGGCTGCGCGTCCCCCACTCGGCGGCGGCGCTGGGGCGGCTGCTGCTGCTGCTGCTGTGGGAGTCGGGCCCCTCCGGCTCCGCACCGGAAGCGGAAGCCACCGCCTGCCCTGCCCCACTTCCGCCCTTCCCGTCCTTCGCCCCCTTCCCCCCTCCACCGCGGCCGCCTGGCTTCCGCCCTCTCCCTGACGCCACTTCCTGTTGCTCTCTCCCGCGATCCCCGCCATAGAGTCGGAGGGGGGATGGATTGGGAAGCCAACCGACCATAGAGACGGGAGGCTAGACGGGCAGCTCTGGGTCTCCCTAGTTTTAAAGGCCCTGGGGCAGGCTCTTGACCCCCCAGGCCCAGCATGCTGCCCCCTGGACCCTGACCCCCAGGCCCAGCATGCTGCCCCCTGGACCCAGGGCAATGACCCTGGGACCTTGCGAGATGACCTGACACGATGACCTTTGCCCCAGCCCAATGACCCCTCCCCCCAGCATGGGGACTCCCCTCCCCACGAATGCATTGGCCCGCCGAGCTGGGGCGGCGACCCATAACCACTTCCACCCACCAAACTTGTAATAAAGATATCGAGTTAGTCTGACAGGATCTATCGTCCACTAACTCTTGTTCCTTGGCATTAATTCTTTATTAATCAAGTCCCATCTCAGTGTCAGGATGTCAGGTCTATAATCACCCAGGTCACCTCGTTTACCCTTTTGAAATATTGGCACAACACATTATTCCAGTCTTCTGGAACTTCCCCTGTGCTCCACGACTTATTGAAAAACATTCGCAGGTCAGAGCTCCCCGGCCAAGTCTTTTAAAACTCCTGGATGCAAGCTAGCTGGACCTGCTGATTTTAAAATGTCTAACTTTCGTAGCTTCTGTGTAACATCCTCCAGAGATGGAATGGCAAGAGAGTTCTCATCACCATATGATAAAATGATATCATTTGTTTTTTCCCCCAAAACAGAACAGACTGTACTTATGCCTTTTCTGCATTTCAACGGAAGCTAGCAGCTGAAGTACAGCATCCATTTAATAAGCAAAACTAAGAACTTATTAAGGTTTGTTAATGATATATAATGTGCATTATTTTGTCATTGCTTTAAAAAAGCCCTCTCCTTCCTTCCTAAATAATTTTATAACCGTTGATTTTAACAAGCCAGTCATGCAAATCATCCCACCAGGTTTCAGTGATACCAACTGTTGTGGAAAAGAAACACACTGCTACATTTTAGAGTTGGATCGGGTGCAGCTTTAATTGTGACACACACAATCACATAACCATAGCTATGGGGAATACTATAGCCATAGGGAAAACCCAGGTGGCTATAGGGAAGTCAAGCAGCATGTCTGGATGCTGGGCAAATGTACTTCAACTGGCTAACAGATACAAAAGACTTATATAGGGGTTGCTTAGGTTCATTTACATGTTGATCGTATTGGGATTGGATTAACAGTTTATACTTAAAAAAGTAGACAATCATAATGTATAGTGGGCACACCAGACGCCCTCCCAGAGACGCCCAATGAGTCACTTGAGCATACAATGGTGTGAGTCTCTGTGGGGCCGGTAAGACAAAGGGACAAGTATTGGTACTTATCAAACAGGTGAAGTCTGTTCACAGACTTCAATAAGACTTAAGGCTCAACAGAGAACTTGCCTCTCGGGTGTGGTTCAGAGACCTCTTGTGGGACTTTAACATCTTTATCCTAATTTCAGTTGAGGCCTTCTGTTAATGGTTTAGCCTGGGGCTTCTATTTCAGTTTCAGGCTACAACTTCAGGCCAGGCCTTCCATGACCAGTTTCAGGCCAAGCATTCTATTAATAAATGTAATGCTTATTTCTTTGATTCCACACAACTAGATTGAATTAATGGTGATAAATGAGCAATTCCAGTTCCTCGTGTTTGTCACCCAGGCTGCTAACATTGGTGTACAGGCAACTCAAGAATTTCTTCTCTTCATGGCCGTTGGTTCTTTGATTCATTTGCCTCTCAGCATCTCAGTTTTCTGTAGAGTGCTCTTAGCTTCCCTCTTTTTACCCACTCCTTTTGTTAATTGTTTAAGCCCGCCCACCCCCCCACCTCCCGCTACGCTGGCCAGCTTGCCCACAAGATCAGTCCCTTTTCCTGAGATGCACAGAAGGCGGCCCAATGTTCAACCCACCCCAAACCCTCCACTACTTGCCTAACCAATGGTTCACTTCCAGACTCTCCAGCCTTCTGTCTTCCTTTGCTTGTGGGACAGGAACGATCTCGCAGAAGATCGCTTGGCTCTTCTTCTGCTTCAATACGCTCCCGAGTCCCCTGAAGTCTTCTGCTGCCTGTGTGACATCCCACTAAAGCAGCGTCCATCGTGCCGCTCTGAACCATCACCAACGCATCTTTGCCTGATGATCTCTTGGCCCAGTCAGATGACTCTTTGGCCCAGCCTGATGCCCCCTTTTCACCTAATGCAGTCACCCCTTGACCCAGTCTCATGACCCCGGCCTACTGTGATGACCCCTTGACCTGACCTGATGACCCCTTTAACCCACCACAACGACCCCCTGGCCCAGTCTGGTGAGCCCTTAACCTGATGAGACGGTCACTTGACCCAGTCAGATGATCCGTTTGACCCACCCATGCGTCAGGTTCATGTGTGATAGCCCCCCCCATCCGGCCAGCCCAAAGCGAGGGGGCGACACAGGAAGTGAGGTTGAAAACCCCAGGCCACCTAGGGTTGCACCCACTGCTTTGTTATGAGAAGGCCCCTCAGGAACAACAGGCCATGTGCTAGTTTGTTATGATAGGGTCTCTCCTGGCAATGGGGGCTGTGTAGTAGTTTGTCTGGAGTAATGGGGTTGCTTCCACCGCTGTTCTTGTACGTTGGCCTGTACTATCCTATGGAGCTGGCGGGGGGAGGGAAATCAACTCATGGTAAGTCCCCAATGAACTGGAGCATGGCGCATTCCCGCCAGCCCCCCAGGGAAGGGCAGTGCCGCAGGGCAGACACCGTGAGAGGGGCTGGACCCCAAGCCCCATGGTCAGCAGCCCCCAGAAACCAATGGCAGGGTGAGCCCCTGTCCTCCCTGTCATCTCCCACCCCAAGGAACCCACCTCTAGGGGGCAGAGTGGGGCTCAGGTGCTGTGGCCCATCCCACTAGGAATTGGACTGAGACCCAGCAAACCCATTTCAGGGCAGGGACCACAAAACAGCTGGAAACCATAGCTGGCCACGGCAGCCACTGAGAAGAAAGGCCCCATGCCCCACTCCTCTGAGCCAGCCAATCCCCACCCTGAGGCAATATGGGAGCCAGCGCCCCCTACAGGGGAGAGGCCCTATGCCCCATTCCCCAACCACACAACAAATTCTAGGTGGTCTCTGACCTGCCCTAGAGATGGAGTCCACCTGTCTCCCCCTGTTCTGAGCTGGGCAGGGCCCCAGCCCTGGTTGTTGCGGGGTGGGGGTGTAGCATGCCCAGCTCTGTCACTGCCGGCCTTGGTGAAGGGACCCCGGTGGGAGGAATGTGGCAGCTAGAACCCAGCCACCCCCAAGAGAGGGCCGGCAGGAGTGAAGGGTTGACACCACAACTGGAGTTTCTGGAGTAACTGGGTTTATTCCTCCTAATACAGAATGCAGCCGGCACAGGAGCAGAGAGGAAGCAAACAGTGAGGCCAAGGGGATAGAGTCAAGCTGCTCTCAGGGCAGCCCCCACAAACCTTCACAGCATCAACCTTACGATAACCCCCCACCCCCAGAGACCCCTGTTCCTCCCCTACCTCCCAGCACTAAGATACCAGCAATGATGGCAGCTTGAAGCCGGTGCCTCTCCCCAGGGGCTGCTGTCACTGCTGGGTTCCCTAAGGAGGGGATTGCCCCCGCTGCTAGCAGTAGTGCGACGGTGCAGTTCCTAGTAATTCCTCCGGGAGGTGTTGGTCCCAGTGGTGCAGTCCCCAATGGCTCCCCCAGGGGGCGTTGGTCCCAGTGGGGCAGTCCCCAATGGCTCCTCCAGGGGGCGTGGGTCCGTATAAGGCAGTCCCCGATGGCTCCTCCAGGGGGCGTGGGTCCGTATAAGGCAGTCCCCGATGGCTCCTCCAGGGGGCGTTGGTCCCAGTGGTGCAGTCCCCGATGGCTCCTCCAGGGGGCGTGGGTCCGTATAGTGCAGTCCCCAATGGCTCCCCCAGGGGGCGTTGGTCCCAGTGGTGCAGTCCCCGATGGCTCCCCCAGGGGGCGTGCTCACTGCCCTGTGTAGCACCATCCCCATGGCACCGTGCCCGAGCAGTCCTCACCGCCGGTCCACAAACACCCGCACCACATCCAGCACGTCCTGTGCCAGCTGCAGGACCTTCTGCTCCTCCCCGGCTGGGAAGGCCTCACTGGGGATGGTGGGCAGGGTGTGGTAGCTGGGATACTGCGTGGTCTTGTCATCCATGCCGTGGCGGCGCAGCTCGGCCACCTGGGCCGGCAGCCCCTTCAGCCCGGGCTCGTAGGCTGCCACCTTCTGCGCCAGCCAGGCCAGCGTCTGCTCCCGCTCAAAGCGCTCCCCCCGGCTGTACATGGCCGCCGCCAGGGCCTTCTCCACGGCCCGGTAGACCTTGTAGAAGACCCAGTTGGTGCAGCGCTGCCCCACGTCGTGGTCAGCCGCCCGCAGGTCGCTCTGGGCCTGCCGGAACCAGCGCCCGGCCTCCTCGGCCTGCGGGCGTCGTCCCGCCTCGTCCCGGTGGTACGACCAGAAATCGTAGCGGAAGCCACGCCCCTTTTGGCTGGTGAACTCCCCGCGGTTCTGCCTGTGGCGCTGGGCCTGCCCGTCCCACTCCTGCCAGGAGGCCGAGAAGCCCCGCTGGCTGCTGGGATGACGCCCGCCGCCCGAGGCCCGGGGGCTGCTGGAATTGCCCGCAGCCCGGGGCTTCTTGCCCTCCTCCAGCTCCTGGATCTGCTCCCGCAGGTACTTGCAGACCTCGTTGGCCAGCTCCTCCCGCCCCACGTTCTTGTCCGGGTGGTAGCGCAGGTAGAGGCGCCGGATCGCCTTCCGCCGCTCGCCCTCGGGCAGCTCCCAGATCTTGGCCAGGCTGGCGTCCACTTCCTGCTTCACCTCCCCCAGGGACTGGCGGTGCCACTCTTCCCGCCGCTCCTGGTGCTGCCGCAGGTCCGGCACCGGCACCAGCGCCCGGCTGCGGCCCTCCAGCTGGCTTCTCTTGAACTGGTACAGGTCGTTGGCGCTCGCCTCCTCCTGGCGCCCAGCTCCCAGGTCGATGCGGTACATGGGCACCTCTCCACCCGGCAGGACCTCGAGCACCACGACGTACCGGTAGCTCTCCTCGGGTGCCGCCGGGTCCAGGTAACCCACGTAGTCACCCGGGGCGAAGGTGTTGAGGATGCTCATGTCCAGGCTGTCGTGCCACTCCTGGGGGATCTCCGTACCGGGGCTGGGCAGGGTGTAGGCGTCGGGGTCGGCGCTGGGTTGCAAAGGCACCTCGTTCTCCTCCAGCACATCTCGCACCTCGCTGGGGTCCTTGCAGGCCAACATCTGCATGAGGATCCCCAGGGAGTTCCAACGCAGCACCCCTCCCAGAATGCCGTTCACCTCTCGGGCCAGGCAGTTCAGGATGTCCACCAACTGACGGCAACCCATCCTCTCGTGGTGCTCCAGGTAGACCCGACGCCTCCCATCACCATCCAGGACCACATGGACACTCCGGGAGACCTGGCTCCCCTCCAGGCGCTCCCCGCGGTGCATCATCACCGTCCGGATCTTCTCACAGCACACCACCTCCAGCTGCTCGGCGGAGAAAGCCACCTCCCGCTCCCTCCTGGCCGTCTCCGCCTCTTCCTGCTGGTCCCGCCCCTGCCATCTCAGCAGTGCCGCCAAGCCCTCCCGGAAATCGGGAGACACCAGGATGCCCTGGAGCTGGTTCCGTCTCTCGCAGAGCTCGCCGTACGGGCACAGCTCTAGAGAGGTCTCCTCCAGCCGCTGCTCCACGATCTCAGACAGGAACCGGGGCCTCAGGGGCTGGGGCAGCTGCCGCAGCAGCATCCAGGCTGGGTATTCTTCAATGGGGAGATGGCATCTGGAGAGGTCCAGCAGGAACAGGAAGGCACTCTCCAAGGCTTGGCACACACGGGTGGACGCACAGTCGTTGAAGACCAGGGCGTTGGAGGGGTAGAGCTTCCCGTCAGTGCAGGGCAGGTGCAGATCTTCCACCCCGGAGAAGTCCGCTTTCTTCTGGCTGAGCAGCTGGAAGAGATGTTGGGTGGCCCGCCGGACGGTCTTGGTGAGGTTGGGCTGCAGGGCTTCCTTGTCTTGGGTCTCCCGGTGGATCCGGCGCAGCACCCCGGCGTAGTGCCGGACTGAGGGCTCCTGCTCCACGCCCAGCTTCTGCAGCAGCTCGCTGTAGAGGGCCACCAACGGGGGCAGGGTGTAGAGATAGGGCCGGAACTCCAGCTCGTCCCACAAGGAGAAGACCACCTGGCCGGCTTCTGCCACCTGCTCCTCCTTCACCAGCACCACAGGCAGCCCCGCCAGGCAGCTGGCATCAAAGCCGCTCAAGTCGCGCTCCAGGTAGCCGTACGTCTGCATGAAAACACGGGTCCTGGTCTTCTGCATTTCCTTGGTCTCACACGGTGCCTGGCACACGTTCTTCAGATTGTCCAGGACCACCGGGGCCGGCAAAGCCTGCAGCACCCCCAGACGCTCCAGCACGGACTGAGTGTCCTTCGTGCAAGGGACAAGCGGCAGAGCCAGGATCCTGGCCGATGTCCAAACCAGGGCCATGTCCTCATCCCGTGGTATCACCAGAGCACCCTTGGGGGCCATGGGCTGGGTGTGAGGGACGCAGGGCGGATGGAAGTTCCCCAGTTCGTTCGGCACCCTCTGCGGGGTGAGGAAGCGGATGGAGGAGACCCTCTCCAGGAAGCGGTCTGACAGGGAGTTGCTGGGCTCGGACAGCAGATGTAACAGAAGGGCCTTCCTCTGTTCAGGGAGGTCGCCAGATGCCGCGCCCATCTGCACTGCCTGCTGCTCGATCCGCATAGCAAACTCCACGAAGTCGTCTTCCGAGACCTCCCACTTCATGCCCACCTCCCGCAGGAAGGAGTTCGCTCTGTACTCCTCGACCCCCACTGCCTTGAAGAACGCCTCAGGCACAAACCTGGCATCCAGCCGCAGCGTCTGGAAGAGCGGCACCTTTCTGTCGTAGAAGTAGGAAGCTGGCTGCAGGGCTCCCTGCCTGTCCTGGATGAAGCGGACAGGCCTGAAGGCCGAGATGATGGTCTCCTTCTCCGCCTGGTATTCCTCCTGGTAGCAGCTTTTGATGGTGAAGAGCAGTCTCAAGGCCTCAAGCAGCTGGGATTCCGGGAGACGGGGCAGACGGGGCAGGAGATGGCGGATGAACTGCTGCAGATCATTCAAGACGCCAATGCCAAGGCCTTTGGAAAGCTCCTGGTGGAGACAGTTGTTCTGCAGCAAGACCGTCTGCTGGTCCAGCTGGTACAAAGCCTGGAAGGCCTTCGAGGACTTGGGGATCTTGGTGTCTAGGATGTAGAAGTTGCAGTAAAAGGCCAGCGCCACCCACGTCCCCTGTTGTGTCTGGAACAGAGGCAAGGACCGGAGCTCAGCCAGCTGGTCGTCCGTCAGCTCCTCCACCTTCTGACTGAGAAACCTCAACAACCCGCTGGTCTCGTAGGACTTCAGCTCCTGCCAACGGAGGCCCGTCCGAGCGACCAGCTGCTTCAGCACCGAAACGGGGTTGGCCGTCTGTAGCAGGAGTGGGCAGATGCAGTGGAAGGTGATCTCAATGGGGACCATCTGGACATCCAGCTTGGCAAAGCCAAGCTTACCCAGGGACTTTTCCACCTCGCTGAAATACCTATGGATGATGGTGGGCAGGGAGGCCATACGAACCAGGTGCTCTTCTCCAGGCTGGTCGCTGCAGACGGGGAGGATGGCCCAGTCTTTGAAGAGGGAAACCAACTCTTTGAAGGCCTTGGCCACAGCTTCTTCCTTGTGTTTATTGGCTCTGTAGATCATGCGGTCAAAGAGCTCCCACACCTTCTTCAGCCAACTCCGGGCCTCTTCCGACCGGGCTTCCCAGTCCGGCTGCCCCAGCACCTCCTGGGTGAACCTGGCCACCTCCCGTAGGGTGAACGCCTTCAGGAAGCCAGCCTGGAGCAGCAGCTGCAGATTGTGGTCGATGTGGTAGGCGAGGAACTGGTGTTGCTGCCGCGGGAAGAGGTGGTGGGCGCTGCTCTGGAACACCGGCTCCCGGGTACGGAACTGCCGCAGCATGCCGTCGTGGGTCACGGAGAGCGGCAGCCCCTCCAGGTCGCCGACGTCCCCTGTCTGCAGCCCCACCAGGCAGAACTCCAGCAGGTGGGAGCAGCTGTTCTTGTCTTTCAGGGGCGTCTCCGAGACCCGGCAGGGCGGGTGCAGAGGCAGCGCCTTGAGGAAGTGGCGGAGAGATACAGGAGTCAAGGTCTGGACCTCCACGCCCGCCGTGATGAACTCGTCATGGATCTGACAGAGGCCCTGGAAGGCCGGGACCAGCTTCATCTTGAGTCTCTGGAGGACACGGCTCACGGTGTCGTCGGCCTCCTCCAGCAGGAAGAAGGGCTCCTGGAGCAGGCGTCCCACCCTGGGTGCAGTCCACGTGATTCTCACCATCTCTGCCCCGTGCAGATGGAGGCAGGTGGGCTCGATCCGGTACACGGGGATCAGCGGCTGCTGCGTCTCCGCGATGAGCTTGTAGACCCGGTTGACCAGCTGGTGCCAGGCCGGGGGCACGAGCCTCGTCACGGCTGGGAAGTAGCTGAGATACTTCAGCTCCAGCGTCTCGCAGCACGCCGGGAGCGTCCCAAAGCACGGCGCCTCCCCCAGCTTCTTCCGCAGCCACTCCAGCAGCTGGCAGTAGAGTGGGGCCAGCAGCTGCTGCATCAGGAACCCGTTCCAGGCTGTCTTCCAGCTTCCCTCGTCCTCTTTGCGCAGATTGCGGCGAGCCGCGTCCACCGAGAAGTTGCCGTTGATGTGGACGGGCAGGCCGGTCTCCAGCGGCAACGGGAGGGTGCAGAAGGCCCTGCCAAGCAGGGCTGCATCCAGGCAGGCGGCCACGGCGCCGTACGGCAGGCGCTCCGGGTCCGGAGACTCCTCCTTGGCTGCGTCATCCACCCCGGCCTGCCACACCACGCCCCAGCTGGTGGGAAGCTGAGAGCGGTGGGAGACGGAGACCTTCATCGTGTAGACCTCCCTCGCCGGCGTGGCCTCCTCGCCGCCCGCCACGGCCATCTGGCTCAACCGCTCCTGGAACGCCCTTCTCAGAGCCACGCTGCTTTCCTCCATCTCCGTCTCCACCCGCAGGAGCTCCCGCGGTTGCTCTTCGCCCTCGGAAATCTCGGAGAAGACGACGGTCCTCAGATGGCGAAGGAACAGAACCAGGCTCTCGGCTTCCTGGGCCAGCGCCGCCTGCATCTCCTCCAGCTCCTCGTCGTGGACAACCCGCTGGCACACCCGCGAGCCAGCCGCGCCCTCCGCCGTCCGCAGGGGCAGCCGGAAGAGCACGCCCTGGCTCAGATCGAAGAGGCTGGGCAGGAAGGTGGCGTAGACGTCGGGGAAGGTCTTCTTGAAGTCCCCGTTGATGCTGAACATGGCGCCCGGGTTCTGCTCGCTGGCCGTGGGCAGGTAGCGGAGATGGGGATCGAAGACGCCCAGGGCGCTGTCGCCCGTCACGAAGGCGGGGCAGTCCGTCAGGTGGTAGACAGCGTTGAAGCCCAGGCCGTACTTCCCCGTCATGTCCTGCCGCCCGCCTTTACCCCCCACGCCCAGCCGCTGGATGCCCTCAATGTCCTCCTGGGTCAGGGGCTTGTCATTGTAGATGCAGAGGGCGGGGCCTTGCAGGCTGCCCCACTCCTCGGAGAAGACACACCGGGTGGGGTGGCGGCGCCGGTCCCAGACAAAGTGGATCCGGCTGGCGCCGGCGTCGTCGGCGTTCTGCAGCAGCTCCTTCAGCACGTCGCGGGAGGAAGAGGAGTATTCCCGCAGGATGTTCCGCAGCCGCACGGTCAGCTCCTCCCGGGCCCCGAACTCCGACGCCCAGGGGGCCAGCTCCAGCCCTCGGATCTTCCCCCGGGCCAGCGCCCGGTGCCTGGTGGTGAGCACGCCGTAGCACAGGGCCACCTCCCGGGGGATGCGCCCGTGGCACAAGGGCGTCCCCTCCTCCCGGGGCAGCCAGGGGGTGTCGTCAAAGTGCAGCTTGGCCACCGGGCGCAGGACGCCCTGCTGATCCGGGAAGAGGAGGCCATGAGCTTCGTAAGCGTCCACCGGCTGCCCGTCCGGCGAGGCCTCCATCAGCCCGATGGTCACCAGCCTCAGCACCAGCTGCAACTCCTCCGGGGAGAGAGGCTGCCTGGCCGTCTTCCCGGCCAGCTCCCGGAGCACCCCCGCGTAGCTCTCCAAGGCGAAGGTCTCTCGCAGCCCCACGCACGCCCACAGCGCCTCAAAGTCCCAGTACTCCTTCGGCAGCTGGTGGAGGTACGGGGAGGCCTCGAATGACAGCGTCTGGGCCACCGCCTTCACCGGCACGAAGTGCGCCCCCGCCAGGACAAAGGGGAACGCCGCAGCCTCCTCAGCGACCTCCTTCCGGCATTGGGGCTGCTCCATCACCAGCTTGTCGAGGTAGGCGTAACACTGCCGCGCCGTCTTCTGCAGCTCCAGTTTGGGCAGGGCGTTGGAGCCCCGGCAGGCCTCCGACAGCTGCCGCAGCACCACGCCGGCTGTCGGCTGGAGGCTCAGCCCCAAGAAGTCCTGGAGCCCCTTGGAGAGCCTGAATTCCCCTCCCAGGTCCTCGCTGGCCAGGACGGGTTGGACCAGTCCCACCAGGCTCCTGTGCTTGTGGTGGTAGAGATCAGTGGGCCGGCAGAGCTGGCGGCCGGCACCCGGCAAAGCAGCTGGCAGGAAGGGGATGGCACGGAAGGCCACCTGGGTGGTGTTGTCCGAGCCCTCTTCCAACAGCGGCTCCAGCAGCTCCAGGATGCAGCGGATTCTCTGGCAGGCCCGCCGGCGGTCACACTGCCACAGACCCTCCACGGTGCGGGCTCGCTCCATGAGCTCCTTCATAGGCACCACGTCCTTGGCCATGCCCAGCCCCTCCAGCCGGAGCAGCCTTGCCGGCACCAGGAAGCCATGTCCGGTGGGGAAGCGCCCCTCCTGGGGGTCGTAGAGCAGGGCAGCTCGGCCCAGGGGGTGCACCAGCTTCCCGACGGGCTGCAGCTGCCCCAGGGGGGTGGTGGGGATGCAGGAGACGGAGGCCAGCAGCTGGTCCACGGCGCCATCGCCCATATCCAAGGCCTGGAGAATCAAGGCGTCGCGGTCGGGCGCGTCCAGCGCGGCCACGTTGGCAAAGACCATCTCCTGGTAGAACCTCAGCCAGTCGTAGGTGTTGGCCAGCAGAGCGTCCTCATGGCCACTGGCCTGGAAGCCGGCTCTCACCCAGTTCGGCAGCTCCACGGCCAGGAGGGGCTCCGGCAGCAGCTTGGCAAAGACCCTGGCGGCTGTCTGCCCCACCCGCGGGTTACGGGTGACGGTGGAGTCCAGGAAGCAGGCGCTGTCCACGGCGCGCCATTGCCGGCCATCGGAGAACAGCGCCAGGTCCCGCCTGGTGGCCAGCGCCCGG
Source organism: Emydura macquarii macquarii (assembly GCF_026122565.2). Classification (NCBI taxonomy): domain Eukaryota; kingdom Metazoa; phylum Chordata; order Testudines; family Chelidae; genus Emydura; species Emydura macquarii. Next base: position 382,248 of record NW_027133433.1, read on the forward strand.
TAGAAGGCCTTCGTGGCCTCGGTGAAGGGATGCCTGGCTTTGCCAGCGTCCGGCCAGAAGGTGTGATACTCGTAGGCCTCCAGCTCGCCCTCACGGTGCATGTCGCGGAGCAGGCTCAGCGCCCGGAGCCAGGCAGCCGGCACGGCGTCCCGCAGCAGCGCCCGGTTCCACTCGCCCTTGGCCGCGGCCTCCCAGAGTCCTTTGCGATTGGAGAGGACGGCGAAGGCCCCGTGGAGGTGCATGGGGAGGCCGGAGGCGATGGGCAGGGGCAGGAAGCAGAAGACGCGTCCTTCAAAGCCGTCCGGGTGCGGAGCCCACTTCCCCGCCTCGGTGGGGGTGAGCGGCAGAGCCACGCCGGCGCTGGGGGGCGAGGGCCGGGCCCCATCACTCATCCCCCGCTGAAACAGTACCAAGGACTCTCCGGTGCCCAGGCAGGTGTGGACCAGGAAGTGGCTGACGGCGCTGTCCGACTCCCACCGCACTGTCAGCTGCTCGATGCTGGAGTGGCCCGTTTTGGAGTCACCGGCATCCTCAAGGGTCTTGATCCGTTTCCGGCACAGCTTGGCCAAGGGCTGGGTGGCCTCCGGGGAGGGGGCCCCCTTGGGAAGGCGCTCCAGCCCCACCTCCCGCACCCCTCGTAGGAACAGCAGCAAGAGGTGGCAAAAGTCCCGGAAGCCGCTCTGGAGCCTCTCCACCCGGTCGGGACCGAAAGCCGCTTGGCTGATGCGCGACTCCCGGGCCTCCTCCTCGGTACGGAAAGGCAGGCGGAAGAGGGTCCCCGGGAAGTCAAAGGGCTCCCGCAGCTGGAAGCCAAACAAACCCCGGTAAGGCCGGAACTGCTCGGCGAAGGTGCTGAGCGTGGCCGGGCGCTTGCGCAGGTCCAGCCGGATGCCGGGGCAGGCCGGGTTGGGGATGTGCTTGCGCAGGTGGGTGACGTTGGGGTCGAAGATCAAGAGGCTCCCGCCGCTCAGCAGGGAGGGCACGTCGGTGACGTGGTAGACGGTGTTAAAGCCCAGGCCGAATTTGCCGACCTTGCCTTCCTGCCCTTCCTTGGTGGCGGCTCCCACCCGGATGATGTTGGTTAAGTCTTCCTGGGTGAAGGCCGCGTCGTTGTAGGACCAGAGGGCCGGGCCGTGGCAGGCAGCCATGCCGTCATCCAGCAGCCCGGCCGTGCCGCCCCCGTGGCATCGCAGATCCAGCAGGAAAGAGCAGGCCCTGGCGCCGGCGTCCTCGGCGTTCTGGATCAGCTCTTTGAAGAGGTCGGCCTCTTCGCTGTACTCCCGCAGGATGTTCCAGATCCGCGTGGTGATGGGCTCGGAGGGCCCCCAGGGCTCGAACAGCTGCGGCTGCAGCACCCGGGTGCTCAGCAGCGCCACCCCCAGGAAGGCGGCCGTAGCCGGCGGCACCGCCTCGTGGACCACGGCCAACTGGGCGTCTTCGCCTTCCAGATCCGCCAGGCTGGCCCGGTCGATGTCGCAATACAGGGCCGACGAGGCTGGGCGCAGGGCGAAGGCGGATCCCCCCGGAACCTGCACGGGCACCGGCAGGTCTCCATCGCCGCGGTGGCCCCGGCTTTTCAGCCAGTCCAGGATGGCGACCGCCAGCCGCAGCTCCGCCTCGGTGCCGCCCCCGGCACGGCCATCCATCTCCTCCCCCATCCGGCGCAGGGCCTGGCTCAGCTCCTCCTCGCCCACCACGTCCCGCGCCCCCCAGGCCAGGAAGAGCCGGCGGTAAGGCAGCAATTCCTGGGGGACCCTCGGTATCAGGCAACTCAAGTCCAGGCCGTCAGGGTAGGACAACACCACCTTGGCTGGGAGGGAGAAGCCAGCACCGGTCCAGATGACAGCGCACGACGCCGCCGCCTGAAACTTCCCCAGATGCTGCTGCAGGTGCTGGTAGATGGCGTGAAGCTTCACCATCACCGTCCTGATGTCCTTGGGCTGGTACCCCCGTGCCAAGCACAGCAGATTCTCCACCACCTTCTCCAGGGGGGGCGGCCGGCCCAGCCCCAGCTTCTCCTCGGCCTTCTCTCTGAAAGCGTCCGTCAGCGCCATCGCCAGCCCGGCCAGGTTGGCGTAACGGGCCGACCGCAACCTCTCGGGGGCAAGGAAAGGTCCATTCGGCTGGCGTTCGGTGGGGTCGGTGGCGGGCACCCAGGCCAGGTCCCGGAGCCGCTGCAGCTTCTTCTGACAGAACGGGTTCAGCGCCAGGGTCTGGTTGAACAGCTCGATCAACGCTCGGGATTTGACCATGGCCCCGGGGGCGTCTCCGGCCTGCTGGAGCCGGCCCACATCCTGGGCCGCCTCTAACACGTGGTCCGGGGTGAGGGCTGTGTCACTCGTCTTCAGCCCCAGGGCCCGGAGGGATCGGAGCACGGCCGTCTCCCGGAACGCCACGGGTGGGAAGCAAAGGGAGTTCAGCAGGGCCCGGAAAATCCCATTGTCGGGGTCAAAGAGTTCGTTGGCACGTGCCAGGGTCCCGCCACGGTCCATGAAGGCCACCTCCTCGCACAGAGACCGCAGTTTCTTGCTCTGCCCGAAGAGGGCGTCTCCGTGCCGCAGCACCCACAGCATGAGCCGCTCGGCGTCGGGCACCCGCCGGGCGTACTGCCCCTTCTTCACCGCCCTCACCGCCAGGCTCGCCAGCTCCGCCGCGCCAAGCAGGCTGTCCCGGGTCTGCAGCAAAAGCCGGCGGTCCGCCTCGCCCCGGCACCGCAGCACGGGCACCGGCAGCACCAGGTCTTCGGGCACGGCTGGCACCGTGTTCCTCTCCAAAGCTGGGGAGCTGCCGGCTGGCACCAGCCCAGCCGGGCAAGGGGGCAAGAGGGAGGGCATCTTCTGGAAGATGGGCAAGCTGCCCAGCACCGCGGCCTGCCGGTCGGAGAGAGAGGAAGCTGGCGCCCGGGAGAGAAATTGGCAGAGGATCCTGCCGCGATCTGGGGGCAGGGAGGCCAGCCGGGCAGCCACGCCAGCCACGCCCAGGTGGTCGAAGGCTCTCAGCGCGTTGCCGGCCGTGGGCGCCAGGACGTAGTCTACCAGCTGGCGGTGCCAGTGGCCCGATTCCCAGCTGCGGATCACCGTGCAGCCCAGGGCCTCCAGAAGGCCAGATTCATCCTCAGCTAAGCTGTGCCCATCCCAGGTCTGGAACAGCAGCGTGGGCGTGGGAGAGAGCCGCGCCAGCTGGATGCTATGGGCGCCGTTGCCCGGCGGGCTGAGGGGGATGAGCGGATGGCCCTCAAACGGTGCCAGGGAGCGGACGTGGTGCTGTAAGAAGTCCCAGAAGGCCACCAGCCACTGGCGGGGAGGCTGGCGAGGGGAGTCGCCCGGGCACCAGGTCACGTGGGCAGAGCCGGCCTTGAACCAGTCCGGGGGGAGGGCGCCCTTCAGATTCTGCTTAATGACAGCCGGGTCCAGAGAGACGAGGTTCCGGAACAGCCCTGCCAGAACCAGAGAGACCCGGGATCACAACCGGACCAGAACCGCGTCGGCACCCCGTCCCACGGGCAAACCCAGAGCAGTGTAACGTGGTCCACGGGAAATGCAGCCGCCTGCGAGGTGGGGCCCGGGGACTGGTTATACGGGGATCCCTGGCTTGGCGCTGAGATGCAGCCACCTCTGGGGGGGAGTGCAGGGGCTGGTTATATGGGGACCCCTCACCCAGTGCTGAGACATGGCACCTCTGGGGTGGGGCATGCCAGGGGCTGGTATCCGGGGGACCCTTGCCCGGCTCAGTGATGCAGCCCCTCTTGGGTGGGGCGCAGGGGCTGGTTATACACTGGCACTGAGACGTGGCTGCCTCTGGGGTGGGGCCCAGGGACTGGGTAACAGCACCACGCAACATTCCCGTCGCCCCATGTGCAACGGGCAGAGACGGGCACCCAGGGAGGGATGGTCCCCTCGTACCCTGCTCTGCCATCCGGTGCAGGTGAGTCCGCAGGGCAGGCATCAGATCCTCCGGCAGAAAACTGTCAGCCAGGCCAGGGAGCAGGATCCTGGAAACCAGAAATTCAGGGCAATCAGATCAAGAGGGTTAGGAGGGTAAAACTGGCGGCGCAGGGGGGAGAGAGGACAGGGGACCTGTCTCCTCTAGGAGGCGCCAGCTCCCATCTGGCCCCACAGCAGGGGGCTGGCTGGTCAGGGGGGCAGGGAGTGGGTTCCCCGTTCCATGGGCTGATTCAGGGCCCTGGTGTGAACTGGGTCCCTGCGTCTAAGCCCGGCCCCCGCCAGAACCTGCATTTCCCAGCCCTGCCCTCGCCACCAGCACGGAGGCGCCACGGGCCAGTGAGGCAGCGCTCCCGGGGCAGCCTCTGCCCCAGCGGGTGCGGGCCGGGGATCTCTCACCTGGGGAAGGCCTCGCTGTCGGCATAGATGGCGCCACCAGCGCCCCCGAAGCAGGAGAAGCCTCCGTCGGCGCGTGGCAGCAGCTCCAGTCCCGCCAGCTCCCTGTAGCCCCCGTCTCCGGCCACGTATTCCAGCAGCAGCCGCTTGCCAGCCGGGTATCGGGCAGGACCCGCGCGTCGTAGGACCTCTCGCAGGTAGGCCGGCGTGGCCTCCGTCACCGCCGGGCCCCCCGCGGCCAGCGCCCGGCGCACGTGGGCCGGCACCGTGGCCAGCGGCTCGCCCGCCCGCAGCAGGGCCTCCTCCAGCACCCGGAGCGTGGCCTCGCCGGCCCCGTTCTGCGGCAGGAAGACGGCGTCGGCGGCTCGGAGCCGGCGCGGGCTGGGTTCACCGGCTGGCACCAGGGCTTCCATGCCCCACAGCTCCTGGCAGATCCGTCCCGCCAGGCTCCGGTAGCGCTGCTGGTGCCGGCTCAGCTCCGGGTCGGGCCAGGCGCCGTAGGGGTCTCCGGGACAACCTGCCGCCACCACGAGTGCCTGGCGGTAGGCGAGGGGCAGCACCTCCTCCATCAGCAGCTGGTTCCACCGGGCGGCACGGTCCTCGCCGCTGTCTTCCTCGGCCCACTGGACGTGACGCCGGTCGTCCGTCAGGTGGAAGGGGGCGTTGACGTGGAAAGGCAACCCCGTGGCGTTCTCCTCCGTGGCCGGCAGCGGCAGGAAGCAGCAGAGGTGTCCGGCACAGCCGCCACTCAGCGGGTACGCCAAGGCCATGCCCGGCGAACTCCCCAGCGTCTCCGCCAGCTTCTCCAGCTCCGGGAAGGCGCCTTCGGAGGGGGCGGCCGAGACCACCAGCCACTCGCGCTCTGCGTCCCCCTCGGTGGCCGTGCCACGCACAGCCACGGCCTTGATGCAGGCGGTGGTGGCCAGGGCCGCCGCGGCCGCGGCGTCCTTGATCAAGGCCGGCCCGTTGAGCGGGCGCGGGGTGGCCGTGGCCTCCAGCAGCTCTGTGGTGGCCCCCTGGCCGTCCACCACCTTCAGGGCCAGGCGCCGGACGTGGCGGAGGAAGAGGAGGCAGGCGGGGGCGTCGTGGAGGAAGGCGAGGAAGAGCTGGCGGACGCGCTCGGGGCTGTACAGGTTATCCGAGATGCCGGAGGGCTCGCGGCGCAGCGGGAAGCGGAAGAGGGTGCCGGGGAAGTGGCCAGCCGCTGGGGCCCCCTTGCCGTGCCCCATGGCCTCCAGCGCCCCCCAGAAGGGCGCAAACTGGTCGGCCAGCTCCGCCGTCTCCTCCAGGTGCCACTGCTGCCCGCCGTCCGCCAGCGCCGCCCGCTGCGGGTCCAGCACGCCCAGCCAGGGGCCGCTCAGCACGGCCGGCAGGTCTGCGGGGAGAAGGAGGTGAGAGACGGGGAGCCCGCCCGGTTGTGACGCAGCCGTCCCCCCCCCAGATCCCCTCAGGGACCCAGAACCCCCTCCCCCCCTGGGCTGCAACCTGGATCCCCCAGCGCCTCGGCACAGCGAGATCGGCGCCCCCTGGCGGGAGGGGGACGGGGGCGGGTCTCACCTGTCAGGTGGTAGACGGAGTTGAAGCCCAGACCGAACCGGCCGACGGTGCCAGGGTCACGCAGCTTGTGGCTGTCGCCCGTGCTCTGGATCCCGTCCCAGTCGGCCTCCGAGAAGAGCCCGTCGTTGTAAGCCACCAGCGCCGGGCCTGGAGCCAGAGACGCCGCGTGAGAGCCGGGCCTCCAAGCCCCCCCTTGCCCCTCCAAATCCCCCCCCCCCCCCGAGTCCCCCAAGACACTGCATCCGGGGCAGAGCCCTGAGCATCTTCTGAACCCCGAACCCCCCCCCAGCCACTGCATGAGGGGTACGGTCCCGATCCCCCTCCGACCCCCGACCCTCCCCCCGCACACTGCGTGAGGGGCAGGACCCGCTGCCCCCTGAGATATTGGGTGAGGAGGGGGACCCCCAGACCCCCAGACATTGCATGAGGGGCAGGACCCCCGCTTCCCTAGCCCCTCTCCCCCTTGGCCCCCCAGGGCCCCTCACCCATCACAACTTCCTTCCCCAAATCCGTCACCCCGAGCCCCCAGCCAGGCCCAGCCCCCCATCCGGGCTGCTGCTGCTGCCCCCCCCCCCCATACCTTGCGCTTTCTGCAGCCCCTCCGCAGCCAGGCTGTGGGGCCCGTAGCTGCGCTCGTCACACAGGAAGATCACCTCCGTGGCCCTCGCATCGTCCGCGTTCTGGATCAGCTCCTGGGGGGGGGGGGGGGGGGGGCGCAACACAGGGCCCGTCAGCTCATTACCAACACCCCCCCCCCTCCCCCCAGCCTGGGGTGCCTGGGCCACAGGGCTCCACGGAGCAGGGGAGCCAGGACACCTGGGTTCTATCCCGGCTCTGGGAGGGGAGCGGGGTCTAGTGGTTGGAGTGCTGCGGGGTCCTGCTGTGAACCCCCAAGTCCAGGACTCACCTTCAGAATCTGCCCCCCGTCCGGGTACTTGCGCAGGATGCTCTGCAGGTATTTGAGGAACGGGGGGGGCCTCTGCCGGAACCCCCTCCTGTGTGGGGAGAGAGACAAGCGTCACTCACCAGGATAAATCGCCCATCTCTCAGACACATGGGCCCATCTACCCCGGTATCCCGTCCGCTCCCTATCCCCGGCTAAGACCCATGGGCCCATCTACCCGGTATCCTGCCCCCAGCTGAGAGGAGGGGTCACCAAGCCATCCTCAGGCAGTCCTGCTTCATCTTCAACGCACCTCGCCCCCCAATTGCAGGGGTCAGCCTGGGCTGTCTGTCCTCCCGCCAATGGGCATCTGTGGGTCCGTCAGACCCCCCCTCTCCATGGGGTGCCCAGGCTCAGACGGCGATCCCCACTCCGGCCACCGGAGGGCCGCGCTGCCCCAAGAACCAACCCCTCCCCCTTTCCCTGCCTCCAGGCCCCCAAAAATTGGGGGGGGGGAGGGAGAAGCTGCGATTTTAACCCTTCCCCGACCAAGCCCTGGGAAAGCCAGAGGGGAAGGGGGTTCTTCACACACACAACCCCCCCCCCCCCCGGCCTTTCCTGGGGGCTGGACGGACAAAGGGGGGCAGGAATGAGGGGAACTCCTGGTAGGGGAGGGAAGGAGAGCCCTGCTTTGCTGGTGTGGTGGGGCGGGGAGGACAAAGGGCCTGGGGGGCCCGGGGCGTGGGCCAGCCGGGGAGGGGACGGGTGTCATGTAGACGCCGTATAGACCATTCCTGGATTTCTGAACCTCCGATGGTTCAGAACCGGCCCCGGCCCGGACTCCCTGCCCCAGTGGGCCCAGGCCCCGGTTCTTGGGCGCGTTCCCTCTGACACCGCGGCTAACCCAGCCCCGGGCAGAGATCCGCCTTTCCCACCGCGGCAGCACATTGGCGGCTGCTGTTCCGTGTGTGACCCGCTCTGCCCCCCGGGCAGCTGGGGGTCAGACTGCTCCTCCCGCCGCGCGGTGCGTTGGTGTTCAGCCCGGTTCTCCATCTTTAAGGGCGTTTCACATCCTTAATCCCACCCTGCCCCGAGCTGCCGACCGCTCCTGGCTTGGGCGTTAGGGAAAATATTGACAGGTCCCAGCCCCAGGGCAGACCCAGCGGGACCCCCTACCCCCAGAGACGCCCTCCCGGTCGGACAGCGACCCACTGATAACGGTTCTCGGGGTCTGGTCTTTCAAGCAGTTGGGCACCGGCCCTATAGAAATTTCCTCTGGCCCATGTTTTGATGCTGATGAGGACATCCCGGGGCAGGCACATGGCATGTGCCCACCCTGCCGGGGGAGGGTCACGTGGACCGGCACCAGGTAGGGAACCGGAGCAGGGCACCATGGGAGACTGGGGGGGACAGGGGGTGCACAGGGAAAGTCTGCCCAGGGGGTGGGGAAAGTGGCAGAGTGACCACATGGCAGGTCATGGGAAATCTGGGAGTAGCCAGAGACCATGGAAAAATCTCCAGGGCAGGGCAGGACAGGTGGCCCTCCGGCATGGATACAGAATGCAGGCGGGGAGAACCCAGGAGTCCTGGCTCCCAGCCTCCCCTGCTCTGACCACTAGACTCCCCTCCCCTCCCAGAGCCAGGGAGAGAAGCCAGGAGTCCTGGCTCCCAGCCCTGCTCCATCTGGGGCTAGATGCTGGGAGCTGCCCAAGAGATGCCCAGAGAGCCTGCCTCAGCCGGGTTCCCGCAGCCAGGGCCCGGTCCGTGCTGGAAGGGAGCCCCCGGTGAACTCGAGTGGGGAGTTGTGGGGGGCGGAGGAGCTTCATCCCAATCTGGGGCCAGCAGCCCAGTCCTGATGGAGGGGCCGGCTCGGCCTGGCGGGTTATCCCACCCCCCACGCAGGGCCAAGCCCTGCACCCCAGGCTAGCCACAGCCGCACTCGAGGGGCGAGCAGGGTCCCAGCGTTCTCCGGCCTGACGGAGTGAGAGCTGCCAAACCTGCCGGGCTATTCCTTCCCCCCCACCCACCCCGCCACGCCCCGAAATCCCAGCACCCACCTCCTGGGCTCTGTTGCCGACATGGTGAAATCTGCAGACCAGAAAACAGAAGGGAGTGTTAAAAGCAGGGACCCCCCCCACTCCCGCTCGCTGCCCCCTCCCTCAAGGCAGGGTACATGTGAGATCCCCCCCCCCATCACGGCAGGCACGGCCCACCCCCAGGGCGAGAGCCAGTCCCTGCCTCAAAAGAGCTCCCAGGCTAACTAGACACCAGCTGGGAGGGGAAACTGAGGCACAGAGCAGGGCAGGACGTTGTATAAGGTCCAAGTCGAGAGCAGGTGAGTGGTAAAGCCAGGGAGGGATGAGTCCTGACTCCCGCCCCGCCCTGCCCCTCCCAGCACCGGGGAGAGAACCCAGGAGTCCCAGCTCCAGCCTCCCCTCCCCCAGGTCTCGGCTGGGTCCCACCTCACTCGCTCTTCGGCGGGGTCTGATGCCGGCCGGGGGTCGCTGGAGTCCCGGGCTCCGATGGTCTCGGCTCCGCTGCTCCGCTCCCTTTATAGCCGCCGCCCCCCCCCCGTCAGTTTCGTTTCTGCTGATCCATTCTCCAGGCTCCAGCCCGTTTCGGTTTCGATTCAGGTTCCGCCGGACGCACCGCGCGGGGGGGGGGGGGGGGGGAAGCAGGTGGGGCAGGGCTAGTGGTGTGGGGCATGGAGGAATGGGTCGTGGGGTCCCTGGGGTGGGGCTATGGGGCTCAGTGGGGCAGGGCATGGGGGTATCAGTGTTGGCCCAGTCTGGTTTTTGAGAAATACATGAAAGACCAGAACCACAACCCCCCCCCCCCCGAAACACAACCCCCCCTCCTACCGAGAACCACCCCCCCGAACCACACCCCCCCCCCCCGCCCCATCAAAAGACACTTCAGCCGGACCCCCTGTAACGTGAATCAAGAGTTAAAACCTCAGCTGACTCCGGTGTTTTTACCCTTTGAAACGTTCACTGACTTCCTCTGAGTCTGTTTGTTTTCAGACCATCTCATCTGTTACTTCTACTCACGTTCAAGACATTTGTAGGTATAAAAAGCCGCACTGGGCAATGGGAGATCTCCACTGGCCATTGAAACTGACACTGGCAACAAAGAAATCAGGTTTGCTTTAAAACTAATCTGTGACTTCTTCGGCCGGGAGTTGGCCCGGAGTGACTGAGTGTGAATGGCTGAGCAGCTGTGGTGGGTGCAGACAGGGAGAGTGACTGAAGAATGGGTCTGAGTGAGGGACGTGGAAAACACCAGCCTCACCTGGAAGGCTTGAGGGAAAAAGAAAGGAGCGAAGATGATCAACTGGCGGAAGAGGAGCCACCCTGAGAGCTGTGGAGCCAGCCCATTTCAAAGGACAAAATCGGGTCAGGCTTGCAAGAATGCGGGTGACTGAGAATCGCACCAAATACAGTTGCAGCAGGACAGAGCAAAACCCACAGACTGCCGTGGGTCCTTTCCCTGTCAAAGGGGACAAGAAGAGGAAGGCTGGAGGTTCGGGTCCACAACAGCATCACATCAGCCGGGAGCACCGGTGCGCAGCGGCAGGACCTTGCTCCTCACCCTCGTGCTCCAGTCACCTGGCCAGTGACTGCCCCGAGCACCGAGAGGCTGGTAACTCCGACATCTGGAAGATCCCTGTGTATGTTTGTGTTTCCCTGTGTGTGTGTGTGTGTGTGTGTGAATGAAAGCACCAGTTGAAACACGTCTGTGTAATTGTGGTATTGATCCAGTGTTAGTGCTGTTTTCCTGGTGTCTGCATCATTATTGATGCTGTTTCACTAGGTAAAGCACAATGTCGATGTTGTTCCAGGGTTGATACTTTTCTTTTCTTTGATCCTATTTCCCAAGTTTCTGCGTTCACAATAAACGTGGCTTGTTGCCTTATCCCCTGAAAAGATCCCGACACATTTGTTATTTGGGTAACATCAGTGGGGAGGGTGGGGGCTGGATGGTGACATCTGCCCCCCAACAGATAAAAACTGAAGTGCCATGTCATCTCCAGGGGGGCAGGAATGGGGGTCGGGGGGGGGGTCGGTGCCTGGCTCAGGAATTGACAGGCCTGGGTCCCTCCCCATAGCTCGAGGGCCTGAGCGAGGTGCTGGCGACCTCATCCCCCTCAGTGACACCCCAATATGCATCCCCAGATTCCCCATGACCCCCCAAATCTCCCCAGCCCGGTGACTCTCCCGGCCCTGATCCACCACCCCGGTGCAGCTGGACAAGGGACCCAACGCCATGGCTCAGCTGTAGGCTGGGGCCAGCTGAGCCTGACGGGGGGAGCTCCTCGCCAGGGAGGGGGGAGCTGCGCCCCAGGCGCCCTGCAGAACCCAGGAGTCCTGACACCCAGCGGGGGCTTCCCGATCTGCTGGAGTCACAGCTCCAAGGCCAAGGAGACCGTGGAGACCATCCAGGCTGCGCCAGGCCGGCTGGCGAACTGCCCTGACGCTCCCCAGAGCAGATCCACGCTCGAAGCCTGTTAGAAAGAGCCCGTTCTTCACTCCTCGCCCCCCGGGAGGTACTGACCGTCGGGGAACAAGGCCCCCCTTCGCCCCGGCTGTGTTACACGCAGCGGGCGGAGACTCTCCCGCCAAGGGGATTTTTCCAACCCTTGCAGCCAGCCTGGGCCGACCCCGCATGGCCCCCGGACGCAGGGATCAGGAGCTGCTCCCCACCCCCGGTGGGGATTTCGAGGCTGGCTGCACCCAGGCGCTGGTTCTTTCTATTCCCCTCAGTTTCGTGACTCGGTTTCACTTCCCCAGCGGCCTGGGGAAGCCGCCCGAGCACCAGCCTCCGGTCAGGGCCCAGCTTTGAGCAACCGATGGCCACGGCCCTTCGCGACTCCCTGGGAGGATTTGGAGGACCAAGGCTGTTTTTCTAGGCGAGTGGCCCCGGGTGTCGCTTGTTAACGGCAACCACGGCCCCCCCAGAACTAGCAGGCAGGTGAGGGCACCGGGCGTGACATGCTGGGAATCGTCGGGTGTGGTGCCACCACGCCAGCGCCTGCCTCAGTTTCCCCATGCGCTGCAGGAGGCACAAAAGGGTTAAGTCTGCCCACGGGACAGTGCGGGGGGGAAATGGGCTGGAAGCCGCTGAAATCACCCCCCACCTCGCTGCACGTGCCTGCCGGGCTGTGACAGGGCTGCCACCCGCCAGTGGCCGGGAGGGATCTCATCAGAGATCCTGGCTCCAGGCGGTGCAAGGGGCGGGCAGGGGCCAGGCCACCCCCGGGCGAGCCCAGGAAGTGGCCAATTGTGTCTCAGCGTGTTCAAATCCCGGCTAGAAGAGGCGCTTCAGCCAAAAGGGGGGAAGCCCACGGCTGGTGCCATGCAGCTGCTCTAAGGGGCCTGTCATCTCTATGCATCGCCCCGTGCCTCAGTTTCCCCTGGCTGTAACAGGAGGATAACAACCCACCCTGTCTGTCTTGGCCAGGGAGGTTGGGAGATTTAAAGGTGCAGGAGACCCAGGGGCCGGGAAATCTGGGAAGCTAGACTCTCTGCTGGTGTACGGTTCTGCCTGGCGGGATAGATCCCTGCTAGACGCTGCTCTGGGTACGGATGGCCAGCTAACAGAGCGGGGCCAAGAGCCAGCAGCAGTGGCTCCTGCTTTGGTTCTGGGCCCAGGTGACACCCCCGCTGGTAGCTTCAGTCCCATGGGGATAACAACCTACTACACCTACATCCAATCAGAGCTAGCTCCCATGGGGGGCTGGAAGTGGTGGGGACGGGCAGCCTGGCCCAGCTGGAAGAGCTGGGACACGACACCTGGATTCTCTTCCAACCCCTGACCTCTCGGGATAAGTCTCATCCCCCACGCCTCAGTTTCCCCTCCCACACGGTCTGCCTTGTCTCTTTTGATTGCAAGTTCTTTAAGCCAGGGATTTCTCTCACCTCATGCCCGGGCGTGGCCCGGTGCGCCATGTCACCCCCCACGCCCCCGATCATCCTCTGGGTGCCTGGCAGGCCTCCCTCCCCGACTCTGTGTCTGGATGGCGGTTGGCATGATGGGACGCCCCCCCCCCGATCCCAGCACCGCCCAGCCCGAGGGGGACCCCAATCTCTATCTCAGCTTCTCCATGCTACTGCAAACCAACTCCCGCCCCAGAATTCACACCCTCCGTTCCAGCTGCCACAGAGCCAAAGGGCGGACCCCCTCCAACTTCCGCCGTGGGCAGCCCCGCTTGGAGACACACACACAAGCTGTTGACCAGACACCAGGGGATTGGAAAAAATGTTTAATTACGATGGGAAAGAAGGGGGGGGGGGGAGAGATACTCGATACGCACACCGAGGGGGGTGGGGGTACAACAGAACAGGCGGGGGGGGGGGGACTGGAACGAGGAGATACTTCTTAGCCCATATGCAATTCCAGAGAGAGGCGAGGAGGCGACATCTCTACGACAGAACCACCAGCACTGGCGGCCCCGCTCTGGGGGGGCCCTCGGGGCTGGGAGGAAATCGGGGGGAGTTTCTCCTTCTTTTGGGGAGGGGGAGAAAACAATTGAAAAAAAAACAAAACAAAACAAAACCATTTTGGCCATAAAATATAAACACGCTATGTCGCTAACGGGGCGCGGGCGCCCAGCTCCCCGGCCCGGCCCGGCCCGGCCCGGCCCGGCCCGGCGGCTACCAGAAGTCGCGGCGGTGGTAGGAGTCGGGGTCGCAGTACTTGGTGACGACCACTCTGTTGGCGAACTTGCGGCCGGTGAGGCCCTGCATGGCCTTCTGGCAGTCGAAGACGGAGGTGAACTCCACGAAGATCTGCAGGGGGAGGATCACAGTGCCGGGGGGCAGGGAGATGAGGGTGTGTGGCCAGCAAGGCTGGCTCCGTCCCACCCCCCACCCCAGGAGTCCTGGCTTATGCTAGAGACCACTCGCCTCCCGAAGCCAGGACAGAACCCAGGAGTCCTGGCTCCCAACCCCCCTGCTCTAACCACTAGACCCCACTCCCCTCCCAGAGCCAGGACAGCCCTGACAGAACCCGGAGCCAGGATAGAACCCAGGAGTCCTGGCTCCCAACCCCCTGCTCTAACCACTAGACCCCACTCCCCTCCCAGAGCCAGGACAGAACTCAGGCCCGCCCTGCTCTAACCACTAGACCCCACTCCCCTCCCGGAGCCAGGATAGAACCCAGGAGTCCTGGCTCCCAGCACCCCCCTGCTCTAACCACTAGCCCCCACCCCCCTCCCGGCGTACCTTGCCGCAGCCAGGCACCTCGACGCCGTCGACGGGCCGGGGGATCTCGATGGATTTGACCACGCCGTACTTGCTGCATTCATCGCGCACGTCCTCCACGATCTCTTCGTACTCCTCGTCATCCAGCAGCTCCTCGGGCAGCACCATGTTCATGAGGCACAGCACTTCGGTGGGGTGCCCGCCCATCTGCACCTGCGAGCTCATCAGCCCGGGCACCTGCAGCGTCACCGGGGTCTGGTTTATCGTGCTCTGCGGGGAGAGGGGGGCGGGAGGTTATGGGACCGGTGCGGGGCTCAGCCGCCGGCGCCTGCGGGGAGCGCCCCTGCCTGGGCCGGCCCGCCACACGCTCTTGCTTGCTGCCCCTGCCCTCTGCCCCACACGGTGCCAAAGCACCAAGCCCAGCCTCTGACCCTTCCCCGTAGCTCCCAGCTCTGCCGGGAGGGACTGGCACCCCCATCTTTTGTGGCCTGATCTGATCTTTATTAGAACCACATCGAGCTCCAGAGGCCGGGGTCTGGCGAGGGCTGACGGAGGCCAAAACCCCACCCCGAGGCTCTTCGAGAACCCCAACTCTCGGGGTTGATGGCGGGATGCCGCCTGTGTCTGCCGAGAGCCCCCGCGCCCGCTATCCTTGGGGGAGGAGAAGCAGCAGCAAAGCTCCCTCATCCTCAAATTAGCTCACAGGGGAATCAACTCAGAAGCCCGGTGAGGGTAACAGACGCCCCCCCCGGCCGCAGGCAGGGTCTCCGGTAACGCGTCTGCAGACGGCCCTGGCACCCCGCATAGCTTGCGAGGAAAAGTTCGCTGCTGGGGGAAGAGGGAGGCATTTTTCCTTGCAAAAAGTGCCGCCCGTTCTAGTAGGGCAGGAATTTCTAGACTAGATCAGACCAAAGGACCCAGCTAGTGCAGCCCAACCCAACCTCCCTCCTTCCCAGAGCTGGGAGAGAACCCAGGAGTCCTGGCTCCCAGTCCCCTGCTCTAGCCACTAGACCGGACTCCCCTCCCAGAGCTGGGAGAGAACCCAGGAGACCCGGCTCCCAGCCACCCCCGCACTCACCAGCGTGGCGTTCTTGGCTCCCACGCTAGCCCTCTGCACCAGTAGTTTCTTGTCGCCCAGTTGCATGCCGTTCAACCCGGCGATGGCCTTCGAAATCAGAGGGGAAATGAATCTGGCTGTTCCCAACACCGGAGCGGGCCGCTCTCCCCCGCCCCCCGCAGCCCTCCTGTTGCAATCAGCACAGACGCCAAGGGCGACAGACGGACAGACACACACACGCACGCACACAGCTCTCCTCCGCCCTGGGGTGCCTGGATTACGCGGCAGGCTCATGCGGGGAGCCTGGGAGGGCAGGAACAGCCGCCTCCGACGTCTCTCCCGCCGTCCCCGGGGGCACCGTGTTACCTGTGTCTCTGAAGGCCTCCTGGGCCACGGGTGCGCGGCCAGCTGGGGGGGGGGCGGGGAGGGCCCCGCAGCCAGCCATGGGCGCCCCCCTGCCGAGCCAGCAGGGGGAACCCGACGGACGGCGCAACCTTGCTGCATCTCCCCACGCAGCAGGGGGCGCCTCGGCTGGCCCACGGAAAGACGGGGGAGGCTGTGGGGGACCCAGACGGGCTGGAGACAGGAAGTGGGGGAGGGCGCGGCGCAGGGACCCAGACAGGCTGGGGACAAGTTTGGGACAGGAAGTGGTGAGGGGGGCACCAGCCCCAAAAGACAGGCTGGGGCCAGGAAGCAGGGGGTCCAGACAGGCCGGGGGCCAGGAAGACACAGACTCACACACACACACACACCCCTCTCACAACTCACCCAAGCACAGAGGTCTCGTGCCCAGCATGCACCATTACACCAGCTCTCTCTAAGCCCTCCGGGGGGTGGGGTGGGATGGGGGGGGCAGTTATGAAGTTATGCGCATCTAAAGACCCTCTCTGCGGCAGGATGCCCCTCTCCCGCTAGCGCCGGGGCTGACTTTTTGTGGGGGGCGATTTGAAGGGGCCGGGGGGTGGGGGGACGTTTGGTTGGTTGCTTGGTTTTTTGCTTTTTTTTTTTTTCTTTTGCTTTTTTTTTTTTTTTAAATCCAAAAAAAAAAGACATTAAAATATATATATATACTTGCATTTGAACAACTACCGCTGGGAATGCAGCGCACAGTGGGCCCCTGCTGTTACAGTTCTCTTCCTCCTCCTCCCGCTATAACAAAAAGCACAGCGGGAGAAGAGAAAACACCGTTATATAGAAAGTCCGAAGAGATTTCTATAAGGCTGCAACCGACGCGGGCGGGGGCAAGTCTGGATCGGCGCTGGAGGCAGCTGCTGTTAAGGGACGAGATTTCCCGGCGACAGCGGGATTTGGTGGGGGAGTTTTATTTGGAAGGGGGGGGGGATCTTACCGGCTTGAGTGGGCAGAGAAGAGCTGGGGTCTTCGGATTGGTTTTTGGCAGCTGTTCGGGCTAAGATTGGGGAGAAGGGGGGAAAAAAAGGCGGTGGGGGGGGAGAGAAAACGGAGGCGATCACAGCGATGAGGTGCGGTCTATAGGGGCCCCTAGAGCTGTAAAGGAGAGAAAGGCTGGCGCTCCCTACAGGAGGAGGAAAAAAAAATGTACCTGCTCACGGAGGGGAGAAGGAAAAACCAAACCAAAACAAAAAAAAACAAAAAAAAAAAAGGAAATCACACACACCCCCACGGCTGGCTGGACTGACGGACGCAGGGCCCTCGGAGGGCGGCAGAGCTGCGAGGAGAGGCGGGCAGAGGAGGGGGGAATTGAATGGTACCTGGTCGGTTACGTTGATGTCCACGTACTCGCAGAAGGCATAGCCCTTCGACAGCCCGGTGGCGCTGTCCTTCACCAGGTTGAAGGCCTTCAGGGGCCCGAAGGAAGTCAGCAGCTCCTTCACCTGTGGGGCAGGGAGGGCGGCATGAGGCGGGCAGGGAGCCAGGACTCCTGAGCAACTGTGGGCACGCTGCCACTCCTCCCTGCCTCAGTTTCCCCTCTCACCCTTTGTCTATTTTGCCCAGGAGCTCTTTGGGGCAGGGTTGTCTCTCACTGTGTCCCTGGGCAGCCCCCGGAAAAGAGCCCCCCACTCCCAAGTTTTGATTGGCACCTGGCACGACGCAATGCCTGGCATGACAGGGCCCAATCTGGTTAGCGGGTAAGCACAACCGCAAGACAGGTGCTGAATACCACCACCTCCCGTGATTCAAAGCCCTCCCCGGCCAAGATTTAACACTGTCCCCCCTCCCACTCTGAGCCTGCATCGCCAGGGGCTCCCAGGACAGGTCTGGCTCAAACCAGAGCGGATCAGCATCTAAAGCCGCGATCCATGGGGGGAGAACCCAGCAGGCCAGAGATACTCCCTGGGGAAAAGCCCCTTTCGGCGGGCCAACCGGGGCGAAATGGCCCCAGTTTGTACCCAGGCCCCGTCAGAGGGAGGCGACCTGCTGTCCCGTGTTTACCTGATCGTCGTTCAGGTAGTTGGGCAAACCTCCGATGAAGAGCTTGTGAGCTGAGTCCGGGACCACGGTGGACACCACACCTGCCAGGGGAGAGGCAAGGGAACAGATGGGCTCTGGAGACGAGCCAGGAGATAGCAACGCAGATCCAGCAATGCAGGATCTTGCTTATGTCTCAGGGACAGACGTGCTGCGGGGCCACCTATGCAGTGGGACGGGCGAGTGTCCCTGTACTTAGAGCCCCCCACGCCCCACCCCAGAGGCAGCCGCATCTCCGCGCTGGGCGAGGGGTCCCCGTATAAGCAGCCCCTGCGCCCAACCCCAGAAGGGCCCCAGCCCAGCGCTGGACAAGGGGTTCCCTATAACCAGCCCCCGCGCCCCACGCCAGAGGGACCGCATCTCAGCCCTGGTAGAGGGGTCCCCGGATAAGCAGCCCCAGATGGATTCTGGGATTCAGCAGGATTGTGGGCATCTGATCCTTCCCTCCAATTTCTCCCACCTCCATGATCCTGCCTGGAGGCTGGGATCCCTTCCCAAGCTGCCCCACATCCGGATGGGCACCAGTTTGTCTAGGGAAGGGCTGGACCCCACAGCTGGCCAGGGTAAGTTGGATCTCCACCGCCCTAGTGCGTTCTGGGAAGAGGAGCAGGCCCACTCACGCCTGGTGGCCTCACACCAGGCTGGGGGGGGAGGGAGGGAGCTGCGGCTACGCACCTGGCACATAGACAGATGGGTTCTCGGACATGCCGGGCAGCGGCTGGTAATCGTGGGGGCGGCGGATCTTCAGTGACTGGCCCTGGAAGATGATGCCGTCGAATGCCATGGCCTGGGTGGTCTCGTCCACGGAGCGGAACTGCAGAAGAGTCAGGGGGAGCCGATGAGGGACACAGCCCCAAACGCTTCGGCCCGGCCCTGGGGGGCGCCGAGCGGAACCGCTGCCCCGAATGCCCCCAAGAGTCTCCAAAAATGAGCCAAATCTGACCTCTGGGAGCAGAGCCGGTGCTAGGCATAAGCAGACTAAGTAATTGTTATGGGCCCTGAGCAGCGCAAAGGGGGCCCCCTACTAATTATTGTGTGTTGGGGGGGAGCAAAAATATTCCTATGTAGGGCCCCAGTGAGAGTTGGGTGCACAACACCCCCTACAGGCCACAAACGGAATAACCTGGCCCTGCAGGGAGCGCTGTCCCAGCCCATCCACTAGGAGGTGCCATCACAGCAGTTAACCTGGGCTCTGAGTGGGGTTTTGCCCCCCCCATCAGTCACACAGAAAACCCTCTGACCTGCTGTTTGAAGTCAAGGCTCCCTGACCCAGCTGAGTCAGAACCCAGGCGCGAACCCGCCCACTTTGCAGTGAGGACATGGGCTAAGCCATGCGAGTGCTCAGAGCCCTCCAATGCTTTCCCACAATTCCCCTGCAGGCCAGTCAAGTTCTCCCACGATCGACCAGGACGGAATCCTAGAGCGTCTCTGCACGAAGACCCGAGACATGCACCCAGATACACAGGGGAGCACGGCACCAGCAAGATTGCCGTTCCAGAGGTCCAGCCGAGGGACGTGGCTGCTCACACTTGGGCTAATTTAACCGCAGTAGCCGGCTGATGCCCCAGGACGGGGGATTTACACTACAGCTGGGAGAAAGTTTTCCATCCAAACTGGTTTTCCACAGAGAACTGGGACTTTGGCAAAGCAAAGTTCTGCATGGAAAAGCGCAATTTTTAGACAGAAAATCTGAAAGCCACAAAACCAAAACATTCCTATTTGCCGCCACCACAGTGCTTCATGGGAGCTGTACTTTGCTTGTCTGGAGTCTCTGCTCACCTCTGCAAGCTGGACCCCCCGGCCAGACTTCATCTCCCATGATACACCACAGCCAGGGATGCCCAGGATATACCACCTCCTCACTCCAAGAATCATGGTGCACCATGGGTGTTGTAGTTCTCCTGCCTCAAGCCCCCACCTGCATCTACAGGCTGGGTTCCCTGGCCAGACTACATCAAGGGACTCCCATCATGCACTACCTCCTCTTTCCAAGAGAACAGCCCAGGGTGCATCATGGGAGATAGAGTCCAAACAAGTGGCTCAGGTTGTAGAGAATGGGAGCATGAACTATCCCTGAACTACAACTCCCATGAGGCACTGCAGCAGCCTTTCAGCATTGGAATATTTCAGTTTTCAGCCAAAATATTTTGGTATTCAAATTTTTGCTGAAAAATAGAAAATTTTCAGGGAGGGGAGAGAACCTTTCCCTGCCAGCTCTGGATCACACCCCTTCCTTACACACGGCAGAAGCTCCGTTATCCACACCAAGGTCTCTTCCTCATTCCAAATGTTGAACGGACCCTGGCCTCAGCCCTATCATATGGCAAGGAGTTCCACTGGCTACCCCTGGGGCCCAGCCTCCTGCTCCCCATCACAGGCCCCTTCAGCCAGTAACCCACTGCCATGCTGCCCCATATCAGGCCCCTAAGTGCAGTATGCCACCCTCCCTGCCAGAAGGGGCTAGATCCAGTCCTGCATCCCAGCCCCCGTGGGCAACACCCACCTGTAATGTATTAGGGCCAATGGTGCAATCCCCCTCCTGTCATCACATCTCACACTGGAGCATGGAATCTACTCCCCCTTTCATCGATTTCCAAGTCCAGAAGGTACCACTGGGATCACCTAGGTCTGGCCTAACTGCCCAAGGATCCCCCAGCAACCCAGAGCCTATCATTAAACCAAATTATTAAACAGTCAATGCGTAACCACCTGAGGGGTCACAGGGTTATAAGGAACTGCCAGTATGGACTTGTCAAGAACAAATCATGTCAAACCAGGGTTACTGGCCACCTGGACAGGGGAAAGCGGCAGTAATGATGGATATTGATTTAGTAAAGCTTCTGAAACAGTCTCGAATGACATTCTCATAAGCACACTAGGGAAACGTGGTCCAGATGAAATTCCTATAAGGCGGGCACACGACTGGTTGAAAGACCATATTCAAAGAACAGTTATCGGTGGTACGCTGTCAAATTGAGAGGACGTATCTAGCAGGGTCCCGCAGGGATCAATCCTGGGTCCGGTTCTAGTCAATATTTTCATTAGTGACTTGCATAATGGCATGGAGAATAGGCTCACAGAATCTGCAGATGAGACGGAGCTGGGAGGAGACACCAGCCCTTTGGAGGGCAGGGTCAGAATTCCAAACCACCTTAAACTGAAATCAACCAGACAAAATTCAATACAGACAAGTGCAAAGTTGGCTATTAGGAAAAACTCTCTCACTAGGAGGGTGGCGAAGCACTGGAATGGGTTACCTAGGGAGGTGGTGGAAACTCCATCCTTAGAGGTTTTTTAAGACCTGACTTGACAATGCCCTGGCTGGGATGGTTTAGTTGGGGTTGGTCCTACTTTGAGCAGGGGGTTGGACTAGATACCTCCAGACGTCCCTTCCAACCCTAATCTTCCATGATTCAAAGTACTTCATTAGGAAAGCAAAAGCAAATGCCTGGCTACTAAACGGGGACTAACTGGGGGTCGTGCTGCTGAGAAGGATGTGGGGGCTAGAGTGGATCACAAACTGAATGTGACGCGGTTGCTAAAAAGGCTGATATTCTGGGCTATGTTAACAGCAGGGTCGTAGGTAAAAGACACAGGAGGTCCACTGTCCTGCCCTGCTCAGCACGGGGGGGGTCCCAGCTGGAGGACTGGGTCCAATTCTGGGTGTCACACTTTAGGTAGGATGTGGACAAACTGGAAAGGGTCCAGAGGAGAGCAACAAAAATGATCAAAGGTTTAGAAAATCTGACCTATGAGGAAAGATTTTAAAAAACCAGCCATGTTTAGTCTTGAGAAAAGATGACCAAGGAAGGATGACCTGAGAACAATCTTCAAATAAGTTCAAAGTGGTTATATAGAGGCCGGGGATCATTTGTTCTCCATGTCCACTTAAGGTAGGACAAGTAGTAATAGGCTTAATCTGCAGCAAGGGAGATTTAGGCGAGATATTACAAAAATCTTGCTAAGTCCTCAGGGTAGTTAAGCTCTGGAACAGGCTTCCAAGAGAGGTTATGGAAACCCCACCATTGGAGATTGTTAAGAACAGATTGGACAAACTTCAGGATGGTCTTGGTTTACTTGGTCCCGCCTTAGTGGAGGGGGCTGAATTTAATGATCTCTCGAGATCTTTCTATGATTCTGTAACTTCTGGGGGAGCTTGAGAGATCCTTTTCGAAGGAGAATCCAGTCTAAATTTCAACGCTCTGAGAGACGGAGAACCCACCCTGACATTTTCTTCCTGGGAAAAATCTGCCCCTGAATTTGTCCCTTCATTTTCTGGCCGTCGGATCTGGTCCTGCCTCTTTCTCCTAGACTGAAGAGTCCTCTGCCAGAAGAAATCTCCTCCCCATGGAGTTGTTTGCAGCCAAAGACCAATTTACTTTTTAACTATCTCCAGGGGGGGCTAAATAGATACAGTTTCTTAAGTCTCGCTACAAGGCAGGTTTCCCAGCCCTCCTATCCTTCTTGTAGCTCTTTTTCTGAACCCTTTTAATTTGATCAATATCTTTTATCAAGTGGGGACACCAGAAGACACACGGGATCAAATACTGCTCTCGCTAATACAGAAGTGAGTCATATTTCTAAGGCCAGAGGTGATCATCTAGTATCTAGACCTCCTGCATAATACAGGCCAGAGAATGTTCCCCGCATAATTCCTGTTTGAACCACAGCAGATCTTTTCGAAAAACATCCAGCATGGGTCAAAAAGTTGCTGGTGGTAGAAATTCCACCTTGGCCCTTGGCAGTTTGTACCAGTGGTGAATTCTCCTCACTGTTAAAAATGTACACCTTATTTCCAGTCTGAATTTGTCTAGCTTCAACTTGCAGATGTTGGATCGTGTTAGATCTTCTCTGCTAGACTGAAGAGCCCACGATCAAATTTCTGTTCCCCATCTAGGTACTGACAGACTGGATCAATTCACCCCTTAACCTTCTAAGCAGGCTGAGCTCCGGGAATCTCTCACTATAAGGAATTTTTTTCAGTCCTTGAATCGTTCTTGTGGCTTTTCTCTGAATGCTCTCAAATTTATCAACATCCTTCTGGAATTGTGGACAGCGGACTCGGACAATTATTATTTATTAGGTGTATCGTGGTTGCGCCTAGGAGTCCCAGTCACGGCCCAGGACCTCATCATGTCAGGCGCTGTACAGACAGAACGAAAAGCTGACTCACCTCCAGGAAAGCAAAATTCTTGTCCTGATTGATCTGCACAGCCAAGACAGGGTTGCCAGGGGCTTGGGTCAGCCCGCCGAGGCGCATCTGAGCATTAAAGAAATCCATCATGGCCTCCTACAGAGAGAGAAATGGGAAGGGCGTGATGTAGGCCAGCGCGGCAGCTGGGCCCGGAATTTCAAATAGATAGCAAAGAGCAGGTTGGAAAGCTGGAACAGCCTACTTGCCTTGCATGATGGTAGCAAACTTTTGTGCTACGAGGGATTTCAGCCCCACAATTTTCACTTTAAAAAGAAATGGAAACAACTTTTTGATCTTGGTTTTTTGGTTGAGCAAGAGTCAAATTCAAATTAAAAAAAAATCAGAAAGAAAGCACTAACGCTATCTGAAGGGGTCGGGATCTGGTCCCGGTGGTCACCAGGCAGGACAAATTTTAAAAAGGGCTTGAGAGACACTTGAGTGGAGAAGGTTAAAACCACAGCAGTGCTCCTGTTAGCGTCCAGGAATGAAAAGAGTAAATGACGGAGACCCAATGCACCTGCTCACAGGGCTAAGTAGCGAAACCCGTTCGCATGTGTGATGGGGATACAGACCGAGACCTGAGTCCACTTGGGACACCAGCAGTTATCAATTCCCAACATCATTCACGGACACAGTCCCAGTTTCGTTCCTGGCAGTTCCCACCCTATACACCCCCTGACCCCCTCTGCTTTCCGCTCGGGGACTGAGCTTTCCAAGAGGTTAGAATGCAGCTGACAGATCGCTATACCCTTCCGCCACCTAGATCAGGCGGTCGGCCCCAGTGAGATGCTACGTTTAATGTTTGACCTGAAGCTGCCTATGTGTTTAGCCGCTGAGTGTCAACCTCGCTCCGTGGATTTCAGCTCTCCTTTGATGCCAGCGCTGCCCTGTTTTGGAGAGAAAAGTTATATCCTCCGGAGCTCCTCGACGGGTCCCAGACAGAGAGAGTGCGGGCGACACACAGACAAGAGAGAGCGGCAGCTGGGCTGCCAAAGTCACCAGTACCTCAGTGATGCCAAAGGGGATATTTCCAACGTAGAGACGCCGGGCTTGTCGGGTCATCTGGCTGCCGACCACCGGGACCGGGGTGGGGGTCACGGCCAATCCATCGGGGGTCATGGTTGGGAGGAGAGCTGTTGCTGGAATCTGACCCGCGGCTAGGAGAGAGAAATACCAATCCACACGTTCAAAAACCGATTCCCGCCCCCTGCCCCCGTGCCGATGGGGATCGGGGAGACGGGGGAAGACAGAGAGAGAGAGAGAGACTGGGGAACGTCACATGGGGGGGAAGCTAGAGGGCCGGGGCGGTCAGTAGAGGCCTGCTCCCTACTCGGACAGACAGCACCAGGCGGGATAGATACCTTGCATGGCTTTGTACTGCATGGGGGTGATATGCTCGAACCCAGGGGGTGGCACGTCCCAGTACTTGCGGATCTTCTTCTTCTTCTCATGCCGGGGGGAACGGCTGTCAAGAGAGGGGAGAAAGTCACAGGTCAGCAAAGGCAAGGTTTGCGCAGGGCCGGGCTAGGGCGTCAGCTTCTGCACCCACAACAGTGCTTTGATCCAGCCCCGGCCAGGATCACAGCTCAGGATTTAGGGGTGTGAACGGGAGGGGGAGAGTTCCCAGCCCGCTAGGCCCTCCCCCCTTTTTCAGCCAATCCTGACAGTGGCTTGAGGCAAGAGCTGAGCGCCTGGGCCAGCAGGGTGCTGGGAACAACCATGCTCTCCCGCTTCCGACACAGAACCCCTCCACATCGGGGTAAGTCCCTCCATCCCATGCCTCAGTTTCCCCACATGTGAAACAAGGATAATGGCACTCACCTCAGGGGGCCTGCGAGATTTAGAGGTGATCTGCAGAGGGGAGGAAAAAAATACAAAAAACAGGTTTGTGCCTTTCCTGCTTCCGTCAGGTTCCCTAGAAACTCTATGGGTGGCAACGCACCCTCCACACAGCTCAACCAAGGGAGGATTAGGGGGATAAACCCCCTCACCAGGATTACGTGGCTGTGTCATCCCACCCCAAACCCACAAGGATTTCAGGCCACGTTACAGGGCCATTTCCACCTCTTACAGGCTTTTTAAAGAGCTCTCCTCTGGAAGGCCCCCGGGGAGATTAGAGTCCAGGGGCAGAGGAGAGCTTCGGCTGGAGATAATAGCGGGGGGCGGAGGGCACCATTACACAGCTCCTGGGGCATTAACATCGGCTGCATGGTAACCTGATCAGAACCGGGCAGGGCGACGCTTTCCTGCTCTTGCTGAGCCTCTCTGTGTCACGGCCCCGGCCTGTCACCCACCGAAGGGAAAGGGCTCTGCGGCAGCACACGAGGGGCTGCAGGACACCAGCCGATGCCGCCTGGACACCTAGCACGCTGGTACCCTGGACCCCCAAAGTCCCTGGCAGAGGGGGGTTAAGCCCAGAGCATTCCCCAGAGACTGGCCAGCATGATCCTCCCACCGTTAGAGGGGAGGAGAGAGACAGAGAGAGGTAAAGGGACTTACTTTCCCCTCCACACAAGCGCAGGTCACAGAACAAGTTTCTGCAGAGCCAGGAACAGAATCCAGGAGAGCCCAGGCTCTAACTCACTACGCTCCAGTCCCCTCCCAGAGCCATGGATAGAACCCAGGAGTCCTGGTTCCCAGCCCCCCTGCTCTCTTCCGAAAGCTGGTGCTTGGAGCCAGCCAATCCCTCTCTGGCACCTCGAACCAGCCACGGCGCTGGTGAGGATGGGGGGGAGCGGAGGGAGTGAATGAAAAGGTTCCTGGTGCCTGGCCCACTCCTCCCTACCTGCGTCGCCTGCGGTCCCGCGAGACACTGCGCTGGTCTCTGTTGCGCCTCTCCCGGCTCCGGCTGCGGCGCTTCCGTTCGCGGCTCCGCGAGCGGCTATGGCTGCGCTTCCGATGACGGTTCTCCTTGTCACGCTCTGTGGGGGGAAAGGCGGGTGGGTTAGCAGGGGACACACGAGACCCCCCCAAGATAGCTCAGTTACTGATCTCCTCAACGGGGGGGGCCCGGGCCTCTCCCGGCTCTGACAGCAGCCGCGGGTCCAGTTGAAACGGCAGACGGCAGTTTGCCGGATGCGGCCCACGGGGGACTACAGCTTCCAGCATGCAACGCTTCATCCCCGTCCCGGAGGTGCAGCTGGCAGATTTCGGCTCCTACCATGCCATGCTGCACGGCATGCTGGGAGTTGTAGTCGGGGGGGAGGGGGGACTGCACTTCCACACTTTGCCTTGTGATGGAGTGGCTCAAGTCCCAGGAGGGAAGCTGCCCAGCCAGAGGGTTTCTGTCCAAGGAAGGTGGCCCCATCCCCACCTACAAAGCCTGGACGGGCAACACAAGATGCTAGCGATCTGACCCCCGGACTGTTCTGCCTCAAAACCAGCCACGGCTCTGCTGTTGACCTGTGGTGTTTCTCCTGTCAATGGCGGTGCCTCTATATCAGAGCAGCTCCACCTCTCTAAGCCCCAGATTCAGCCCCCCGCTCTCTGGGGCTCCCCCTGGAACGCAACCTTCGGCCTGATTTTAGGAAGCATGGAGCACCTGCCAACCCCATCTCAGCCAACAGGAGCCACGTGTGCTGGGCATCCTTGGGCCGGTGAATCAGGTCACCGGGTTTTTAATAGGCTCTTCTACTAGAGAAGCTACGCTCCAAGGAGGAATTTTTAAAAGGGTTTACGGTAAAGAACAAGACATTACTCAAATATACCAGCTGAGGGCTCCTGGGGTATCATGGGAGCCCGCCGCCTGCCCCATAGCTCCCCAGACTTCCTCAGCCCCCTCCATAGCTTCCCAGTCACCCCCATAGCTCTCCTCTGGCCCCCCATAGCACCTATTCCCCCAGCCGCTTTCTTTCCCATGTGTGCCCTAACTTCTCAGCCTCCCCCCCCGCCCTCCCCATAGCTCCCCTTCATCTAGACCCTCACCTGCCCCATATCTTCCCAGGTCTTCATAGCTCCCCTTCCTCCAACCCTCTCTGTCTTCCCACCTGCCCTTTAGCTTCTCAGCCCTCCCTTCCCCATAGCTCCCATTCCCCGTGCCTCAGTTTCCCTCAACAAAGGTGGGAGGTGCCTTCACCACCAGGGCTTTGATTCTCAGGTGCCCCTGCCAACCCCCCAGCACCCCAATCTCAGCTGCGCTGGTCCTGAACCCCACCTTCCCTCAGGGCCCAAGGACTCCGCAGGCTGCAGTTTTACACGAGAAATAGTCTGAGCTGGGAGGGGAGGGAGGCCAAACTCCAGAGCGGAGCAGGTGCTGGCCAAGAGCCCACAGCTGTGCTGGGAGGGAAAACAAAAGCCAGTGTCATGGGCTGGGCCGTACAAAGCCTCATTTGTGATCCTGCCACAGGCGCTACAGCAGGGGGGCTAGATTTCTCAGTGGGGGCAGGGGAGATGAGCATCCAGAAATCTGGGACTACACAGGACAGGCAGCGGAGTGTGAATAGCCCCAATCCTAACCCTGGGAGCAGCCAGGCCTAGTGGTTTGGGCACTGGCTTGGGACAATCCCTGCTCCCACGTGCGGGTTTCCAGCCCGAGAGGGGAGGGCTGGCCCCACAGTTAGAGTGCCAGCCAAGATCCCAGTTCAATTCCCTGCTCTGCCACACACCGCCTGTGAGATCTTGGTTCAGTCACTTAACCACTCCGTGCCTCAGTTTCCCCAGCTATGCAATGCGGATAACAGCTCAGCACTGCCACATGAGGGTGTTGGGAGGGTAAACAGACTAAAGACTGCAAAGTGCACGAGATCCACTGATGAATGAATAGGCAATACACTGATGAACTCCGGGAAGCCAGATCTTCTGGGTTTGAATCCCATCTCTAGAACCAACAGGGGCAAGCCCCTGGACCATCGACACCCCGTGTACAAAGCCGGGAGAATAGCTGAATGGTTAAGCACCTTAACTATTCAGCCCCCACACCCCTGGATCCCAGACAGGACAAGTTTATTTGATGTCTGTGCATTGCCGGGGGGGGAATGGACTTTGATTCGCAAATCTCGCAGCACGCAGTCCTCATTGAAGTGGATGATTACACAGCTCGTACAGATCCTCCCCCACCAAAGTGGGGGGGGGGGTGTCATTTTCAGAGAAACCCTTGCACGGGTCTGTCTTTAGATTTGAGCGATCTCAGTGCCCATTTTTAGAGGTTTCATGATCACACTCAGTAATCGCTGCACTCAAGGAGCTATTTCACTGCCTTTTCCAGAGGGGGGTTATCCATGTGGTTTGATCTTGGGTAATTCAGCCAGTCTTGTGGCAAGTCCGGGGATGGGGGACGACGACACATCCGGACTCCAGTGTTATGCAAACAACCTTGTCTGGTAATTACCCAGCCCCCATGACCCGTGGTAACTGAGCCCCCCATGGTCCTTGCTATATTTCTCTTCCCAACTCCCGTGTGCTATTGTCTCCATTTTCCAGACCATTCCCCAACTAGCGCGTCTCATCTGGAGATCTCAAAGCACTTCAAAAAGGAAGTTGGTAGCATTAGCTACTGATGGGGAAACTGAGGCACCCAGACACAAGGTGACTTCCCCCAAGATGACAAAGGGAGTCTGCGGCCAAGCAAAGAATTGAATACGGATCCCCTAAGCACTCCATCACCCTTACATGACTCAGCATCTCATCCTCGCTCCCCCAACCATGTCACAGCCCTATAGCTGCCGACTGTCAACTCTGAAAATCATGCTCTAAGACCACAGCAGGACAGTTTGGGCAGGGGTTGATTTTTCCATCACAGACAGTGCCTAGCGTCACCCGGACAGGCATATACTGGTTTGGAAATATTCCATTTTTATGGGTAAATGTCAGTAAATGCCAATTGACCCCCCCCACAGACACACCCTCCCCACACACCGATGAAAAAAATATTTCATCAATGATAAATCGGCATTTACAGATTGGCAAAGTAAGAAAAAGGCTGCTTAAGAATATACAGCCCCACCTCAATGCGTATCAAACACGTGGTAACGGTGGCCTTAAATCATTGTCTGACCCACCCAGAACTTGACACAACCGTGAAAATTTAAATCAATAAAAATCTTTTAAAATGTTTACATCCCCTAAATTCATGCAACTGTGAAAATTTAGACACAGAAAAGGTTTGCATCCTCTACTTTCAAGCCACTGAACATTTAGAGAGAAAAAAATGGTTAAAACCCCCATCATTTTGCACTCCTGTGAAAATTTAAGTCAGCAAACAGGAGAAAAAAAATGGTTAACACCCCGGAATTTTTGCACAACTGTGAAAATTTAAATAAATAGAAAAAATGCTTTAAAATAATCAATATTATCCATTCAAATGATTAAAAAACAAGACCTAAATTCTGCCAAGCTGAGGAATATAACACACCACAGGTTTGAGGGCTTATTTAGAAAAGCTTTACGCTTTTAATAGTATCCTGGCTTTAACGGTTTGGGAGCCACCCTCTGCTGCGCTCCAAGACTATCTTTTTGCTGTTTTTATACAAGATCAGCTTAAAGGGATGGAGTTGGAATCTATTCCAGCTTCACCCCAGAGCGGGGCCATCCCCATGTGCTGCCTTCCCCACGTCCTCCCTTCCAGACACAAGGGAGATGATCAATCATGCAGGGAAGCAAAGGATTTTAACCCTTTCAGGTCCTGGGCCAGCGAAACACCCACCACCAGCGAGAGGAGGGGTTTTCCCAAAGAGATCAAGCCACTGCCACCCCCGCCCCTCCACGTTGTAAGGGGGCAATGTGAATCTCATGCCTGTTACATGTGCCATTGGCTGCCATCACCACAGCATCCAAGTGCTGGGTAGGGACATTAGGCCTGTCCTGCCCCCCAAAGTGCCCCTTATTTGTCAGGAGATGTTGGTCTCCTGCCCCAAAGGGGTGAGACGGGGGCCTCCCTTTCTCCCCAGTCCCAGGGGCCTGAGTCTGCTGGGGATGGGCGTGTTCCTGCCCTTCTCTTCCTCCACCCCCCAGAGTCCCTGGGGGAGGGGAGCACGCCCACATGTTTCACCTTCTCCCCCCAACCTGCTAAGGTTAATAATGGAGCTCAGTGTCTCAGCCAGAGGGGTCGCTATAGGGTGGAGAGGGTCAGGCAGGGGAAGCAGGGGTTGGCTGGGGAGATGCCAAGGGGCTGGCAGAAGGGGTGCAGGGCAGGCAATGAGGGGCAAAGGGAGGGCTGGTGGGTTGGGGAATTCAGGGTCAGGATGTGGGGACGGGGGAGGCTATGGGGCAGGTGCTCAGGGAGTGGCCAGGGAGCTCTGGGCACTGGGAACAGGAGTTTGGGGGCAGGCCATGCCATGGTGTGAGCAGGCGGTCCCTGGCAGGGGAAAGAGGCAGTGGAGAGGGATGGAGACACTGGGGGCACATAGGAGTATGGCAGTGGGGGGATACGTCAGGCAGGCACTTGGGTTGGAGGGTGCTGGCTGGAAGGGGACTATGGGGCAGGCTGTGGAAAGGGGAGCTTGAGACATGGCCCTTAGGAGGGTGTCAGGACTAGGGGAACCAGAGCTATAAGGCTGGCTCAGGAGCAGGCAGGGGGTGGTCTATGGGACAGGGGAGCTACAGGGCTAAGTGGCTATGGAGCAGGGGATCTATGGGGGTGCGTGGGGGGCAGGAGAGCGATAGAGCAGGCTGGGAGGCAGGTGGGAGGGGATAGGGGACATATGTGGGGCAGGCAAGAAGAAGCTAGCTAGAAGGCCTACAGGGCAGTGGAATTAGCGGCTGGCTAGGAGCCTATAGGGTAGGGATGGGGCTGGCCCAAGGACTATGGCATTGGGGGTCCATGGGGCGGGCAGGGAACCTAGCTGGACCATCTATAGGACTGAATGGGGGGGGGGGGGGAGAATTGGATCCTCGGAGCAAGCTTGGGGGCGCTATGGGGCGGAGGATTCATGGAGCAGGAGGGAGGGACTATGGGGCAGGGAAATCCGTTGGGCAGGCTCGGTAGGGAGCTGTGGGGTGGGGGGAACCGTGGGGCACGCTCTGGGGGAGCTATAGGGCGGGGGAGGAACCGTGGGGCACGCTCTGGGGCGGGGGGGCGAACCGTGGGGCGCGCTCTGGGGCGGGGGGGCGAACCGTGGGGCGCGCTCGGGGGGCGAACCGTGGGGCGCGCTCGGGGGGGCGAACCGTGGGGCGCGCTCGGGGGGGGCGAACCGTGGGGCGCGCTCGGGGGGGGCGAACCGTGGGGCGCGCTCGGGGGGGGCGAACCGTGGGGGGCGCGCTCGGGGGGGCGAACCGTGGGGCGCGCTCGGGGGGGCGAACCGTGGGGCGCGCTCGGTGGGCCGACCCGACGGGCGCGCTCGGGGGGGCCATGGGGCGGGGGGGCGAACCGTGGGGCGCGCTCGGGGGGCGAACCGTGGGGCGCGCTCGGGGGGAGCCATGGGGCGCGGGGGGCGAATGGGGCCGTCGGGGGGGGCGCGCTCGGGGGGGAGCCATGGGGCGGGGGGCGAACCGTGGGGCGCGCTCGGGGGGAGCCATGGGGCGGGGGGGGCGAACCGTGGGGCGCGCTCGGGGGGAGCCATGGGGCGGGGGGGCGAACCGTGGGGCGCCCTCGGGGGGAGCCATGGGGCGGGGGGGCGAACCGTGGGGCGCGCTCGGGGGAGCTATGGGGCGGGGGGGCGAACCGTGGGGCGCGCTCGGGGGGAGCTATGGGGCGGGGGGGCGAACCGTGGGGCGCGCTCGGGGGGAGCCAACCGTGGGGCGCGCTCGGGGGGAGCCATGGCCCGCGGGGGCGAACCGTGGGGCGCGCTCGGGGGGAGCGGTGGGGCGGGGGGGCGAACCGTGGGGCGCGCTCGGGGGGAGCTATGGGGCGGACGTGGGGGCGCTCGGGGGGACCTATGGGGCGGACGGGCGGGAAGCCCCCCCCCCACGCACGCTGTGGGCCAGGCCCAGTCGAGGCTTGGAGGCCCGGTTCCGGCTTCACCCGCTTCCCCCCGGCCCGCTTTCGGCCCGGTCCCGACCCAGCGCCGCGCCGCCCCGCCCCCACCTTGCTTGTTCTCGTTGAGCTGCCGCTCGAACTCGTCGAAGTCGGACATCGCGGCGCCCGCCTCGCTCCCGCACAGGCCGCGGCGCCTCCCGCTCGGCCACTTCCGTTCCACGCTCGGGGATCTCCGCCGCCGCTCGGCCACTTCCGCCCCGCGCTCGGAGATCTCCGCCACCGCTCGGCCACTTCCGCCCCGCGCTCGGGGATCTCCGCCGCTGCTCGGCCGCCCCAGCGTCCCGCTCGTCGACCTCCGGATGCACGCGAGGATCTCCGGACTCCGCTTCCCGGAGGCTCCGCCCACCCCGGGGTCGCGGCTTCGGGTCTTTCCGCCTGCTCTTCGGTTCCTCCCTTCCCCCCCGTCCCTTCGTGACACAGATTCGGCTATTTGCGGAGACGGGGAAGCAGGTTTCGGCTCTTTCCGCCTCTCCGGGGCTGTCCTCGGCGGCTCGGCTAGGCGAAAGAACTCCGAGGAGAGAGCGCGGAATTCGGGGGCGGGGCCAGAAAGGGAGCACTTCCGGGTGGGGCCGGAAATGGCGTATTGGGGGCAAAGGGCAGCCCTCCCAGCCCCATAAGTCCCCTAAAACTTTCCTAGCGCTGCCCTCCACTCGCTACTGTGCCCTCCACTGCCCCACACCTGCCCCCACAATTTCCCTTTAGCCACCCCAGTCCCTACTAAACCCCACAGAGCCATCCCATAAACCCCTACTGTGCCCCACTACCAGACCCCCTGCCCTACAGCCACCCCATAGCCCCCTCCTGTGCCCCACTTCCAGACATCCTGCCACCCCCCCCCCAGAGATCCCGTGCCCTACAGCTTCCCCCTAGCCCCCACTGAGCCCCACAACTCTCCCCCAGACCCCTGGCCCCATAGCTCCCCACTGAGCCCAACTGTCCTATAGCCCCCACTGAGCCCACGACCATCCCATAGCCCCCCAGAGCCAACACTGAGCCCCCCAACTACTCCGATAATCCCCACTGAGCTCCACATCCACCCTCATTACCCCCCAACTACCCCCGGAAGCCCTCACTGAGATGAACACCCCCCCACACACACACAGTCCCCCAGACACGGAGTGAGGCACTCCCTGCTCTGAAGCTCTTACAAGTCGAAAGAGACAAATGAGGGGAAACTGAGGCACAGAGGGGGCAGTGACTCGCCCATGGTCACCCAGCAGGCCAGTGGCAGAGCCGAGTGTCCGATTCTCTGCCCTCTGCTGCCTCGGGCCCAGTTCTGTGCTTGGAGGATACGGTTCTGTGTATCTGCTTCGGCGTTGATGAGGGAGGCGTGGGGTAGATTTACCTATGTATTTACCCTCACTAGCCCTTTGTCCTCCCAGTTCTAGCCAGCCCTCCCCAGTGGTGCCTCTTGACACCCCCCCCCCGAACTCTTGCCCTCCCCCATCCAGCCAACCTCTACCCCCACTTGGGCCCTTTGATCCCCCAACTCTATCCTGCCTCCCCACCACCAGGCCCCATGCCTCCCAACTCTATCAAGCCTGCTTCAGCCATGCACCTTGCTCCCCCAACTAAATCCAGCCTCTCACTTTAGGGACAGTCCAGGGGGCTGGAGAACTCCCCTAGGGTGAGTGAGGGGGCGGGTTCCTGAGCTCATGGGGGGATTCCGGACCATGGCACAGAAAGGGGCAGGAGGGTGGGGTGTTCCTGGTCAGGGCTTATTGGGGCTCAGCTGGACCCTGGGTGTTTATAGCTTCGGTTCATCTTCGCTCCACCTGCTTTCAGCCAGCTTCTCTCCCTCCTGCTCCAGTGGGACCCCCACGCAGGGAGGGTGGGCCAATAGCATCCCTTAGGGACAGACAATCAGACCAATGCGCCCATCTAGCCCAGTATTGTGCCTGCTTTGCACAAGATTAGACCCACAGGCCCTCTCTGCACCAGGCAAGAGGTTCCCCATAAAAACACACCCCACCCCAGAGGGGCCACATCTTTGCACCGCGTGAGGGATCCCTGTATAACCAGCCCCTGTGCACTTCCCTGGATGGGCTGCATCTCAGCCCCATGTGAGGGGTTTCTTTATAGAGCCCCCCCCACTCCAGAGGTGGCCGCATTTCCATGCAGGGCAAAGGGTCCCAGCATAAACAGCCCCCTGCACCCCACCCCAGACGTAGCTGTTTTTATGCTCACAGGAAACGAAAGGTGTGGGTAATTAAATGAGACTCAGGCCTTGATTTATTCCAAATTTTCTTCTCTTTTTAATTTAAATTCTATTAATAAATTGATTTTTTTGTAGAATTTTTTTTTTTCTTTTTTTTTTTTTAAACATAGAGAGGGCATGAAAGAACAGGCACAGTGGAGAAAAGAGTTTGTTACACTGAATAAAAAGGGGCATCCTGGCCACACCGCCACGTACAGCCCCTTGCACTCACGCACACATACAGGCCTGGCGGCTTAGGCCCACTGTGGGTGGGGAGAGGGGAATCACTCCCAAAAACAGGGAGCAAAGTGAATCAATGACAACCCCCATGAGGGGGACACGAGGGGGGACCCGATCCTGGCACTTCCATTGGTGCCAGGTGGGTGCAGACGGAGTGGGAGCCCCAGATTACCCTTGACATGGGGGGACGGATGCTTCTGCCCCACTGCTGCTGAGCTGAGGGCAGTGTCCATTGGCGATAGAGCAGGATGTTGAGGGGGGGAATGCGGAGCATGGGGGTCGGGTTTGATCTCTAGGTGATATGCATGGGGGGGGGGGCGGGGGAGGAAGGCAGGCAGGTTGGGTCCAGCATTGGGACCCCAAATTGGAGAAGTAGCCAGAGCAGCTGTTGGCCCATCAGCTCAGCACTGTGGAATCTAGGGGTGACATTGATAAACTGGGTTATGATCAGAGCCAGCGCCCCCTAGAGGGGAAAGGTCCCATGTCCCATTCCCTCCCCCCGAGCCACAGAGGTCTGCTCAGGCCGAATTTTTAGGCCCCGACTAGACCCAAGCCCAAGAGGGTCAAATAGTTTCCTGACCTGACCCCACCCCTTCCTCCAGTGGCACCCAGACCAACCCCATGGGCAGCAGAACCAGGCGTTTTCCCTGGGGCCCTTGAGCCACAAGAAAGCACCCAGCCTGTGGTCGCTTGTGGTAGCCCCCCAGCTAACCCAACCCCAGCCCCTGCTATCACAGCCCTCCTATCCCAGGACAGGGTGTGGGAATGGGCCCCTCAGAGCCACGCCTTGCTGCCAACACCCCAATGGCCCGGCAGCTCAGCTGCTCCTGGAACTGACACCCATGCCTGGCCCCTGCCCCACCACTCACGCAGCCCCGGGAAAGGAGTGAGATCCCCGCTCTGCCGGTAGGGAGGAAATATGGAATTTCCTGAAGGTCTGAAAGATGGTAAATAGAACCCAGGCATCCTGGTTCTCTGCAGCCCCGCTCTAACCACTAGATCCCACTCCCTGCCCAGACAGAACCCAGGAGTCCTGGCTCCCCAGCTGTGTTGAGACCAGCAGGTGGCGTGCACAAAAAGAGGGAGAAACAGAGCCATTGATCCCGTGGTGGGATAGAGAGATTCGGGAAAGAGCAAATCCAAAGGGGGTGGCTGTGGATCACGGGCAGAGGACGCTGGCAGAGGAATGGGGTAGGTGAAGGGACAAGCTGGAGTGGCAGGAATGTGGGGGTCGATGGTCATGGGTGTTGGAGCAGAGTAAGATCCCACCTTTGAAGCAATGGCAGGTGGGCAGCAGTGCCAGGAGATGGTGGTGGCAGGAGTGGGATAGTGTGGGGTGGAGGTGGGAAGCCATAGGTGACGGGCAGCAGTGTGGTAGAAGGGGATAGGCGTGGTCCATCATTG
Organism: Emydura macquarii macquarii; assembly: GCF_026122565.2. NCBI lineage: Eukaryota > Metazoa > Chordata > Testudines > Chelidae > Emydura > Emydura macquarii. The sequence continues at coordinate 417,678 of NW_027133433.1, forward strand.
CTTGAAGCAAGAGGTGATGTGGGGAGCAATATTTGTGGCAGAAGTGGGAGGGAGTATCCCGGGGGGGGAGGTCCCATCACTGCTTGAGGTGATGGGCAGCAAGGGTATGTGTGTCATGGGATAGGGTGTTCTATGCGGTGCCAGAGGACAGCATTGGTGTTAGCCGTGGGATAGGATGGCACGAGGAGATAGGCCAGTTCACAGGGTGACAGCTCCAAAGGGGGTAGTGTCAGCATCAGTGGTAGGATGTGGCAGATCCCAGCGGGGGCAGCGTTGGTGTGAGCAGTGGGATGGGGCGTTTCATAAGGGTCCCACGGAGCAGCTTTGGGGGGACAGGCCGGTTCGCAGGGAGACTGACCCTGGCAGGGGCCGGGTTGGTGTAAGCGGTGGGATACGCCAGTTTGAGGGAGTCCCAGGGCAGTGGTGGGGGGACGGATCCCAGGGAAGGTGAAGGGGCAGCACCAGTTGCACCAGTGGGATGGGCCGTTTCACGGGGTGGCATTGGAGGAACAGGCCAGTTCACAGGGTGATGGTTCTCGGCAGGGACGGCGCCTCGGTGGCAGAGATGGGATAAGCCAGTTTGAGGAGATCCTAGGGCAGCGTTCGTGGGATAGGCCTGGCCACAGGGTGACGGATCGTGGTGGCAGGGGGAGATTGATGTCCATGGTGGGATGGGCCAGTTCGAGGGAGTCCCACGGGGTAGTGTTGGTGTCAGGGGATAGGCTAGTGTCAGAGGTTGGTAAGGGGCAGCATTGGGATCGGCTGGTTGGCAGGGAGACAGATCCTGGGAGGGGCAGGGACAGCGTTAGTGTGTGAGAAGTACGATAGGCAGGTTCATTGGTGACAGATCCTGGGAGGCGGGGCAACGTTGGCGCCAGCAGTGGGACAGGATGGTCCGAGGGGCACCTGGGGGCAGCGCTGGCGTAAGCAGTGGGACAGGGCGGTCCGAGATTGTCCCGGGGTCAGCGTTGGCACCAGCGGTGGGACAGGGTGGTCCCGTGGGCAGCGTTGGCACCAGCGGTGGGACAGGGCGGTCCGAGATTGTCTTGGGGTCAGTGTTGGTGCCAGCGGTGGGACAAGGTGGTCCCGGGGTCAGCATTGGTGCCAGTGGTGGGACAGGTTGATTCAAGGGGCACCTGGGGGCAGCGTTGGCATAAGCAGTGGGACAGGGCGGTTCGAGATTGTCCCGGGGACAGCGCTGGCGCCAGCGGTGGGACAGGGTGGTCTGAGGAGCACCCAGGGGCAGCGTTGGCGCCAGCGGTGGGATAGGCCGGTTGGCAGGGTAATGGGTCCCGGGGGGGAAGCAGCAGGGGGGCCCCATCACCGCTTGAAGCGGTAGGTGATGGGCAGCAGCAGCTTGCTCTTCTTGAGGGCCTGCACCTTCTTGAGGGTCTCGTCGTCCAGCGCCAGGAAGCAGCGGCGCGAGTACTCCAGCAGCCGCTCCTTGGACGGGTCGAATTCCCCCACCTCGGCCAGCTTCTCGGGCGCCACGATGAGCAGCTCGGCGATGGGCGTGGTCAGCGCCACCGTGTTGCGATCCACCCGGTGGTGCTCGAAGGCCCGGCTCATGCTCTTCAGCTTCTGGAAAGTGTTGAGGATCTTCTTGTAGCGGCACAGCACCCCGTCGGCATCCTTGACTGCCGGGCGGGCCACGGGGAGGGCGAGAAGGACGGGACGGATGGACAGATGGAGCAGAGGGAAAGAGAGAAGAGCATGTTCTGTCCTTTCCTTCCACACAGCCTCCCCCATGGCCTCCCACAGCCCTCCACCCCCACCCCATGCCCCAGCACCCCCTCCTCCCCATGCCACCCCCTCACCCCATAGTTTCCAGCCTCCTCCCTGCTCCCACCCCATACCACACACCACCCCCGCCTCCCGCGAGGGCTACCCGAGGCAGGACACCAGCCCTGTCCCAGCAGGTGGAGAAGCGCCCCCCGCCCCCCGCTCACCTCGCTGGCGCTCGCGGGCCTTGGGCTTGCCGAAGCGCCGCCGGTTCACGCCCCCCTTCTGCTTCTGCTTCTTGCGCTCGGTGGAGCCGCCCTGCTCCGAGGTGGCGCTGAGCGAGGACGCCAGGCTCTCATTGTCTGTGGCCTCGCCCGGCCGGCTGTCGGCCGCCTCTGCCCGCCGCGGGGGCTGCTTGCTGCGGCAGTGCTCTTCTGGGGGGGAGGGGCAGAGACTGGGCTCCCAGCATGCACCTCACCACAGCCCCACCCCACCAGGCAGGGGCTGTCAGTGAAATGGACCTCCAGGGCTCCTGTGGCCACTGGCTGGCAGATACAGCGCCCCTTAGTGGCTGCCCCTGGGAGGGATAAAAGCCCTTCCACACCTGCTGCCTAGGGAGCTCCCCCTTTAGAGCGGCATGGGGAGGTGGAACCTGGGATGAGGGCAAACGGGGGCCGTTGCCCCCCATCTAGTGTCCCAACACGCCTCCTCTGCCGCCTCTGGCTCATGAAGTCACTACAGGGAACAAAGGCACCCAGTGCCGGGGATGGAACCCAGGCATCCCGGCTCCCAGCTCCCCCCTGCTCTAACCACCGGGCCCCACTCCCCTCCCAGCACCTGGGAAGGAACCCAGGCGTCCTGCCCTGCTCACCAGCGTCCACCTTGGCGGAGGAGATGAACTTGTCGAGCTGGCAGCGCAGGAAGTCCCGCTCCTCCTCCAGGTCCTCGATGCGCTTCTGCAGCCAGGAGTTGCGCTCCAGGGCCATGTGCAGCTGGGTCTTCATGCTGCTCACCAGCGCCAGGGCAGGCGGGGGCGGCTCCGGCAACTCTGCAGGGCGCAGGGCGTGGGCGGGGAGGGGGCACTGCCCGACCCCTCTGCCTCCCCCACTGGCCTCTCCCCCCTGACAGTGCCTTGAACCCTTTGCCCCAACCCCCTCCCCCCATCAGCCCCTTGTCTGCCCCTGCCAGCGTCTTACCCCACTGACAGGACCCTTCTGCCCCTGCTGGCCTCTCACCCACCCACTATGCCCCCTTCCTTCTCCTCTGGCCCCCCAGCATCTCCCCCCATCAGAAACTACCCCCCCCCGGCCTGGATTCCGCCCAAACTCCCATCTGAATCCCACCCCCAACCTAACACCTCCCATCTTGATCCCATTCCCCCCCCTCCCTGCGGGTGGGGGTACAGGGGAGTCCCCTGGGGTAAGAGGGGGGTCCCCAGGGGAGGGGGCGGGTTACCTTCGAAGTTGCTCTGGGGGGGGCTGAGGCTGTAGAAGATCTGGGGCTCTAGGTGGGGCGTCTCCTCGAAGGGGATGGAGATCTCATAGGCCTCGTCGTCCTTCTTCACTGCAGCGAGAGACGCGTTACACGGGGCGGGGGGACCCCAAAACCAGCCCCCTCCCAAGATGGCAGCCCCAGGCCTTTACCCCCCCCTTGGGATAGCACCCCTCTCCCAACCCCTCTCCGCACACGGGATGGATCCCCACCTCCCCACCATAGGTAGCCCCACAAACCCGCAGCCCCTCCCCCAACAGGATGCAGTACTTCCCACAATCTGCCTCTTGCCCTATGGGGGGGGGGCGGGGAGTGACCCCAACCCCGCCCCAAACGGGTCAACCCTGCCCCCCACACTCACTTTGAGGCGCCCTCCTTCCCCCGCCTCACCCTCAGCCAGCATGGCCTGGGGCAGGACCACAACAACACCCCCCCGGGAAAGGGGAGACCCCCCCCCCATACTGTGGGACTCTCCTCCCCCCAGGGAAAGGTCACGCAAAACTCTGACTGAAAGCTACTGCTTTCCCCATCATATCCCCAGCCAGCTCCTCTGCCCCACCCCAGCTCCCTTTCACCCCCAACGACCCTTCCCCCATGTGCCCCCTGGCTCTATGGGGCCTGGCTCCAGGGCGCCCCCTGCTGCCCGTGCCCTGCGTACTCGTCCGCCTCCGGTTATTCCTCTCGGTCATTTTCCTTCAGTCCCGGCGCCCCGGCCTGGCGCGGCCCTCACTGCCCTCCGGCCGCCGCACAGGGACACTGGCAGGAGAAAAAAGGGAGGTTTTAACCTCCAGGGCAGCTGCTACTTGCCCCAGAGAACCCACCCACAGTCCCCCCCGGGACAGCCCCTACCCTCTGGGGCTATCTCTACCCCTAGCCTCCTATAACCTCCAGTACCTGCCCCAGAGACCCCCAGGGCAACCCTATACTCCAAATCATCGCCCCCTACGGCCCAGCCCCCATCACCGTAAATGTGCCCCCTCTCTCCGGTCTGCCATCCCCTGCCCCTCCCTGCCTGCGCCATCCACCACCACACCCGCCCCCAGGAGCCCAGGGTGGCCGTCTCACGCTGGCTGTGCCCAGAACCAGGTGCCAATCACCCCCCAGACCTGGGCCCATCCAGGAGGGCACAGCCTGGCTCCCCACAGCGGGTGCCGTGCTGGCTGGGGTTGTCAGAGCAACCCCGCATGGCCCCTGTGGGAATTGCCTTCAGACCCTCCCCGCTGGCCAGCCAGCCAGCCAGCCACCTACCTACCTACCTGAGACAGACCGGCCGTGGGGCAACCCAGCTCCGAACCTGTCCCTGGCCGCCCGCCGGCCAGCCCTGGGGGAGGGAGAAGAGACACATGCAGTCAGGCCAACTCTCTGGGAGCGGGACTCGAACCTGCAACCTGGGGACTGCCCTCATCAATGCCAACGGCTGAGCCGTGCAGACGCCATGGCTGCTGCTGCGTGGGATCAGAGGGCAAGACCAGGAGTAGAGCCATTCTATGGGGATTTATGAAAGGAAGAGGGAGCTGGGGGGCTCAGGACTCCTGGGTTCTATCCCCAGTTCTGGGTGGGGAGTGGGGTCTAGTGGTTAGAGCGGGGATGCTGGGAGCCAGGACTCCTGGGTGCTATTCCTCAGTTCAACACCTAGTCAGCATTAAATGTTGGGAACAGCTCAGAACTTCCCAGGGGGAGAGTGATGACTCCAGGCATCCCAACCCCTGAGCAGGAGGAGGATCACCCTCTGCTATGCACTATGTGTGCTATGACATGTGGATGAGCATGTGTAATCTTGGCTAGCAGAGTCACATACGCAACAACACACGTTGCCAAGTACTCCTGGCCTTGACACCCCACATTGCCCAGAACCCCCCAACTTTCCTAGCCCCCCATCACCACTTAGTGTCCCCCCCCCCCCCAGAGCAACAAGAATTTTAGGACATGGAGGGATGGGCAGTTCCACCTTGAACCAGCCCAGATCACAGCCCCTCCCCCTACAAACACCCCAACTGTTTTTTCAGTCCCATGCCCCCCGAGCTCAAGACCCCCCTAAAACACACCCCCTTTCCTCTGCTCCCCCGAGCACCCACCCCAAAATCAACACCACCCACAGAGCTGGGAAACTGGGAGTAGCTGTCACCTGGGGATGGGGAGTTGGACTTATCCCTGGGGGAGGGAGGCTGGCTAAATTTGCCCACCCCACCCCAGAGCAGGAGACCCAGGGCATCCACAAGACAGAGATCGAGGTTCAGAGCCGGGTACCAGCAAGTGGGGGAGGGGCCACGTAGGCCAGGCCTGGCCCCCATGGGTAACAGACCCAGAGGATCCAAGCTAGGTGGATGAAAACACCCACACACACACACACCCACACACACACACACACCGCCGCTGCCGCCCCAGCGAGAGCAGGGGAGCTCCCCAAAGAAACCCAGCAGCCTGCAGCTGGGGGCCAGCCAGCCAGCCACACACCGCACCCCAAAAACCAGCAACCCAGACTCGGCAGCCAGAGACCTGAGCAAGCTGCCCCCCACAGCCCCCCAGTCCTGCACATCCGATCCAGCCCCCCACAGCTCCCCAGTCCTGCACATCAGATCCAGCCCCCCTCCACAACACTGTCCCCAGTCCTGCCCCCCCAAAACCCTCCAGTCCTAAACATCAGATCCAGGCCCCCCCAAAAAACCCTCCAGTCCTGCACATCAGATCCAGCCCCCCTCAAACACCCCCAGTCCTAAACATCAGATCCAGGCCCCCCCAAAAACCCCCCAGTCCTGCACATCAGATCCAGCCCCCCCCAAACCCCCCCAGTCCTGCACATCAGATCCAGCCCCCCCCAAACACCCCCAGTCCTGCACATCAGATCCAGCCCCCCTCCACAACACCCCAAACTTTCAGATCGGCTCTAACCCCCGCCCCCCATGTCTAGGCTTCGGGTACCCAGCCCTCCCCCCAACGTCGTCGAGTGCCCCAAAATGGGGGGAAATCGCCCTAAAAAAATGGCTCCTCCGCCCCTCCCCCCGCAGGTGGGTATTTTGGTTTTAAGATATAACTAGGCTGCTCCCAGCCCGAATCGCTGGGGAGGGGGTTGCAATGGAAATGGGGCCGGATGCAAACCGGGGGGGGGGAAGTAACCCCCAATCCTCCCCTCCACCCCCTAAAATGGATACAAAACAGACCCACAGTAAAGAGACTTCCGCGGCCCCCGAGCTGGGGGGGACTGCAAAGGGAGGGGGTGCATGGGGGTCCTGGGGGGTCGGGGTCTGCAGAGAACAATCCCCTCCCCCATCCCCACTCACCCAGATCTGCACGCGAACCCCAGCAACCGGACTGCAACGCCGCCCCCCCTCCCCTGGCAGAGCCAGGGAGCGTCTGCAAAGCGCCGCCGGAGGGGGGGGGGGATCGCCCACGCAGCGCACGCAGGGCAGAGACACGCGGGGTAGGGCTGGGCCAGAGAGCGGCGTGGAGCGACCCCCCCCCCACCAGTATCTGCCCCCGGGGGGACTGACAGGGGGTGAGACCTGGAGAGATAGACCCAGACACCCCCATAGACACCCCTCTATCCTCACCAGTCACAGCCATCAGCCTCCTGCAGCCCCCCTCCATCACCCACCCCCCCAACCCCCTCCATCCATCCCCCAGCCCCCCTCCATCACCCACCCCCCAACCCCCTCCATCCATCCCCAGCCCCCCTCCATCACCCATCCCCCAACCCCCTCCATCACCCATCCCCCTCCATCTCCCATCCCCCAACCCCCTCCATCACCCATCCACCCCCAAAGCCCCCTTCATCTCCCATCCCCCATCCCCCCTCCATCATCCATCCACCCCCAAATCCCCTCCATCACACCTCCATCCATCCCCCAGCCTCCCTCCATCCATCCATCCCCCAGCCCCTGTTCATCTCCCATCCCCCCAACCCCCTGCATCCCCTATTCCTCCATCCCCCAAACTCCTTCCATCCTCCATCCCCCAAACCCCTCATCATCCATCCACCCCCCAAACTCTCTCCATACCCTATCCACAAGCCCCTCCAACCCCCTCCATCCCCCCTCTGTCCCCTCCCTCCATCGCCCATCCCGTATAATCTAGCTATCCTCTATCAGCCCACGGCAGACCGGGGTGGAACTGTTTCTCGCGTCCCTCTCCTCCCCCCCCCCCCCCCCCGGGCTTCCCATTTTATTTTCCGCCTCTAGAAAAGCGCGACTCTTTAGGGACAGCCCCTTCATCCGCCCTCCCCCAACGCACTGTCAGGGAGCGAGGCGCAATTCCCCAGCCGGATGGGAGGCGAAGGGCATGGAGATGGATCGGCGGGGCGGGGGGGCTCATGTCTGGAGGGGAGGGGACGGTTGGTTGCTATCACGCTCCGTGGGTTAATATCCCCCAGTCCCTCCCTGCGGCGCGGGGGGGGGGGGGGGAATCAGCTGCCTCAAAGACAAAAGTGGGGTGGTACCCCCAGCCTGGGGGCTAGGGAGCATCTGCAAAGTGTGAGATGCTTTAGCTCGCTCTAATAGGTGGGTTTGTCTCTTCCCCCCCCCCCACCCCAGCTCTGTCAGTGCCCCTCAGTCCCGACCCGCAGCCCCCTGCTAGCCCAGCCCTGGGCTGCCCCAAACACAATCCCTCAATATCTCTCTGGAACATCAGCCATGCAAGGGAAAGGCCCCCCCCCCTGCATCCCTCTCCCCACACTGCCCTGGGGGACCCCAGTAAGGGGCGCCAGTTGAGCCACTGGCCTCCTTCCTGGGGCAGAACTGGCCAAATAGTGCCATTCATAATGGCTTTGGGGTGAGGGGACACCCTCCCCGAGCCAGCCAGACCCCATTCTGGGGCCGGAGGGGTGCCGGAACCCCCTAGGGGGGAAGACTCCACGTCCCATTCCCTGCCCAGGGTGCAGGGACATAGATGCCTTTGTGAAGTGTTTTTGTAGGGACTACTTTATACCAAGAGGCATTAGAAGACAGTGGTAGCGGAGCAGGGGAGGAGGGGTCGGGGGGGGGGGGGAAGGCAGGGACTCTAGACTTGCCAGGACAGGCCCTGCAGCGGTGCTGAGCAGGCAGATGCACTGTCCCAACCCGTCATTAGCCACTAAATATACAGCCAGGGAATCCGCCACCTACCACTTATCCCGGCAGGTTAGACCGGTTATGTGACCAGCAAAGAACAGTGCCCCCCTTAGTGCCCCCCCCCATACCTAAGACCCAGCCCCCACCCTGCCACCCTGGATCAGCTCCTGCAGGGGCTGGCTATACGGGGACCCTTCGCCCGGTGCTGAGACACGGCCCCTCTGGGGGTGGGGCGCAGGGGCTGGGTATTGGGGGTTCAGATTCATTTGTGCCCAGATGCACAACGTAGGCCTCAGCCCCCCCTCTCCTAATCTGGCCCCCTTTTAAGCACATTCTCTAGTTCCAAGGCCAAGCCTCTTGTGTTTAGATGCTGCCTCCCTGGCCACCAGAGGGCCCCCCCCCCGTTGCTCCAGGAATATATCGGCAGCACAGAAAAGTGTGTGGGTGTGTGTCCTGCCATCCCCTGCTGGAGGCGCTAGTCCCTGCTCTGTGCTGTGAGAGAGAGCGCCATGCTGCCCCCAGTGGCTGCAATCAGAACCCTGCTCCCCCATCTGTGTCCTGCCCCCTATAGTGTCCCCAGCCGGGGACTATAGACCCAGCACGTCTGACCTCTCATTCCTTCATCTGCCAGCTGGATCAGTCACTCCGCTGCTCCATGCCTCAGTTTCCCCAGAGCACAATGATACTCGTCTGCCAATGTAAAGTGCTTCAAGATCTGTGGATGAAATGTGTGCTGTTAATTAATACGGGAATTTCTTATCTTATTACTAGATTATATTAACGGCTGGCCCCCGGGGCTCTGGTCTCAGTGGCTAGATTATATCAATAATCTAGTCAGATTTGTAGGGGATATTTTTCAGCACCCAAAAGAGCCGTCCTCAATGATGAAAGGCGAAAACGGCCTTTTCCAAAGTTTTTGCCAATGCAAAATATGTAATGAAGGGAATGGAAAAGGCACAAAATTGGTCTAGGTTTTTAAACTCAAGTGGAAGGAAGCCAGTGGGCTGCTTTGGGAGAGGCAGAAGAGTTTGCAAAATTGATTTACATTTTTCTGACAAAACCTTTGGGATTTTCTCTGCCTTTTTCCAGGGTTTTTTTTTTTTTTTTAATTAAAACCGTTTTGCTTCATTTCTTGGCTTATGAATGGTTCATTTCTTCCATCCCAAGTCTCTTCCCTTGCTCCATTTGGTCCCATGATGGCGTATTTCTGAGCGACATGTATTGGTATTGAAATGGAAAATCCAGATTTTTGGCAAATGACATTAAAAATAAAATCTATCTATCTATCTATCTGTTTATCTATCTATCTATCTATCTTTCTCTCTGGGATTTCCTCATCACCTGTCATGGAGGTTACCAAGCCCCTTCCATATTAAACCGTTTCAGTCCCTTCAAAAATGATTTACAAAAAATATTGATTTTTTTTTCTTTGCAAAACACTTTGTCGCCCCCCCCCCTTGTCATTTCTTTTCATGTCCAATTTTTTTTCTTCTTCTTCTTCCTTGGTTTCCATTTCAATTTGCCTTCCCCCACCTCCATCCACTAGTTTTGATTGGCTGGCCCAGTCACATGGTGGGTTATTTTTTTTAATTGAAATTCTCCCCATGCACAATTTTTCCTTTTTGGAGGGAGGGGAGGACAATTTCCCCCCAAAATCAATGTAAAAAATTGGATTCAAGGTCAAAGATTTACAGAAACATTTTGAACTGTGGAAAATTATCCAGATTCATAAGCCAACGCGAGGGAAACAGCTGGAAAGTTGGGCTCAGAGGATGCTTTAAATTTCACCACCAACTTTATTTTCCAAAGGGTTTCTTGGATGTTTGAGTTACATAAATAGAAACAATGAACACCGAGTCTGTGACACTATGACAATTAACACCAGCTATAGGTTGACTCCAAAGGTTAAAATAGTGAGCGAGAACAGCGTGTCCTTGTGGCTAAGACCCACAAACCCAGCTGCTTTGGTGTGTGACCCTGGACAAGTAGCTACAGTTCTTTGCCTCAGTTTCCCCATCTCTAAAAGAGGGGAAATGATCTTTCCTTTGTCTGCTTCATGGATGGTGAGATACATGGGGCAGGAAACGTTTCTCACTGTGTGTCTGGGCAGCGCCTAGTGCGTTGGGACCCTGAGCTCAATGACTCTGTGTCCAGGAGGTGCCCAGTGTGATGGGGCCCCGATCTCAGTGAGTGTGCGTCTAACCCCACCCGCTCTCTAGTCCTTCACAGAGTCTCCCAGATTTGAGGATCCCATTATCTAGCAAAGAGGGGTGTTGGGGGCTGGCTGGGTGTGGAATGGTGTGGGGGGGGACTGGCAAAACTGGTTCTATCCCATAATACCCCCGTTAATGGTTTAGCCCTAGGAGTTCATGCACCTACATGTTCAGCTGGATGGAAAAATTATCAGGCATTGAAGGGTTAAAATCCCACCTGACCTTTGCCCACTGCTCCCCTCCCCCATCTTTTATAGGGGACAGTACTGTCTGAGTATGGGATGAGCCCCAATGGGTCCAGCTCTGGGAGGAGAATGGGGGAGTGGGGCTGGGAGCCAGGACTCTTGGGTCTATCCCTGGCTCTGGGCAGGAAAGGGATGTGTGAATCATTCTCATGCACTTCTCTGTGCCTCAGTTTCTCTGGCTGTACAGTTGGGCGATGATCCTGGTCCCCAATGGCAGGGGTGGGGAAGCTGTGGGACTTGTAGCTCCAGGAAGATCAGTGTCTGGAAATGAAATAAAGGGGTTCACTTTCCTTCCCCCCCATGTACCCAACCCCATCTCTTCCCACTCAGGTGCCAACCTCCAGTGCCCCTCAGCCACCTCCCTGCCCCCCTAAATAGGCATCCATCTAGTTTGGGGTCCAAGGTATGCTATAATCCAGGCAGCAAGTGAGGCTGAGCAGGACAGGAAGTGACACCAAATAGGATAGGAAGTGAACCTGTTAAAGACAGGAAGTGCAGTCTAAGGGGGACTGTAAGTTGGGAACCAATGAGATAGGAAGTGAAGCTCAACAGAGCAGGAAATGAAACACTGGGAGGACAGGAAGTGAGATTGTTATGAACAGGAAATGGACCCAGTAGCACAGGACATGAAATTGAGTGAGACAGGAAGTGAAACCTCCCAGAACAGGAAATGAACGCATTATGAACAGGAAGTTAGCTTGTTAAGAACAGGAAGTGAAACCTCGCAGGAAAGAAAGTGAGCTGGTTAAGGACAGGAAGTGAGCTCATTATGGACAGGAAGTGCTCTTGGCAGGGCCTGGATACGACCCCACACCACAACCTCCTAGTCCCTCTTTCCCAGTTTTTCTAGCTGGCACGGGCTGGTGCTGCCCAAGTGGGCACTATCCAGGGGCCAGCACCTGGGGCACTCTCAGAGGCCCACGTGGCCTCCCCTTTGTGACCACCCTGTGGTGCCTGTCCAGGATGCAGCTATGGGATTTCAGCAGACCCCAGCTGGTGAAGAACTTCTCCCCCTGGAAGCACTGATACGCCGTGTTCTCGACCCGCGCCAGCGCCTCCTCCTCCGCCGGGCACCCCGAGGCCACCTAGGCCTGGCCCTGCTTGGCACGGGCCTGCTGGTGGCGCCTGCCGCCAGCGGGTTGAGCTGGCTCCTCACGGCACAGCCGGTGCTCATAGGCCGTCTTGCCAGCGTGGGTGGCCCAGTGGAACTCCAGGTCGTCCAGCTTCCGGAAGCGCTGGCCACAGGAGAAGGGCTCGCGGTCTGCATGGGTCAGCTCGTGGCACACCGGGCTGGCTGCCCGGCGGAACGCCCTCCAGCATGCCGGGCAGGCAAATGGTTCCTCGCCCGTGTGGGTCAGGTAGTGCCGGGCCAGCTGCGCGAGGGCCTTGAGACCCTCACGCAGGCGCCGCATGGCTACAGCCGCCGGCCCGTCCTCAGCTGGTGCAGCACCTGGCACGGGACGCATGGGGGCTCCTGCCCTCCCTGGGCGACTCAGAGCATTTCTTGCAGACGGGGCACGGGCGGTGCTGGCTGGCCAGGTGGCTGAGCCGGGTGCGCTGGCAGGAGAAGCAACATCAGCACCGCTGGCACTGGCAGGCCTTCCCGCCCATGTGCGTGCTTCCGGTGGCCCTGCAGGCGGGCGCCGTCCAGGAAGCCGGTGGTGCGCCAGGTGGCAGCGGTGCTTGGAGCAGCGGCTGCAGGCCGGGCACAGGAAGGGCTGGTGGCCGGTGTGTGGCAGAGCGGCTCCCGACTTGAAGAAGAAATAACTTGCCGCAGACCTGGCACGGGTGCAGGCTCCGGGCGCTGGGCGGGCCCTGGCAGCTGGCAGCCTTGCCCTGGAGCAGGAGCTGGCACCTGAGAACGCCCCCTGCCACGGCCAGCGTGGGCAGCCCAGGTTCTCCCCGGCCTCCACCTTCACCGGCGCCCCCTGTGGGAGAAAGGGAGGAGAGGGGACTTGCTCAGTGCAATGTGGGGGGGGAGTGGAGTCTAGTGGTTAGAGCGCAGCGGGGACGGCTGGGAGCCAGGACTCCTGGGTTCTCTTCTCTCCCCAGCTCTGGGAGAGGAGCGGGGTCAAGAAACCCTCCAAATCCTTCCATGCTGGGGGCACCATGTCCTTCCCCCATCTCCCCCTCCCTCCTACCTAGCCTGTCTGGGCTGGTGGCCGCTGCCTGTCTGGTCCTCTCCTTCTCCCCAGCCCCGCCCACCGCCCCCCAGCAGGCAGCACAAAAGGAGCCACCAGAAAAAGCTTCCGATCAGAAACGGGCAGCCGATGCCCCTCACTCCCGACCTGCAGCCCCCCTGCTTGGCGGGTGCCCCTCGCTCCTGATTCTATCTGTCTATCTATCTACCTACCGGGTGTTTCGCCAAGGCTGGGACCCAGCAAATCAGGCTTGATTCCCAGCTCTGACACAGACTTCCGGGGGACTGCAGTGAAAGTCTCCTTCCAACCCGTTACCCATCTGTAAAACGAGGAGAAAGGCCAACCTCTTGATTATTTAAACTGTGAGGTTGGGGCAGGGAACGTCTCTCACTTTGTGTCTGGGCAGCAGCTGGAGCGAAGGGGCTGCAATCTGGGCGACTGTGTCTGGGCAGCGCCCAGTGTGATGGGGCTCCAGTCTCGGAGGATCTGTGTCCGGGAACTTGCCTTCGGGCATCCTGAGTGCTGGGCAACCCACAGGGAAAGGTGGGATCAGAAGCTCCACAGTGGGGGAGGAGTGGGGATGGGCAGGGAGCATCTCTTTGTTCTGTCTGTACAGCACCTGGCACAATGAGGGTCCTGAGTCACAGCTGGGGCCCAGAGTGCTATGACGCTACAGAGAATTGCTCGGGGTGATCATGGCCGCCATCACACAAGTTTTTGCTAAGATGTGAATTTTTAAGGGTGAGAGTAATTAACCATTGGAACAATTTCCCAAGGGTCGTGGTGGATTCTCCATCTCTAACAATTTTAAAACCAAGATTTGGATGTTTTTCTCGAAGATCTGCTCTAGGAACTCTTTCGGGACAGCTCTGTGTCCTGTGTTATACAGGGTGTCAGACAAGGTGATCAAAATGGGATCTGTGAATCTATAGACAATCCCAGACCTGGTGAAAGGCCATCCCAAGCTAAACAGAAGGAGCAATTAAACATCCCTTTGGGTAGTGATAGTGGCAGACAGTCGGAAGCCCCCACCCAAGGTACCAGGTTGCATGGCAAAGCTAAGCAGACCTAGGGCATGTGGGCTAAAGGGCTTTCCTGGGATGGATTGCAGGAGCAGGAGGTGTCTGTGTGTGAGAAGAAGAGAACTAGCTGACTGAGAGAGAAGAAGAGGAGAGGGGGACGATGGGGGAAGCAGAGAGACATTGCTGCTTGGGGCATGGGACTGGCTAGGAGCAGGCTTGGATTGCTGAGTAAGGAAAGTGCCTGCTGCTGATCAGGTCTGTGGTGCTACTGTAATGCGCCTAATAAACAACATACAGCACCTAGCACGATGGGATGCTGGGCCATGATTGGGGCTCCTAGGCTCTACCGTAATACACCGAATAAATAATAATTCTGAAATTAAAAAAAATTGGTTTCAGTGTGGATCTCTCTCCATCCTCCAAGCAAATAAAAGGAGGAATTGGAGCTGGGTAAGATGTTTCAACTGAAACTCTTTTTATTTTTGGCATGCAAAATCCTGATGTGGGCTGACCTAAACACCGAGCGAAGTCACGTCAGCTTTGATAAATCGTTCCAGTCAGAAAAACCTCTGAAAACTGCAAACAAAGTCAAAAAGTTTTGATTTTAAAATGTTACTTAAAAATCCAATTTTAAAAAAACCCTTTAAGCTAAAAAAAAAAAATCACAATATTTCATTGGACCCAAACCGAATTTTTTTCTTGACTTTTTGGTCAGACAACAATTTGGAAAAACCATTTGTTTGGGGAGATTCCCCCACCCCCTGATTGTTCAGATCTGACAGTGAGCCCAAAATCCAGTCCTTTGCCTGCCTCTGAAAGCTGAAGGAATAAGACTGAAACACCAAACCCAAATTCTTGATTCCTAGGCCAGAAGGGACTGGTTTGATCATCTTGTCTGACCTCCTGTATAACACAGGCCAGAGATCTGCCCCACAATAACTCCTTGAGCAGAGCTTTTAGAAAAACATCCCATCGGGATTTAAAAATGGTCAGTGATGGACAATCCACCAGGACCCGTAGGAAATTGTCCCCCTGGTTAATTTCCCTCCCTGTTAAAAATGTACGCCTTCGTTCCAGTCTGAGTTTGCGTAGCTTCAACTTCCAGCCATTGGACCGTGTTAGACCTTTGTCTTCTAGACTGAAGAGCCCATTATTGCACATTGGCCAAACCGGACTGTCGCTACGCGAAAGGATAAATGGACACAAATCAGACATAAAGAATGGTAATATCCATAAACCAGTCAGAGAGCACTTCGATCTCCCAGGACACTCTGTCGCTGACTGGAAAGTTGCCATACTTCTACAAAAAAACTTCAAAACCAGACTTCAGCGAGAAACTGCAGAGCTGGAACTCATCTGCGAACTTGACACAATCAAACTGGGTCTACACTGGGACGTGGAATGGTTCTCTCATTACAGGAAGTAATTGTCACTGTTCACACATTCTCACCTCCTAATCAATGGCTGTGAATAGGCTTCAACTACTCTAACTGAATGGACTTTGCTTATACCTACCCTTCCCATTGTTGTTCCTTATCCTTGGATGTGTATATATACCTCCACCGTAATTTCTATTCCTTACATCTGACCAAGTGGTTTACAGCCCACGAAAGCTTATGCTTGCAGAAATTAAATTTGTTAGTCTTTAAAGTGCTGCAGGACTCCCCTTGTTCTTACAGAATGAGATCAAGTCCCCTGGCCCCTCCAACCATCTCTTTGTTAAGCTAATTGAGTGCCTGAGACGCTAACACTTATGCAGATTTTCTGACCCTTTCATCATTCTCCTGGCTCTCCTCTGACCCTTCTTTGCCTTAACAACATCGATCAGCATGGCAGAGACGTGTGGGTGAGCTCAGCCAGAGAATGCACACACCTGCTCTGAGATCCAAAGAGAGGTTAGGGACAGAGACGCTGAAATTCTTTGGGTGAAGATAAACAAAAAAGGGGGGGGGGGGCGGAACCAGGGCCAGTGTCATGGTAGGGTCTGCTATCGCCGGGCGTGGCAGGATTTGATTTTTTAAAATAATGTCAGTGGATAATATCGACGTTTCTTTTTAAGCATTATTTCCCAGTTTTTATCGATTTAAATTTTGACAGTTGCGGGAAATTATGCGGGGGGTCAGACAATGAGGAGGGTCAGACAATAATTATTTAGCGACTGCAGAGGCTGAGATTCAAAAGGTGAAAGCTTTATAACGCAATTTGTCAACAGCACCTTTCAAAATACACACAGCGACGGATCAGACTCAACTGAGTCCTCTAGCAGCATGGGTCTTACTGGGCCGAGCCGGAAATGTCGATGATTATTGCTGGACATATGTTTTCATCAGTCCAGCTTTGTGTAGGGAAATTGACCTCTGTGGGGAAACTGAGGTAGGGGAAACTGGCATTTATGGGGAAATTGACATCAACTGATATCTGCTGATTAAAAAATCGAATCCTCCTACACCTGACTATAGGCCAGCAAAGGAGGAGACAGAAGAGGCAGTTTTAGAGACAATAACAGAAATAGCCAAAGCACCGGCCCTGGTGGGAATCAGTGACTTTAACTTTCCAGATTGACAACACAGAGTGTTCGAGGTCTTGGATGGTGTTGGGGACAAATCTTTTGTTTCCGAAGGTGGAGGATGGAAGGGGGGGAAGGTATTTTTGAGTCTGACGCACAAGGAGGATCTGGCTGAGAGCTGGACAGTGGACGGCCACATGCGGGAAGGTGCTTGCGAAACAATCCGCTATAAGGAAAAGAGCGAGGGCAGCAGAATAAAGAGGCTGGATGGGGCCAAGCCCAGGGGCCCACGGGATGCAATTCTAAGGGGAGAGGAGTTCCAGGGTTCTGGTGTCTTCGAAAAGAAACTACATTAAAGACACATGAGGAAACTAACGCGACCCGGGTGGGGATGAGCCCCACTCTGTGTGTGTGTGTGTGTGTGTCCCTGAGGCCACCAGCTGGAGGAGATGATCCCTGGTGTTTGTGTGCGTGTGTGTGTTTCTGCTGCCCACTGCTGGAGGTGACGGGTCCTGCTGTGTGTGTGTGTGTGTGTGTGTCACCCCCCTGCTGGAGGGGACAAGCCCTGCTTTGCATGTGTGTGTGTGTGTGTGTGTCCCTGCCTTCCCCCGCTCAAGGGAACAGAGCAAAAACCCTTCTGCACAACCAACCACACAAATGGGTGAGTGACTCAGGGAAACCAAGGAGGGGACTGACTGGCCCAGGGGGCATCAGGGAATAGGGCCCTGGGCCTTTCCCCTCTAGGGGGCGCCGGACCCCATCTGCCTTATTGTTCTGCTCTGATACCCCTAATTAGGTGGGGTGTGTTGGAGCGGGCTCAGCACAAGCCCCACTGGGCAGCTGCTGTCCACAGCCCCCCCTCCACGGCCCCCAGCTGGGAGGCGGTGGGCTGGATAGACAGTGGGGATCCCCCCAGCCCCATTGTGGGAAAATGCCCTACAGAGAAAAGGAGAGAAAGGGAGAGAATTTCAGTTCATTCTACCAGCGGGAATAGAGGGGGCTGGGAGCCAGGACTCCTGGGTTCTCTCCCCAGCTCTGGGAGGGGAGTGGGGTCTAGTGGTTGGAGGCGGGTGGGGCGGGCTGGGAACTCCTGGGTTCTCTCCCGGCGAGGGATGGACGGACAGAGGCTGCGTGTGTCTGGGGGTGCCTGGGGTCAGACATCCCCCCAGGTCGGTCTGTGGCTGGGTTTTCCCTGGGTTAAGGCGGGAGGGGGAGGGGAGTTCTTTGCACACACCCCCCCCCTCGGAACCCAGGCGTCCGGGCCTGGAGCGCGGCGTTTCCGTCCGGTCGCCTTTCGCTGCGACACCGGCTCCTGCTGCGGGTGGAGGGACGGACGGTCGGACAGACAGACAGACAGGCCCCCTCCCTCCCCCCCGGCCGGGGAGCCGGGGCCGTCCCAGGCACCAGAGCTCGCAGGGGGCGGCACATGGCACCGGGGCGCAGGGGGGCGCCGGGCGCGTAGAGCCTGGACCGGTGCCAGCCCCCCCCCAGCCGGGACCGGACCGGTGCCACCCCCCCAGCCGGGTCCGGACCGGTGCCACCCCCCCAGCCGGGACCGGACCGGTGCCACCCCCCCCAGCCGGGACTGGACCGGTGCCACCCCCCCCAGCCGGGACCGGACCGGTGCCACCCCCCCAGCCGGACCGGACCGATATCACCCCCCCAGCCGGGACCGGACCGGTGCCACCCCACCCCAGCCGGGACCGGTGCCACCCCCCCAGCCGGTACCACCCCCCCCCCCAGCCGGGTCCGGACCGGTATCCCCCCCCCCCCAGCCGGGACCGGACCGGTATCACCCCCCCCAGCCGGGTCCGGACCGGTATCAGCCCCCCCAGCCGGGTCCGGACCGGTGCCACCCCCCCGCCCCCCAGCCGGGACCGGACCGGTGTCAGTCCCAGCCAGCGGCACGTCGGGGCGGCTTCTCCAGGCGGGTCCAGATCGGAGCCACTGCATCAGCGCTCCCAGCCCCCGGATTGGTGCCGGGACCGGGACAGAGCTGCCGGATCCCGGCCCCGATCGGAGCCCTGGTCCCCGGCGCCGGACACCGCGGCCGCCTTCGGGAGCATGAGCCGAGGACAGGGCACCCAGCGCCGGCCCGGCCGGCCGTGAGGACGGGACACTGGAGCCGAGATGAGCCCGGAGAGGGGGCTCTGGCCACGGACCCCTGGGAAGGTAACTGTACCCCTGGGGCAGTCGGGTGGTGGGGGGCTGCTGGGGTGGCCGAGGATGCTGGGGTGGCCGAGGATGCTGGGGGCGGTGGGGGGTGCTGGGGTACGCTGGGGGTAAGGGGGTACCAGGGGGCAGTGCTGTGGGCATGGGGAGTTGCGGGCGGGCACGTCTCCTGTTAGGAACCGAGCTGGGAGCTGGATCAGAGCTGGTGACCCCCAGAAGGGGAAGGCCCCGTGCCCCATTCCCTGCCCCCCTGGGCCAGCCAGGCCCTGCCCTAGTGCTGGATGGAAGCTGGTGCTGTCTAGAGGGGAAAAGTCCCCCCCCAGCCATAGGAGATTCCTGTATGTGGTGGTGGTGGTGGGGGGGTCTATGACACACGCCTGATCGTTCTCCCCCACCCGTTTCTCCTTCCAGACACTTTGAGCCGTTCCCGCCAGCAGGGGGCGCCGCACGCCCGATGGATCTCCACCCCTTCAGCCCGCGGCCTCCCAGGGACGGGGCCACCAACCCCAGGCACCAGCCCCCGGCCCGGGAGGAGCCGTCCGGACGCCGGCTGAAGCTGGAGGAAGACGAGGAAGCCGGCCGGCCACGTGCCCCCCGGTCCCTCCCGTGGCCCGCCGGTCCCGGAGAGGCCGGCCCGGAGCAGGGCGAGGCCTCCCGCTACGGCCGCTACCTGCTGATCGACAGCCAGGGGCTGCCCTACACGGTGCTGGTGGAGGAGGCGGGCCCGGCGGGTGAGCGGGCGGGGCTGCGGAAGCTGTACTGCTGCCCCGTGTGCTCGCGGACGTTCGAGTACCTCTCCTACCTGCAGCGCCACAGCATCACCCACTCGGAGCACAAGCCCCACGTCTGCCGGGCCTGCGGCAAAGCCTTCAAGCGCACCTCCCACCTGGAGCGACACAAGTACACCCACGCCGGGCGCAAGCCCCACCACTGCCCCATCTGCCAGCGCAGCTTCCGGGACGCCGGCGAGCTGGCCCACCACCAGCGGGTGCACACGGGCGAGCGCCCCTTCCAGTGCGAGGACTGCCACATGCGCTTCGGGGAGCGCAACACCCTCCAGCGCCACATCCACCGCAAACACCGCCCGCAGCCGCCCACCCCCTGACGGGCACGGAGAGCCCCGGAGCCTGACCGGCAACCCCCCTCGGATCCTAGCCACCCCCGGGGCCCTCCTAGCTAGGGGAGGGAGGTGCACCCTTCCGGGGCAGAGATCCCCTTGTGCCTCTCTGGGCAGCCCTCCCCATGCCCACGCCCAAGGCATTGGCCTCCCCACAGATGCCCCCCTACGGTGCCAGAAGACGGAGGGAGCCCCTTGTGGACAGGGCAGGCTGGGCAGGGCCAATCCAAGCTCATCTCGGTCCCTGAGCAGTCAGTCGAATACTGGGTTCTGGGGGGCAGGGAATGGGGCTGGAGGCCTTTCCCCTTTAGGACACAAATAGATCAATCTTCATTCCCCAGACCTACAGCCTGGGGGGAAAATGGGGAATTGAACAGGCCCTCCCAGTGGAGGGTCGTCGTGACTCTACAGTCTCTGGAAATAGGGTTTGGATCGGACCCAGGGGCCCATCTAGCCCGGTGTCCTCGCCTCAGACAGCGGCCAATGCCGGGGGCCATCCCGGAAGGCCCACGATACACTGGGACCAATCTTCATGTAGTGGTTTTCAGTTTGACACCCGCAAATGACTGTGGGCGGAGGCGGGGCAGCAGGAGGCCGTCCCTCCCCCAAGATCTCCCCACCTCCCGGTCACCCCGGAGAAGGAAATCCAAGGACAGAACTGGGCCCATGAGTCGCCCGGCCCAGATCGCTCCAAAGTGCCCAGCCTGGTCAGCTACTTCCCCTCCACGCCTCATGTTTACGGTGGAATCTTTGTTCTGTTGGTTTTTTAATTATTATTATTAATTAAAACACTTTTTTGGGGTTGTTTTTGTGTGTGTGGAATAAAGTGCCAGGACTGGGGTTTGAACTCCCAGAGGGCAGGGGCTGGGGGGGCATTAGAGAGCCCATTTCATTGCTGGAGGGGAGCTAGGGGGCTGGTTCATATTAAAAGGTACTTTGGTGAGATGTGGCTTTGGTCCCAAGCACCTTTTCCACCAATTTCTCACTAAAATTATTTTCCAGCAAAAACATTTTTTTCCAGGTGTTTTGATCAAGAAAACTGACATTTTGGGGGTAAAAATATTCCGTTTTTTGGTTAAAAGTTGGGGGTTTTGAGAATCAAACATTTGTATACAGGCAAAAGAAATGGACAGAGAAAGTCATTTAAAAACCAATTGATTGGCATGAAAATGGACTTTGAACCCAGTTTGTTGTAGCTGAAAACCGTGTTTAAAATCCCCAACAGTTTAATTGAAAACTCAATTTTCTAAACTGACAATAGTTTTGGAAAACTGAAAATGTGAACCAATTTTTTTAAAACCAGAAACAAATTTTTACCAATTGTTTTTAATTCCCTTTTTTTTTCCAACCCTGAAATATTTTTTTACTTAAACGTTTTCTTGCTGTTTGAAAAACATATTATGGGAAAACCAATGTTTTAACTGATCTTTTCTTTTCTGAAACAAAAAATAGTTTTCAAAAACTCTCCAAACAAAATATTTTATCCAAAACAGGTTTTGAAAGAGGAAGCTTGCTACCACAAGCAAACAATTGTTTACCTGGCTGATTTTCAAGATTCGCAACATTTTGACTTATGTGGGTTGGGTTTTTTGTTTTTGTGGAGCAGTCCCTCCAAAAAATATTGGCAAGGAATTTTGACAAAAATAAGACAGGTTTTCAAAACCTCCTGCCAGAAAAGCCGGAGGTTTATTACTTCATAGGCTGTCTGGCCCAGATTCTCAAGAGGTGTCTCTTAGGTTACGTCTACACTGCACTGTAAACACAGGTCTGTGGGACCTGGCCTTGGGAACTAGGGGTTCCAAGCCAATGATCGCAAATCCACACTTCATGATAAACCTGGGTTTACAGCTGCTGGGTCCTGGTCGTCCAGCCAGGCTAATGCATCCACACTGCACCATGCAGTCCTTCTGCCTCGGGGCTGTATTTTGAGTGGCGTCCACACTGCAGAATGAGGGTTTGGACAGGAGTCATAGCAGGACTTGGAGTCTGCCCCCATGCCCTCATAGGGTCATAGGACCCAGTTGGACTGATTTGTGCAGGGCTTGGGCTCAAACCTGCATCAGAGCCGGGCTTCGTGTGCAGTGTAGACACACCCTATGTGTGCCCCAGCCACAAGAGGGGGCCAGAGAGCCACCCTGCTTATTGGCTGGCCTTAGAGGTGCGGAGCTGACCTGAGCACTGATCTGGTTCTGCCATAAATCCCCTAGGGCGTGGTGGGGGAAGGGGAAGCCAGGACTCCTGGGTTTTCTCCCTAGCTCTGGGAGGGGAGTGGGGTCTAGTGGTTAGAGTGGGGCGGGGGGTTGGGAACTAGGACTCCTGGGTTCTATCCCCCGCCCTGGCACGTTGTGCTCACCTGGGTATCCCAGTGTTTGTCTCAGCACCAAGGACACCTGCACTGGAGCAGAGCCCTGGGGACGGGGCTGAGTGTGGCTCCAGACCCCATGGCAGTCTGGGGTACCCGACCTTTGCCCTCCTTGTGCCTCGGTTTCCCCTCCCCGCTGAGGTGAAGCTGCCACTGCCGCCCCCACCCCAGGGCGCTGTGAGGAGGAGGTTGTTGATGGGTGTGGGGATGCCAGGGAAGCAGGGCAGGGAGAGGCAGCTGTGGGTCAGCCGGCGGGGGGGGGGGGCAGTTTTGGGGGGGGGGGGGGTTACAGGCACCTCAAACGCCACCATCCCAGGGTGCATCCGCGTGCATGACTCTGCTTGGCTCTGGGAGGGGAGCGGGATCTAGTGGTTAGAGCAGGGGGGGCTGGGAGCCAGGATGCCTGGGTTCTCCCTTCACAGGCCATTGGGGTGGGAGGGCGTATGTAACTGGGTCTTCCCCTCCCCCTCCCCCCCATCTCTCTCTCTCTCTCTCGCACAACCAAACCCCAAACACACTTTCGGTTTTTTGCCCGCAGACGGGAAAGGCCAGACGCGAAAATCTCCGCCGCCCTCCCCTTTAAATCCCGGGATTTGGGCTTTTAAAGGGGCGGAGCGGGGCGGCCCGGGGCTGCGGGGAGCCCGGGGGTGGTGCTGAACCGGGCCAGGTGAGGGGGCGCTGGGACAAAGGGGGGGGGGCTGGTGCATGAAGCTGGGGACCCTCCCGGCCACTGGGGGGGTTAAATGGATCCGGGATTCACCCCTCCCCCCGGCCCTGCGCTGGGGACCCCCCCCCCCGGAATCCCCCGGCCACTCGGGGGTTAAATGGCTCGGGGACGCCCCAGAACCCCGCCGAGGTGAATTGGCTCATCCCCGCCCCACCCAGGGACTGGGGACCCCCGGCTACGCGGGGGTATGGGATACCCCAGCTGGGGAGAGTGGGACCCCCTCCATACCCCCCAAGTTGCTGTGTGCGGGCCCGGGGGATAGGGGGCTGTAATGGGGGCCCAGCCCCCCCACCAAATCCATGGATCTGGGCTCCCCTGGCCTGAACCTTTTCCCCACAGCAGGTTCATTTGAAGGGCTGGGCGCCAGGACTCCTGGGTTCTCCGCCTGGCTCTGGGAGGGGAGTGGGGTCTAATGGTTAGAGCCGGGGGGGGGGGGGTTGGGAGCCAGGACACCTGGGTTCTCTCCCCACCCGTATTTGTTTCTACCTGTTGCTTACACCCTTCCTTTTCCTCTTCCCCTCTATCCCACAGGGATCGGAGGCGCTGGCGGACGCCTGGATTCTCTCTCCCCTCCACCCCTGCGCTGGAAGGGGAGTGGGGTCTAGTGGTTAGAGGCGGAGGCCCCAGCCACCATGAGGGGGCAGCGCAGGCTGATAAGGGAGCCTCTGGAGATCCAGGTGGTGATGGTGAAGGAGGAAGAGGAGGAGGAAGGAGCCGAGTGGCCGCTGGGCATGGGTGAGCCGTGCTGCCCTGTCCGGTTTGGCTCGGAACCGCTGAGCCACGAGGGGGCCCGCTGCCAGGCGCCCCCGGGGCCACGCCCATTCCTTGCCCAGCCCTCCCTGCCACCGGCGGCCCCGCGGCCACGCTCCGGCACCAGGCGGGGCGCCAGCCCCCCGGCGAAGCCCTACGCCTGCTCCTTCTGCCCCAAGCACTTCAAGCGCTCCTCGGACCGGCGGGACCACGAGCGGGTGCACACGGGCGAGCGCCCCTACGGCTGCCAGCTTTGCGGCAAGCGCTTCACCCAGTCCTCGGTGCTGGCCGGCCACATGCGCATCCACACGGGCGAGCGCCCGTTCCGCTGCCCCGTCTGCGCCAAAACCTTCAACAACTGCTCCAACTTCAAGAAGCACCAGCGCATCCACGCCCTGCCCCCCGCCCAGCCCCCGGGCAGCAAAGCCGGCTGCCTCCCTGTGCTCACCGGCGCCCCCCACAGCGGTCACGCGAAGGGCCTAGTGCAAGATGGAGACAGTGACGCCCAGGGGCTGGGTGCCTCTCGGGTGCCCCTCGGGTCCTCTGCTGGGGGCACAGGGCCCTACTTCCCGGCCAACGGTGCCTGCCCGTCCCTGCCCGCGGTGAGGCTGGCGGAAAGCCAGTGCGCCAGGGCACGGCGGCATCTGGGAGTGGAGACAGACCCAGAGCAGGGCTCCGCTGGTCCTGGCACGGGTGCCCAACTGTCCCCTGGTGACTCAGGCTGGAGGGAGGCTGCTGACGAAGGAGGAGCGACGGAGGAAGCCGAGGGCGGTGGCGCTGGTGGCACCTTGCTGGAAAAGCTGATCGGCGCCCCCCAACTGTGCCCGAGTCCTGACGCCCACGGGCTGGGCAAGCCTGTTCAGGCCCCTCCCTGGCGCCCGCGCCCTGATGCCCGTTCGCCACGTGGCAGGCCGGCCAGCACCCCTCTGCCACCTCCAGCCGACGCCAGGCAGTACATCTGCTTCGTCTGTGCCAAGCGGTTCAAGCGGGCCACGGACCTAAGGGAGCACCTGCGCGTCCACACCGGCGAGCGCCCCTTCGCCTGCGGGGTCTGCGGCAAGCGCTTCACCCAGTCCTCGGCCCTGGCCACCCACCAGCGCATCCACACGGGCGAGCGCCCCTTCCAGTGCCCCGTCTGCCCCAAGCGCTTCAACAACTCCTCCAATTTCGCCAAGCACCGGCGGGTGCACTCGGGCGAACGCCCCCACCGCTGTGCCCTGTGCGGGAAGTGCTTCCAGGAGCGCCGGCGGGTGGTCCGGCACCTCCGGGCCGTGCACCTGCTGCTGGGGTGAGCTGGGAGGGTGTGGGGACCACGGCCGGGCTGGTCGCCAGCCTCTAGGGAGAACATGGGGTGTGGACACCGGCCGCTGGGATGAATGCAGATGGGGTGAGGCCCACGTCCAGGCCAGGCAACCATAGCTGGTTTGTGGGAGCAGTCGGGGAGGCCATGCCAGGGCCAGGCAGTGGGTGCTGTGCTGAGAGTGAAAATGCCTCAGCCATATCCTCTGCTACCAGAGAGATGCCCCCGCATTCGTCCTGCCCTGGAGGCCCGTCAGTGACACTGTTCACCCAGCCAATTTTCACCACGGTGCTTTTCACCTGTTGGGTGTGAATTTTTTTCCTTCAACCCAAGCCATAAAAACTAACCATGCCAGAATTTCACCCAAATGATACGAGAAAAGGTGAGACCATTTCCCCGTCAAAAGGTGGAAAATAATTCCCCAAAGAAATCAATTTCCCCTGAGATTACAGGGGTGGTTGATAAAGCTAAACTAGAACGATCCACCATGAACATGGCCCACATTACACGGATTAAAAACTGATAGGGCTCAAAAGGTGACTGTAATTGGGGAAGCGTCATCAAGCAGGTGTGTCTCCAGTGGGGTCCCTGAGGGACCGGTTTTTGGCCTTACGCTATTTAACATTTGTGGCCGATGGCCGGCTTCCCTCTAGTGGATCTCGTGCTTTGCTCCTGTTGGGGACCAGGAAAGTGCCCATCACCCCATCTTCCCTGGGGGAGGGGGGTAGGGACCCAGGCCCACCCGCTCCTCCAAGTCCCAGCCCAGGGGCCCTATGAACCGCAGCGGTATACTGCTGGCTCTGTATTGTTTGAGCTGCAGCCTCTTCCCCTGGGCTACTTTCCCCCCTCAGTCCTTCTGGCCTCTCAGGCCCTATGTTCTTGCTACCCCTTGCTGGGCTCAGTACCTCCTTTCGGGGTTCCTCCGCTCTCCCACAATCCACTGCTGCGCTGCGCTGCGCTGCGCTGCGCTGCACCTCTGCTCCCTCCAACTTGTGCAGTGTGTTTGGGGCGGAGCCCTTTTATGGAGCACGTGGCTGATCCCTAATTGGCCTCAGCTGGCTCCTAATTGCCCCCTCATGACTCCAATTAGGCTACAGGGAATAAAGCCCTGATCATCCTGGGGCTGATATACCTCCCTTCCTGTACTCTCCTGCTGCCCTTGATATAGCACACATTTTTAGCAATGACCTGGAAGAAAACATGAAATCATCACAGCTCAAGGTTGCAGCTGACCCAAAAATTGCAAGAGCAGGAAATGACGAAGCGGATGCCTCACTGACACAGAGCCAGCTGCATTGCTTGGTAAACTGGGTGCAGGCAAAAAAAAATGTATTTTAATATGGCTAAGGGTTGCCACCTAGGAACGAAACACGGCGGCTGTACTTAGAGGATGGGGGACTCTACCCTGGGAAGCGGGGACTCTGAAAAAAGATTTGGGCGGCGTGGTGGATAATCAGCTGAACATGAGCTTCCAGTGTGACGTTCCAGTGTGACTGTGAGCTTCCAGTGTGACGGCCCAGTTTTGGGGCCCACAATTCAAGAAGGATATGGCTAAATTGCAGAGGGGTCAGAGAAGCGCCACGAGAATGATTAAAGGATTAGAAAACCTGCCTTAGAGTGACGGACTCCGGGAACTCGATCTGTTTAGCTTAACAAAGAGACGGTGAAGGGGTGACGATTCCTGGCTATAAGTACCTACATGGGGAACAAATATTTAATAATGGGCTCTTCAAACGAACAGAGAAAGCTTCAACACCATCTAAGGGCTGGAAGTTGAAGCTGGACAGATTTGGACTGGAAATAAAATGTACATTTTTAATGGTGAGCGTAATTAACCTTTGGGGTCGCGGTGGATTCTCCAGCACCGACAATTTTTAAACCAAGATTGGTTGTTGTCCTAAAAGATCTGCTGGTGGAATTATTTCGGGGCAGTTCTCTGGCCGTTGTGAGAGGGCAGGTCAGACAAGATGATCACAGAGGTCCCTTCTGGCACTGGAATCTATGAAAAACCACCCCAAGGAAAAGGTGGGGGGAGGAAAACAAAAAAGTGAGAAATGAGTGGAAAACATTGGCCGTTTTGGTGAAAAGTTCTTACCCATTTTCCTTCATTTCAGTGAACATTTTCCACCTTTTGGGGGTGAAACGTTTGCCCTGTGGTGGGTTTTTTTCCACTCAAAAAATGTGGGAAAAAAGATCAGCAAACCTTTCACTGATGCGCAATGTTTTGGCCCACTCTAAAAAATGGTCCAAAGGATCACATGGCAAGGGAGGCTGATGGGAGACAGCAGCCTGAATACCTCGGCCAGTCTGGGCCTAAGTCCTTATTTAAATGCTAGAGCTGGAGTTTTCCCAGGGGTCTACCTAATTGCCCCCTTCGTTCACTAAGGGGTGCTGTTTTTTTTTTTTTTTCACAGCTTTCCACTCCTCCTTAGCGTGACCACGGGCGAACGTACATAGGGGCAAGATCTCTGCTAGCAGAGGACTCTGACTCAGCAGACAAAGAAGGCGCAATGAGCGTGAACTGCTGGGGGGCTGAAGCCAGAGAAATTCAGGCTTAGAAACAAGGGGCATGTTTTTAACGGGGAGAGGGAATTCAGCATTGGAGCAGCTCATCAAAGGAGAGGGTGGCTTCTCCATCATGTACGGGCGTTATAGCAAGATGGGGCGTCTTTCTAAAAGGCCGGCGCTAGCTCGACCATCAGATATAGGCTGGCTGCAGGGAGCTCCGAGGGGAAATCCTGGAGGTTTCTGAAAGTACCATCTTCAGCTCCCTTGGGAAGATGCCAGGCTTAGCAGAACTCAGAATCGCCTGTCGCCTGCAGCACCAGCTGTTCACGCCACCATTAAGTCCCTCCCCTGCAAAGCCTGACAGTCACGATTGCACCTGCCCTTCCCCTCACAGTGCCTGGGCTGTGTCTGGAACCGACGGGGCTTCCCCTCGGCCATGGAAGAAGGGTGCTACTGGGGGAGTCACCGGTGGATGGGGGCCGAATTCACCGGTTGTGGGCTTGATCTTTCTCTGCTTGTAGCAGCCGCATTGGATAGTTCCCGCCCCACACATCCATCCCGGCCCAGCCCCTAAGCCATGTAAACTCATTTCCTGCCCTGCAGGCTTCTATTAAACCCCATTGACGGATCAGGCACCGTGGCTGTTTCTGCTCGACTGGGGAGTGGCAGGTGGGCGTCGGCGCGGGCACAAGGGAAAGAATTTGGCCAGATCTCTGGGGTTGGGGGCGGGCTATGGCTGCCTGTGGAGCAGTAGTTTGCTGGCCAGAAGGCCAATCCAGCTGTGTCCATCGCTGGGCGGGCTAATGCACCAAGCAAGTGGGCCAAGGTGTTGTGAGTCTCCTACACCTCCGGGCTAACACAACTGGGCCTCTCACCTCAAGCTCCCTGCTCCGGAAGAGCCGGGATTGCACGCAGGGACGTTGCTCCTTCTACACTAGGACTGGGGCTCCCCAGCTGACGGATCTCCAAACACAGCCCCCGCCCCCCGCTTGGCTAGAGCCAGGCAATGTGGGGCTGGAAGGGGCCCCGTGACGGCATCACATCCCACCCCCTCCGCGCTGAGGCAGGGCCAAATAAACCTAGCCCAGCCCCGGATGGGATTGTCCAACCTGTTCTGAAAAACCTCCAATGATGGGGACCCCCCGGGGAGTCCGCTCCAGAGCCCAGCTCCCCACACGCTGGGAAGTTTCCCCTAATATCCCCCCTCAATCCCCCTGGCTGCCGACTGAGCCCATTGCTGCTTGTCCCACCTGCTCAGAGAACAACTCATCCCCGGCCTCTTAGGAACAGGTCATGGTCCCGTCTGGCCTTAGAATCTAGGAGCAGGCACAACGCGACCACCTCATCCCTCTCCTGGGCCGGGAGGCCTGCAAATAAACCTTGGCAGCGGTTCCGCGGACGGAGCGTGCCGCCTGCAACGGGCCTTTGGGGTTTCGGGTCAGTTACCCCAGTCCAGGGGCAACCAAACCTCGACACCGGGTGCCAGGAAGCCGATGCAGTCAGAGTCTGGCAGAGGGACAAAGCCTTGTTGACTGGGCAGGGAGATGGGTCCTCAGTTCCCAGCCAGCCCAGGCAGGGACCTGGGGGTCTCAGACCCACCTGGGGAGGGGGCGGGGATCAGCCAGGTGACCGGGCGGATCACCAGTCCCCAAGGGAGATCCTGGAGGAAGAACTGAGCCAGGACACAGTCCCCCAAGGAGGAGGGCTGTGCGCCCCTGAACCTGGGGAGGTCCTGCATGGGAACACGCCCCCCCCAAGAAGGGCAGTGCACCCCTGAACTTGGGGGGTGAGTCTACAGGCAGGGAAGGCCAGAGTGGGAACACACGGCCCTGAATCTAACTGGGGCACAGATGAACCAGAATGAGAGAGACCCCACCAGAGGGGGAAGGTTGATTTAAAGACTCTGGGTGGGGGTGAATTGCCTCCTTAGCCACCAGGGGGCGCTGTGGGGGGCAGCACTGAAGTCTCATCTTACACTGAGATTGTTGGCTCTGCAAGGCAGGGACCTTCACTTTGCTCTGGGTTTGCACAGCGCCTCGCGCCAGGGGGTCCTGAGGCATGACTGGGGCACCTACTGCTACCATAATACCTCAATAGACAATGTACAGCACCTAGCACAATGAGGTCCTGGCGCACCTACAGCTACTGTAATACACCTAATAGATAATGTACAGCACCTAGCACAATGAGGTCCTGGTGCACGACTGGGACACTTAGTGCTACCATAATACCCCAACAGACAACGTACAACACCTAGCACAATGGGGTCCTGGCGCACGACTGGGGCACCTACAGCTACCATAATACACCTAATAGGTAATGTACAGCACCTAGCACAATGAGGTCCCGGGGCATGACTGGGGCACATACAGCTACCGTAATACACCTAACAGACAATGTACAGCACCTAGCACAGGGGGATCCTGGGCCTAGATTGGGGTGCCGAGTGCTACCATAATACACCTAATAAATACGCATCCACGGTTTTAATATCAGTTTAATCTGTACAACACCAGGGAAGTTACACGTCAACAGCAGGGAAGGGGGTTGAGTTTGACAGACACGCACGCCCCCCCCACACCCCCCACACCAGTCCCCACCCCACCCTTTCCCGACCGGGACCCAGCCTGCCCTGAGCCAGCAGCCCTGGGGTCTCCGCCAACACGGGGGGAGAGCAAATTTGGGCCAACGGGGGAGAGAAACAGAGACATATTTTTTAGTAGTAGTCGTCCCACTGGGGGCGGGGAGCGCCAGGTGTGAACAGAGCTGCTCAACCCTGGCTCGGCCGCTCAAGGGTTAGAAAAATTATATATCTATATATTTATAGTTATTTATATAGCTGTGCGATTAAAAAACAAAACCGGGGAGTCAGCGGGGCCGGGCAGGGCCAATCTCCACTAGGAGCTGCCCCCAGGTGTGTCTGGAGTCCTGTCCCTGCCCACGGGCCCAGCAACACCTGCTCTTTCCGGTGGCTAGCTGCCGGGGTGGGAGGTGAGCCGTGGCCGGGGGGGGGGGGAGGGTGTTTGCCTTGCTTGATACTTGCTGCCTCCACCTGGAGAGGCGCCAGCGAGATGGAAGGAGCCGCCAAGGAGCCGGGGGTGCCCATGGAGCCTGGGGATGCACAACGGGACGCACGGGGGAGGGAGGCTGGGTCTCCCCAGTTTTGAGGCAGAGGGGGAAGGCACCATGTCCTGGGCCAGGCCTGCCTCCCAGCCCCCCCTTGCTCTAACCGATAGACCCACTCCTCTCCCAGAGCTGGGTATAGAACCCAGGAGTCCTGGCTCCCAGCCTCCACTTGCTCTAAGCACTAGACCCCACTCCCCTCCCAGAGCCGGGGAGAGAACCCAGGCGTCAGACAGACAGAGGAGTGTGTAATGGACAGAGCGGGGAGGCTTAGAGGGACGAGATATACCAGTGATTTTCAACCTTTTTTCATTTGTGGACCCCGAACGTTTTCGAATGGCGGTGCGGCCCCCTTTGGAAATCATCGCCAGTCTGCAGCCCCGCCGGGGGTCTGCGGACCACCCACTGAAAATCACTGATAGACAGACGGCTGATGGGTGTATATGGGGCGGGACAGATAGAGGAGTGTATGTGGGGATGGGGGGGCAGGGATGGGAAGGAGGGAGGGGTGTGTGGGGTGCAGGGAGGGCTGGAAGAAGGAGGTGTCTGAGGGGGAAGGAGGGGTGCACCTGGAGAAGGAGGGACAGCTAAGCTAGCTAGCCCAAGCTGGGGGCATTTCCTGCAGCTCCAGGTGTCTCTGGCCTTGGCTCTGAACTTCCTGCCCGCAACCGACCCCCACTGATCCATGGGGCTGCTCCCTGTTCAGGTTAAAACAGACCCGCCCCCCACCCAGTCCCTGCTCCCCATGCACTAGCGACCAGCTGGGTTAATCCCCAGATCCAGCCCCGTCTGCCCCTTGGAGAGCTCGCTGACCAGGGCTCCCCACCCCCCGGAGGGGACGTAACACAGCCACCCCCTTGCCCCCCATTACAAGCTCCATGCTGGGCACTGCAGAGCCGCCCGGGGGCTTTGCCAGCGGATCTCGCCGCTCCCGTCGGGCGGCACTGAGGGAAGGACCATCCGCCATGCTCGATGGGATGAGTGCGGGGAGCTCCCAGCCCCGGGCAGCGCTGCGTGGGTGGCCGGGGCATGGCCGGAGGTCCTGATGCAGCGCAGACGGGTGAGCGAGGGGGGCCCCGGCAGGCCCCTACAGAAAGCGCCTCCTTCAGACATAGCTGGGGGGAGCAGGCCCAGACCCACCTCAAGCAGGATTTCAAGTCCCCGCTGACCCCAGCTCCATGTGGGGAGGGAGGAGCTCGGGGCGCCCCCAGCCTTCACACACATCCACATCCAGCCCTGCCTGGGCGCCACTGTCCAGACGCCGGCTTGAGGGTCCTTCGGTGAGCGCCGTGCCCACCCCAGTCCGCCCAGACCCAGCCTGCGCCACTGGGCAGAGTCCCCTGGGCGGGGTCAGCTGCCGAGACCCACCAGCCTCCCCCCCCGTGTCCATCCACCGGGGGGAGCAGCTGGGCCGGGGCCGGGTCCAGGAGAGCGGTTGGGTGCCCGGCGGGGGAGCCGAACGTCCTCCAGCGGGGTTAGACGCAGGCCGCTCAGTCCTAGGTGGGGGCCGCCAAAGGGGGTCTCCCCCACAACCTCCCTCCCATACTGGGTGAAAGGTGGCACTCAGGGGCTCCCCACCGGCCCCCCCCCCGCCCCTCAGGGGGCCTTGTGGCCCAGGGCGGCCAGGCGCTCCAGCTTGTGCAGCTGCCGGTGTTTCTTCAGGCCGTAGGTGTTGCCGAAGGCCTCGCCGCAGGTGCTGCACTTGAAGGGGCGCCCGCCCTGGTGGGTCTGCAGGTGCTTGCTGAAATACTTGGGGTCCTTGAAGAGCTTGAGGCAGGCGGAGCAGCGCAGGTCACGGCGGGCGTCGTGGGCCCGCTGGTGCCGCAGGATGGAGGACAGGTAGAAGAAGCTCTTGCCGCACAGGTCGCAGCGGTAGACCTTCTCGCCCAGGTGCACGCGCTGGTGCTCCAGGAGGTTGGAGCGGTAGCGGAAGGTCTTGCCGCAGGTCTGGCAGCGCTGGGGCCGGGCCACCACGTGGAGGCGCTGGTGCTCGGCCAGGCTGGAGGACTGGGCGAAGCGCTTGTTGCAGAGGGCGCACTTGTAGGCCCGCTCGCCCGTGTGCACCACCTTGTGCTGGCGCAGGTACCAGGAGCGCAGGAAGCCGCGCCCGCAGACGGCGCAGCGGTAGGGCCGCTCCTCGGTGTGGCAGCGCTGGTGGCGCATCAGCAGGGCCGCCTCCCAGAAGCGCTTGCCGCAGACGGAGCAGCCGAAGTGGCGCTTCTGCAGGTGGGTGCGGCGGTGCAGCAGCAGGTCGTAGGCGCCGGCGAAGCTGCGGCCGCAGACGTTGCAGGCCAGCGTGCGCCGCACCAGGTGCACGTACTTGTGGGTCACCAGGCCCAGGAAGTGCTTGAAGCTCTGGCCGCAGATGCTGCAGGTGAAGCGCTCGCCGCTGGGGATCATGGGGTGCTCCTCGGACGACGCCACGAGGGAGGCCAGCCCGGCGGCGGGGCCGCTGCCCCCCCCGCTCGCCGGCGCCTCCCCGGGGAGCCCGTTCTCCAGGCAGCCGGCGGGACCCGGGGGCGGGGCGGCCTCGGCGCAGGCCCCCTCCGGCAGCAGCCGCTCGGGCGCCGTCTGGTGCACCAGTTTGTGCCACATGAGGTTCTCGATGAAGCCGAAGCCCTTGCCGCAGGCGTCGCAGGCGTAGGGCTTGTCGCTCATGTGGGCCTCCTTGTGGTTCATGACGTGGAAGAGGTCGGGGAAGCGCTCGCCGCAGTCGGAGCAGCCGTAGCTGAGCCCCTCGGGGGGCAGGGCGCCGGGGGGCCCCAGGGCGCAGGGCAGCTGCAGCCGGTGGATCTGCTTGTGGCGGGTCAGGCTCTGCGGGTAGCCGAAGACCTTGCCGCACAGGTCACACTTGTAGGGGCGCTCGCGGGTGTGCACCACGTGGTGTTTGGTGAGGTGGAAGGACTCCCGGAAGCGCTTGCCGCAGACCGAGCACTGGTGCGGCTTCTCGCCCGTGTGGATCCGCTCGTGCCGCTTCAGCGTCTCCCGCCGGCCGAAGCCGCGCCCGCAGATGCCACAGCAGAAGCTCTTGCCCGCCCCCAGCAGCAGCGGGTGGGGCCCCAGCAGCGCCGCGTTGCCGAAAGCTGCCGGGGACGCCTTGGCCTCTCCCTCGGCGTGGGGGGCCTCCTGGGGGAGCAGGAAAGGCCCCTGGTAGCCTGCCGGGGCTGAGTTGGCGGCCGGGGCGTCCTTGGGGGGCACGCCGGCCCCCTCGTGGAGCTGGCGGTGGCGCAGCAGGCTCTGGGGCGCGGCGTAGGCTTTGCCACACACGTCGCACTTGTAGTCGGGGCGCGGGCCGGCGTGGGCAGCCTGGTGCTTGAGCAGGTAGGCGGCGTCCCGGAACTCCTTGCCGCAGACGCCGCAGGGCACCCGCAGCAGGGCCGAGTGGGTCTTGACGTGGCGTTTGAGGCTCTCCCGCCGGTTGAAGCTCTTCTCGCAGACGGAGCAGCTGAAGGGCCGCTCGCCGGTGTGGATGATCTGGTGCTGGTGCAGGTGGCTCGGCTTCTTGAACACCTTCCAGCACAGAGAGCAGGTGAAGGGGCCGTCGGGCTGGGCCGCCCCGACGCCGGGGCCGCCTTCCCCTGCCGGTTCGGCGCTGGCCTCGGGGGCCGGCGGAGGGGCGGCCGGCCCAGCCTCGGGCGCCGGCGGCTCCTTGTGGCAGCGCCGGTGGCGGATGAGGCTGGAGATGTGGTTGTAGGTGCGGCCGCAGGTCGAGCACTCGTAGGGGCGCTCGCCGGTGTGCACCAGCATGTGCTGCACCAGATGGGACGACTGCTTGAAGGACTTCTGGCACACGCCGCAGGGGAAGCGCCGGTCGATGAAGTACTTCAGCCGCCGGAAGTAGTTCTTGTCGTCTTTGCCGGCCGAGCCGTCCGCCGGGGCCGGGGCCGCCCCCACCCCTCGCTTGAGGCTCCCGAACAGGTGCTGGTGCCCCGAGAGGTCCACGATGCCCCACTGGGGGGCGCCGAAGGCCCCCGCCCCGTCGAAGAGCGGTGGGGCGGACGGCACGGCCGTGGCGCTGTACTGCTGCGGGGGGGCGGTGGTGCCGGGCTCGGCTTTCTTCGGCGGGGCGGGGCCGGCGGAGGAGGAGGACGACGGGGCGGGGCCCTCGGCTTTGAAGTCCTTGGGCTTGGCGGGGGCGGGGCGGTCGAAGTGGGGGGCGCCGGCGGGCGGAGGGGGGTACTCGTAGGGGGGCTGGGGGCAGGGCAGCGAGGCGACGGCCTTGGCGTGCTCCTGGTTGTAGGCCTCCATGGGCTCGAAGCGCTGGTGGTTGAGGAACTCCAGGAAGTCGAAGGGGTAGCTCTGGAAGTGCACCCCCTCGTCGCTCGCATTCGCTTCCATCTCCTCCCGGGGGGCCGCCGCCTGGGGGGGGGGACGGGGCAGTCGGGGTTAGAGCCGGGTCGCACCTCCCACCCCACGGGCCGCCTGGGACGGGCTGGGGAGATCGGAGGGGGAGACGCCGAACGAGACAGATCAATTCATGCCGATCCCTGGGGCAGGGGATACGGGGACCCCTCCTCCAGAGCTGGGACGTGGCCCCTCTGCGGTGGGGGGCTGGGGATACGGGGACCCCTCCCCAGAGCTGGGACGTGGCTATCTGGGGACCCCTCGCCAGCCGCGGTGAAGTGCTTTATCGCTGTTGTTTTACCAGCGGGGGGGGGACGCTCTGGGGGGGGCTATAGATCCAGGGCAGGAAGGGGGCGTATGGCGGGAGGGGTCTGTTTGGGATGGAGACAGCGGGCGGGGGTGGACGTGGGCCGAGAGAGGGGTGGGGGGGAGTGTATTGGGGGGCTGTAATTCCATGGCTGGGGGGGGGGGGTCACTTACCTTTCTCGCAAGGGGGTGTGTGGAGGGGCTGAAGTGGGGGCAGGGAAACAAACCTTGCAGGGTGTGTGGGGTGTAGGAAGATGTGTGGGGGGGGGGGGTGTATGGGGCTGTACTGGGGTGCAGGGGGCAGGTATAGGGAATATACAAGAGTATCTGTAGGGGGCCACTCACCTCCCTGGAAGTGGGGCTGGGGGGGGGGGTATAGGGCACACACAGGGGGGCTTATGGGGGGGTCACTCATATCTGTGGGGGAGGGGCTGTGGGAGAGATATAGGGCACATACAGGGGGGCTTATGGGGGGGGTCACTCACCTCTGTGGGGGAGGGGCTGTGGGGGTGTACAGGGCACGCACCGGGGGGCTTATGGGGGGGTCACTCACCTCTGTGGGGGGGCCCCGGGACCCCAGCACCGTCCGCTCGTGGCCACCCGGCTCCGGGCTGGGGGGCGGCTGGGGGTGCCCGGGGGGCGGGTCTGGGCCGGGGGGGGGGCTGGAAGCCGGGGGCGGGGGGGCTGCGGGCCGGGGGCGGGGGGGTCCGCTGCTGGATCCCAGCACGGACAGGCCCGGCCGGAAGCGCCGCCCCCACCGGAGACGGAACCGGCCCCCCCGGCCCCACCTGATCGGGGCCGCCCCACTTCCGCCGCCGCCGGGTCCTAGCGGGGCCGGGCCGGGGAGAGAACCCAGGCGTCCTGGCGCCCAACTCCCCTCTAACCACTAGACCCCGCTCCCCTCCCCCAGCCGGGAGAGAACCCAGGCGTCCTGGCGCCCAACCCCCTCTAACCACTAGACCCCGCTCCCCTCCCCCAGCCGGGAGAGAACCCAGGCGTCCTGGCGCCCAACCCCCTCTAACCACTGCACCCCCTGCCCCAGCCGGGAGAGAACCCAGAAGTCCTGGCTCCCAACCCCCCCTCTAACCACTGCACCCCCCTGCCCGAGCCGGGAGAGAACCCATTCCCCTCCCCCACACACACCAGGCTCCCCCAATCTCCCCTCCGCCAGCCAGGGGTTCTGTGGGTCCCTCCCCATGGCCGGGGCTTTGCATGCACCATTTCCCCCATAGCAGGGTCTCTGGGAGATTGGGGGGGGCTGGGGATATGGGGCTAAGTGGGGCCACCGGTCCAGCCTGTATGTGCCTGTGGGGCCCCGATTTTTTGCAAAGGAAAATATCCTTTTTTTAACCTCAAAATTTTCCAGAAAAACGGGTTTGCTTGTTTGCCATTTTTTGTTGACTGCGGGGAAACATTGAATTTTTAAAATCACATTTTATCAGCGTTTTTAATGGACCATTTGATTTTATGTGTGTGTGTTTTGGAAATAAAGACTTTATATAGACAGAGAGAGAGTTCCTACATTTTTAAGTAATTAAAAAAGCACCCATCAATATGCATTTAAAAATCCTTTTATATACGCCAAATGAAAACCCAGCCCAGGTCCAACGTAAGTGCAGGTTTGGCAGAATGCGACTTTTATTTTCTTTATATTTTTGACAGGTAATACTGATATTCATTTTTAAGCATGCCCCACCCCCCAAATTATATTTATTTCATTATTGACGGTTGTGGGAAATTACCGGGGAAGGTCTGACAAAGGCAGGGCCAGACAATTAGTTAGTGACTGTTGCCGCTGAAATGCAAAAAGTTAAAGCTTTATAATTGGTAAAACACAAATTGTCAACCTCACATGTCAATCATATACAGAGCAAATAGCCTTAAGTCAAACTGTTTTCAAGCAGCATTTTTCCTATTTTGCCTGGCTGTAAATTTCGATTATTATCAATGGAAATACTTTTCGTGTATGTGTGTGGTGAAATTGAAATTTCCTGTCATTGGCCCATAAAAAAAATAAATCTTCTAAGACTATCTATTTTTTTAGGTGACAAATCTGAGGAACTGTCCCAGATTGATGTATCGTTGGAGATGTTTTTGGAACAAATTGATAACTTAAACAGTAATATGTCACCAGGCCCAGATGGTATTCACCCAAGAGTTCTGAAGGAACTCAAATAGGAAATTGCAGAGCCACTAATTGAGGGACATAACCTGTCACTTAAATTAGCCTCTGTACCAGATGACAGGAGGGTAGCTAATGTGACAGGCAATTACAGGTCGGTGAGTCTAACTTCAGTATCTCGCAAATTGGTTGAAACTATAGTAAAGAACAGAATGATCAGATGCATAGATACATGATTTGTTGGGGAGGAATCAACACAGCTTTTGTAAAGGGAAATCATGCCTCACTAATCTACTAGAATTCTTTGAGAGGGTCAATAAGCATGTGGACAAGGATGATCCAGTGGATATAGTGTATTTGGACTTTCAGAAAGCCTTTGACAAGGTCCTTCAGTAAAGTAAGCTGTCATGGGATAAGAGGGAAGGTCCTCTCATGGATCAGTAACTGCTTAAAAGACAGGAAACACGGGGTAGGAACACATGGTCAGTTTTCAGACTGGAGAGAGTAAATAGTGGGGTTCCCCAAGGATCTGTGCTGGGACCAGTGCTATTCAATATATTCATCAACAATCTGGAGAAAGGAGTGAACAATGAGGTTGCAATATTTGCAGATGATACAAAATTACTCAAAATAGTTGAATCCAGAACAGACTGAGAAGAGCTACAAACAGATCTCACAAAACTGCGTAACTGGGCATTGATAAACATGTAGAAGATGGTTTTGTTGCTTTAGTTTTCAAACGACCTATTTCCTCCCCTGCCCCATCAGAATTTTCCATTGATTTTCTTTTAAAAAATTGAACAAATTTGTATTTTTTGAAAAGGAGAGCTTTAAATAGAAAATTATTGGTTTTTTAAATTTTAGACAAATTTAAATGCCATTCAAGGAGTTGTGTCATCTGCGCAAAGTGAGAAATTCAAAATGAGAAAAAAAAAGAAAAGAGAAAACCTCCCTCCCAATAAAAATCTTGAATAGATTTTTTTAATCAAAAATCTTGTGA
The DNA here is from genome assembly GCF_026122565.2 of Emydura macquarii macquarii. NCBI lineage: Eukaryota > Metazoa > Chordata > Testudines > Chelidae > Emydura > Emydura macquarii. The sequence goes on from NW_027133433.1 coordinate 455,891, forward strand.
TTGCAGAAATTGTAAATTTTGCAAATTAGATTTTTAAATAGAAAATTATCTATTTAAAAATTGTGGACAAATTTTTGGTGAAAAAAGGGTCACCATGCAACAGAACTGACCAATCCAATGTGGCAATGAGAAAAACCAAAAACCAGCGAACAAAAAACCTTGAGTTGATTTGATTTTTAAATATTGAAGTTGCAAAACATTGTAATTTTTGAAAATGGGGCTTTTCTAAGAGCAAACGATTTTGTTATAAATGTTGAACAAATGCCACAGAGAGATTAAACTGACGAAATTCAAACTAGGAAGAAAATATAACAACCCTGAACAGATTTTTTAAAAACCCGCATTTCCCAAAAATAGTAATTTTGGAATACATATATATATATATATATATTTTAGAAAATGATCTTTAAAGTTTTGGACAAACTTCCACAGGACCACAGTGTCAGAGCTGAACTGGTGAGGAGAACAAATAAATAAATAAATCACCCCACCCTGAACAGATTTTTTTTTTTTATCAACAAATTTTCATTTGCAAAAGTTGTAATTTTTACATGGAAAGAATTTATCTGAACATTTTGGAGAGTCAACAGAACAATCTAAAGTGGCAACAGCCTGGAAATAATAATAATTATTATTATTGTATAGCACCCGTAGATTGCAAAACACTTAACAAAAGAGAGAATTTTGCAGAGGAAGAAATTGAGGGACAAAAGAACTCAGGTCTGTTGTGTCTGCTCTACCCACTAGGCCAGACTGCTCTGAAGAGAGTCCACTGTAAGACATGGAAACCGAAAGGGTCAGCATGAGGGTTGTCGTTTGGGTCTTAGATCTTTCGTTCTCTTTTCTTTTCTGTTTAATAGTTCATATATTTCTGGCTTCTGATCTAACAGCTTCTAATAGCCTGTCTTGAAAAAAGGGGGGTGGGGAAATCTAAATTTTTTAATTAAAAATATTGTTTAAATTTTATTTTAAATTTTATTTAATTCACTTTAAAAATTATTAATATTTGAAATCATATTATTTTAATTTGCTTTTGATACGTTAAAATTGTCAATGTTAAATCTTTTTTCATTTTTATTTTATACTTACAATTATTAATTTTAAATCTTATTTTATTTTCATTTTCATTTACTTTTAAAATTATTAAAACTGTAAATCTTATTTTAATTTTTAATTTGTGTCCTTTACTTTAAAATTTATTAAAATTCTAAAGGATTTTATTCTAACATTAATGGTTTTATTTTATTCTACTTTAATTTACTTTAAGTTATTAAAATGTTAAATTTTCAATCATATTTCATGTTATTGTTTTAATTCTAGTTTAATTTAGTTTTAAAATATTAAAAATTTAAATCTTAATTTAATTTTTTAGTTTAATCTTATTGTAATGTACTTTTAAACTATTAATACTTTATTTAATGTAAACATTGTTTTAAAAGGAATTTTCTTTTGTTAGAATCTTAATTCTATTTTAACAAAGTATTTTTTTAAATCTGGGAATAATCTTTTTTAATTATTTAATTATTTGAATTGTTTATACCTATAAATCCAACTTCACAAAGTTTTTTGTCTGGGAATTTCCTTGGTTCTTGCTCTCTCCCTGGGATGTACCATGTGTAATGAGTTGGGGGGAGTGTCTCAGCCTAGCCCTAGAGGTGGGTCCTTGCTATGGGATCTACCATGTGCCATGAGTTGGTTGAGATCTCAACCCCGCCCTGGAATGTGGGTCTCTCCCAGACATTCCTGGGGGCTGCCAGTGTCCCCCGATTGCACAGTGGAGCTAACGGGGGGTTGGTTTCCGGTTTCAGGGTTGGCTTCACATTCCGCAGAGCTTGATCCCTCGGTGCATTTCTGGAGGTGGGGCTGCAACTGGAAGAGTCACCCGCATCACCACACAGTGCCCCTCCCCCCAATGTGCCCCACCATATATCCCCCCCCCCAAACGAACCATCATTCCCCTGCCTTCGTTTATTACCCCCATCCTGCCCCCCGGATCAAACCCATGTGACCATCTGCCCCGGTATTCTGTCCACCCTCCCAAGTGGACACCCCCTGCTCCCCCCTGCCCGCCAAAGGAGCACGCAGACGGCCATGCGGAGCCAACATCTTTATTGAGTCCGGTGGGGGAGCGCCTGAGACAGCCCCTTAGTATGACAGTGTGCGCCCCCCCCAGACACAGTCGTTTTCTTCTTCCCCTCTCCATCATCCCTGGGGGGGGGGGTGCTGCGTGGGGGTTGAGATCCAGTCAGGCGGTTCCCCCGACCCCAGACACAGCCATCCCCTTCGCTCCCCATCTCTGAGGGAGGTGGCTCCTTCCCTCCCCACGGAAGCCCCTCGGGTCACGGCATCACGGAGGACAGTCCATAAGGGCAGCATCCCTGACCCCCCAGCCTCACTCCATCCCTCAGGGACCTGGCACGCTCCAGGGGTCCCTGCCCCCATCCCCACCGACCCCGTCCCCCAGGGACCCTAGTGCCTCACTCCATCACCCCGGGACCCGGCGCAGTCAGGGGGTCCCCGCCCCCAGCCCCGCCTCCTGGCTCTCCTGCCCCGCCCGCCCAGACCGGACCTCGCCCCCGTCAGCCCAGGCGCCCGCCCCGGCGCCCTGGTAGCAGATCTCGCAGGCGTGCTTGCGCTTGGCGTGGCGCCGGAGGGTGTTGCGCTCGGTGAAGCGCAGGCGGCAGAGCGGGCACTGGTAGGGCTTCTCGCCCGTGTGCACCCGCTGGTGGCGCTGGAGCTCCCCGGACTCCCGGAAGCCCTTCTGGCAGATGGCGCAGCGGAAGGGGCGCTCGCCGGTGTGGATGTGCCGGTGCCGCTGGAGGTGGGACGCCCGCTTGAAGGCCTTGCCGCAGGCCCGGCACAGGTGGGGCTTGTGCTCCGAGTGGCTGATGCGGTGCCGCTCCAGGTCCGAGAGGTACAGAAACGTCCGCCGGCACACGGGGCAGCAGTGCGCCCGCCGGGGGGCCGGGTCCGGGGCCGGCCCCGCCTCCAAGTCCCGCCGGGACACCGTGTAGGGCACGCCCTGGGCGTCAATCAGCAGCAGGTGGTCCTCCGGTTGGCCCTCGGGGGGTGACGAAGGGACGCCCGCTCCCGCCGCCTCCGGAGGGAGGAGCCAGCTGGGGCCTGCCAGCCGGCTGCGGTAGGGGCCCCGCGGCTTCGGCGGTGGGGCTCGGGGGGAGTCCCCGCCCCGCGGCCACCCTGCCAGGGCCGAGTGCAGCTTGGGCCCCCACATCGCCCTCGGGCACGGCTTGGGGGGCTCCGGCTGGGCACACGACACACCCGGGCCCTCCAGCTGCCTGCCCCGGGCCGCGGCCCCCTGGGCCTCGCCCCATGTGGCCGTGGGCTGGGTGTAGCGGGGGCCGGCTGGCCAGATCCCCGTCACCTCCAGGTCCTGCCAGGCGGGGCTGCCCAAGTGGCTCTCGCCGCCCTCTGCCATCTTCGAGGGTGGGCTTCCCCCCTGCTCGCCGTCCCACTCCCTCCGCTGGGCTGGCTCCATCCGGCGGCCGCGTTGGCACTCCATTCGCCTACCCGGCCATCGCTGCAGGGCAAGGGGACAGGGTGAAAACTGGAGAGGCCCCAGAGGGTCCCATCCACCCTGGAGCCAGGGCGGGATCAGGCCCTGTCGTCTATTTCTGCCCCGTAGATTCATAGGTTCTAAGCTAGAAGGGGCCATTGTGGTCACGCAGTGCGAGCCCTGGATAACACGGGCCAGGGGACTGCCCCGGCCATCATTCCTAGAGCACAGCTTTTAGGATTTAAAAATTGTCAGCGACGGAGAATCCACCACCGCCCGGGGGAAATTCTCCCAGTGGTGAATTACGCTCACCGTTAAAAACGAAGGCCCTATTTCTGGTCTGAATTCGTCTAGCTTCAACTTCCAGCCTTTGGATCGGGTTAGACCTTTTTCTGCTAGACTGAAGAGCCTATTGTTAAATATTTATTCCCCAGGGAGGTACTTAGAGATTGGGATCAAGTCACCCCTTAACCTTCTCTTTGTGAAGCTCCTGGAGTCTCTACAAGGCAGGTTTTCTCATCCTTCAATCATTCTCCTGGCCCTCTCCGATTTATCCACATCCTTCTTGATTTGTGGGCCCCAGAACTGGACACAAGATTCCAGCAGCGGTTGCACCAGTGCCTAATGCAGAGGTAAAATAATCTCTCTGCTCCTACTCGAGATTCCCCTCTTTACACATCCCAGGATCGCATTCTCTTTTGACCACAGCATGGCACTGGGAACTCATGTTCAGCTGATTAGCCACCAGGACCCCCAAATCTTTTTCAGAGTCTCTGCTTCCCCGGGAAAGATCCCCCAGCCTTTACATATGGCCGACATTCTTTGTTCCTAGATGGATACATTGACATTTAGTCATATTAAAACACATATTGTTTGCTTGCGTCCAGTTTTCCAAGTCATCTGGATCGCCCTGAATCCGTGACCTGGCCTCTGCGTTATTTCACACGCCCTCAATCTTTGCGTCACCTGCAAACGTGATCAGTGGTGATTTTATGTGTTCTGCCAGGTCATTGATTAAAACATTAACTAGCGTACAGCCAAGAATCGGTCCCTGTGGGACCCCACTAGGAACACCTGTGATGATTCCCTGCTAAAAGTTACATTTTGAGCCCTATCAGTTAGCCAGTTTTTAATTCATTTAAAGTGGGCCATGTAGATTTTGTGTCTTTCTAGTTTCTTAATCAAAATGTCATGTGGTACCAAGTCAATACCTTACAGATGTCTAAGTATATTACAGTGGCATTATTACCTTTATCAACCACTAGACTCCACTCCCCTCCCAGAGCCGGGGAGAGAACCCAAGAGTCCTGAGTCCCGCTCCCAGCAGCCTTCTGTTCCTGTCCCCCAATTCACCTTCCTTCTTCTCCTTCCCATCCCCACTTCACCCCACAGCTCTCCACCAATTGTCCTCCTCTCCCCACTCTATAAAGATGCTCCCCACACCTGCCCTGCCCCAGTTCTCCCCCTTCCCTGGTCTGCAATGGACAGCTCCCTCTGGGCCCTGCCCCACCCTCTGTCATTAGCCACAATGCTTCCCCATCAGCCAGCGCCCGCTGCCTACTCCTAGGAAGATCATCGGGAACGTGCAGCACCTTGCGCCTCCTGACACGCTGCCCAGCCCTGGCTGCCAGGAGAGAGGCTGGTTCCCTGGCTGCAGGGCTGGATGTGGCAACTTCTGAACCAGCTGTATCAGGCAGCGGGGTGTGTGGGGGAGAGTGGCAGGGGGGCAGGCATCAGAGCCAGGGCCCTGCCCACCTGAGAAACGGGGAAGGGACAGAAATGGAATGGGCATGGGTGTGGCTGTGCGTCCCTGTGTCTGTCTGTGTGCATCTCTGTGTCTGTCTGTCTCTGCGTCCTGGTTCCGTCTGTCTGTCTGTGCATCCCTGTGTCTGTCTATCTGAGCGTTCCTCTGTCTGTCTTTCTGTGCATCCCCTGTTTCTGTCTGTCTGTGCGTCTGTGTCTGTTTGTGGGTCTCTCTGTCCGTGCGTCCCTGTGTCTGTCTGTCCGTGCGTCCCTGTCTCTGCCTGTCCGTGCATCCCTGTGTCCATCTGTCTGTGCGTCCTGGTGTCTCTCCTCCCCCCACGTCCCCGGGCACAGCCCAGACCCCCCCTCCCCAGCGTGCCCCAGAGCCCCCCCATGCCATTCCCATCCCGGGGCAGGGACCCAGCCAGCAAGGTCTGGGTGCCCGGTGCCCTCCAGCCCGGTGCGCCGGCGGCTCGCCATGCCCGGAGCCGGGCTGGGACCCAGGGCGCAGGCAGACCCGGCGGGAGGGCGAGGTACCTGCTTCTCATTGTCATTCCAGCAGCTGATTGCGATGGGCAGGCTCGGCTGGTGGGGCTGTGATGTGTGTCCGGGAGGAAACCTCTAGGATCGCAGCTCCCTGCCAGGCCTGCTCCCAACAAAAGGACCCGGGGCCGGGGCACCGGGACCCAGCAGAGCCCCCGGCCGAGAGGAGGAACCCAGCACCGGCTCCGGAGTCTGCTGGGTCCCAGTGCCCGGCCGAACCGGTGACACGAAGGGTCCCCTGGCAGAGTCGCTGAGATCGGGGCCTCATTCTGCCGGGTGCTGGACAGACACAGCGTCACCGAGATCGGGGCCCCGTCGCGCCAGGCGCTGGACAGACACAGCGTCACCGAGATCGGGGCCCCGTTGCGCCAGGTGCTGGACAGACACAGCGTCACCGAGATCGGGGTCCCGTCGCATCAGGCGCTGCCCGGACACAATCACCTTATGGACATGGGTCAGAAAGGGGCTTTCTGAGTCATCAGCCAGGCCCTGCCACCACTAAAGGCAACCCCAGGCGCAGAACCAGTTCAAACTCTCTTCGTTCCGGCCTGTCTCAATGTCCAGGGGCCTGACTTTCCAACCCAAATGCTTGTCTTTTGTATGAAAGCTTTCAGTCGCCAAGGCCCACCCCGCACAGTTAGCATGGCCAGTTTCCGCCCGTCTGGCCCTGTGCCAGCATTGTGCTTCAGCGTCAGCAGCGCTTCACCCTCCGTGCATTCATAGAGACCCATCACATCCCCTTGGCGCCTTTGTCTTGTGAGGCTAAACTAACCCAGCTCTTCCAGTCCCCTCCCGTAAGATCAGCCCTCTGTCCCCTGCGCATCCCCGTAAGCGCTTCCCGTCCCCTGCTCCCGTCTGGCACCGGGGAGCAGCGTTGTACGTGGGATTCCAAGCGAGGTCTCACCTGGGTCTTGCGCAAAGGCGTTAACACTTCTCTCGCTCGACGGGAAATGCCTTGCCTGCTACCTCCTAGGGCCACATCTGTGCTTTTCCCTGCCGCAGCCCTCTCTCCAGAAAGACAGTAGAATTGGAAGAGGTACAGAGAGGGGCAGTGAGATTAGGGGATTAAAAATGATTAGGGGGATGGAACAGCTGCCACAGGAGAGTTTAAAAAGACCGGGACTGTTCCGCTTGGAAAAGAGGCAACTAGGGGGGATAAGATAGAGGTCTGTACAATCATGAATGGGGTGGAGAAAGCGACTAAGGAAGTGTTATCGACCCCTTCATGTAACACAAGAACTAGGGATCGCCTGATGAAATGTATAAACAGCAGGTTTAAAACAAACAAAAGGAAGTACTTCTTCACCCAACACATAGTCAACCTGTGGAACTCACTGCCAGGGGATGTTGTGCAGGCCAAAAGTATAACTGGGTTCAGAAAAGTTCCTGGAGGATAGGTCCATCAATGGCTATTAGCCAAGATGGTCAGCGACACAACCCCGTGCTCTGGGTGGTCCTAAGCCTCTGACTGCCGGAAGCTAGGACTGGACAGCAGGGGTTGGAGGTCTCAATAATTGCCCTGTTCTGTTCATTCCCTCTGAAGCACCTGGCACAGGCCACTGTCCGAGACCAGATACTTGGCTGGATGGTCTGACCCAGCATGGCCGTTCTTATGTCCTCCTCTGTCACTTCCAACTGACATGCGGCTTGTAGCAGAAATTGTTAGTATTAGACCCTCAGTGCATGACTTTGCACTTTGTACTATTGAATTTCCTCCCATTTCTTCTCTCACTCCTGTTATCTGACCAGCTGGGATCTGATATTAGTGCGTTCAGGAACTGGCCCGACGCTCGTTTGATAAGGACAGAAAGGCTTTAATTACTACACTTATAAAATGTGCCCCCAAACCAAAAGTCCTGCATATACTAGCTACAGAAGCAATTTTCCTCCCCAATGCAAGCAAGAGGCGGTGGTTTCAATTCTTGACAGCTTCTCCGAGAGCTTGGATCTGTTCTGCAGTCTCAGAAGAAAGCTGGGCGAACGCGAGATGACAGTTCTGTGTCTGGAACGACTTCTTAGTCTTGAAGCGCACTTGCTAGTGGGATTGCTTGTTTGCTTCCCTTTCTATGCCCTTAAATTCAGTGTTTTCAAAGCATTTTTGGGAATTACATGAGCGAACAGAGGAAATCCAAACAAAACCAACAGGAGAAAGACCTACAGGTTTCTAAATAAAGGTGTTAGGCACCTGGATTTTGTTTAATCAAGAACCCAGCCCTTGTCTGTCGCAAAGTTCCACACTCTCCTAACGAAAGGGGGTCGGGGTTTGTTGAGTCGAGAACAGATTAATACTTGAGGTGGTACCCCTCCGAAGACAGGATCACAAGGTATCCTCCAAAGATACAGAGCCGCTGAGGTGCAGATGAGTTAATTACAGAATATAATTTCGTTAAGGAGACTGGTCGGTCAAGAGGGGCCATTAGTCATAGGAAAAACCGTTACCTGGATGAAATGCCGGACTGAGGTAGAGGAGAAATACAGCACGCCTAGGCAGCCTCCCGTCCGTTAATTCACCTTTCAGCACAGCCGGCTGCCGTCTCCCCTTAGCCAGTTCCTCACCCAACCTCACAATTCCTCCCTTACCACGAGCAATAAAAACTAAGGCCCTGAACACCTCAGGCTGGGCCTAGTGTCTTTACGAGTGTGGCCAGCGCAAGAAACGCTTCAACAACTCCTCCAGCCTGCGTCAGCCTGCCCTGATCCCCACAGGTACCAGGCCCTTCGTCTGCTGCGTCTGCCTGCGGCGCTTCCGGCAGGCCATGCATCTCGAGCGCCATTACCTCATCCATGCCGGGGAGCGCCCCTTCCCCTGTGCCACCTGCCCCAAGGCCTTCCACGACGTCGGCGACCTGCTGAAGCACGAGCGGGTGCACACGGGCGAGAGGCCCTACCAGCGTCCGGTCTGGAGCTCCAAGCACCTGCACAACGTCTGGGTGCACCGGCAGAGTCACCTCGGGGAGGGCAGGCTGCAGTGGAGGGCTGGTGCCAGGGCCACCCCTCTTCCTTCTCCTGCAGGGCACCACTGCCTGGCGCTGCCACAAAAGCCGAGCGCCGGGCGGCGCCGGAGAGCAGCCTCTGGGCCGAGCCCTTCTCCCAGGTCTCAGGCCTGCGGCGCCACCACCTGATCCATGCCGGGCAGCAGCCCTTCGGCTGCCGCTTGTGCACACCGGGGAGCAGTGCTACCAGTGCATGGACTGCGGGAAGGCCTACCACGAGTCCAGCGACCTGCTGCACCACCAACAGGTGCACAGCTGGGGCCAGGCCTTCCGCTGCTTGCTCTGCCATAAGGCCTATGCCCAGCTGCGCTACCCGCAGAGCCACCAGCTGCACCATGCCCAGGGGCCCGAGCTGGGGCCCCTGCCTGCCCTATAGATCTTTGGTGATGACCCCCTGGGAGACCTGAAAGACGGACTCCGCGAGCCCCCCAAGGGAGGTGACCTCGGACCCCTGGGGAAGGGAATCTGTGACCCCTGGTGGATGTGATCCCTAGGGAAAGGGAATCTGTGACCTGTGGGGGAAGTGACCTTTGACTCCTGGAATTACCTGTGGCCTGTAGGAGAAGGAAATTGGTGGAAAAGGTTGTTACAAGGAGGAGGGAGAAAAATTGTTCTCCTTAACCTCTGGGGATAGCACCAGAGACAAGGGGCTTAAATTGCAGCAGGAGTGGTTTAGATTAGACGCCAGAAAAACCTTCCTGACTGTCAGGGTGGTGAAGCCCTGGAATAAGTTGCCTAGGGAGGTTGTGGTTGTTGTAGACTTTTAAGAGCAGGTTGGACGGATGCCTGTCAGGGCTGGTCTAGATTGTGCTTGGTCCTGCCGTGAGTACAGGGGACTGGATTAGACCATGCGAGGTTCCTTCCAGTCCAACGATTCTATGATCTTGGTGAAGGTGACCTCCGACCTCCATCATGACCTCTGACCCCAGAGAAAGTGAATGTGTGACCTCTGACCCTTGGAGTGACCTCTGAGCCTCTAGAAGAAGGGAATCGGTGACTCGCAGAGATGACCTCTGACCCCTAGTGGGTAACCCTGACCCCCGGCTGGACAGTCAGTGACCTCTACAGCGGAGGTGAGCTTTGAGCCTGGCTGGAGCCCCCCACCCAGTCCATCTCCAGTAGCTACCCCCCTCTGACCCATCACCATGCATGGGGACACCCTTTTCCCTGCACCCCCATGGATCCGGTCCCAGTGCAGGGGCCACGGGGATGTCGGGGTTGGGAGGCGGAGCCGCTGCTGCAGTCTGGGGAGAGGAAGGGGAGGTGATGCTCCACGTATCATGCTAGGGGACGGGGGGAGGCATGGGCAGACGGGGGCTGAACTGCGGGAGGTGGGAGGCAGGGTAGCTCTAGGATGACCACCCATCCCTAACTGAGCAGCACAATCCTAAAATGCAGAGTTCAAGTCCCGGTCCTGGGTTGAATGACTCCAGGACAGAATTTGTCCTGGATCCCCCTGCGGTGCTGCTCCAGCCTCTTCCCGGTGGAGGGACGCTGAAGTGGGTCTTAGCCCCCACTCCCCCTGGGGCCATGACTCCTGCTCCTGCCATGGCCCCTGGGGGGCGGGGACATGGGCCGGGGGCTGCTCTTGGGCCCCCGCCCAGGGCACGTGGAGGGTCCAGGGCTCCCCTCAGCACCCCAGGCTCCCCAGGCAGCGCGTACCATGGCCTGGCTCCAGCTTTGGCCTGGTCAGGGGGCGGGGCCTTGGGGGAAGAGGAGGAGCAGGGGGCGGGGCCACAGAGGGGGCGGGGCTCTGGGCCCTGTCCCATGTTTGCCATTAGAAAAGGAGGTCACCCTAGGGGTCCCCAGTGGGCACAGAGGAGAACGTCGGGGCGCAGACTGGTTCCCGCTCCGCCCTGAGAGCCCCAGCCCCTGGCACGATCAGTGAGCTGGGAACACAACATCTGTGCCTGTCTTTTTCGGAGGCCGGGGGAGGGGGCCGGGAATGGGGCACGGGGTGACTCAGTGGGGCAGGGGGCTGGTCCCGTCTTTGCCCACAGTCAGTAGGACTTCTCTATGTTTGCCCCACCTATAGCTGCCCTTTTGCCCACAGTCAAGATGGCGCCGCTCTGACTACTCCTCCCTGCCCACAGTCAAGATGGCGCCGCTCTGCCTACACCCTCCCTGCCCACAGTCAAGATGGCGCCGCTCTGACTCCACCCACCCTGCCCACAGTCAAGATGGCGCCGCTCTGACTGTATCCCCCTTCCTGCCCACAGTCAAGATGGCGCCTATCGTACCCGCCTCTTTGCCCACAGGCAAGGTGGGGGGCTGGGCCTAGGTAGGAAGGGGGACTGATGGGGGAGGGGTGGGGGGGGAGTTGAGAGTCTTATTGGGTCCATCCGTGTCCAATCAGGGAACTGGGGGAGGGGACGACACAGGGCACAGGCTACGCCCCCTCCCCCCCCCCGCCCGTGGGGCCGGCAACCGCGACCCCCCCCACACACACACCCCGCCCGGGGCGGAAGTGACGAGCCCCAGCTGCCAAAATGTCGGCGCCCAGAGGGAGCTGTAAGTACTGGGGGGGAGGGGACCCGCAGTGGGGGGGAGGAGGGGCGAGCCCCCACCCGGGGTTGGGGGGAGCACAAAGGGCCAAGAGTGGGGGAGGGGAGGGGAACCCCCCCCCCGGCTTGGAGCCAGGACTCCTGGGTTCTCTCCCTGGCTCTGGACTCCCCTGCTCTAACCACTAGACCTCACACCCCCACCTCCCGGAGTCGGGACTAGAACCCAGGAGTCCTACCCCCCCCGCCCAGCCAGTCGGGGAAGTTTCCTTGGCTGGTGTCGGGGTTCCTGTGTCCTGTCACCTGGAGCGGCTCTAAATAGAGAGGCCGAGCCCTGGCTTTGGGATTAATCTGCTTCTGACAGCCGGGCGAAGGGGATCAGGAGCTGAAGGAGGCCGGCGGTTACCAGCCCCCTGAGCCAGCCTGTTCCCTGCTCTGAGGCCGGATCAGGGCCTGCCTCCCCTAGAGGGAGGTTATCACTGACCTGGCTCCTGTTTGCCATTCCCAGAGGCGTCCGTGGGACTGGTGGCGATGGAGCGCTACGGCCCCGATGTGCCCGAGGGGCTGGGCGCTGGCTGGCCAGAGGAAGCCGGGCCGCCCCCGGGCCGGGCGCCTGGCACCGTTGAGCGCGTGGCGCCGTGCTCGGACCCCGAGGACGGCCCCGACGGGCCGGCGCCGGCCCCGCTGACGGACAACGGGGCGGGCGCCCGGGTGCCCTTCCACTGCTCCGAGTGCGACAAGAGCTTCCGCTACCGCTCGGACCTGCGGCGCCACTTCGCCCGGCACACGGAGCTCAAGCCCTTCCAGTGCCCCCACTGCAGCAAGAGCTTCAAGCACTCCTTCAACCTGGTCAACCACATCCGCAGCCACACCGGCGAGCGCCCCTACCGCTGCACCGTCTGCCCCAAGGGCTTCCGCGACTCCACCGGCCTGCTCCACCACCAGGTGGTGCACACGGGCGAGAAGCCCTACTGCTGCCACGTCTGCGAGCTCCGCTTCTCCTCCCGCAGCAGCTTGGGCCGCCACCTCAAGCGCCAGCACCGCCCGCCCCCCGGAGGGGGCGCCCCCGAGCCCCCCGGCGCCGCCCGCTGCCTGGAGCGCCTGTGCGGCCAGGGCCGGTCGGCTCCCTACGGCTGCGGGGCCTGCGGGCGCCGCTTCCGGCTGGCCCCCGAGCTGAGGAAGCACTGGTTGGCCCACACCGACATTAAACCCTTCAAATGCCCCGACTGCGAGCGGGACTTTAACGCCCCCTCCCTTCTGGAGCGCCACAAACTCACCCACGCCAAGGACCGGCTGCTGCTTCTGCCCTGCCAGGGCTGCACGGGCAAAGGGGTTCCGGGGCAGCAGGGCGGCTGCCCGGCCTGCAAGCCCCAGGACACCCGCCCCCTGGACAGCTTGTACCAGTGCGAGTGCGGCACCTTCTTTGCCAATGCCGGCGCCCTGGCCGCTCACCTGGCAGCACACACGGGCGAGGCCTCCTTCGCCTGCGGCATCTGTGGCATCAGCTTTGCGGCCCTGCCGCCCCTGGAGGCCCACCAGCTGAGCCACGCTTTGCTGCTGTCCCCGGGGGGCGTCCCCCAGCCGGCGCCCACGGCAGGGCCGGTGCCGCCAGCCAGCGGAGAGCTGGAGCGCCACCTGCTGCCGCGGCTGGAGCTGCGGGCTTTCCCCCCCCGGCCCGGCAAGAAGTTGTACAAGTGCACGGAGTGCGAGAAGTTCTTCCGCAGCCCCCGGGACCTGGACCGGCACGTGCTGGTGCACACGGGCGAGAAGCCCTACCAGTGCGCCGAGTGCGGCAAGTTCTTCCGCCACGAGTGCTACCTGAAGCGGCACCGGCTGCTCCACAGCGGCGAGCGCCCCTTCCAGTGCAGTGTCTGCCACAAGGGGTTCATTACCTTCAGCAACCTCTCCCGCCACCTCAAACTGCACCGCGGCATCGACTAGCTGGATGGGTGCCGCTGGCAGCCCCGGCTGGCCTGCGCCTCCCGGCCTCCCACCTCCAGCTCTCCCTGTCGGCTTAGTCACGGGCCGGCTTGTTCGGCTCGGGTGCTTCCGTGGTGCTGGGCTGCACAGATCAGTTTGTTGTGGTAGGGTCACTCATGAGCACTGGGCTGTAGGGTCACTCATGAGCACTGGGCTGCACAGATCGGTTTGTTATTGTAGGGTCACTTATGAGCGCTGGGCTGCACAGATCGGTTTGTTACTGTAGGGTCTCTCTGCGCGTGCCGGTGTGTAATTGTAGGGTCAGTCATGAGTGCTGAGCTGCACAAGACAGTTTGTTGTTGTAGGGTCTCATTGCCCATGCCGGTTTGTTTTTGTAGGGTCTAATGACAAATGCCAGTCTACTGACGTAGGGTAATCATGAGCGCTGGACTGCGCAAGCCAGTTTGTTATTGCAGGGTTACTGATGAGTGCTGGGTTGCACGCGATGGTTTGTTATTCTAGGGTCTCTGCACATGCACGTTTGTGATTGTAGGGTCACTCATGAGCACTTGGCTGCACACCTTGATGTGTTATTGTAGGGTCTCTCCTGAGTGCTGGTCTACACACACTGGTTTGTTATTGTAGCCTCTCACTACATACACTGGCTCGTTATTGTACGGTCCCTCATAAGCGTGGGACTGCACAGAGAATTGCTATTAGAGGGTGTTGGGGCTGGGCATGACAGTCTTTTATTGTAGGGTCTTTTAAAAGTGCTCAGGTTGCTGTGCACCCTAGGCTAGTTATCAGAGGTTTGTTTCAGCCCTGCCCTCTACTCCAGGGGAGAGAGAACCCAGCAGGCACTTACAATGATACTTCACTGACCCTGGGGCTGCCCTGACCTGCACCGCCTGGTGTCCCCACTAGGGGTCTCTGGGCCCAGACTGACCCTGGGGCTGCCCCAGCCTGCACCGCCTGGCGTCCCCACTAGGGGTCTCCATACATCCAGGGCCATTCTCCCTTCCTGGTTTACTCTGCTCAGTAGTTTTGCCCCGTGTTCTCCCATCTTTCTCCTGTGACCCACCCTCCCCGCCCCCATAGGGGCCATCTCTCATCAATTCAATGGGGATCTGGCTCCATTGACCCTAGTGTAGCTAAGGCCGATTGACACCAGCTGGGGGTCTGACCCTTGGAGCTATGGCCGACTAACACCAGTTGGGGGTCTGGCCCCATTGACTCAATGGAGCTGTGGCCGATTTATACCAGTTTATGACTCTATCAATCATCTAGGGGAGAGCAGAATATTGGAGCCACAAGGGGAATTTTAAGGCCATGGCTAAAGGCTGCCCCAGAGCCGGGGGGGGGGGGGGGGGCATTTTACATACAGACTCGGACCCAAATGGACCAGAAGGAACCTACAGACTCTTCCCTGCACCGCCACATGACACTGACCCAGGCAGATGCAGCTGCAGCTGCCACGCTGCTGTCCATCCTGTGCGGCTGCATCGGCTTGGATCCCACCGCTGACACCAAATCCTGAGCGATGACTAAGATCCCCTCACCCGCACGCATGTCCTGGTCCGCACTGGCGACTGGAGAACCAGCAAGTCTGTGAGCTCGGCTCCAGCCCTGCCTGTCTCTTCTAAGTCTTGAGCACGGGTGCAGTAGTAATTGAGTTGGAAACAGAATCGACTGCGGGATCTGAGGGTGTCACTCAGGTGCCTCTCCCCCTGCCATCTTTGTGCCCTCCGACCTGGCTACATCCTTGAAAAGACACTTCTTTCCCATTGCACGCTGGTGTGTTATTGTAGGGGGGTCTCTCGGTTGCGTGCTCCAAACCCTTCAGTTATTGTAGGGTCTCAAACAAATGCCCAAGGTCTCCCTTGTTACTATAGGTTCTCTCAGGAGTGCTGGGGCTGCACACACCCCTTTGTTGTTGTAGGATCTCTCTTAAATGCTGGGGATCACACTTGTTATTGTAGGGTCTTTTGCAGGCATCGCCAGTTCAGTACCACAGGGAAACTCCCATGTTGCATTTGCTGATTTATTGTAGGGTCTCTCATAAACATTTGGCTGCACACATTGGTTTGAAACTGTTGGGTCATTCCTGGACAGTAGGCCGTAGCCGCTAGGGCTTGTTGTTGTAGGGTCTCATCAATGCTGGGCTGCACACATCAGCTTGTTATGGTAGGGTCTCTCATAAACACGTGGCTACCCACATTGGTTTGCAGTTGTGAGGTCACTCTTGGACACTAGGCTGCAGTTGCTAGGACTTGTTATTGTAGGGTCTCATCAATGCTCGGCCGCACACATCAGCTTGTTGTTGTGGGGTCTCCCAGGAGTGCAGATTTGCTTTGCTCAGACATGGGGCTGGTTTTGAGGGGAGGGGAGCAGAGCCAGACGCCAGAGTGGGGGAAGAGAGTGAATCTCAGATTTTGGACTGACTGGGCTTCCCCACCCTCGACTGAAGGGGGAATCCCTGCACATGATATCCTGCCGTGGCACCAATTCTAGTTCCCAAGACCCAGATCCCCGTTTTAAAGATTAATTTTTTAAAAATAGTTTAGCTTTTCTTTGTCTCTCTCCCTTTGTAAAATACCCCCTAAACTCCCCCACTGAGAAGCTCGACATTGAAAAACAAGGAAATAAAAAACTCTTTCCCCCTCCTGACCATGTCCTGGCTTTTATTTCTTCCGAACGCCACGTGTGGAACAGGTACAGGGCCCGGACTGGGCAGGACTCCCTGGAGAATCTGCTCCTTGTTCTTTGGGTAAGCAAGTCCAGTCAGCTCGACCCTTGTCAGATCACCCCCTTCAGAAACTGATTGAAACCCATCTTCGAACCAGCGAGGCCGTTTGCCCTCCACTTCTCCCATGGGAAGGCTGCTCCGGAGCTTCACTCCTTTCCTGGTTAAAAACTGCCCTTGAAATTTACACGCACCCCATTTGCTCTTTGGCCCATGTTATCCTTTAGCTCCCTTGCTCTTCTCCCTGCCCAGTGTCGGTGTTTTAGGGAGAGCCATCGGCTCCCTTCTTGGCCGGCAGTTTAGGCTAAACACGGCGAGCTCTTTCAATCTCTGCTCCTAATATTGGCTCTCCTGTCCCCTGATCAGAGGGGGTTTTTTCCGAACAAACCCAACTTCAGCTCGAACAGTAGCGCCTAAAATGATATGACAATGGTAAGAGACGACATTTGATTTTGATTTTTTTTTCCCCTTGATAATGATCTCACTGTGGATCCACCAGCCCTCTCACTGATTAACTTACCGAAAAGAAGATCGAGCGGTGATTTGATTACGGTTATCTTCCGGGAGAAAAAATACCCAGGGAACAGGGGTGTCCCTAGCCTTTAAAGAGACCCAGGGCTCAGCCAACCCCTGTTCCATGACATGATTATAGGACATTTTATTTCCTTGCTCCTTTTGGACCTAAGCAGCTAGCTGAAGTTCAGGGCGCATTTTCCAGGTGGAAGCAGAAATCGATGGAGTTCACAGCGATCTTGTTTATTTACAAAGTCCTGCTTCTCCAAACGCAGGGGAACCATGACCAGAAGAAGCGGTTTCTCGGTGTGCTGCCCCATGCCAACAGACCCCAGAACTCACTCTAGGTTTTTCCATGTCAAGCACCATGCTTACAGGGCCCTACTTGGCTGTCTTGCTTTCCGCCTCTCGGCCTTGTCTGTGTCCGTGGCCACATCTATACCACAGGCTTCAGCCGACGCCCGTTATGGCGGTGTACAGCCAATGGTTGCACACCGCATGCACGCTCAGCTGCCGGCGTCGGTGCTGCATGTACGTGCCAGGAGTCGATGCCCAGTGTGCCACGCGCTGCCGTCTGGCTTAGTGTCTCTTGGGAATGTTTTGCAGTGAGCTAGACGAGGCTTGCCCAAAGATCTCAACTTTCCCGATCTCACAATAATATATGCCAGGGTCTAGGACTGGGAGAAAGGAAGCGGTTTCAGAAGGAGGGCTGGGGCAGGGCTCTTGATCTAAAACCAGAGAACCTCAGAGACACTCTATGAGAAGGATTAGACTTGAGAGGCTAAAGAGGAGTTGTTTTCAGTTTTCAGGCCAGGGAGGAAATCATTGCAAGAACCAAGAGAGCTGGGGGCTGGGAGCCTCTAGCGTCTTTTTGGGAAGTGGTACTTTAGCCACACATGAGTTACTGGTCTCAGAAGCTAGCTGGATGATATTTAATGCCTTGTGCTATACAGGAGGTCAGACTAGATGATCCGATGGTCCCTTCTTGCTTTAAACTCTATTAATCCCTTATCTGCCTTCATCTGTCTATACCTGTTTCTGTTCTGCGTTTGGAAAGAAGCTGGCTGATGAATTCACATGTGACAGTGCTAGGGAAATGTTTGCTGTGGCCTCAGCAACTAGGATGTTCAATGACAATGACTAAAGTCAAACCATTTTCAGTCAGCAGGCCTAGACATCTTACATCCAAGAGTGTGCGAAGACTTGGCCGAGGTGCTCTTTGAACCGTTAACAGTGATTTCTAACAAACCTTGGGACCCTGAGGAAGTCCCAGAGGAGTGGGAAAGAGCGAATGTTATGCCAAGAGTCAATGGAATGAACTGGGTACTTGTAAGCTGGTTAGCTTGATATTGATCCTGGGCAAAATCATGGGAAGGCCTTTATGGCATAGCAAGGGGCCTGTGACTTGGCCAAGGTCACCCAGCCGGCCAGTGGCAGAACTGAAGTCTGCTGAGTGCCAGTCCAGTGTCTCATGCACTAGGCCACACTACCTCCCCTAATTAACGTGGTTTTAAGGAAAACAGCCAACGTGGTTTTAGGGAAAACAGGTCTTGCCAAATAAACTCAGGGCGTGTCTACACTTAAAATGCAGCAGCGGCACCAATGTAGGGCTTCAGTGAAGGCGCTACCTTCTCCTGTTGGCATAGCTAATCCACCTCATTATTTTGTCCACCAGTTAGGCCTACTTCCAAACACACCAAATTGGGTCACTGATTTCTGGTCCCACGCTTCTGGTTTTTGTTTTTTGGACGAATTCAGGCTTTCCCTCTCCCTTTTCTACCTTTTCCCATCAACATTCCTTATTCAAGGTTATCGTGGCGTCTTACAAACAGTCACAGAATTTTTGGGGTGAATCTATAGGCCCAGGTATTACAAAATAATACAGATTTGGTTGATAAAGTAGTTGTGTTGACGTAATATACTTAGGCTGCTGTGCGGCTTAATACCATCCACCTTGCCGATTATAAACCAGGGAGCGCTGTCCGAAATCAACACCGCCTCTGTCAAATGGGTTAAAAACTGGCTAACTGACAAATCTCAAAAGAAGACTCGAAAGTTTCTCTCTCTCACTAACAGAAGTTGGTCCGATACAAGATTTGATCTCACCCACCCTCTTTCTCTAATCCCTTGGGACCAGCACGTCTTCAGTAACGCTGCAGATGCTGTCTAGTTTGGACAGGGTTCAGGAAAGAGTTACAAGGATTGAAGGTCTGGAAAAGCTGCCTTAGAAAGAGTGACTTACGAAGCTCAGTTTATTTAGATTCATAGATACTGAGGACTGAGGGGGACTAGTCTGCCTGCCGGTAGAACTAGGCTGGGCAGAATTTGATTTTTTAAAAATTTTGGTGGAAAGTATATTTGGTCTATTTTAAGCCGTTTTTATTTGATTTTTGATTTTTTTTTAAACGTTCACAGCTGCAGGAACTTATGGGGGAGGTGTCAGACCATAATTATTTAACGACAGCCAACGGTGAGAATCATCCTGTTAAAGCTTTATAGCCATTAAAAAGCAAACAGGCAACAGCGCCTGTCAAAATCTACAAAGGAAAATAGCTTTGAATCAAACTCTGCTTAGTTCTCAAGCCTTGTATTTTTTCCTTTGCCTGGCTATACATTTCAGTTTTTATGGATGAAAATCTTTTGTCACTGGTTTGTGCATGTGGAGGGAAATTGAGATTTAGAGACATTTACGGATAAGAACCTAATCCTTCCAAGCCCAGGTATAACACAGGCCATAAGACTACCCTGAATTACATCCAGCTTCATTTAGTTTCTCCAGGAGGTGATTTGGTCACAGTCTCCAAGGGGGAAGAGAGTTTTGGTCATAGATGGATTTCACTGAGCAGAAAAAGACAGCAACGTCCAGTGTCCAGATGGTGAAGTGAGATAAATTCAGACTAGAAATAAGGTGCAGAATATTAGGGGTGAGGAGAATTAATCACTGAAGCAACAGATGTCAGGAGTGGGTGGATTCATTATAAATAATAATACCAGAAAAGTGCTAGTAATTGAAATGTTGCGTGGGCTTAATTCAATGGGACAGATTTTTTAGTTGGCTTTAAACTCCCTCAGCGAGTAACGAGGGCTGAGAGTGGTGCAGAGAGAATCCAGTTGTGATTGGGACCCCGTCAAGCCGGGCAGAGACTTGCCAAGATCAAGGGCCCTTTGTCAACACAACGTCATAAAGCTCCTCTGTTAATAGTTCTCTTACGGCCATGGGAAGTTACCAGAACCCTCTCCCCTGGCTCCCAGCCCCCCTGCTCTAACCACTAGCCCCCACCCCCCTCCCAGATCCAGGGAGAGAACCCAGGTGTCCTGCGCCAGGGCTGCTCTCTGTGCTTTTGCACCAGCGTGTGCGAGCAGCAGCAGTGTGTGTTTCTGAGGGGGACAAAATAGCCTGCAACACAGACACACACTCACCCCCGCCCCCTGCCCCCCACCCCTCCGCTCAGGTCCCAGCCCCCCTCCGCACAGAGGCTGCAGCTGGCAGGAGAGGTAAAATGGGGCGATGCCGAGCGAGGCGTGGCCCTGGCCTGGGGATGTTGCATGGGGCGGGGGGGGGGAGACCAGGAGGGCTGTGATGCATTGCGGGGGGGCGGGGGCCGGACGTGCAGCCCCCCCCATGGGGGGACAGCCTCCTGTGGAGGGGTTTGCAGAGAGCTTGCAGTACTGGGGGGCGGGTTAACCCTTCGAGGGCTGGATGGGGAGCGAGCTAGGGGCGGCGATCTTCCCCCCTACTGCCATGGGGCAGGGTGTGGGGGGGTCAGTCTGCCCTGCCCCCCATTGCCCGATTCAGGGCGGCGCTAGGGGGCGCTGAGCTGCAGGGAGCGGGGGTGGGGGGCTCTCCCAGGGCAGTCAGGGCTGGCCCCATGGGGCGCTAGGGGGCACTGTTGTGCAAGGGGTCAGTAGGGGGTGCTGCCCCAGCAATGCTAAGTTGGGGGGCTATTCCTATCATTCCCTGCTCCCTCCCTGACCCCCGCCCTCTTTTCCTTCCCACCCAGGGCTCCCCCCCCCAATGGAGACTGAGCTGGCTGAGTCCCCACCCTCCACCCCCCCTGCACTGGGGCTGCCCCCCGACTCTCTCCAAGCGGAGCCGCCCCCAGAGCTTCCCGGCAGGCCCCGGCACCAGCAGCCCCACCAGTGCAGCCTGTGTCGGCGCCGCTTCGCCCAGGCCCACGGCCTCCGGCAGCACCGGTGCCGGCCCCGCGGCCTGCCCGCCCAGAGCCCGGCGGGCGGCGAATCCTGCTCGGCTGAGGCGGCGCCGGGCTCCCACCGCTGCCGCTCGGTCGCCAAGCGGGGTCACCCCTGCCAGGTGTGCGGGAAGCAGTTCAAATTCCCCTACTACCTGGCCCGCCACGGCCTGACCCACAACGGGCAGAAGCCGTTCCAGTGCCCGGTCTGCCGCAAAACCTTCCGCCGCCCCGCCCACCTGGCCCGCCACCAG
The DNA here is from genome assembly GCF_026122565.2 of Emydura macquarii macquarii. Lineage (NCBI taxonomy): Eukaryota > Metazoa > Chordata > Testudines > Chelidae > Emydura > Emydura macquarii. The sequence continues at coordinate 476,805 of NW_027133433.1, forward strand.
CGCACCCACGCCCGCCAGCGCCGCGCCGCCTGCCCCCGGCGCCCGCCGGAGCCGGACGAGCGGCTACGCCAGCAGGCCGGGCAGCCGGGCGAGGGGCGGGCGGACGAGAAGCAGGTGCTGCTGCAGGAAGACTGGACGTTGCTGTGTCTGGCCTGCCAGGAGGCCTTCGAGACCAAGGGCGAGCTGAAGGCCCACAAATGTTTCAAGGCCCGCGGCCGGGCCGGGCCGGACGGCACCAAGCGGCACCAATGCAGCGTGTGCCACAAGTTCTTCGCCCGGCCGTGGTCTCTCTCGCGCCACCACCTGGTGCACACGGGCGAGAAGCCGTTCACCTGCCCCGATTGCGGCATGACTTTCCGCCTCTCCTCCTACCTCAAACAGCACAGCCGGAGCCACGGGGCCGGGGGGCTGCCCTTCGGCTGCCCGCTCTGCCGCCAGCGCTTCCACACGCCGGCCGAGCTGGCCCTCCACCAGCGGGCGCATGAGGGAGACGCCCTTCCGGCCTCCTCCGGCGGGGCGGAGCAGCCGGGGGCCGGGGCCGCGCCGGTGTCCCGCAAGGGCTACGCCTGCAGCGTCTGCGGGAAAACCTTCAAGAGCAAATACGACCTGGCCACCCACTTCCTGATCCACACGGGCGAGCTGCCGTACCAGTGTGGCCAGTGCGGCAAGCGCTTCCGGCGCCTCTCCCACCTGAAGCAGCACCACGTCACCCACACGGGCGCCCGGCCCTTCCAGTGCGTGCTCTGCCAGAAGGAGTTCAAGCGGCTGGCCGACCTGGCGCGCCACCGGCAGGTCCACGAGGGCGACAAGCCTCACCAGTGTGGCGTCTGCCACAAGTTCTTCTCCCGCGCCTACAGCCTCCTGCGGCACCAGCGCGGGCACCAGCCCGGCCTCCTGGCCGGCGCCCGGCCCGAGGCCTTCCTCAGCAACTCCTGCTTCGACAGCCAGGACCACTCGGCCTTCTGCACCCCCGAGGAGGAGGAGGAGGAGGAGGAGGAGGAGGAATGGGGCGCGCCTGGCGGTTCGGGGCAGGGCTCGTGACATGCCCGGCGGGCACAAGGGAATTCTGAGCTGGATTGGGGGGGGGCAGAGGGGGATCCCCTGGGTCAGAGCTGCAGGGAAGGGGTCCAAGCCTTCCCCCCACACATCTGAGCCACTACTTGAAAGCTACACCTGGGAGTTTGGGGGGGGGGGGGTGCATGGAGATATATTGGGGGAGCAGGGGACAGCTAAAAGATAACAGGCCTCGTCAGTGGGGGTGGTGAGGAGGAGGGGTTCTGCGGGGGTCACCCCACTTCACCTCTGTCAAAGCTGGGTTGGAGGGGGGGGTTTCAGACACTGAGTTCTGGGGTGGGGGGGGTTAATATCAGCTGAGAGGAGGGTGAATCCCCAGCTGCAGGGAATGGGGACCTGTGGGCCAGCTCCTGGACAAAGCGGGGAACAGGACATGGGCCTCTCCCCTCTAGGGGGCGCCAGCCACGGGGGGGGGGGACTGGCTGGTTTGGGGGGACTGGGAATGGGGCACGGGGCCTCTCTAGGGTTGGATAGCGGGGTAGATGGGCCCATGGGTCGGATTGAGGGGGGTCCCACCATATTCTGGGATGGGGTGGCATCCCAGATGGATCATGCCATATCCTGGGAAGGGGGGGAGGGAAAGGGGCTGGATCACACCATTTCTGGGATGGGGGAAGCGCCCCTAGATGGATTATGCCATTTTCTGGGGTGGGGGGAGATGCCCTAGATCACATCATTTTCTGGGATGGTGGGGTCAGGATGTAGAAGCGTGGGGGTCCAAGAGCCCCACCTGTTTTTGCATCAGTGCCTGACCCCGCTGTGATACCTGAGGGCAGCAACTCCAGGCCCCCCCCAGCAGCGCCCTGAACCACTCACAACGGCAAGTGACCAAAGCACCAGCCCCAGCTGGCCACTAGGGGGTACCCCAGGGCACCCCAGTGTCTGTCATATGGGGCTCCCCTGCTGGGCCCCCCCCCCCCCAGCCTACTTAGCATCTAACTGGGGGGGGAGGGAGGGACAGGTCATTGGCCCAACTGAGCTGGAGAATGGGGGGTGCTGTGCACCCCAGCCCTGCCCCCAGTGGTATCAGGGGGCCGGGACACCCCATCCGGCATGCAGCTGGCTTCCTGCAGCGACCCTCGGGGGTGCACCCTGGGTGCAGATGCAGATCGCCTGGGTTCAGGATCAGGGTGGCATGGCGGGGGAGGCAGACGTGGCGCCTTGCGGCCCTGAGGGGTGACAGGGGGAGGCGGTCACTCCCCCACCGGCACGGACTGAGACGGGCTAGGACCTGCGGTTGGCACAGAAGTTTCTTCCCTTTTGGTTCTGTCCAGCGACCTCCCCCCGGAGACAATAAACGTGATGGGGCCACGACCTGGGCTGGGGCTCTGTTGCTTCTGGCGCTTGGCGAGAGGGACCCGGCCCGGGGAGGGGAAAGGGGGGGGTGGCGCGCTGGGCACGGGGCCAGCTTCTGGTCACAACAAAAAGGGAGTTTCTAGGCCTCACGCTGCAAAGAAAATGGGCAGGGAGGGAGACGGCTCCTGCCTGGGTCTGCTGAGAGCCTGAGCCGGTCGCTCGGGGGGGGGGAGGGAGCTGTGCTGAGTGCAACCAGGCGAGGGGTCCCCAGATACCCAGGCCCCTACACCCCACCCCAGAGGGGCCGCATCGCAGCGCTGGGCGAGGGGTCCCCAGATAACCAGGTCCCACGCCCCACCCCCAGAGGGGTCACATCAGATGCCTCCTGAGAAATGGGTTTTATTGTTCCGTGTTTGCTACAGCTCTCAGGTTAAGAGGAGGCTGGATTCTGGGGGGGGAGGCTCGACACAGCCCCCCTCCTCACTGAACTACCCCCCCACCCCTTCTTCTGCACCTGTGGGGGCTGAATGGGGCAGGGATCCTGCTGGCAGGGGTGCCATTAAAGGACCCTATAGGCAGAACCTTCCCTCCAAAGGGGGGGGGGGGAACAGAGCAGGGCCGAGCCCCCCGGTGCCTGCAGGGTAGGGTGCCCCGGAGCCGGCAGTTCTCCCAGCCCCACACAGACGCCAGCGCGGCCCCTGCCCTGGGAAGGGCACAGATGGACGTCAGGGGCCGTTGCAGTGCCCCGTGGATTGGGAAAAGGATCCGTCCCACGGATTGCAATGGGGGTGAGGGCCAGGTTTGGATCTCAGCCCCCCTGGGATGAATCTGGAGTCATCCCTGGCTGCAGCGGGGGCAGGGCCTTCACTTCCCCCCACTGCAGTGACCCTGGCTACACCCTGGGGTAATAAAAGTCCCTGGGTCAGTATCTGGCCCCTCTGAAGATCCCATCGGGGTTGTGTATGGGGTTCCCCGAGGGTCCCAGCTCCAGCCCCATGGCCTGAGATCCACCCCCAGTGCAGGAGCTACTGGAGATTGCCGCAGCTGAGGGCCCTCCTCCCCCACAGGGACCCCTGGCCCTCAGCACTCCAAGCTGCACCCCCAGACCAAGGACCCCCCCATCGCACTCCCTTGGGATCCCTCCTTTAATCATTAAACCCCCCTCCCCTGCCAGAGCTGGGAGAGAACCCAGGAGTCCTGGCTCCCAGCCCCCTGCTCTAACTAGTGCTCTGTGTTCCCTTCTGTCTCAGTTCCTGTCCAGCTGGTCCAAGCAGTCCGTGGGGGGTGGGGAGGGCTGGGGTCTCGGCTCGTCCCAGGGGAAGCTCAGATCCAGCCCCTGCATCTGCTCCCGATAAACCCGGTCGAACGCTTCGCTCTGGGCGGTGGTGAGATGGTTCTTCCAGTCCCCGCAGATCCCTGCAAAGGAGACCACGGCAGAGGGCATGACGGGAATGCAGGGGTGCAGCCCCCTATCATCCGCCCCCCACCGGCCCAGCCCCAGGCTCTGCCGGTGCCCCCCCATTCCCGACCCGCAGCAGCCCCGTCATTCTGAGCTGGGCCAGGGGCCAGGTTTATGGTGACTCCCTCCAGGATCTATGTCGCTTCTCATCCAGGACCCAGCTCCTGGGGCGCCTTCTCCCAGCCGCTCCCTGGCTCCAACCCCCCCACCTCATCATCACCTTTCCTCAGGAATGAACTCTTCCGCTGGTCCAGGATGAAGCTGGGGGACAAGCTGAAATTGCACATCTTGTTCTGCTTCATGGCCTGGAAGGAGGCGTTCTCCACCACCGCGTCCAGCGCCCGCGCGTCCAACTCCTTGCCCAGGAACCGGCAGATCCGCTCCACGCTGCCCCGCAGGTCCTGGGCGGGAGGAGAGGAAGCGATCAGCGGGAAAGGCCTCCCCCAGGGGCTCTTGGGGCATGGGGAAACTGAGGCAGAGGCGGGGAGGCCACGAGCCGCGCTGGAGAACAGAGGAACGGGGCGGAGCTAACTCAAAGGATCTCCCAGGCCGAAGGGAGCTGGGCGGGGGAACCTCTCCACCCTGCCTCAGCCTGGCCCCGTGGGAGACAGACGTTGGGATGGAGGCCCAGAGTGCTGGCTGGGATGCCGGAGGCTGGAGATTTTTCTAACAGGAGCCAACTCACAGGCCCCCCATGTCCACAGTCACAGGGGTGGCAGGGCTGATGGCCGGGCCCCCACACTCCCAGCTGGCAGGGTGGGGTAACTGCAGGAAGTGATGGGGTAACAGCTAGGAATAGAGAGCCCCTTCTCCCCCAGCCTGGGCCAGCCCCCAACCCTCTGCCCCTCCCCAAACCCCTGCCAGGATCCCCTCCACTTAGGGCTACTCCAGCCTTACCCCTGCCTCTCCCCACTGCTGGGATCCCCTCCCCCTCCATCCCAGCCCCCCTCCCAGCCCCTCCTCACCTGCTGGAATCCCTTGCCCCTCCCCTCACCAGACATCCCAGGCCTCCCACCCCAAGTCCCCTCCCCTTCCAGCCCGGGCTCAGCCAGTCCCCCCACTCCTATTGACCCTCCCTTGGCTGGGACCCCCTCCCCCTAGGCTACGTCAGCCCCCCCCCCACTGCTGGGCTCCCCCCCCCACCTGCTGCAGCTCCTCGTAGCTGATCCAGAAGAAGTTCTCGCGGCCCCGCAGGCCCAGCCAGCCTTTGACGTGGTCGAACCAGGATCCGAAGGGCACTGCAAGAACAAAGCAGGGAGTCAGGGGGGCAGCCCCTGGGGGGGGAGGAGGGCGCCTTCCCCTTCCCGCCCCCCCGCGCCGAGCACTCACCGTCCCCCTTGAGGAACTCCTCTAGGAAGTGGTCCAGCTGCACCGGCTCCTTGTAGGGGCGGAAGATCTGGGCGAAGTGGTAGAGGGAGACGAGCACGTCCTTGGGGTTCCGCACCGTGTACAGCACCTGGGGAGACGCGGCGTGAGCCCTCCTGCGGGGCCGAGACCCGGGGGAGGGGGAGGAGGGGACTGGGCCCTGGGGGTGCATGTTTGGAGGGCTGGGGGGAGCTGTGCCCCTGCAATTCATGCTGGGAGAGAGGCAGGGGGAAGCAATGGGCTCAGGCTCTCAGCAGACTCTGGCAGCGTCACCTTTCGGGGCTAGAAACTTTGTTTTATTTTACCTGAGATCTGAGGCCCTGCCCTCCCTCCCCCTCCATCCCCCGGCATGGACGCTGCCCTCCCCCGGCTCTCACCCCTGGGGGACCCGGAGCCGCTCCCAGCGCCATACCTTGGCCTTGGACTGGAAGAAGGACTTGGCGAAGAGCTGCACGGGCAGATGGGAGCTGATGATCCGGGGCGGCTTGTTGCCCCGTGCGGTCGGGAGGCCCAGGTTGGTCTCGTACCAGGGCCCCCGGTCCCAGTTAGGGACCGTGCGGCACCAGCTGGGGTCCCCATTGCTGCGGATGAGGCTCAGGATCTCCAGCATCCAGACAGTCCCTACGGTGACAGCCCTTGCTATAGTGATTGTTGCTATGGACAACGGGGAACCGCCCCCCCCCCCCCCACTGCTGTTTGGTCCTCAGAATCCCCAGGCTCCACCCCTCAGTCTGCAAAGGCCTCTGGGAGGCAGAGGAGGTAACTAAATAGAACCCAGGAGTCCTGGCTCCCAGCCCCCTCCCCCCACTCTAACCACTAGACTCCGCTCCCAGAGGTCTAGCCTTGGCACCGGGCACCCCCGTACCTGATTTCTGGTAGGTGACGTTAAAGATGTCGTCATCCCGGACTTGGAACTTGTTCTCCACCTCCTGGAGCCCCTGCTCGGAGTAGAGCATCGCGGGAAAGCTGATCCCCTTGTACAGGAAATACTTCTTGAACATCCTGGAGCTGGGAGCGGGGGGAGACATGGGGACCATTAGAAATTCTTGGAGGTACCTACCCCATAGCCCCTGCTCTGTGTGTGTGTGTGTGTGTGTGTCGCCCCCTGCTGGGGGCTGGGCCCTGCTGTGTGAGTGTGTGTGTGTGTGTGAGTGTGTCGCCCCCTGCTGGGGAGCTGGGCCCTGCTCTGTGTGTGTGTGTGTGTCGCCCCCTGCTGGGGGGCTGGGCCCTGCTGTGTGTGTGTGAGCCATGCCCACAGCGTGTGTCATGTGTCCCCCTCTCCCCCCATAGTGGGGGGCCAGGCCGCCTAGCTCCACCCTCGGCTCCGTGAGCTGGGTAGAATCTCACATGTCAGGATCCAGGTTCAATCCCCGCCCTGGCCGCCAGCCCACCTGGAGGCGCCTGTGCTGGCTGATTTTTTTATCACAATATCGACGTTTCTTTTTAAGCATTTCCTGAGATTCGCCCGGCTTTAAATTTCCACAGTTGTGCAAAACTAGGGCGGGTGGGGGGGCCAGATCAGCCACTAAAGATCTAATGAGGGCAGACGCCGAGATTCAAAAAGTTCAAGTTTTCCCACCCTTAGAAGAGCGGTTCCCAGACATTTCCCCGGCATGGCCCCATTTTCAGATGTGCTGTTTCCCACGACCCCAGACAGCATGGAAATTGCCGTTGAAAAGAACCGGTGTCCTCCCTGCAGTGTGAGTTCACACGCACTGGGCGTGCAAGGTCATGCCGCAAAGCGGCTGCTGTTTTGCTTTCCAAAACGGTGTCCCCCTGGACTGCCTGAGCTCACGCACGTATGGCGCGTGCGAGGTCATGCAGGGCGCCGTTTGGCGGAGCAAAACAGCATCCGGCGTGTGACACGAGCTCGTGCAGATGGGGCGTGTGGGCTCACGCCGTGTGGGGGAGGCCGTTCTGTCAAACAGCGTCCTCTGCACGCTCGGATGGCCCTGACCCCGTCTGCTGCTGCAGCAACGCCTCGTGGGGGTCACGCCCCACACTTCGGGAACTGCGGCCTTAAAACACAACTTGCCACCTGCCCAGGTGAGAAGGGACTTTGCCGATCGGTGAATTTCAAGTCTTACGGAAACGGTCTGTGGTCGGCGCGCAAAATCGCTGCTGACCGACGACAAACCGAACCCTTCCCAGCCCTACCTGTGCCACGCGGAGAGAGGTCACCGGCGCTTCGGAGGCCGGGATGAGACGGCGGGAGCGTGCCGACAAATTGGAGAACGGGGCTGAAATCAGCAAGACGGCGTTTGCTGCGGACAAGCCCAGAGGACGGCGCTTCGGAAGGAAAAATCAGAGACGCGGGAGGAATAACTGGCTAGGCGGGGTCCCGCAGAGCAGGATCAGGGGTGGGGGCCCTGTCTAAGGGGTGACAAATTGAACGGGGTGATGTTGGATGAAAAAAGGGAAATCAGGCTGGGCCCAGCGGAGAGGAAGGTCGGGTGTGAACCACGGGAGGGGCTTGTTTGGCTGGGGGTGGGGCTCTGTTTTGGGGCACCACACTTCAAGAGAGACTTGGGGCAGATTTGGAGAGAATCCAGAGGAGAGGAATCGAACCTGGCTGACGAGGAAAACTCAAAAGAACTGGGCCTGATCAGTCTAGAGTCAAGCCGGCCGGGGGAACCGATAACGGCCTTCAGAGGTGTACGAGGTGGGTCTAAGAGGGCCGGCGATCGATCATTCTCCACGGCCACCGAAGGAATTGGCTGAGTTTCCAGTGATGGAGAGATTCTAACAGGGAGAATTCAGCTCCCGAGGGCGGCCGTGGGATCCCTGTCGGACTAGGTTGGACGAACCCCCGTCAGGGATGATCTAGGTGTATTATGTCCTGCGTTGGCGCAGGGGGTTGGGCTCCCACTCATGGCCCCTGGCAATGCGTCGATGCACTTTCGGTTTGCAGGCGATACTCTAGATCCTCATCCCACACCTCACCCTGTGGTGCCCAGAGCGCCTTCCAGTCACGCCGTCAGCAAGGTGAGGGAATAGCTGTCACGGGCTGTATGTTCCTTCCGCCTCACCCCAGGGTGGAATGGCTTGTTTTGGTAGGGTTGGTGTGGAACATGCCGGTTGTTCTGAGTTGATGGTGAAATTCACCCGGCCCATGGAGCAGGAGGCAAGGCGGCTGGAAGGTCGGTTTGCGGAGATCACCCACCGAGGGAAGCCAACCCTGTCCTGCCGATGCAAGCAGCGTCTTTAGTGCCGAGCCTTGGATGCGCTGGAGGTTTCGCGTGGAGGAAGGGCACCGATCCAGCACAAGCTGGAGAAGCTGGGTCCAAGCAAACGGTGTGTCTTTTAATACGGCTCAATGTCAATGTACCCACCTGGGACCAAAGGATGCCGGCCGTGCTGCCAGGCTGGGGGGAACTCTGCAAAAAATGGAGGGGCTGTGGTGGATAATTGGCTGAACATGAGCTCCTGGTGCAAGGCTGGCGCCAGAAGGGCTACTGCGATCCTGGGATGCATCAACAGGGAATCTCAAGTAGGAGCAAAGAGGTCAAATGACCTCTGGATTTGGTGCGACCGCTGCTGGACTCTGGTGCCCGCAGCGAAGGAAGGATGTTGATCCGTCAGAGAGGGGCCAGAGAAGAGCCGTGAGGCTGATGAAAGGATCAGAAAACCTGCCTGAGAGTGAGAGATCAGGGAGTTGAATCCATTTAGCTGAGCAAACAGGTTAAGGGGGGGACTTGATCTCCGGCTGTAAGAACTTGCATGGGGACCAGGTACGGACTAACGGGCTTTTTAGTCTAGCAGAGACAGGTCAAACGCCACCCAACCGCGGGAAGTTGAAGCCAGACCAATTCAGACCGGAAATGAAGCGTACATTTTGAACGGTGAGAGTCATTAACCATTGGCAGCATTTCCCAAGGACATCACTGGCAATTTTTAAATCAAGATTGGCTCTTTTCCTCAAAAATCTGCTCTAGGGATCATCGTGGGGCCGTTCTCCCACCGGCGTTGTACAGGAGGGCAGCTAAGAAGATCACCCTGGTCCCGTCTGGCTTTAGAATCGATGAACCTACAAATGGGGCAAAACATGGATTTTTTTTTGGGGGGGGGGGGGCGGGGGTCTCTGGCAGGCCCGAAATCCTTATTTAGCATTTTTGGCATATCAAAAAGTCGGGGGTGGAATTTTCGCTTCAGGTCAATGCCAAGCGTGGGGGTTTTAAATACTCTTTTGCATTTAAAAACATAAAATCAAACCGATGGAAATTCCTAAAAGCAAAGTAGTGTGAGACCCCCCGCCCCCAACATCAAAACCCTTTGACTTTTTCCCAGTTGTTTTTCCGCAACTAAAACAACGTGTCAAAATCGCCGTAAGTCCGTGGAAGGTCTCGGTCGCTCCACAGCTGGATTCTTCCTCAGCAAACGATTTCGTTTGGAAAGTCTTGCCCAGCTGCTGTTTCATGCCAAGTCTATGGCACGGCTGGAATCCAGCCAAGGAGTGACAATGGGATGAATGACGGTAGCGCCTCCTCCGCCAGCGTCCAAAGCTAACGAGTGATGCTTAATACGGCTGCACGATTCGGCTGTTGTGGTTTGTCCATGTCTGATTCCTTGGAGGAGAAATGGCTGGTAGGAGTCCTGTGTGATAGTTGCAGAGCCCGGCAAATCTGCCAATATCCGCAGATCAGATGCAGATACCAATTTTGTATCCACGCAGGGCTCTAGATATTTGGGGTGATTCTCTTTATGGACTGAGAATTGAGGCAAATTCCTAATTCCCTGAATGCACCAGGATCAAACAACAATAGGCAGGTTCCTGGCTCAGAAATCCAGGCCCGCTTTCAGACAGTCCTGTGTCCCAAGCAGCTCTGTCTCGCTGCTTTCTTGCAGGGCCGCTGCTTCTCTGGCTAAGCCGCCCCCATGACATGTGTAAACAGACAAAGGGAGGAACATTATCCTCATTTTAAAGATCAGGCCCACAGCAATTAACATGACTTGGAGCTGGCTAGGTGCTGAGCCAGGAATAGAAACCAAATCCTCTATCCTAGCCTCAGCATACTGGGAAACCCCCTCTCCATCTCCCTGGGTTAGCTTTTTGTTGTATTTGCTCAGGTTTTGCCTTTTGGCTCCATGCCTTGGACGGTGGCTTCTGTTATTTCCCACTACGACTACATACCATTGGCTTAATTGCTCCTTCCATCTAACCAGACAGAAAGATGGCACTCCCACCAGCTTTAACCAGCTCCATGATTCATGGCAACCATGAAGGTCCTCCCTCACAACATGGTGTGTGCATGTGTGTATTTTAACTTGCAAACCATCTCAAGCTAATGATGCAATATGAACAGAGATATGTGTTCTGATTTATTATCAGTGTTGTTATAGCATTGGAGAGGCCGGGCAGAGCTTTCTGCTGCCAACTTGTGAAAAGCTCTCTTATGCAATCCGAATGCCACTGCACCTATCCAACTAAACAAACCGGGTGTATTTCCTGTTGTTCTCACTCCCGGCGGGGTTGCAAATGTGGTTTCCCCAGTGATCTGTATCTGAGAGACGGGGTAACGCCAGGGGAAATCACAGCACCTGGGTTCGTTTGTTCTCCTGCAATTGTTCCTATTATTATTTTGCATCCTAGATGCTCTTGTTGCTACCCTACCGGAGGGTGGGACCCCATAGCTGCCCAGGGGCCGAGAACGGGGTCCCATCAGGCCGGGCGCTGCCCACACGCAGGGACCCTCCCGCCCTGAGGAGTTCGCAGACTGAACGGCCACAGGCGGGAGCGGGAGCTTATTGTAAAGATGGGGAAACTGAGGCCCTGCGAGATCAGGGACTTACTCCAAGTCACCCAGCCGGCCACAGGCAGAACCAGGAGCCGAGCGTCCTCAGCTGTAGCCCGGGCCGGCTCGTTGCAGTCAGCCCTGTGCCCTGGCCATCACCTGCCACTTACTGGGGCTGCCCAACCCCATGGGAACCTGTCCTTCCTCGCAACCTCTCCACCCACCCCTCATCTGCCCAGCCCCACAGGAACCCCTCTTTCCCCCCCAAGCCTCTATCTGCCCCCCCACCCCCTCCACTCATCCCTCCATCCCCTCACTCCTCTGCCCAGCCCCACGGGAACCCCTCTATCCCCCCACTCCTTTATCCTTCCCCCCACACCCATCCCTCCATCCCTCCCCTCGCCGCCCATCCTTCCTTTCTGTGCATCCGTCCCTCCATCCCCGCACACCCTGCCTCCCTCTCACCATCTCCCCTTATACATTTCTTCCCTCCCTCCCTCCCCCAGCCCGCCCCGACCCCTCTCTGCATCCCTCCAGCCCCGGCTCTGGCCGTCCCTGCCCCACACCCATGGGCTGACGCTGGGGCTGGCCCTGGCGTCGGTGAAGGAAGAGCTAGGAATCAGAGCTGTGCCAAACGGAGCCAGCGGGGAGCCACTGGGGACACCCCCTGGACCTGGGCCACCCACCCGCCATCCCCTGCAGCGCTGTGTGCAGAGGGGTGCGGCCGCCCCCGCTGTCTTACCTGAGGCAGCACCTGTCTGGCTCAGCGGTTGCAGAGCGATGGAGGGATCCCCTGGGTCGGAGCAGTCGAGCCGGCGCTCTGAGCCCTGGGGCTGGGAGCTTCCCACACAACAGTGGCAGGAGGCAGGGCCAGAGCACCCCACAGCAGGGAGAGCATCCCTGCCTGCCCCATGGGACAGAACGACCTGGCCTGGATCCAGAGTCACCCCTGATTGCAAGGGGGGCAGGGCCGGGATTTGATCTCAGCTCTCAGGTTCGACTCAGAATCACCTCTGGTCTCAGCTCTCCATGACCAATCTGGAGTCACCCCTGATCTCAGCTCCCTGGTGTCAATCCAGAGTCACCCCTGATCTCAGCTCCCCCCAGGGTCAATCCAGAGTCACCCCTGATCTCAGCTCCCCAGGGTCAATCCAGACTCTGCCTTGATTTCAGCTCCCCCAGGATCAAGCCAGAGTCACCCCTGATCTTAGCTCTCCGGGATCAAACTGGAATGAGCCTTGATCTCAGCTCCCCCAGGGTCAATCCAGAGTCACTCCTGATTTTAATGGGGGCAGGGCCAGGTTCTGATCTCACCTCGCTGGGGATCAATCTGGAGTCACCACTGATCTCAGCTCCTCAGGGTCAATCCAGAGTGACTCCTTTTCTGCAATGGGGTCAGGGTCGGGTTCTGATCTCATCTCACCCAGGGTCAATCTCGCCCCCTCATCAAGACCTAAACAAGCACCGCTGCTGATCTCTGGTGTTGTTAATAATTCCCACTCTCCCAGGCCCGTCACACGACCATGTGGCATGGAGCCAGGAAATCTGGGACGAAAACACGTCTCAGTAATGAGCGTGCTGAGCGCCCTGCATCCCAGTTATTAGAATAATAAGTGGGTGAGCGACATCACACAGCCGGACACCTAGATTCACATTTGGAAGAGAAACTGACACCAATACACCTGCGAGTGAGAGATATGTGGCATTGCTAATTGGCACAATTTGGGGTGTTTTCCATAAAGCCCCGAGCATCTGGAGTCATGGGAATCTACCGGAGAAAGTCGGCTTCCGTTTAAACCCTACAGGAGTTTCCTGGGGCCCTGGTTCAAAGGCCGTGAGACTCGGTGCCAAATTCTGGCCACAAAGGCACGAAAAGCTCAAGGTGACAAAACCGGGTCGAAATGGGTCAGACACACTCACCTAGATCGAGGCAACATCGTGCTACACGGGGGTTCTCAAACGTTATTTTCCTGGGACCCCCTTGGAAAATATTTCAGGCTGTGACGACCTCGCTCCCATGCCAGGCTACCCTTAGTTCTGCGCTGCCTTCAGAGCACCCAGCCAGCAACCCAGCTCTGAAGGGCTCTAGCTGTCAGCCATGCACGGGGCTGACAGCCACAGCCATGGCGTGTGCAGGGGCTGACAGCTCATGACCCCCCCCATAATAACCTTGCGACCCCCTGAGGGGTCCTGACTCCCCGTTTAAGAACCCGTGTGCTAGAAACTGCCCAGACAGACACAGCAGCGTTCAGATAATCCCCAGCCCCCCTGCACTAACCACTAGACCCCACTCTCCTCCCAGAGCCAGGGACTGAACCCAGGCACACTGGCTCCCCACCCACCCTGCTCTAACCATTAGATCCCACTCCCCTGCCAGGGCTGGGAATAGAATCCAGGCATCCTAGCTCCCAGACTGCCCTGCTCTAACCACTACAGCCCACTCTCCACCCAGAGCCAGGGACAGCACCCAGGAGTCCAGGCTCCCAGCCCCCCGCCAGGATAACTCACAGCACAGATGCTAATGACAAAGGCCCAGTCCACTGTCCTGTGTGTGTCAGAGTCCTGGGGAGCTGCTCCCGATTCCCTCGCCCTCCTTCTGAAGCCCGGGCTCTGCCCCACATGGGCCTCAGCTCCTGAGGGTGGGCGGAGTGCGGTGAATCACCCAGGGCAGCATTCCTGCCACCCTGTTGGGACAGAGTTGGGGTTGGGAACCAGGACTCCTGGGTTCTTTCCCTGGCTCTGGGAGGGGAGTGGGGTCTAGTGGTGAGGGGGTGGAGAGAGGGGGAGAACCAGGACTCCTGGGTTCTCTCCTCCACTCAAGCAGGGGAGTGGGGTCTAGTGGTTAGAGCAGGGGGGAGTGGCTGAGAGCCAGGACTCCTGGGTTCCAAACCCAGCGGGCTCTGTGACTGGAGAGCTCCGAGCCCCCCCGGCTGGCTCCTTCCACTCCCATTGGGGCCCCCTCCCCCATACTGAGCCCTGCCCTCCCTTTGTGCCCATTTCTCCCCCTCCTTGTTCTGGTTCCTGGCGGAAGCTCGGCTCCGCCCCCTAGCGTCACTCTTTCCCGCCGCCATCTTTGTCCCTGGCAAAGCCTCCTCCCTCCCCCTGCTGGGCAGGCTCAGCTCAGCCGCCATCTTCGATCGAGAACGAGGCTGAGGGAGCCCGGAGGGAGGAGGATGCTGCAGCCCCGCCCCCAGCAGGCTGTCAACCTCACTCCCGACCTGCAGGCCCCCCCCCCCCGGTTCCGGGGTGTGGGGAGAAGGAAATGGGAGGGGTAGGGGGCAGGACTGGGCTGTTACCCACCTGTCCTGCTCCCCCCACCTCCCCCTGAGCATCTCAGTGTCTGTACCCCACCTACACCCCCTGGGCATGAGGTTATCCTAGAGAGGGAAACTGAGGCCCAGGGCCTGTCCCAGGACAGGGAATAAAAGCTGGGTGCCTCAGTCCCTGGGTGAGCGCCCCTAAGGGGCCACGCCGTCCAGCCAGAGCCCCTGAAGAACTGGCTCTGTCAGCTGGCGACAGTAGTAGGTTGTTATCATTTGTGATTGTGGCCTAGCTGGGATGGCATTGGAGGGGAGGGGGGGTTGTGGGTAAATTCAGGGCTGGCGGAGGGATGGCAGCTCCCTCAGTTGCTCCCCCACCCTCCGCATTTCTCCCTCCCTGCTCAAGGAGCATCATGACCCCAACCACATCTCCAGCGCCCACTATGGGCCGGAGCAGGAAGTGCAGGATGAGGCACCCGGCAGGGCTCGGAGAGGCGCCCGGAGGAACCTGTTGGAGCCCCACAGGAGAATCCACCCCGGCTGCCAGCTACCAGGAGAGACACCTGAGGGCAAAGGTACCATCCCGCAAAGGGGCAGGACTCCTGGGTTCTATCCCCAGATCTGGGCGGGAAGAGGGGTCTAGTGGTTAGAGCGGGGCTGGGAGCCAGGACTCCTGGGTTCTAGCCCCAGTGTTCCATGTCCTGTCCCAACAGCAGAAGCCCCATCCAGTATTGGGGACCTGGTTCTGGCGGGCAAGCTGATAGAGATGGCTGGGGAGTCCCCCTGCTACACCCACCACCACGGCAGGACCCAGCCAGCCGTGCTACACGACCACGGGGCCTGCAGCATGCCACAGGAACCAGCCGCGCTGGGGCACCTGGTGTGCGAGCCACAGGAGATGGTGCATCGGCAGAGCCAACTGCTGCACTGCTCACAGGAGGCCCAGGCCACCAGCCAGAGCTGTAGGTGAGGGGGCCAGGCACTAGGGGGCACTGTGCTTCAAGGTGGGGAGCTCATCCGCAGGTTGCTCGTCCCACACCACACCCCAGAGTCAGCCGCATCTCAGCACAGGGAAAGAGAGGGTCCCCTATAACCAGCTCCCACACCCCATCCCAGAGGGGCCACAACACAGTGGCAGGCAAGGGGTCTCCGTATCACCTATCCCCATGCACCACCCTACAGGGGCCACATCCCAGCGTGGGGTGAGGGGTCCCTGTATACCAAGCTCCCTGCCCCACCTCAGAGTCAGCCGCATCTCTGGCTCTGTGCTGCAGGAGAGGTCCACGCGCGAGTGCTGGATGCTGGCATCAGAGCTGGGCCAGTTGATCGCAGCGCTGGAGGCAGAGAACCGGAACCTGCAGTGCACGTGAGACCAGCTGGAGCCCCGGACTTGGGCGCGGCAGGAGGAGCTGGACCAGAGCAGCACGGTGCTGTACAGTCAGCCAGAAGCTGAAGGAGCAGGGGGGCCAGGCCAGGCCGATTCTGCCTGGACAGCATCTGGGGCAACGGCGGTGGCTGCGGTTCTACACCAGCTTCAGCAGCGCCCGGCTGCCTTCCTGATGGAGATGGAGCCACAGCTGGGGGCCGAGCCGGGTCCCCCGAGGCCCAGCTCTTCCTGGTGCTGGTGAGGCTGCGGCTGCTTCTGCAGGATCTGGCCTTCTGCTTCCATGTCTCCAAGGCCACAGCCTCCCGCTACTGGCTCAGCTGGATGGAGCTCATGGAGACCCGGCTGGCCCAGGTGAGTCGCCTAGATCAGAGGCCCCATGCCCCAGTCCCTGTCCTGGGGCTGGCTGCAAGCCGGTGCCCCCCAGAGGGGAGAGGCGCCCCTGCCCCATATCTATGTGTGAAATAGATTGGAGGGACTGACTCCGACCCCACTTGGAGAGGGGGTGTGGCCTGGAGGGGCTGGCTCCGCGCTCCACCCAGGCAGAGGCCTGGGCTGGCTCCCCCATGCCCCTCTTCCCTCAGCTACCAGTACAGTGCAGCCCACACTACCTGGAGCAGTTCGAGCTGCGGCGGGCGATGCAGGTCAGGGGCGTCCCGCTGGTAGTGCCGGACTGCGCCCAGCTCTTCTTCGAGGGCTGGGGCCGCCGGCATTATGCCTTGCAGGGCTGCGCCCTGGCTGCCCCCAGCGGCTTCCTGGCCTTCCGCGGCAGTGCTGTCCTGCGGGCTGGGGAGGGGGCGGCAGGGCCCGGGCTGCCTCCCTTCCTGCAGGGAGCCAGGACTGCTGGGTTCTGCCTGGCTCAGCTGTTCTCCCTGGGCTCTAGCCATGGGGGGCCAGGGGCACCAGTGCAGGGCGGGGGCGTGATTTCCCTCCTTTGCCAACCTGAGGGGCTATAGGGCCAGGATGTGGGTCCACTCTTGGATCATTTGTAACCCAAAATAAACCCTTGCTTCCCGTCCCAGCTGTGTGGAGAGATCAGTGAGCAGGGCACCCTACAACAACATGCCTGGGACACAGACAGCTGGAAAAGAGGATGTTCCAGCCCAGCACAAGCCCACCCCCTCCCCGTGGGCACACATACCCCTGCCCCACAGCCCATGGGGCCAGGGGAGGGTCATCAGAGAAAGACATGGGGCCCCATCCTGTGAGATGGGGACTGTTCCTTTTAGAGTGGGGCGAGTGGTCCTTGGCTCTCTCCCCAGGCCTGGGAGGGGAGTGGGGCTAATGGTTAGAGTGGCCGGGGGAGGCCTGTGATTTTTGCTCAGGGAGACCCCAGCCAGAAGAGCCGTGGGGCAGAACAGATGGGGGGGGGGACTGCGCCACCTAGATAACACCCCCCCTCTGCCCACCCCACTGCACCAGTGAAACCCAGCATGAGCCAACAGTACTATGCCCCCTGGCAGGGAGCCTTAGGGCAGGTGCCCCACACCTCCCCCCGTCCCCCTCTCAGCTGGCGTCTGGGAATAGAGACCCCATGGGGGGCTGGGGCGCGATGCGGGTTTGCACAGGGGAAGGGCAGCGCCCCGCGAGTGAACAGAGCCAATGCCAGCTACCGGTTCTGACCCATTTATTGGACACTGGCACATGCAAGCTGGCACCGTTAGTTCTTGTAGCCCCGGCTGGCGCGGCGACCTCGGGCCCGCTCGAACTTCCGCCCTTTGGAGCGCACGTACAGCCTGCGAGGAGGAGGGGGGTTAGTGGGATGCCCACCGCCACTGCTCCCCCCGCCCGGGTGCCAGGGATCCCCCCATCCCCTTGGGCCCAGTTCACAGCCTGACCCCCACCCGCTCTCCATGCCAGGTGCCCCCAGTGCAGCTCTGTGGCCAGCATGGCCTGCTGTGTGGCGGGGTGGCAGGCCCAGGGTGCAAACCGCACAGCGAGGTGCCCGCAGGAGCAGGGAACACAGCCGGCCCAGACCCGACCCATCGCTTTAGTGGGGCTGGGCTAGGTCACAGGGCTCTAGTGTCTCCAGGAGTCCCAGCTCCCAGCCTCCCCCACTCTAACCACTAACCCCCACTCCCCACCAGGCCAGGGAGAGAACCCAGGAGTCCTGGCCACCACGAGACACAGGGACATGATCCACTCTGGGGATCCCAACTTCTCCCCGCCCAGGGTTTGTGCCCAGCCCCACGCGCCCCAAGGCCGGGCACAGGATGCGGCTCTGTGGGGCGGACGATGGTGGCCGCACCCCGAGGGGTGGAGGAGCAGGCATGGTGCCATGTCGGGAGGATCGGGGGGGGGGGAGGGGGGTGCAGGAGCGGGCACTCACTTGGTGTGACTGTGTGGGGTGCCGGGGGCCTTGCCGAAATGCCGGTACACCTCGCGTCCCTTCCTGGGCCCTGCAGGGAGACAGTGTTACAGCCAGACAGTGATACTTCGCTGGGGGGCAGGGCTCCCACCTCCCGCCCCCCAAGCAGGACCCGAAGGGAAGCGGCCTCTGGCTCAGAGACGGCCAGGGAGGGCTTCTCTGGCCACTAGCCCACAGGGGTAGCAACGGCCCCTGTGCCGAGCCCAGAGCACCAGGGCCTCCATGCCAGGCCGTGAGGGCACTGCGGTGACAGTCCCGTTCTTCTGCACCAGAACCCACCAGCGGCATTTCCAAACACACAGCACTGCCCGAGGCAACTGCCAGGCTGGGCAGGCAGGGCCCCTCGCCTGGGGCGGCCACCTCTGGGGCTGGGGATCCCTCGCCCGGCGCTGAGACAGAGCCCCTTCTGGGGCAGGGCGGCTGGTTATCTGGAGACCCTCTGGGACAGGGCGCGTGGGCTGGGTATCCAGGAGCCCCTCGCCCGGCACTGGGACAAGGCGTGGGTTATCCAGGGGCCCCTCACCCAGCACTGGGACGTGGCCCCTCTAGGGCAGGGCAGAGAGCGTCCCCTGGCCCTGCTCCCCGTAGCACTGCCCTGGGGCATGCAGGCCTACCCCGACCGCCCAGGGACAGCACCCCCCTGCTGAGCCCTTGCCCTGCAGCTCAGCTGGCCCCAGCTGCCTGTTGTTCATGGCAAGGCCGGTGCCCGTCCCGGGCAGAGAGTGCGGGAGGACTCACCGGAGAGCAGCACGGTGCCCTGGCCCTTGGGGGCGGCCATGGCCAGCTGGTCAAAGGTCATGATCTGACCTCCTGACTTCAGGATACGACTGCGGGCTCCTTTGGTCACCCGCAGGGCACAGACCTGCCAGGAGAGATAGGTCAGTGACAGCCCCAGTGCTGGCTCCCAGTCCCCACTCTCACCACTAGTCCCCGCTCCCCTCCCAGAGCCAGGGAGAGAACCCAGGAGTCCTGGCTCCCAGCCCCCCACTCTCAGCACTAGTCCCCGCTCCCCTCCCAGAGCCAGGGAGAGAACCCAGGAGTCCTGGCTCCCAGCCCATCAGGGTTGGGGACCCTGCAGCACCCCGCTTCACCTTCAGCTTGGGGATGTCCTGGATGCGGATGTCGTCAGTGATGGTTCCCACCACCACGGCTGTCTTGTTATCCCGCCCCGGGAGCTTCATCTTGCGGATCTGGAGGGGGCAGAGGGTCAGCACAACCCCCACCTCAGGGCTGGTCTAGGGAGCACGGGCCCCGGCCCAGCACCGCACCCCCCATCCCCTCCCCTCCCCACCACAGGGCCTCGAGGGCTCTCCCAGTGGGCCCCAGCAACAGCACAGCCCCCCCCCCCAGGACAATCTCCAGGGTACAGGCAGGAAGAGAACCCAGGAGTCCGGACGTCAAGTCAAATGGACCAGCATGGGGGGAGGGGCTGTGGGTCGGGGCCGAGGGGGGACGGGCAGAGTCCGGGGCCTCCCTGGTGGTCCCACACCCGGCCCCACTTACCATGCGGGAGAGGGCGAGCGGTGGGCGGTTGGTGCGGCTCATGAAGAGGCGTTTCAGGACCACCTTGTTGAAGCGGGAGTTGGTGCGGCGCGCCAGGAAGCGATAGAGCTGGGGGGGGGGGGGGACACAGCTGTCAGGGGAAGCCACTCGGCCCCCGCCCGGCCCAACCCCGCATCCCACCGGCACCAAGGGGAAACTGAGGCAGAGACGGGCACTCCTGGCTGTGCTTGCACAGGTCACACACACACCAGTCAGTGGCAGAGCCAGGCACGGAACCCAGGCATCCCGGCTCCCAGTCCCTGCCCCCCACTAGACCCCAGGTCCCGAGCTGTAGAAAGAACCCAGGCATCCTAGCTGCCAGCCCCCCGCAGACCCGGACGGTTGGGGGGGGCATTACCTTGACCAGCAGGCGCAGGTAGATGTCCTGGCTCTTGGGCTCGGTGCGGCGAACCTTGCGGTCCTTGTTGTGGCGGATATCGACACCCTGGGGGGGGGGGACACAGGCCATCAGGGTCGGCCCCCCGGCGCCTCCCCCCCCCAGCTATAGGTCTGATGAGACAATGGGTGCGCAGGGCACCCCCAACTCTCCCGCACCCCAACACCCCATAAGTCACCCTGTCACCACTGACAGAGGGCCTGGCCACCGCCCCCCAGGCAGGTTAGATGCCCCCCACCCCAGGGTGCACACAGCAGCCCCCGCCATGGCCTGACCCCCCCCCAGGCCCTCATGCCCCCTACCCACCCCCCAGCCCCTCCCTTCCTCACTCCACCCCCCACTTCCCACAGACTCCCCCCAAACCACCCACCCACCTGTGCCCTCCGCACACCATATGCCCCACAGTACATGCCACACTGGGTGCCCCCCCAAACGTCCCTAGCACCCCCCCCCCACTGCGTGTCACCCACGACTTCGCTTCGCTGGCTGCTCCCTGTATCCTCCCCCCCGCTGCGTGACCCCCAGCCGGCTGGGCGATACACATACACATTACCCCCCCATATCCCCCCCCAGGACCCCTCCCCCTCTCACAGGGAGCCCCCCACCGGGTATTCCCGGCTCCTCCTGCCCCTCCCCGCGTGGGCCCGGGGAGGCTTCCGCCGGCGAGGCGCTGCCCCCCCGCCCGTACCCGGCCCCCGGCCCGGCCCCCCAGAGCCCCGAATCCGGGCTCGGCTCCCCCCGCGCTGCGGATGGCAGCGGATTCCCCCGGCCCCCCCCCGGCTCACCCACCATGGCGGCTCCGGCGGCGGCCCGGCCAGCGAAGGAAGGAAGGAGGGGGGCGGGGCGACGCGAAAGGGGTGACGGGACAGGTCGCTCTGCTCTATGGCAGCGCGGCGGCAAGCGGAGTCCCGCTGGTGCCGGGCAGGCGTGCGACTCTCCGGCCGGCGAGCTCGATGGTGCTGGAGGACTGCGAGAAGACAGCTGATAAGAGGCTATGGCAATAGAGGCCAGGCGGGATGAGTTATCACAGAGCTGGGGCAGAAAGAACAGAGCCCATCAGAATTTGGTGACCCCAATAGACTAGCTTGAAGAAAATGAGACCAGAGTTAGTGTGTCTCATCCACGGGAAATTCTTCTGACGTTTTGCAATTTCGTGTCCTCCTGCAAGTGGAAATCCCACCCGTTTGTGCGAAATAATTCATTCTGGATTGTTTGTTTTCCACCTTATGGCTGCCTGGAAACATTTGTATTCCTTGTATTGCCTTATCAAGAAGACCATCAACGGCCAAAGGATGCGAGGCAGTCTAAAGGATCACACTGAAAGGAGACATTTTGATGTTGAAAGTTTGGAAGAAATTGACAAGTCCCTGTGTTTTGATGTTACCAGATCAGCATTTTCCAGTGGAAACTTTCCTGTCAGTTAATTTTCAATTCTCTCTAGTTGCTATTAATACATAGTTGCTTGTACAGTTTAACCTTGGGGGGCGGGAAGAGGGGAGGAATTGGTTTACCATACAGGTGGGACATATATCTACATAGCAATATGTGAGGGATAGACTAGAATAATAGTGCCTGTGTCATTTTTAAAAATAATAAATAGAGTCTGATTGAAGCCTTTAAGTATTAGCACAGTGGAAATAATTACAATCAATAAGAATAGAATTATTATTAATTTGTTGTTACTTATACATTTAAACCATTGTGGGTACTTAGATTGTGAGCTCTTTGGCGGTACAGTCTTCAGTGGCACCGTCACTCTTTACAGAGAATGGTGGGTGCGCCGATGAGTTCTTTGGTGGCTGCTGAGTCTGATGCGCCAGTGACCGTCCTGTCCACAGGTAGGGCACACCCCGGCAGTAGCAATGCTTCGGAATCCGAGCAGCAGAATCCTTCCTCATCTGACACCGGTCATCACAAAGCCTGATCCAATCCGCCTCGCGACATCTACAGGCTGACTCCGCCCAACCACGGTGGCATTCTGCATGCCTTTCCCGATCATCCACAGAGATTCCAAAGGATACTAAGTCATCCTTGCAAGCATCCCGAAATCTGCGCTGCAGTCTGCTTCTCTTTCTAGACCCGCCATGAACTTCAGAGAACGGCACACTCTTTGAGATCCTATAATCCGGCATTCGCTTGACACATCCAATCCACCTGTCTTTTCTTACTGATCAATATCCCCTCGAATGACAGACCAGCACGATTTAACACTTCCACATGTCACCCTGTCTTGCCATCTTACCCATAGAGTTTTACGCAAGCAGCTGTTATGAAAGCTGGCTAGTCTTTTGGCATGTCTGGGGTAAGTCGGCCGTGTTTCTGAGCCGTACAGAAGAGTGGATAAACACATCTCTCAGGAACGTGGATTTCCACTGTAGCTGACAATTCGTTATTGTCCAGGCTCTGTCTTGCAAAGGACCAAAGTTCCCAGCTGCGTTGCTGACTCTGCCAGTGTTGCACCTGTTAGAAATAATAACGTGCAGCGCCTTGCACAACCGGGTCATGGGCTGTGATTGCAGCTCCTAGCCATCGGCATAGTTTGATGTCTATATTTGGGGGGCAGCTCCAGTCAGGCCAACGGGGCCAGGCATGGTGGGGGCAAATTCTGCGCCTGCCATAGGCTTGCCATAGGCTTCCGCCCTCCCCAAATACACACATGCTTCTAGATGCTGCCATAATAACCTGATAAAGAATGTACAGCACCTAGCACAATGGGAGTCCCTGCATTTCCCCTAATAAATATGGCCGCCATATGCATCGGCTGGGATGGAGAACGAAGCAATTTCCTTTGCCCACATCCAATATGGCCACCACGCCCGTTTGATTTCAATGGGTGGGCAGGGGGAAAAAAAGGCGGGGCTAGTTCCCATAACAAAGATGGCCCCCCTCCCCGTCGGTTCATACCGGGAGTGACGCTCTCTCGCTTGCCCGCATCCAAAATGGCCGCCGCGCCCCATTGACTCGCAGGGAAGAGGGTGGAGCCCGTCCTCCCCGCCCACAGCAAAGATGGCCACAGGGCGCGGCGGGAGGAGGGGCGGTTGGTGGCCCCGATTGGTGGGACGGGGAGAGGTGGCTCTGTGATTGGCTGGGGCCAGCCCCGCCCTCCATATATGGGGCCGGGTGAGGCATTGAGGAGGCCGTGGGAAGCACTTCCTGGAGAGAGGAGGGAGGCAGGGTTCAGGGGCAGGAGGAAGGGGGAGGCAGGAGGGGGGGCGAGGGGAGGCACCTGCTGCCGGGGGCAGGGGATGGTGGCAGGTGGCAGCTTTGGAGGGACCCCATTTCCCAACCCCCTGCCCCATAGCGTGGTGCCAGGCTGCTCCCTGCCGGCATCCCTAGCTGGTGGGTCTGAGCGGAGCCTGGATTGCTTCCCTCCCCCCGTCCCCCCCCTTTTTCCCAGGCCTAATTCCCGGGGGTGGGGGAAAAAAGAAACTTCCTCAGGGTCTTTAAAAATCCCCCCCCAGCCCCGCTGCTCCTGGCTCCCTCCAGCCTAGCCGGCCCCCTGCACCCTCCTCCCTCCACAACACAGAGATTGGGGAGGGGGGAGAGGGCTGGACCCAATTAAGCTCCCCCCTCCCCACTGGGCCCCTGGCTAGGGGAAAGGCTAAGCAGGCTAATTGCTGGTTTCTGGATCCCTGCGGCCCTATTTCCCCCCCCCCCCCACCCATGAGCCCTTCGTGCAGGTCGGTTCTCATTCCTCGGCTGCTTTGGATTCCCAGATCCTGCCCCAGAGAGGGACGGTGGGCAGGCCCCTCAGGAATGGGGCTTTGCAGGGCCTGACGATCCCTCGGGAGTTCAGGTGAGGGAGAGGCAGCAGAGCAGAATTGGCTTTGGGTCTGGAAATTTCTCTTCGGGGGGGTTAGTTCCTTCTCTGGCCCGCTGCCGATATCTTCCTCCCAAGGAGCGGGTGATGTCCTAACAGTGGTTAGATCTGGGTCTGAGCCGGGCAGGGTGGGGTATTAAGGGAGAGTTGATGGGGCAGGAAGGAGTTGCCCGAGGTGTGGCTTGAGCCTGCCGGGCAGAAAGCCAGGTGGGCCGTGGTGCCGCCGGAAAAATGAGCCTCGTCCTCGGGCCATACTGCGAGGGTGCGGAGACGCTGCTGCACGGGGAGTTTGGCGCTTACCCCTCCAAGGGCGCCCGCTATGCCCTCAGCCTGACCCGGACGGAGCTGCACATCCAGCGGCTGGTGCCCAAGCCGGAGACAGACCAGCGGACGGTGGTGCCCCTGGCCGAGGTGGTGGGCTGTCACACCCTGCGCAGCCGGGCGCCGGCCGACCAGTCGGCGTACTTCTCGGTCTATGCCTACCCGCTGAAGAAGAGGAAGGTGGCGGTGGGATCGGGGCGTGGGCGGCAGAGGGCGGCACGTACCTTCCAGGTGGACGGGGCCCAGGACTATGAGAAGAACCGAGCGGTGGCAGAGAAATGGGCCGCTGCTATCAAGTGCCTGGTGCTGGGCATCCCAGTCTCCAGTGAAACAGGTAAGACCATTGCTGTGCCATCTGCCTGCCTTCCAGGCCTTTCTTCCCTCCCAGAGCTGGGGAGAGAACCCAGGAGTCCTGGCTCCCAGCTTCCTCCCTGCTCTAACCACTAGACCCCACTCCCCTCCCAGGGCTAGGGTTAGAACCCAGGCATCCTGGCTCCTGCTCCTGGAACTCAAGGCTGAGTTCTTTTTGGGTCTCCAGTTCGACCAGCCAGAACAGCAACAAAGCAGATGCTGTTGCAGAGAGCCAGAGAGGAGTCTATCCGGGGCCTAGAGGTGGGGCGTCAGCCCCCCCCAGGGAGGTTTTACTGCCCCATCCCTGAATGTGTGTCTGGAGGTTGCAGCGAGATTCAGGAACCGAGCCCCAAAAGCAGACCCCAGCAAAGAGGGGACCCCTTCTCCGCTCCCCCTTTCCAGCTTCAGAGACTTGGTCCTTCGCCTGCTGTTCAGAACAGCCCTTGCTGGCTTTTAAAGACAGATGATGGGGACCAGAACTCCTGGGTTCTATCCCCAGCTTTGGAAGGGGAGTGGAGAGAATGGGGCCTGAGAGCCAGGACGCCTGGGTTCTCTCCCCAGCCCTGGGTAATGGGTGCAGCGATTAAAGTACGGGGAAGCTGGGAGACAAGATATCTGGAGTGCGTGCGCCCATTGGTGGGGCTGGCGACCCAAAGCCTGAGTGGTCCCGTCTTTGAACTGGGTGGGGATCTAGAACTGGGCTGTGGATTGTCTCGAAGCTGGGGCTATTGGATTTCTTGTCCTCCGGACCCCCTGTCTGTCCCTCCCTTTCCCTTTGGTCTAACCTCTTCCCCCTCCCGCCCCCACCAGGAGCCTCCCGAACCCTGGGGGGTAGGATCCCTCCTGGGCGGGGCTAGGGGCTGCCTTGGGCAGTGACTTCCCACTTTCTTTGCTTGCTGAAGGATGTGGGGGGCCTGAAGGCAGGGCTGAGATCTGGGCTGTGGGGGGCTGATGGCATGGAATGGGGCTCGCTGGGGTGGGAGTTGGCTCCAGGGGTTGCTGACTGGCTTGGGGTGCGGGGAGGGATGTGGGTGGGCACTGCAGAGGAGCGCTGGGTGCACGGTTGGGGCTGGTTGGGGGGCCAGGCTGGGCACTGGGTGCATGGCGGGGCATTATCGCTCCTTCTCTGGGCCGGGGGTGGCTTCGGGGACCCTGCAGAACCTGCCCCGCTATCAGCCCTGGGTCCAAAGTGCAGCTGTCTCCGCCTGATACGATAACAGGGAACTTTCGACTTGGAGCACGGAGCGTTCGCAGGCCCACCCTCTCTTGCTCCAGCCACTAGGCTCCCCTCCCTTCCCAGAGCTGGTGTCCCAGCCCCCGCTGGGAAGGAGCTAGGAAAAGGATGAACGTCTGCATGCCTCAGCGTTCCTTCTGCGGTGGGGGTTGCTGGGTTAATCTTTCCTCCGGGCACATCCACTGGGTTCTCTTATCTACTTCCCTCACTCTGCCAGGCCCCTGGTGAGGGCAGTGGCGTCCCAGCAGCACACAACACCGCAGGGCGCTCTCCTCTGGCAGTCCGTGCTGGCCCCGCCACCCCCGTGTGGTGCTAGGGGCGCTGTGCTGTTGGGAGTGGGGTGGGTGGCTCTGTAGAGGGTGCTTTTACTGTGCCCCACCCCAGAGCTGCCGCATCTCAGCGCTGGGCGATGAGTTCCCGTATAATCAGCCTCCCGCGCACTACCCCAGAGCTGCCGCATCTCAGCGCTGGGCGAGGGGGTCCGTGTCATGTGCACCTTGTACCTGGCAGGCTGCAGGGCTGACACAGACGCCTGACCTCCTAGTATCAGACACAGCCTGAGTACTGTGCTTCCTGCCCCAAGACAGCCCCCGCCGTGTCTGCCGTGAGGTTGTTTAAGATAGCTCTGGCTGGGGTTTGCTCCCCCTTTGCGTCCCGCCTTCCCGCCACTGACAATATTTACACTGTCTCGCTGGCTCTGAAGCTCAGGACGGAGCATTCCAGGTGTCTCTGAATTGTCCTGGCTTTCTGATCACGCAACCCGATCGCGTCGCAGCTCGGCCACCCGGCTGACGGTTCGCTGCACCGCCTGGCTGTGGTCGGCCTGGGATCCTTCTGTCCGTCGGTGCCTTGTTCTGCTTCTGCCACCTGGAGGTTTTGCTCTGTGGATTGTTCTCCCTGAGGAACAAACAGGAGACGTCTTTCTTCTGAGCTCCCTGCTGTCGATCTCGGCCGCGTGTGATCTGGGCGCTGGATTCTTTTTCTGCAGGACAGCTGGATTCCCCATCCTTTCTCTCTCTCCACTTGGCCATGAATGTGGTCGCCCGGTTCTAGACCTAAGTCAGTGGCGTCTGGTGTAAAAGCATCCACGGGTTTTGTGAGCCTTTGCATCCGATTTGGCTATTTCTTCATGGATTCTTTTCCAAAGCTGGATCAGGAGCTCTGAGTAGTTGTCCCATCAGGAACTGTGCTGGGCTACATCCAGTAACCGCTATCGGTGTCGATCTGTAACTCAGAAGAGCAACGGATGTGTCTTCTTGCTGTGGGATTTCCTCGGCTGGCTGATTTCCTCAGCCTCTCCACCCACTTTTGGATGACGTGGGTGCTAGCGAGAGACTCAAAATCAGGTTTTGTCTGGAGTGACTGAAATCCTGCGGCAGAGGATTGCGGCCTGTTCTCCGTCCCTGGCTGCTCTGGAACCGTAAAGTGAGCAAAAGTGTCCTTCGGTTTCCTGATGACGCTGCGACCTGGCAAAATAGGCCATGCTGACCAGGTAACGATGTCCTCTGAATCTGCGTAGATCTGCAGCTGCCTGGGAGCAGGTCGTACGCTGCACGGCTCTGCATTGTCTCTTCATTTGATTGCTACTGGATCTCCTTGTGCCGAAGTGGAGGTATTTTGGGGGGTTTTCTCTGAGTGCTGTGTGTGCCTCAGTTTCCCCCATGTGTTACTCATGTATGTCGGTGATGGGACCCGGGTGTGTGATCATTGCAGAGACCACTGGAGGGCAGAAGGACCTTTCCCAGCCACACGTCGGCTGACCAGACCCCTTTGTCCTCCTGAGTCAGCCAGCTGCAACAGGTTGTAGCAGGTGGAAACCAGGAAGAGTGGCCACCTTGCCCGGAAAGGAGACAAAGGACTGGGGAAGGGTAAGGGGGATGGGTCTGGGGGTGGATGGGTGGAAGAGGGCTGTCCCCTGTGGGGGGTTGGTGCAGGAGTAGGGCCCGAGAATGGGTCTCCCCAGATGGTCGCTGCTGTAACTTCTAAGTAATCTGCTAACAAAGTCTTTCTCCGCTGTGATCCTGAGAACTAATAAAGCCTTCTGGCTTCCACCCTGGCCGTGAATCGCTTCTGACTGCAAGGTGGGGGGCATGACCCCTTTGGGGCGTGTAGGGCTCCCCAGAGTCCCGGCCAGGGGGTCTCATAGGGGGAGCTCGGGCAGAGCAGGGGGACTGAATGCTTCAAGACCAGAGTCAGCTGGCGGCTGCACCAGTGTGTGGAGACCCGGGAGGGGACAGACTCCGAAGCACTAGAGTCCTGACTGGCTGTAGTTCCAGAGCCCTGTTCCTGGGGTACTCCATCACTCCTTCCTAACGCCCAAGATCAAATCCTCCATGGAGTTCTTCCGCTGTTCTTGCATCCTGGCTGCCGCGCGGTGGCCGACGAGGCTGTTGGTCTTTGATCCTGCGCGCTCTGAATGCAAAGTTGTCATCTCTAGGTTGTTTCTGTGGTGAGGCAGCCTTCCAGGGCTAGTCACGGCAGTGTGAGGTGACTTTGGCTCTGGTTGGGGTTGAAGGTGATTGTAAATCTCCTTGGTGAGGACTGAGACGTCCGCTCCTGGGCTGGTTCTAAAGTCTTGCCGCGAATATTCAGTTTCACCCTCCCGGCAGTCCCAACGGCAGTGGTTTTCAATCTTTTCATCTGCAGATCCCCCCTAAAATATTTTGAATGACGGTGCGGACCTCTTTGTAAACCTTCGACGTAGTCTGGGGACCCCCGGCTTGAAAACCACCACTCTGTGGCCTCCCACGGGGTCGATCCCAGGAACAACGGCTCATCTGGATTGTCTGTAATACCAGCCCGTTCCCTGACTGCGTTGGTGCGTCAAGGTGCTGCAGAAGGTCCATGTTTTGTGCATTTAGTGCACCATGCACCTTCGGCTGGGTGTGCTTGCTTCTTGGGAGATGAATTTTCCCCATCTTGTGTACTTAGTCTGTCAGGATTTGGTGTTTGGACTTTGGCCCCTTGGAGATCTTTCTCCTTGTTACCAAGGCTTGATGGCACTGATTTATAGCCCTCGTGCTGCTCCCAACAGCATCTAAGCTGATTTCTGGTTTTTCAGGTTTGACCAGCTGCCCTTGGGTTTGCTGTCTCATCAGCGCAGCTGGCTTTGCTGTTTGAACAGCTGTGTGCAGGGTTAAGCCCGGCTTTAATTGTAGTTGTTGTGCTAGGTTTTTATCCATTCACCCAGTGCCCAGCCCGGCTCTGGTGTTTTTATGTTGTGCATGCCCTCAAATTGCCATTTCCAGCCAATGCTCGGAGAGATCTTAGAAAACTTGCCGCCTTTCCCCCCTGCTCCTTGAGTTCTTTGGTGGACACGTGCTCTGCCATAAGCCCCGTTTCTCCATGAGATAAAAGTAGACCCCAAAAATCGCCAGCATCCTTCCCTTCTCAGCCTGGCGACGGGCTTCAGGGAAGTCAAAGCATTTCCGGATTTGCTCGGCGCAGAAACGAAGGAGCAGCCCTGCAGATTGTCGCTGTCCTTGGAGAGTTTTGTAGCAATTGGGAATTTTGCGAACAATGGGCTGGCGGAGCCGCGATGCTCAGGTCTTTGAAGAGAGGCTGGATGATCGGAGCCCGCAGCGTCTGGGCTCCTTTTTTCATTGCCTTGGTGCTTTGGTGCTTGTTTCTCTTCTCCTCTGACTCTGGTTGGTTCTTGGCAGCCAGCCGTGGGCACCTTGCATGCAGGAAGTGGCGGGGTTGCTCCTGTATCAGATCTGGACTGGGTATAGGGCTTCCCTCGCCAAGAGATTACCAGATGTATCTTCCGTTGGCGCCTTTAATGTGCTGCCAGGGGCTGAGGGCCAGGTACGGCTGAGGTTGGCTCCGGTCAGGTGCGTTAGATGCCCGGGCACCTGGTGGCTGAGCAGTTTCGCATGCCATTATAATCCCCGTGTAAACAGCCCCTGCACCCCACCCCAGGTGTCTGTGTCTCAGCGTCAGGCAGGGTTCCCCTGACTTGCTCGCCCTGCTCTCTCCTTTCAGACATCGCCCCCAGTCTCCTCCCACGCCCGCGCCGGCTTCTGCTGCTCTTGAATCCCTTCGGGGGCCGAGGCCTTGCCCTCCAGTGGTGCCAGACCTACGTGCTGCCCATGATCGCGGAGGCGGACGTCAGCTTCAATCTGATCCAGACAGGTGAGGGGAGGTTTCGCTGGTGTGGGGGTGGGGTGATGGGCCTGGGGGGGAAGCTGCATCTCTGATGCCCCATCTCGCTCCTTCTACTCCCAGAGAGGCCAAACCACGCCCGGGAGCTGGTGAAGGGCATCCGCCTGGCCGAATGGGATGGGCTTGTCGCAGTCTCAGGGGACGGGCTCCTGTATGAGGTAACGCCCCCCCCCCACCTCAACATCCCTGGCCCCCTCCCCGGCTGTAGATCTGACTCCACTTCCCTCCAGACCACCCACGAGTCCTGGATCCCAGTCTCCCCCGCCCCCCAACCTCACTTCATTTCTGGAGCTGGGAAGAGAACCCAGGAGTCCTGGCTCCCAGTCCCCCCTGCTCTAACCACTAGACCCCACTCCCTATCCACAGCTGGGGAGAGAATGCAGGAGTCCCGGCTCCCACTCCCCACATCCCCCTGCCCCTGCTCTAACCACTAGACGCCTACAGCGGTTCACCTCTCTGCTGGGTAGGTTCTCAACGGACTGATGGAGCGCCCGGACTGGGAGGAGGCGATCAAGATCCCGGTTGGGATTTTACCATGCGGCTCTGGGAACGCCTTGGCCGGAGCCATCAACTGTAACGCTGGGTAAGGGCAACACTAGCCGGGGGGGTGGGGCTGGGAGTCAGGACGCCTGGATTCTATCCCCAGCTCTGGGAGTCGAGTGAGGGCTGGCGGGAGGTTAAGAAGTGGGTGTGGGCCGGACAGGAGTCAAGTGCACGGGGAGTGGATGGGGCGGTAGGGAAGGGTCGCCCCCCCCACCCATATCGCACCTCCCATCTCCCCACGGGGGCTACGGGCGAGTGGCTCCCCCCAGCCGGGGACGGGGGACTGCTTTCCCGGCAGGCCGCGCCCAGGCAGCTCACCCTGCTCCTCCCCCCGGCAGGCTGGAGCAGGTGCTGGGCCTGGAGCTGCTGCTGAACTGTACCATGCTGCTCTGCCACGCGGCCGTGTCCCCGCTGGACCTGGTGGCCGTCACCACGGCCTCGGGCACCCGCTGCTTCTCCTGCCTCAGCGTGGCCTGGGGCTTCGTCTCCGACGTGGACATCGAGAGCGAGAAGTACCGGCACATGGGCGCCGCCCGCTTCACGCTGGGCACCCTGGTGCGCCTGGCCTCCCTGCACACCTACCGGGGGCGCCTCTCCTACCTCCCCGCCGCCGAGGCCGTCGCCCACCGCCCCATCTCCCGCAGCATCACCGTGGCCCCCAACGGCCGCCTGCCCCTGCAGCGCCTGCCCCTGCACCGCGCCCTGTCCGACATGGGGCTGTGTGAAGAGCGCCACGCCTTCCATGGGGCTGAGCCGGCCCCCGCGTCCTGCCCCTCGCCCGGCTCCCCCAGCCCCTCCTCCGCCTCCGTCCTGCCCCCCCCCAGCTTCTCCTTCGAGCCCGTGGCCGGGCTGAGCCCGGATGGCGGGGCAAATGAGGGCTGGGTGGGCGGCCCCCCGGACGAGCTGCTGGTGCCACTGGGGCAGCCGGTGCCCGCCTCCTGGGTGACGGTGGAGGACGACTTTGTCCTGGTGCTGGCCATCTACCAGAGCCACCTGGGGGCTGACCTGTTTGCGGCCCCCTTCGCCCGCTTCGACGACGGGCTGGTCCACCTCTGCTTTGTCAAGGCTGGCATCTCCCGGGCCGCCCTCATCCGCCTCTTCCTGGCCATGGAAAAGGGCAGCCACTTCGAGCTGGAGTGCCCGCACCTCACCCATGTGCCCGTCCGGGCCTTCCGCCTGGAGCCCCTCACCCGCAAGGGCATCCTGACTGTGGACGGCGAGCGGGTGGAATACGGGCCCATCCAGGGCCAAGTCCACCGGGGCCTCGCCAACCTCATCACGGGCGTCAACCGGCTCAAAATCGCCACCAGCTGATGTCCCTTCGCCGCACCCCCTCCTGCGGAGAGGGGGGCACCAAGGGAATACCAGTCCCAGCTAGGGCAGGTGCCTCCGCGTCTCCTCCCTCCATGGGGGGAAGGGGACGATGCTTTCGTCAGCCTGCAGGGAGCTTGCTGCCCTCCCTCCTGCGAGTGGGGGGGGGGCAGACACCTGGCTGAGCTGCCCCTCCCTAAAGCTCCCTATTTATTATATTGCTCCTGGCACCTCCCACTGAATGAATGTAACCCCCTCCCGCCAGCCAGGGGGTGCTAGGAGCTGGGTGGCTGGAACTGGGGCTGGCTGTGCATTCCTGCTGCCCCCTGAGCTGGGGGGTGAGCTGTGGGGGCCGGTGCTTCTGGCCTCCAGACACTAGAGGGGAGTGAGGGGTGCTGGCATGCCCTGCATCTCCCCTGGGCAGCTGTATTGCATGTGCGTAAGCCAGGCGGTGCTGTCTCCCCCTAGGGGCTGGAGAGCAGACTGCGCTTGGAGCATTGCAGCAGCTGCTGGCCTGCATGTCTCCCCCTAGGGGCAGACGGCGGAGCTGCAGGCAAGCCCCTCCCCTTGTGTTGCAGACCAGTCGCTGAGCATCATTCACAGCTCTAGAGCGGGGAGGGGCTGTGGAAATTCCCCACTGTGCTCTGGGGCTGGGTTTTTCCCTAAAGCCCCCGTTTTAACCACTGGTGCCCCTCCCCTCAGCGCTGAGGATAGAGCCCAGAGTCCCGGCTCTGTCCCCCCTGGTCTAACCACTAGCCCCAGAGGCTGGGGTTAAACGGTGGGGAGGGGAGTGGGGGTGGGAGTCAGGACTCCTGGGTTCTTTCTTTGTCTCTGGGAGGGGTCTAGCGGTGGGCAGGTGCCACGTGCACCAGAGCCCTGCCTGGCGAGATGGGGCAGGGCCCCGGCACAGGGCGAAGCCAGGAGATTTCTTTGCACTAAAACCGCTGTGTTTCGTGAAGTGGTGATGGCCGGGCCTCGTGCGCTGCGGGGTGTGGTTCCCAATGTCTGTCTGTCATCTGTCCGTCTGTCCTATCGGTTGCTGCTACTGATCGGTCCCCCCTCCCCAACTTTGTTGTGAGCAGGAAACTAGAATGAGCTGAAACTGATCAGCCCCATGGACCCATCTACCCTGGTATCCTGCCCCCCATCCCTCCTGCCCCAGATCAGCCCATGGGCCCAACTACCCTGGTATCTGACCTTCCCCCTTCCTGCCCCCACCAGCTCCATGAACCCATTTGAGGCACTGGGGGGGAGCAGCCCTGGGCTCCCCCATAATGCACTGGGAGGCAGCTTTTCCCCCAAAGTTCCTTGCTAAGGGGGCGGGTGTGTGTGTGGGGGGGTGCATCAGGCCCTCTGTATTAACCCTGTGTATGCTATGGCCACCCTCTCGGTTCCCCTGTCCTGTCTGTGTTGCAAAGTGATTTAGACCTATGCAATAAAGCAAGAGCATGAGGCCTCCATGCTGCGCCCTTCATTCAGCCTCGTGGGCCAGCAGGGGGCTGTGGGTCAGGAGTGAGGGGCACCAGCAGAGCTGGGGGGGAGCTGATTGGTTAAAGGGGGGAGACCCTCGTGAGGTGCATAGCTGGAGGTGAAATGAAGGCGTATTGCTTGGTTTCACCACGAGGGGGCAGCACCCCACAGGTGTCAGGTGACACTAGGGACTCATTATCTGCTTGGGGATGGGGGCAGGGGGCCTCTCCCCTCTATGGGGCGCTGGCTCCCATCCGGCCCCCCAGGGAATGGGGCAAGGCGCCTTTCTCTTTTATGGCGGGCGGGCCCTGATCCAGCCCCAGCGCTGGGAACTGGCTGGCTCGGGGGGCTCCGACCTGCCCCTAATCTCAGCACCAGCCGAACCCAGAACTGCACTAAGCAATCAGGACCTGCGGTCATAAAACCTGCATGCGACCCGTCCGCACATGTCCCAGGGGTGGGGGGGGGGGGGTTAAACTCATGCACGGATTGACCCCCCCTGGAAACACTGTCACACACACACACACACACAGCAAGGCTCACCCCCCCCCCCCAGCAGGGACACACATAACCCCCCCCCCTTCACAAATGCTCCCACTCCGGGTCTCTGTTCATTGCTTTCCCGGCTCTTTTATTTCCTGGCACCGTTGGAAGCAGCTGGCGGCCGCGGCCGGCCGCCCTTCTGCTTTTGTCACTGAGCATTTGGAAAGAGGAAAACAAAAATTCTCAAGAACCAAACCTCCCCATCCTCCCTCAGGCAATGACGATGGAGCCCCTGCTCTAGGACCTCCCCATATAGATTTTTTTCTTTCTGTATGAAATAAGTTTCCTTCCCTTCCATAAAAATATAAAACAGCGTCATCCGATCTCGCGCCAGCCTGGCATCGCTGCAATCGGCCGTCTGTCCCACCCCACGGCCGGCCGTCTGTCCCACCCCGCGGCCCTCAGATACAGCTCCCGCGCTGCGCTGGAATAGTTTTGTCTATTTCTCCCCCCCCCCAACAAAACAAATTGTCTCTTGTGCTGAGCTGCAATAGCCACGTGTGTCTATCTGTCCCCCCTCGAAAAAAATATATCCACACGCTGCTTTCCAATAGCTGCATCTGTCTGTCCGTCTAGCCCGACTCCAAAAGTGGAGGTCTCCAGCGGCAGCAGCTGGAGTAACCGTGTCGCTGTCTTCACCCCAAAATGATACAGGGTCCGTGGGGCGTCCTGCCAGCCTGGCACGGCTCCGGCGCGCCGCTTCGCCCGCTCCCCGTGAAAAGCAGGCCGCCTCCGAGGATCTGTGGGGCGCTGGGGGGTCGGCTGCCCCGGCCTGTGCATCTGTGGGGTGGCACCTCGGTCTCCAGCTTTGTAAAAACGCCCCACAAGAGAGGCAAATGGGAGCCGGCTAGAGGGAGCAGAAGGGAACTGGGGTGGAGGCCCAATGCCAGCACGGGAGGGGGCGGGAGACAAGCACCCATCCTCTCTTAACAAAATATATATATAATCATTAGAATAATAATAATAATTAAGAAGAACTCTCTCCCCTCCCCCCACCCTCTGGTCTGAGCCCCTGTGCAAACCCGTGTAGTGTTCCGGCGGGGACACGCGGCGTGCCCCCACTGCCGGCAATAACCTCACGCTCCAGGCCTTCCTGGCGCCGCAAAAGTGGTCAGAGTGCAAAGGATAGGGGCTGGGTGCCAGGACTCCTGGGTTCTCGTCCCAAACTGGGGGAGAGGGGGAAGGGAGGCTGGGAGCCAGGACTCCTGGGTTCTAGCCTTGCTCCAGGAGGCCAGAGTCCGTCCCCCCACTGTAACCACTAGACCCCACTCCCCTTCCAAAGCTGGGGCGAGAACCCAGGATCTGGGATTTCAACCCCTAGCAAAGTTACTGGCCTTGTTTGCTCTGCATTCTGACAGTTGAGAAGCAGCTGAAGCAAGAAAAAGTGAGGGGCGGGGTGGGGGGCACTGGGGCGAGGGACATCCCAGCCCCAGGACACCCCCAGGACTGTCCCAGCCCGGTCCCCACACTCAGTTCCAGGCGGCCACTGAGACCGATAGAAGCCACGGGCGCCTTTTACACGTCGTTGCCACCAGGTGGCGCAAGAGCTGGCACAGTTCAGTGGTTACGGTGGGGGGTGGGAGCCAGGACTCCTGGGTTCTAGGAACTCACTCTGCGAGGCCAGAACCCCCTGCTCTACCTACTAGACCCCACTCCACTCCCAGAGCCGGGGATGGAACCGAGGAGTCCTGGCTCCCAGCCGCCCCCCACACCCTCAGATAACCCCGCCACCCGTCCACCTTACCCACCAATTCGCTCCACGCCTCCCACCCACCTCTTCCAGCACTGACGTTCCGGGGAGGGGGGCGCGTGTGTGTCCGCACACAGGACCAAACCCCTCCTGAGTCCCGCTGCAGGGTCCGGGGGTGTGTAACCAGTTCAGAGCAGTTCCAGGTAAAACACCCCTCTGCCCCCCGTTCCTAGGAAAGAGTCAGACGGGGGCTCCCCACTTCCACCCGGGAAGGGGAAGAACAGAGGGGGGAGCAGGATCCGGTTCAGGACCAACGTCTCTCCTTGCTTCGGTTCTGGAAAGTCACCTCCATCCGCTGGAGCCTCCCCCGGCCCCGCTGGGTGTGTGTTTGTGTGGGGCGGGGGGGAGGAAACTGCTCGCTTGGGCACCCCGCGGGGGTAGAGCTCTCCGTCGCCGGCGTGGGCCTGGAGCCGTGCCCAGGATCAGGAGAAAGGGGGGGGAAAAAGGGCGCCCCCTTTCTGCGGGGAAGCAGCCCCCCCCACACACACACCATGCGCGGGGGGGTGGGGTCCGGGGCGTGTGGCGGTGCAAGTGGAGGGCGTCCTACAAGGCGCCGTGCTGAGACTCGTACTTGGAGAGGATGGTGCGGTAGCGGGAGAGCTCCTGGCGGATGCTGGCCACCTCCTGCCGCAGGACCGCGTTCTCCTTCTCCAGGAAGGCGGCCCGCACCGTGATCTGGTTCTCCTTCAGGCGCCGGGCGTCCCGCGAGCGCTTGGCCGCCTCGTTGTTCTTGTAGCGCCGGTTCCAGTACTTCTCGTCCTGGGGAGGGGAGAGGGGGGCGAGTCCGTGGGAAAGAAAATAAATGAGGAAGAGACTTGAGAGGAGCTGGTGCCCCCCAGAGGGGAAAGACCCCCATGCCCCATTTCCTGCCCCCATGAGCCAGCCAGACCCCCACCCTGGGGCTGGACAGGAGCTGGCTTCCCCTGGGGGGAGAGGTCCCCTGCCCCCACAATGCCCCCCGGGGGGGGGGCCGAGACTCACCTTTTGCTCGTCCGGCACCTGGATTTTCCGGGCCTTTTTCATGATGGGCTGGGGCTTGAGTTCCTCGTCGGAGAACCGGTGCTTCCGGGGGTCAAAGGTCTCGTGGCCCGGGACGCTGGACAGCGCCAGGTCTGCGGGGTCGGGGTCAAAGTTCATCAGCACCTCCACCGCCTCGGGGTCCACCGGGCTGGGGGTGTTCCGGGAGACGGGGGTCACCGGGCCTGGCGGAAAGGGGGGGGCAGGGAAAGGTCAGAGCACTTCACGCCAGCAGAGGGCAGCACTGAGCCATCCAGCTGCTATGCCTGCCAAAACCTCCCCCACCCCACTGCCCCCCAGCGCAGCGCAGCACCCCCGTGGGGCAATGGGGCCAGCACTGACTGCCCGGGGAGGGCGCCCTGTGCTGTGCCCCCCCACCCCCTCCTTCCAGCACTTGGTATGTCCTGGGCAGGTCCCTCATCCAAGCCCTGGCTTAGCAGGTGCTCTGCCAGGATCAGGCCTGAGCCAGTGGCCTGGTCTGCTGGGGGGCGGGGACGGGGCACGGCCGCTCTCCGGGAGCCAGGAGGGATCAGAGCTGGGTTTACACCAGGGATCAGCCAGGCACTGGGCAGAGATCCTGGCATTCCTTTGTGCCCCGTAAACACCTGCCAGGATGGAGTGCCCCTGGGGGTGGGCGGGCGGGGGGGGGGGGAACTGAGGCACATTGAGGGGAAGGACCTTGGCTGAAGTCAGGCAGCAGGAAAGAGAACCCAGGAGTCCTGGCTCCCAGCCCCACTCCATGTATCTGGGCGGGGGGGGGGGGGGGGGGAGTGTGCAGGGTGAATATGGGGGGGGGGGCTGCAGGCTGGGGAGAGGGGGGCAGAGGAGGGATGGGGGAGGAGGGAGATGCAAGGAAGGGGTGCAGGGCAGGATGTGGGGGGAGGGGCAGAAAGGGGGTGGGGGTGCAGGGAGGGGCCCTGGTCTGCATGGCAGCGGGAGGGAGCGAAGTGCAGCGAGCAGGCGGTGGGGGGGGGCGGAGTCTGCAGGGCAGAGAGGGGAGGTGGGGGGGGGGGGGCCGGGCCACGAGGGAGGGGCGGGGCGGGGGAATCCCGTGTCTAATCCGCGGTCTCGTGTCCCCGCACGAAGCCCCCCCTCCTCCCCCCGCGTCACGGTCCGCACTCCGCCCCTCCCCCCCGAGTGCGAGGGGCCGGGCCGGGCGCACGTGGCCGGGAGTGTGAGGGGGTGGGGGATCCCCGCGGCCTCCTCCTGCGGGGGGGGGAGGGGGAGAGATCCGGATTTGGGGAGGGGCCATAGAGGAAAACCCCGCGGGGGGGGGGGGGCGGAATGCAGATTCCAATGGGGAGGGGGGATTCCCTGACGGGAGGGGGGGATTCCCTGGTGCTGCGCGTGGAGGCTCCCTGGGAGGCTGTGTGGGGCTGGGAGTGGGGCGGGCCCTGGGCTCAGCGCTGGGGGGCCGGGCCAGACACGCAGTGACTCAGCAGAGACCCCTGCACCCCGACCCGGGACCCGGGGGCACTGCCCCTCCTCCTCTCCCTGGCCCCACCCCCCTGTGCCCCAGACACCGTGCCCCCCAACCTTGCTCCCCTCCTGTGCCCCAGACACCGTGCCCCCTACCCCACTCTCCCTGTGCCCCAGACACCGTGCCCCACAACCCCGCTTACCCCCATACTCCTCAACCCTGCTCCCCCCATGCCCTCCCCCCTGCCCCCCCCCCGTGCCCCCGGGCACCGCGTGGCGGCTACCTGCCGTGGCGCAGCGCTGGTCGCCGTCGCTGCCCAGGCCGTCGGCGGGCGAGGAGCACACGGAGGAGGCGCAGGAGGCCGGGCGACTGAGGTCCACGGCGATGCCGCTGGACGGGGAGGTGGTGGCCTGGCTGGCGGGGGAGAAGGGCGGCTGGGCCGGGCTGGGCGGGAGCCCGTTCTCCAGCAGGAACTCGTCCAGGTCCACGTACTCGATCTCGTTGTAGGGCAGGCTGCGCTCCCACAACAGGGAGCCCAGGTAGGCACACTGCCCCGGCCGCCCGCCCCCCAACTCCTCTTCCATCTTGCGCTCCTTCTCCTTGACAATACCTAGAGGGGGGGGGAGAGAGGTGTCAGGACACCTGGGTTCCATCCCCAGCTCCGGGAGGGAAGTGGGGTCTAGTGGTTAGAGGGGTGGGGGGCTGAGAGTCAAGACACTTGGGTTCCATCCCCAGCTCTGGGAAGGGGAGTAGGGTCTAGTGGTTACAGCGGGGGAGGGGGGGCAGAGTGTGAGTCCCTGCTGGAGGAGATGACCCCTGTGCCATGTGTGTCTTCCCAGGGCCCTGCTAAAGGAGCACACAGGGGGCTCAAATCAGCTTGTGTGTGTGGGTGTGGGTGGGTGTGTGTGTGTGTGTGGAGCCGTGGGCGCTGTGGGATTTCGCGGGCGCGTTCCCAAGCGACTGTGTGTCTCGGCTCCCAGTGGCAGCCAGCATGTGCTCACGTGGGGTGATGGAAGTGCGATCATGCACAGCTCGGTGGCTGCACGCACGGGGCAGAGCACAAGTGTGCGCGCACGTGTGTGGGTGTGTGGGGGGTGTGTAGGGCAGGACCGGTGCGGCGCCACACCCAGGAATGTGGTAACAAGCAGCCAGGTGTGGTGAGGTGCACAAGCGAGCGTGCGGGAGCACCAGGGAGCGTAGAGAGCTGGGGACGGACATAAAAACGCAGGGCCCGTGAGCACGGGGGCCCAGCACGGGTGCGTGCCTGAGTGATCGTGTGCACGAGTGTGCGGAGGCGTGTGCCCACAGGTGTGCACAGGCACCTGCCCTTGCACGCACAAGCGGGTAGAGGGGGTGGCGTGCCCGAGTCGTTGCACATCCACACGCATGTCTGGGCGTGTGCCCGAGGCTGGGTGTGTTCCGCAGCGCCTGCATGCACACGTGTGCGCGGAGGAGGGCGTGCGCCAGCGCGGGGACCAAGCGGCACCGGGCTGTCACCTGCCAAGACCTGCCAAGGGCCTGATCCGGAAGGTGCACCAGGTGGCTTGTGCCAGAGACCCAGGAAGTGAAACTGAAAGGAGCCTGGGGGCTCCCCCCCCGGCCCCGGAGCCTCCCAGAACACGGCCTAGCTGGGCACGGGGGTGTATTGGACTCGAGAGGGCGATAAGGGTGCAGAGGGAGACGAGTGAGACTGAGAGATAGACGGGGAGGGGGTGTGGGGGTAGATTGGGGGGGACAGAGACAGACAGGGCATGTGTGGGTCAGACAGAGGGGGGTGTGGATGGATGGACAGACAGGAGTGTGGGGACTGAAGGACAGAGAGAGGGGTGTGTGTGGGGATGGACTGACAGACAGAAAGGTGTGGGGACGGCTGGACAGACAAAGGGGGGGGGGAGAGGGGACTGCACGGCAACGCTCAGACACTGCCCCGTCCCTGGGCCCCAGCTGCTCCCAAGCCTCAGCCGCAGCCACAGCCAGGCTGGCCCGGCGCACGTGCCGCCCGCTCGCTCCCTGCACACGTGAGGCCTGGCTCACCTCAAGCGACCCCGCTCGGCTGCGCTCTGCGCGTTGCAGCATGTGTGGCTCAGCCTCTCGCCCTCCATGCAGGGCTGAGCCCAGCCGGCTGCAGGTTCGTGCCTGGCCAGGGGATCAGCCTTGGGCCGACGGCGGCGGGGGGGGGCACACCCCACACCCTTCTCTTTTGTTGTTTTGTTTTTGTGCTGCGGCTGCCGTTCCGCCTCCCACACCCAGCGCTGCACCAGCGCGCCTGCAAAGTCACTGGGGCGAGGTAGGGACAGGACCCAGGAGTCCTGGTTCCCCCTTCCTCCCCCTCTAACCACTAGCCCCCACTTCCCTTCCAGAGCTGGGTATAGAACCCAGGAGTCCTGGCTCCCCCTTCCCCCCCACTCTAACCACTAGCCTCCACTTCCCTTCCAGAGCTGGGTATAAAACCCAGGAGTCCTGGCTTCCCTGTCCTCCCCTGCTCTAACCACTAGCCCCCACTTCCCTCCCAGAGCCAGGGATAGCACCCAGGAATCCTGGCTCCTCCCCCCACTCTAACCATTAGTGCCCACTCCCCTTCCAGAGCCGGGGATTGAACCCAGGAGTCCTGATTTCTCATGGTCACCTGACTGCTCCCCAAGTCCCCCTGTCTGTCACCATGTGATCTCTGACTCCCCTGTCCCCCAAAACCACCTGGGATTCAGTACATCTGGCTTTAACCTCCAGCTTCAGAAGCACCCCCCAGCCCTGGTGTCAAGGCAGAAAGGGAACTGGGGCACAAAGGATCCTGGGATGCCTCTGGGGAGTGGGGGTGGCGAGCCTGTTGCAGTGGTTTCTGGGATTTCTTTTGGGGACCATTTGTTATGGCACAAAGGATTCTGGGATACCCCTGGCGGGGTGTCTGGGGAGTTACTGCAAAGGATTCTGGATGTTCCCCAGGTGCAGGGCTGGGGGGCACTGAAAAGGATTCTGGGATTTCTTTGTGGGGGGAGGGGGGGGAAGGACAGTTGCAAAGGATTCTGGGAGGTCTCTGAGGCTGAGGTGGGGGAAGAGGGGGCAGCAGGAATCTGGAAAGCTTAGGGAGCAAAGCATTCTGGGAGAAGCGGGAAACTGGTGCTAAGGATTCTGGGATGCCCCCAAGAAAAGTGGGGCATGGTGCAAAGGATTCTGGGATGTCCCTGAAAAGAGGGGGAATGGCGCAAAGGATTCTGGGGCACCCTGAGAAGGGGGGCCTGGAGCAAAGGATGCTGGGAAACCCGTGGTGACAGCGCTGATGTGGGGTATAGGCCGGGTGGGGCTGTGAGCCCAGGGCGCCCAGCCCAGCCCAGACGCCAGGCTGCCCCCCCTGCCCGCTGGCTGGCACGGGGCTTGGGCAGGTGGGATGCCCGGGCTACGCCCCATTCCTGGGGCCTGACTCCCCAGCCCACGTGCGGAGGGAGCCAGGTGAAGGCCCCGGGTCACGCCCTGCGCTGAGTTTCTCCCATGCCCAGCGGGGCAGCGCCCCGAGAGTGCGGCTGACTCACCGCCCCAGGGGCCCCCACACCCCTGGCACACGTGGGGGGAGGGGCTTCTCATCCCCTGGGGGGAGGGGCAGCTTCCCCTGCACAGGCCTGGTGGTGCCCCCCACTCCCAGCCTGCAGCCCCCTGCCCAGCCCTGGACGCTCCTCCCCCTTCAACAGATCTGCTGGTGCCCCTCACTGCTACTCCCCCAGCTGGCTCCCGCCCGCCCCCCAGCTCTGCCGGTGCCCCTCACTCCTGACCTGCAGCAACCTGGGGCCTTCTTCAGCCAGCATCTGCCAAGGGGGGGTTGAATTCACGGTAGGACGGGCGGGGGCTAAGCCCTCGCTAGCGAGATCCGAGCTGGGCGACTGACCCAGAGCGTCTCCCGCCCTCCTGGCGTCAGAGGTTCCCCGCCGGGGGCTGCCCCGGCTTGACCCCAGAGGCCGTATCCCAGCCTGATCCGGGACTCGCCCTGCTGCCAAAACTCAACCCACCCCCTGGCCTGAGTCCACACGGCTCAGGAGCCCGGGCTGCACCAGCTTTTCACCAACATTTCCTTAGGCAAAAAAAAAAAAACCGAAGAAAAAAAAAAAACCCTCAGCGCACGTTTCTCTGCCTCCTGTCACATCCCGTGTCCCGGCTGTGTGCTGGATGCGGGGATTTAGAGAGCCGTGTGTGTGTGTGTGTGTGTGTGTGATGCAATTAGGAAGCGAACCTGGAGAGATCCTGTCCTGCCAGCACTTCCCCTGCCCCCCAGCGCC
The DNA here is from genome assembly GCF_026122565.2 of Emydura macquarii macquarii. Classification (NCBI taxonomy): domain Eukaryota; kingdom Metazoa; phylum Chordata; order Testudines; family Chelidae; genus Emydura; species Emydura macquarii. The sequence continues at coordinate 518,888 of NW_027133433.1, forward strand.
TTGGGACTTTCCTAAACTTCCCATTGGGAGCAGAAGGGGTTGGTGGAAGAACAGGGACGTTCCTGCAAATGCACAAACGCACAAACGCACACACAAACACACACACATGTGCTCTGCCCCTGGGTCGCTCGCACAAATACACACACTGTGCCTGTCTCACGAACACACACACCACATGCTCTCCGCTCCTGTCTGTCTCTTTCACACACAAAAACACACAAGTACACACACACTCTGTCTCTCTCTTACACACACACCTTCTGCCTGTTTCTCTCACAAAAACACATTGATACACACACACACACTCGGCTTCTGTCTGTCTGTCTGTCTCACATACAAACACACACACACAAATACACACTAATGCACCCATGCTCTCTGCCTTTGTCTCTCTTGCACAAACATACACACTCTCCATTTGTCTGTTCCAAACACACATTAACACAGACACACTCTTACTGCTTCTGTCTTGTACACAAATATGCTCTGCCTCGGTTTCTCTCTCTCTCTCACACATTCACACACACAAGCTCCACCTCTGTCTCTCTGACACACAATTTTGTGCTTGTGGCAGCCCAGGGAGATTACAGCAAGTGACCAACCTGGCCCGAGGGGCAGCCAGGGCTGCTGCCCAGAGGGGTGCCCACGTCCAGGCCGGCTCAGAGGAATTTGGGGCCCTGGCACATCACGTTCCCCCTCCCATTTCACTGCATTTACACGGAGCTCTAGGGACGTGCGGGGGGAGGGGGGTTGAACTTTAGCCCTGGTACAATTGCCCCTCTTTCCCCTTTGTCCCGTCTGCCCCTCTTTCCAGGCCAGGGTGCAAGTCCCGCCTCAGATGACAGCGAGTGGGGGGAGAGAGAGAGGGCATAGCCTGGCATGAGGGCATCGCCCGCCTGGGCGATCGCTGGACAGACAGCCGGCCCCACGGCCAGCAGCTGAAAGCAGACAGGGGACGCCAGGTGCTGGGTGGGATGCAGGGGGGAGCGAAGGCCCTTTCCATGTCCCTTCCTTGTTATTATTTCCATAGCAATAAGAGCACGCAGGGGAATCTGCAGGGACAGAGACCAGGAGGGACAGACAGAGAGGGGCTGTGGGGAGAGACGACAGAGGGGTAGATTAAATCGAGGGGGACATGAGGAGGGATGGATGGATGGCGGGGTTCACCCGGGGATGGATGGACATGAGGAGGGATGGATGGCGGGGTTCACACGGGGATGGATGGATGGACATGAGGAGGGATGGAGGGATGGATGGCGGGGTTCACACGGGGATGGACGGATGGATGGACATGAGGAGGGATGGACAGATGGCGGAGTTCCTATAAGGACAGATGGGTGGATGGGTGGGTTTCTATGCAGATGGATGGACAGATGGCGGGGTTCACATGGGGATGGATGGTTGGTGGGATTCCCGTGGGGATGGATGGATGGACGGTGGGTTTCACACGGGGCTGGCTGGCTGGCTGGCAGGACAGTGGGGTTCGTAGACCTGCACAGTACCGGACAGACATACAGCCGGCAGGGAACTTACAGGTCAGGTCCTTGGGCCTGCGCTCCGGGCTCTTGATGGGCCCCTGCAGGAGGCTCTTCAGGCTCACCATGCCGGCGCCGGGCACCCCCAGGGGCGGGGAGGAGAGTCGCTCCGCTGTGCTCAGCTGGGCCGCTTGCCTGGCCATGGTCGGTCGGGTCCGACGGGGGGTCCCCGCTGTGCCCCCGGGGGATCTGAGGATCCGCTGGGTGGAGACCCGGCCGACGAGCGCGGTGGGGGGGGGGGATCTCCCCCGTCTCAGAAGATTCCCAGCAAAGATCCCTCTGCCCTAGCGACGGGCTGGTCCCTCGGGGCCGAAGCGATCTGGTCTAGCGGGGATCTGGCGCCGAGACCGGCTGATCCCGGGATCCTGAGACCCCCCCCCTCGCCCCAGACCGCCGGCTCTGCTCCGGCAGGTCCGTCTCTCGCTCCGATTCTGCAGCAAATAAAAAAGTTCTCATGCCAGCAAGTGTCAGAGACACGGGGGGGGGGGGCCTCAGGGAAGGAGACGGTTCTTCCTCCCCCGGTCCCTGGCCCCCTTTTTTTGCACCCCCAAAATGTCTGGGGGGTGCAGCGTTGCTAGGAAGTTCCCCCCCCAAATCAGAGGCCCCCCCCAGAAGCTCTCAGCTCGGCAGCCGCTACTCCAGAATTGCTGCTCCTCTCCCCCGATCACTTTCCAGCTGAGGGTGACTATATTTTTTTTAATCTCGGCTCCCCCCGCCCCCCCCCGGCTTTGCAAAAAAAAAAAAAAAAGGGGGGGAGGGGGCTTGCACAAGTGGGCGGGGCCCTCACCAGAACAACCCCCCCTCCTCCTCCTCCCGAGCCAATCAGCGGGCTGGGAATGTTTGCAAACGCCGAGGCTCGTGCGCCTGGGCTCTGGGAGGCTGGTCATGTGTCCCGGCCATGGGGGGAGGTGATGGGGGGGGGGAAGCGCTGACCTAGATTTGGCCAATAGGAAGCCACGGGGTGGGCGGGGCCTGACCCACATTTAGCCAATAGGAGAGGCGGCAGGGTGAGACTCCTGGGGGGGGCTGATAGCACATGGGGCGGCACGTGTGGGCTGGGGGGGGGGGGAAGGAGGCAGGCAGCGCTGAGCTGTTAAAGGGGACGCGCCGTGGGGCGGGATGGGGCGGACAGAGGGCTGCGTTCACAGGCTACCCCCCCCCCCGCCATTGCATGGGCTGGAAAATGCCCGCCCCCTCCCCGGCCACAGGACACCAGGGCTGCCTGATCCCAGAAGTCCTGGCTCCCAGTCACCCCCTGCTCTAACCACTAGCCCCCACTCCCCTCCCAGAGCCGGGGATGGAACCCAGGAGTCCTGGCTCCCAGTCACCCCCCTGCTCTAACCACTAGACCCCACTCCCCACCCAGAGCCGGGGATGGAACCCAGGAGTCCTGGCTCCCAGTCACCCCCTGCTCTAACCACTAGCCCCCACTCCCCTCCCAGAGCTGGGGATGGAACCCAGGAGACCTGGCTCCCAGCAGCCCCCCTGCTCTAACCACTAGCCCCCACTCCCCTCCCAGAGCTGGGGATGGAACCCAGACCTGGCTCCCAGCAGCCCCCCTGCTCTAACCACTAGCCCCCGCTCCCCTCCAGGAGCTCTGCCGCTACGAGCTGTGGGTGGGGGAAGCGGCGCTGCCCTGTGCAGTGTTTGATCCAGGCCCAGCTTTCTGCAGCCGCTGCTCTGCTGCCCCCCTGCACGGGGGACTGACGGTCATTGCTGGGCAGAGCAGCAGAAGTCACTGCACCTGGCGATTAGCCCCCCTGCAGCAGGGATGGGGGGGGTGCTGCCCCCTACCTGTCCCGCTGGTGGCACTGCTCCCCCCCCCCGCACACCAGGAGGAGGAGGGGGAGGAAGGGCAGTGGCAGTGGTCCTGCAAAGCCCCAGCCAGCTCCTCCGTCCCTCCCTCTATCTCGCCTCCTCCCCCCCATCTTCCTCTCCCTTCCCCACCATCTCTCTATCCCTGCCCCCTTCCCCTCCTCCCTCTGTGCCCCCCATCCCATTCCTCTCCCAGTCCTCCCCTGATCTGTCTTTCCCTGCTGTCCCTGAGTTTTCCCCCCTCCCATCCCAAGGTGGCCGGTGGGGATGGGCGCTGGGAGCCAGGACTCCTGGGTTCTATCCCCAGTTCTGGGAGGGGAGTGGGGCCTAGCGGTTAGAGCAGGGGAGGCCAGGACTCCTGGGTTCTATCTCCAGTTCTGGGAGGGGAGAGGCTAGAGTGGGAGAGGCTAGTGGAGGGGGGGGGAGGATTCTGTCTCAGGCACTCCCCTGGCTGGTGGCCCTGCCCCATAGCTGAGAGGTAGATCTAGCCATGGGTATGTGTGTGGCTAGGTGGGGGTGGGGGTTGGGAGGGATTGGGTGGATGAAGGGAGGGATGGGTGGAGGGAGAGATTCTGACCCATGTGTCCCAATCTGGGAACACATGGGGGTCCCCAGTTCCAAGTCTCTGCCTAGGACTGGCCCGGCCAGGCTGCTGGCCCGTGGGATCGTCGAAGGAGCCACGGGGTCTCTGCAACGAGCCCAGAACTGGCAGGTTTCTGGTCACGGCAGGACATGCGGCCAGGGGATATTCGATACATTCTGCCGCCCGCCAAACAGTGGGGCCAAAGCTGCTGGGGGTGGACATGGGACCCTGGGGTGGGCGGCTCTGGGCGCTAACTCACCCAGGAGCGAGGACATCCGAGGCCTGGGCCAGCCACGTGCTGACGTCCTAGACAAGGCAGAACATGGCACCTCCACAAAGCACAAAGACCCCCGAGAATGGGGGGGGGGGGCATTTGGGCAAAGGGGATTAATGAAATGCCCCCATGGGACCAGGGGGAAGCATGTAAACGGGGGAAACAGGGCCCAAGATAGCATCCGTTACGGAGGAGACACTCGGCTAGTGTAAACGTCTCATCACAAGGGGATCCCAGCCACCCACCCCGACTGGCTGAGCGCGGGAGAGTTACCCGAAGGAAACTGGGCAGAGGGACCCGCTCCAGACTGGGTTATTAACTGGGAATTAATTCAGGCTCTGGACTGCGTTTATTAACAAAATAACGATTGCCTCCAGCCTGTTTATTAACTGGTAATAACTATGGGCTCCGGCCAGTTGATTAATGGGAATAAAGCACGGGCTCCGGACCCTGCTTTATATTCGTCTTTTATCTCGGCTCAAACTTCCTTCTGTTTAAGTCTCGATCCTAGGCTTGGCCCTATAACCTTCCCTTTGGTGTTGCTGTGGACAAGGCCAAAGATGGGGAGGGGGCTCAGCGGAGGGCTGGACCGAGGGGAAGCCAGTTAACAGGGGGCACAGCTCTCACCTAGGCAGCCGATCCACATGCGATGTGGGAGTCCAGACGTTGAGGGGCTGGGCACGCAGCGGGGTATAGAGACAGGCTGGAGGGGCCTGCGCCCGGGGGCCAGAGCAGACCTCGGGGGGCGGGGGTGGGGGGTAACGATCTCCGTAGATTTAGCCCCAGGTTAGCTTTACTCTGCCCCAGCCACTCAGGGATCCTAGGGCTGGGGTGGGCAGACCACGGCGCTCCCTCTTGGGACAGGCCGGGACTAGGGAGTGGGGCTGGCGGAGCTCAGCGTGGGGCACTTTCAGAGGGTCCCCCGGGCGGGCACGGACAAGACTCCCTGGCTCTGTGGTCAGGCGCTGGCGAGTCACCCTGTACCCCTGGAATAACCCCGAAAGGGTCCCGGCAGGATACCGGGGTAGATGGGCCTGTGGGTCTGATATGGGAGGCAGGGAGGGGGCAGGATACCGGGGTAGATGGGCCCATGGGTCTGATTCAGGGCAACCGGGGGCGGAAGGAGGGGGACCCTGGAAGGAGGTCAGGCAGGCGAGGAGGGGGCGGCAGGGCTCTGATCCTAGAAGGGGGAGACAGGATTCGGGGGGGGAGGAAGGGGGCTGAGTTGGATGCCCTGGGGGTGCCATGGGGCTGAAGGCCGGGGGAGAGGTGCCCCCAGTTGGGGCTGGCACAGACCCTGTGTATGGGTCACAGCGACCCCTAGGGGCCTCACAGCCGCCCCCGCCCCCCAGCCCTTAAGTGGGGCCTATCACCAGGCTCAGCCTGCCCCCCCTCCCCCCCGCCTCCATTTCTGGAGCCACTTCGCCCCCTGGCGGTCAGTTCCCCGCACGGCGGCTGCACACTCGGATGCTGGGATTATTTATTATTGACACGCAGCGACTCTACAGGCGTTACAGGGTTAATCCCGGGGAGGAGGGGGAGGGGGTCCCGTGCTATTCCACAGAGAGGGAAACTGAGGCACAGACACTGATGAGCCCAAATGGAAGGAGAGTGACAGAGGCCAGAAACCTGGGTTCTCTCCCCTGCTCTGGGGTCTAGTGGTTAGAATTAGGGGGGGCTGTGAGCCAGGACTCCTGGGTTCTATCCCCAGTTCTGGGAGGGAAGTGGGGTCTAGTGGTTAGAACAGGGGTGAGGGCTGGCAGCCAGGATGCCTGGGTTCTATCCCTGGATCTGCAGAGTCGTGGTGAGGCGGGGATTCCTCAGGCCTCGTCCCAGGGGAATCGGACGCCCACGTCCCACATTTGCTCCCGGTAGAGCTGGTCAAACGCCTGGCTCTGCTCTGCCGTGAAATGCCCCTTCCAGTCGCCAGGGACCCCTGTGGGAAGCAGAGAATAGAGGGGTCAGTGACTCCTCCACAGCGCCCCCTGCCGGCAGAGGTGGGGCTGGGGTAGCCGGGAGCTCCCCGCACAGCCAGCGCCCCCTGCTAGCTGGCTGGGGCATCCCCTGTCCCACCTTTTCTCAGGAAGGGGCTGAGCCGTTGGTCCATTATGTTTTCCGGCACCAGGCTGTAATTGCACATCTTGTTCTCCTTCATGGCCTGGAAGGAGGCGTTCTGCACCACCGCATCCAGCGCCCGCGCATCCAACTCCTTGCCCAGGAACCGGCAGATCCGCTCCACGCTGCCCCGCAGGTCCTAGGAGAGAGGCAGGCAGGATACCGGGGTAGATGGGCCCGTGGGCCTGATGGGCGGGGACGTATCTCTTTCTGGTGCTGTTCTCTCACCTGATGCATTTCCTCATAGGTCTGGAGGAGGAAATTGAGCCGGTCCCGAAGGCCCAGCCAGCTCTTGAGGTGCTGGAACCAGGAGCCGAACAGCACTGGAAGCAAGCAGGGTTAGGGAGCGAGGTAAAATGCCAACGCGTGCATGAAACAGAGAGACCCGTGAGGCTGGGCTTGAAAACCCTTTGGGGTAATAACCTGGACACACACAGCTCCCCAGCCCGGAGTCCTGGCTCCCGGCCCCACCCCACCCCTGCTCTAACCACTCAATCCCCTTCCCAGGGCCAGGGACAGAACCCAGACATCCTGGTTCCCAGCTGCTCTAATCATCAGGCCCCACTCTCCTCCTACAGCCAGGGATAGAACCCAGGAGTCCTGGCTTCAAGCCTCCCCTCCCCAACCACTCAACCCACCTCCCCTCCCCACAAGCTGGGGCTAGAACCCAGGACAGAGCCCTGGCTCCCAGCCCCCACCCCTTGCTCTAACCACTGCACCGCGCTGCCCGGTACCTTTGCCTGCACTGAAGAGCTCCACAAATTCCCCAAAGTCCTCGTGGAACTCCAGGAAAGAGGCCATTTTAGAGTAATAATAGAGGGAGACGCAGACGTCCTTGGGGTTCCTCACGGTATAGATCACCTGGGACAGGGGACAGGGACTGGGACGGTGCCCCTCACTCCTGACCCGCAGCCCCCCGCTAGCCCAGCCTTGGGCTTCCACCTCTCCCCCCACCCCCAGCACGGTCAGTGCCCCCCACTTCTGACCTGCAGCCCCTCACCTTGGCATTGGAGCCATGGATGGAGGTGGGGAAGAGGCCGCAGGGCAGGTGGGATGAGATGAGCCGCGGGCAGGGCCGGTTCTCCAGGTACCCGGCTGCTGTGGTCTGCTCCAGCCAGGGCACCCGCTCCCAGGAGGGCACCGACCGCACCAGCTGGGGGTCCCCAGCGCTGTGGATGAGGGTCAGTAGCTCCTGCATCCAGGTGGTGCCTGGGGGGAGGGGGAGAATGATGGAAGCTGAGGAGACACTGGAAGAGAGGCAGGAAGGGGGGCTAGGGGATGGGGGCACAGGGGAATGGAAGGAGGGTCCCGGGGGGGTGAGTAACTTGAGCCAGGTTGTGGGGGAAGGGGAGCACGGGGGGAAACTGTGGGGCGAAGAGGGTTCACAGGGATCGGGGGGATGAGTCAGGGGAAGAAAGTGGGGGGGATCCTGGAGTTCAGAGCGGTTGAGGGGTTCACAGGCTTCAGGGGTGTTCGGAAATATGGGATATGAAGGAGGTACCCCAAGGGTCCCGGGGAGAGCGGGTAGGAAGCTGGATGGGACAGTATGGGGGGGCTCTCACCTGATTTGGGAGAGATGTGGGGATATGGGGGTTTAACCCAATTTGGAGAGGGGTAGGGGTACAGCAGGGCGTACGGGGGGCTCTCACCTGATTTGGGGGAGGGGTGGGGGGTACAGCGGGGGACACGGGGGGCGCTCACCCGATTTGGGGTAGGTGACACTGAAGACGTCGCGGTCTCGCACCTGGAAGCCGAGCTGGGCATACCTCACACTCTCCACGCTGCACCAGGTCCGGCAGCATGATGCCCTCATACAGCACCGAGCGCGGGCCGGGGACAGCCATGGAGCCGGGGGGAGGGGGCTGGGGGGAAGTACAGGGGGGACCCTCAGCACTGGGCTGCAGCGGCCCTGTAGTATTGGGTCCCCCATCCCCAATACTCCCCCCCGCTGTGTCTCCAGGTCCACCTCCGCACCCCTGCCCCTTGTTCCCTGCCCCCCCCCGCAATTCCTAACCCTCCCTCCAGGGCAGGGTTCACCCCTAGGGATCCACTGGGGCAGAGCAGGCAGGAGGGGGAGCATTGGCCTGTGTTGGAGACTTGAAGTTGGCGGGGAGAGGGAAGGGCACGGATGGAGCAGGTGAGAAACCCAGGACTGGGTAGCAGGGGCTGCAGGTCGGGAGTGAGGGGCAGCGGCAGAGATTGAGGGGAGCCAGGCTAGACTAGTAAGGTGCTGTGGGTCAGGAATGAGGGGCACCGGCAGAGATGAGAGATTGCAGGGAGCTTCCTCCCCAGGGCCTGCGCCTCACGCCTTACCGTCTGGTGATGTCTTTCCTGGGTGTCTGTGTTGTCCCCGCCCCATGGCGCCGCCTCCCCCACAGCTGACGTGGGACTCCCCCGGGGCCAGCCGTGGGTACAATGGGTCCTTGTGTGAGCCAAGCCGGGCGTGCTGGGTGTAGTGGCAGGACTCGGAAGATTTTTGTAATGGATGCAGCGGGACTAGTCTGAACCGGCTGAATTAGCATTGCTGGCACAGGAATCAAGTTGCCGGGCCGGTTCGCACCCCGCTTTGTAGCTTGTTTCGGTGCCAAAAGAGGAAAAAAGTGAGGAAGCAGGGCCAGGTGCTGTACATTTGGGGTGCTTGCTGGTCCCTAGAGCGAAAATGTTATGCTACATATTAAAACTGGTAATGCAAACTGCGCAATGAGACTCAGCCTTGGATCTACTGGGGTTGCGTGGCCTTCTCCTGCAGCTGTTTCGCAGAGCGCTAGGGTCTCCCTCTGCTGTGTGGAGCGTAAGCCGTGATTCAAGATGAGCGTACCTAATTGGTGTGGGTGTCTTTTTATTCCTCACCTGGTATCCTGAACCTGCAGACAGCTGTGATTAACTCTGCCTGGCATAACACTGGGAAATCCAGGTCATTGCTCACGGTGAGGGAAGGGATTCCCTCCCCCACTCCATAGGGCAGCCCCAGAGCTGGGGAGTCGACCCCAGGGCAGGACAGTGATGTCTGGAGAGGGGATCCCACTCCAGTTCAGTGGTGCTTACCTGAGCTCATAGTACGGGGAAGAAAGCCGGGCCACTGGTACTTCGCAGCTGTTCCCAGCCTGGGCAAGCTCCCTGGGCGGTTGTTCATGCCCCTGGCCTGCCCAGAGCAGTTCTGCACACAATGCAGACGAAAGGGACTATAGAGGTCTATAAAATCATGACGGGTGCGGAGAAAATAAATAAAGCGTTATTTACTCCTGCTCATAACACAAGAACTAGGAGTCACCCAACGAAATGAATAGGCAGCAGGTTTAAAAGGAAGTATTTCTTCACACACCACACAGTCAACCTGGGGAACTCCTTGCCAGAGAATGTTGTGAAGGCCAAGACTATAACGGGGTTCAAAAAAGAACTAGCTAAGTTCATGGAGGATAGGTCCATCAATGGCTATTAGCCGACATGAGCAGGGACTGGCCTGTTCTGTTCATGTCCTCTGAAGCACCTGGCGTTGGCCACTGTGGGAAGGCAGGTTACTGGGTTAAACAGACCAATGGTCTGACCCAGTATGGCCATTCTTGTGTGTTTATTTTTAGGCTGCTTTTCTATTTCGTTGATGAAAATATGCAGAGATGTGCAACATTATGGGTTTTAATCATTTTAAAAAATATTGTTATCGATTTAAATGGTCAAAATTGCTCGAAATTATGGATTTTCAGCATTTATCTCTATTTTTAATCCATTTAAATGTCCAGAAATGCACAGAATTATGGGGTTTGTGCATTTTTCTCTATTTTTACCCATTTAAATATTCAAAAATGTGCAAAAAATATGGATTTTAAGACATTTTTATCTATTTAAATGTTCAGAGCTGTGCAAAATTGTAAGGGGGGGGTCAGGCAATGGGGTGTGGGGGGGTCAGATGATAATTATGAAATGACAGCAAACGTTGAGATGCAAAAAGTTAAAACACGACTTGTCAACAGCATGTGTCAAACTATCCCAAGTAACTAGGCATAAATCAAACCCTGTTAGCTTTTCACGCAGCCTTTTTCACACTTTGCCCTGCTGGAAGTGTCGATTATTATTGGGGGCAGTATCCTTCCCTCGGCTCGGCGGTGTGTGCTGAAATCCACCTTACTGATAAAAAAATTAATTCCTTCCAAGCAGAGTTTGACCCGGGCTAGGCCAGAAAATTATGTCATCTTCACTACGGTGCTCCGGGGTGCGAAAAGTCCCACCCTCAGCGGTGTGGTTAAGACACCAAAATCCCTGTGTAGACAGCACTCCGCCGGCGGAGGAATTCTCCTGTCAGCCTCGCGCCTGGTTCTTGGGGAGGTCGGATTAATCCCGCCGACAGGAGAACCCCCGCTAAACCCCCATTCCCATCCCAGAGTGGGGGGAGAACCCAGGAGTCCTGGCTCCCAGCCTCCCCCCCCACTAGACCCCATTCCCATCCCAGAGCAGGGGGGAGAACCCAGGAGTCCTGGCTCCCAGCCCTCCCCCACTAGACCCCATTCCCATCCCAGAGCAATCTAACAATCCCAGCATCTGAGCGTGCGGCCGCTGTGCGGGGAACGGACCGCCAGGGGGCGAAGTGGCTCCAGAAATGGAGGGGGACAGGCTGAGCCTGGGGATAGGTCCCGCTTAGGGGATGAGGGAGGGCGGCTGTGAGGCCCCCCTAGGGGTCGCTGTGCCCCATACACAGGGTCTGTGCCAGCCCCAGCCAGGGGCACCCCTCGCCTCTGGCTCCCAGCCCCATAGCATCCCAAAGTACCCCCAGGGCATCCAACTCAGCCCCCCCAAATCCTGCCTCCCCCTTCTGGGACCAGAGCCCTGCCGCCCCCTCCTCACCTGCCTGAGCCCCCCAGCCCCAGCACCTCCCAGCTTGTTAAGGAGTTGGGAGGGAGTAGCTGGGGGTAGGGGTGACGAACCTGACATCCTTCCATCTCCAGCAGGGGCTGCAGCCTGGGGTCCCCTTCCCCCCACCCCCGGCTGCCCCGGGTCAGACCCATGGGCCCATCTACCCTGGTATCCTGCCCCCTCCCTGCCCCCCAGATCTGGCCCCTGGGCCCCTCTAGCCTGGTGTGTCACCCCAATGCATAAATGGAAGAGCATGGGGGGGGGTGGATGGGCAGGTACAGGGGTGTGGGGGGATGGAGGGATGGATAGGTACGAGGTGTGGGGGGATGGATGGATAGACAGAGGGGTGTGGGGGGATGGAGGGATGGGTATAGAGGTGTGGGGGGGATGGATGGATAGACAGAGGGGTGTGGGGGGATGGATGGACAGGTCCAGGGGTGTGGGGGGGATGGCTGGCTGGGTATAGAGGTGGGGTGGGTGCAGCTGACACAGTGGGACACCGGGCCTGGGCTGTGATTGCCCATCTAGGAGGATGGGGGCTTCGGGTCCCAGGGATCCCTTTGGAGCCGGGGGGGTCAGACAGGGCTGGGGGGAGGCAGCCTAGGGGAATTAGACAGGGGGCAGGGACCCCCATGGAGCCAGGGGCCGAGCAGGGCTGGGGGAGGGAGTGAATGGGCAGGAAGGTGTGAAGTGGGGGATGGGGACCTGTGGGGTGTGTGCATGCGCAGCCCCCCCCCCCACTGCCCATGGTAACAGGACCCCCCGGTGCAGATGCTGATTTCACGCCTGCGCCGATCGATTGGTTCCGGTCACTGGCAACAAGGCTGGGTTCAGGCAGGATGTGTCCACCCCCTCCCCCCCCGCCATGCACCCCCCCACCTCCCCAGCGTTGACAGGGGCAGCTGGGAAATGGCACATCAAAGGTCCCGTGCCCCATTCCCCACCCCCCTGAGCCAGCCAGTCCCCCCCTCCCGGGGCCGGATGGGAGCCGGTGCCCCCAGAGGGGAGAGGCTCCCTGCCCCATTCTCTGCCCCCCACCCACTCTAACCACTGGATCCTGCTCTTCTCCCAACAAACAGACTCTGCGGAGAGTAAAATAATTTCTCCTTTTATTCCATTTATCTTTTTTTACAAGTGCAAGAAAAGAGCAGGCGATAGGTCAGGGGTCAAAGGTCATCTTTGGTCTTTACTCCCCTCCCACCCCAACCTGACTGCAAAAATTTGGGGTGAGGAGGGAATGGGAAGCTGGGTGGGGAGGGACCCCTACAGAGCTGGATGAGGGGAGGTAGGACTGGGCCCTGCTTGGGGGTTGGGTCTGAATATGGGGGATTCTAGGGGATCCGGCAGGGGATATGAGCCCAGTTTCAGGGGATCGAGGGGGGATCTCGGTCCCTGGGGAAGCAGTGCCAGGCAGTACAGATTCCACCTCTGGGGCTTGGGGTGCCTGGTTCGTCCCCTCCCCCGGTCTTGGGGTCCCCGGCATTTCCATCCCGCATCCTTGCTTCTCAGGTGGTCCGGCACTTGCCCCGCCGGTTCTGCTGCTGGAAGCGACGGAGCTTGTGGGCCCAGACGTCGCGCCAGGGCAGCGCCAGGCTGTTCCTGTCCAGCACCAGGCGTGCCGGGTCGGGCGACTCGGCATCGTTCCCGATCACCAGGTAGGCCTTGCCTACCTGGAGGCGCAGGCAGCCGCAGGCCAGGTCCTGCCGGGGCACCCAGAGTGGTTGCTCGCCCCGCCGGATGGGCACTCGGCGCTGCCGATAGACCGCCAGCACTGAGGTCATGAATTGCCACCACTCGCCCGATTCCACCATGGCCAGCAGCTGGGCACGCAGCACTGCAGGGGGAGGTCAGAGGTCAGGAAGGGGCAGAATACGCCCCAGCCCCCAATGATACCCAATGATGTTCAGCATTAGCCAATGATAACAATCCTCACCTTCCCCCAATGACGCTCATCGATGCTCATCGTTAGCCAATGATAGCAATCCCCAATGATGCTCAACATCAGCGTATGATACCAGTACCCAATGATATTCAACAATGCTCATTCGCCAATGATACCAATACTCAACAACACGCAATGATACTCAGCATTTAGCCAATGACCAATCCTCACCATTCCCCACTGACATTAAATGATAATCAACATTAGCCAATGAAACCAACACCCAACTATACTCAGTGATACTCAGCATTAGACGATACCAGTACCCAAGAATACCAGTGACATTTAACAATAGACCTACCGATATCCTACAATACTCAATGATACCCAACCAATACCCAACGATATTCAGTGATATCCAGTATTAGCCAATGATGCTAATACCCAATGATACCAATATCCACCAAAGTCCAATGAGTGGAGTGCCCACCAATATCCAATGAGACCCAATATCCAATGAGACCCAACTCATTGATGTCACAGTCCCCAACGATACCACCACCACCCATATCCAATGATATTGATCAACACCAACATGACCAAATAATGCCAATGCTCACCAATACCCACTGATGCCCACCAAATACTCAGTGATGCCCATCAAAACTCAATGATCCCAAAAAATGCCCAACAGGGCCCACCAATACCCAATGATACTCACCAATACCCAACGTTACTCATCAATGGCCAACAGTGCACCCCAGTACCCAGTGAAACTTACCCACCAATACTTAATGGTGCCCACTGAAACCAATACTATTGAAAAGTGCCCACCAATACCCAACATTACCCAACAATGTCTAGCAATGCCCATTGTTCACCAGTACCCAACAGTGCCCAGCAATGCTCACCGATACCGAAGAGTGCCTAGTGATACTGAAGAGTGCCTACCAATATCTAGTGATACCCACCAATAGACAACACTGCCAGCAATACCCACTGAAACCCAGTAGTCCCCACTGACAGCCAACAATACCCAGTGATACTCAACAATACCCAGTGATACCCATTGAACCCCAACAATACCCAGTGATATCCAGTGATACCCAACAATACCCATTGAATCTCAGCAATACCCAGTGATATGCAGAGATAGCCATTGAAACCCAACAATACCCATTGAACCCGAACAGTACCCAGAAACATTCGATGATACCCAACAATACCCAGCAATACCCAGTGATACCCATTGAACCCCAACAATACCCAGCGATATCCAGTGATACCCAAGAACACCCATTGAATCTCAGCAATACCCAGCGATATCCAGTGATACCCAGCAATACACATTGAATCCCAACAATACCCAGCAATATCCAGTGATACCCAGCAATACCCATTGAATGTCAGCAATACCCAGTGATATGCGGAGATAGCCCGTGATATCTACCGCTACCCAATAACACCCAGTGATGTCCACAGATACTGACCAATACTGATTAATACGCAGTGATATATGCCATAACCCCTCCATAACAATACCCCCATTGGCCCCATCTCTTACCCGGGGACAACAATCATACCCTGCCATGCTCGGCAGTTCTAACCACCCAAGAGAAAGTGGCTGCCCAGACTCTCAAAGGCATTTAGGATCTGGCACTCAGGGCTTGGTATGGAGAGGGCCAGCGAGGGAGGGTTGTGGAGGAGGGGGAATGAACACAGAGAGATGGAGGGTGGAAGCAGACAGTGGGGCAGGCTGGGCTGGGCTCACTGTCCTCACATACGATCCGTTCCTGTCACCCTTTGGCTGCTCACAGGAGCTGGGCGGCAGTGGGCACCCCGCCTGGATAATCCCCTCCTAATCCCTGGGAGAAAAACCATGTAGACTCCTAATGCCCTTTGTGCCTCAACCCCCGGCCTCCAGCTCAGGGTCAATCCCACAGCGTGGGAGAATTTCCTGCCAGCCCATTGTCACAGTGGGATGGGCCAGGGACCAGAATCAGCCCCATGGGCCGGGCATGGACAGATACCGAACAGAGCACTGCTGGGAATAAATAATATCCATCCATCTCTGTACACACCCATCATCTATCTATCTATCTATCTATCTATCTATCACCATGCACCTCTTTCTTTCTTTCTTTCTTTCTTTCTACAAATAATATAAAACTTTACACCAGGGGACAGACAGACAGATAGATAGGTGGGTTGTAGGGGGATAGACAGACAGATAATATCAGGTGAGTGTTACCATAATCCTTCTTGCAGTACTTCCGCAGGTTCATGTGGACGCGGCCATGGGAGTGGTTGCAGTGACTCTGGCATTCAGTGCCTGGGGAGAGCACAGATGGGGGGACATGGGTACAGTGGGATGAGCCTGTCCCCGGCCACCCACATCATCCTGCCTCTCACATCCAGGATCCGTCCCAAATCATGCCTTTGATCCCCTACAACTGCTGCTTTAGCCCTGGAAGTGGCTGTGGACCTCCAGCTCTAGCGCTATGATGTCACTTCCTGCAGTGCTGGAACTCCATGGCACAGCTCTTAAGCTATCACATCACTTCCTGAATTTAGATTTGTCCCTCCCCCCTTGAGGCAGGACCCTATAGCACAGTTCCAGAGCTTTGATGTCACTTTCTGAAATAATATTTCCTCCTCCCCCCCGGAGGCAGCACTTCCTGAAATACCATAATACTACACAGTTCTGGAACTATGATGTCACTTCCTGAACTAGCATGTCTCCCTCCTTGGAGGTAGGACTTCCTAGAGTGCTAGATAGCAAGACATAATTCTGGGGCTATGATGTCACTTCCTGAATTCGTGTTCACCCTCTACCTTTTAGAAGGGATCCCCTGAAATGTCTTACCCTATGGCAAAGCTCTGGAGCTATGATGTCACTTCCTGAAATAAGCATTTCCCTCACTTTGGAGGTGGGACTGCCTGGATTCTCCTACACTGTGTCACAGTTTGAGGTCTACGAATTAGCATTTTCCATTTCCTGGAGATCCAGATGTCATGGGGCAATAGCTATGACATCAGTTCCTGCCTGCAGCCCCAGGAACCTTGAAATTCCATTGCAGGAGGGCCTTCTTTATAGGAATCCCATGGGAAGTGTTCAGCCATATATATCCCCTTCCCATTGTCCTCCTCCACGCCTCCTTTCCCCATTCCCTTCTTCTGACCTCTCCTGCCTCCCCAATTCTATCCCCACCTGCTAGGTGCCTCCCTTTCCTCAGCACCCACCACCCCCAAATTCCACCAGAGTCGGCATTTTTGGCTGGTTTATACCATCAACCCACAAGCTCCGTGACCCACAGTGCATTGCAGCACATTCTCCACTGGTTTATGCCAGCAAGATTTGTCCCTCCCCCACACCTTTCCCAAAGCCACGGCCCTCTGTGAGTAGCGCTAAAGGAGCGGCTTTCCCTAGCTGGTAGCAGTAGTAGGCAGTTATCAACCCTACGGACAGCGCCTTCCACCAGACAGGACTGCGGTGGGGGTGACTGCTTCATCCTGAGGCTGGGAAAGAGGAGTGGGGGGACGACGCCCAACCTTTGATCCCCCGCACCCTGCCCCAAGCACCTGTGTCCCACTCCAGGGGGTAGGCAGCCGTGGTTGTCATCACCTCTTGAGCACCTGGGAGAGAGGGAGGGAGGGAAGGAGGGATGTGTGAATGGCTGGAGTCAACAAGCGCGATCCTGCTCTGAGCCACCCTCTCCCCGCCTCATGCGTGTAGGGAGCAAGGCCCATGCATGGAACAAGCAAGAGGCCACCACTAAGCGTGTTCCAGGCGTGATCCTTGCTTGTTTGCCGGGACAGGTTGGAGCTATAAGCTATGATGTCGCTTTCTGAATTAGTGTCCCCCCTCCACCCCCACCCCCTCGGGATTGATGTATGACTCCATTCTAGAATTATGACATCACTTCCTGAATGACAATCTCGCTCTCTCTCTCTCTCCTCCTCCACCACCAGAGACGGGATATCCTGGAGCGCCATACTCCCCTTCCTGAACTAGCATCCTCCACCTCTCTCAAAGGCGGGACTTCCCCAAGTGCTGCATGCTAGGCACAGTTCCAGGTCTATGATGTCACTTCCTGAATTAACAATTCCCACCCACCAGGCCCAGTTAGAGGTGGGTCTTCCTGGAGCGCACACCACAGCTCTGGAGAGCTATGATGTCACTTCTTGAACTAGCTCCTCCCCTAGAGGCAGGACTTCCTGAAGTGCCCTAAGCTTGAGCTCAGATCCAGAGCTATGACATCACTTTTTGAATTAGCATCTCTCTCTCTCTGCCCCTGACTCCCAGGAGGTGGGGCTTCCAGGAGTGCTGGGCATGGGCAGGATCTGATTGGTAGATTAATACTTGAGCCAATGGCAGGGGCTTCTATGTTACAAGTGGTTACCTTATTGAACAGAATATAGGGATCCTACCTATTTACCGTTTTGACTAGAAAATAAACGACATTCAACAGAATATACAGGCCCAGCCTGGGTACCATATTGAGCAGTATATATGGGCCCAAACTAATTACCAAACTGAATGGAATATATGGGTCCTACTTAGTTACCACATTGAACAGAATATATGGGCCCAGACTGGTTACTGTCCAGCGCACAATATACAGGCTCTATCTGGTGGTCAGGCGTTGCCTATTTACCATATTGAACAGAACATATGGGCACTGTCTAATTACCTTATTGAACAGACTATGCAGGCCCCGCCTGGTTACTGTAGTGAACAGAATACAGGTCCTGGTTTGTATACCGTACCAAACGAAGGTGACCAGATAGCAAGTGTGAGAAATCAGGACACTTTGAGGGGAAGGGGGGGATTGGGAAAGGAATGGTATAGTTGCCTATCTAAGACAAAGCCCTGGATATTGGGACGCCTGGTCACCCTATACCAAACAATATAAAGGGCCCTTCCTGGTTACCGTATTGAGCAGAATATATGGGCCCAGCCTGGTTACCGTATTGAGCAGAATATATGGGCCCAGCCTGGTTACCGTAGTGAGCAGAATATATGGGCCCAGCCTGGTTACCGTATTGAGCAGAATATATGGGCCCAGCCGGGTTACAGTATTGAGTAGCCTACATGGGCTCAGGTGAGGCCCGGGGATTATACTCAGCCAGTGTGTACGTGACAGACTTACGGATGCAGGGGATGTGGGCAGTGCGGCTCTGCTGGAAGCCCTGGGCGCAGCGGTTGCAGGTGAGCCCGGTGACGCCCATCTTGCACGGGCACTGCCCCGTGGTCTGGTTGCACATGGTGCCGACTGCCCCGATGGGGTGGCACTGGCAGGCTGGGAAGGAACCACACTGGGTTAACGTCTATCCCAACAGCAGGCCTCACAAAGGGCGGGGAGGTGCTGCAAGCTTCCCCTCAGCGGTGCCCTGTCCCTGCGTTGCTCACCCTTGCAGGCCTTGCGGCTGGTGATGGGCCGGCTCAGGTCACGTTTGAAACCCGGCTGGCAGTAGTGGCAGTGTCGCCCGGCCGTGTGGTGCCGGCAGTTCAGGCAGACGCCCCCGCTCTTGCGCCCCGAAAGCTTGTACAGCTCCATGTTAAAGCGGCAACGGTGTGAGTGCTGGTTGCACTCGCAGGCTGTGGAGACAGAGCGGGGCAGAGGTGGGGGAGTCGTCGGTCCAGTGACGCCCAGCAGGGGGTGCCCTCAAACACCAGCCAACCCAGCCCATCCTTTACTCAAGGGCCGGTGCCCCTCAATCCCGACCCGCAGCCCCCTGCCATCCCAACCCTGGGCTTCTCCCCCTGCCAACTCCGCTGGCACCCCTCACTCCCGAGACAAAGGCCCCTCCCCCCCGCTATCCCAGACTGAGGGGTCTCTGGGCTCAGGTGGACCCTGGAGCTGCCCGGGTGGCGTCACCATTAGAGGCCCCCTCCCCCTTAGCAGCCATGTGCCCCCTGTCACTCACCCACGCACTCATGGGCATCGCTGGGTGTGGCGCGCTGCCAGGGCCGGTCGCAATAGAAGGCCTTGCAGGTCTCGCACTCGGGGCCGGCTGTGTTGTGGCGGCACTGGCACTGGGGGGCGCCGCCGGGCTGGGCTGCCCCACACTGGGCTGCGTGCCCATTGCACCGGCACCGGCCCCCGACCTGCAGCTCCGACACCCCATAGGAGGCCTCCCGGCCCCGCAGCCCCAGCGTCCGGTGCCTGCGATCGAAGGCCACCCGCAGGTCGGTGGCCGTCACCCAGTCCTGGAGCACAGGGCTGTACTCGAATGCCCGGGCCGAGGGGCGGCCGGCCAGGGGCATGAAAGCCACCAAGCCTCCCACGAGTGGCGTGGGGCCCGTCTGGGCGGCGGTGCAGATGGCTTCGTGCTCCGTGGCCTTGCCGATAGTGGAGGCCGGGGGCAGTCCATAGACCCGGGGGCAGCGGGTGGAGAAGTACTGGAAGGGCGTCCAGGAGTGGCCGTGGTCGGTGGATTTGTAGAGGGCCATGGAGTGGGGGCGGGGGGAGCAGAAGCGGAGGGCCACGTAGAGCAGTTCAAAGCGGCCCCCCAGGGCAAGCGTCAGGCTGGCGTTGGCCACCGGCCCCGACTGCCAGCAGGTGGCCTCGCCGGCCGCGTCGGTCACATAGGCGGCGGGGTGGGCGGCGGCAGGGTCGGCCTGGTCGCAGAGGCGGCACCGGCGGGACGAGGCGTCGCCTGGGCGGCTGAAGGAGCACAGGTGCTGCGGGGGGTGGCCGCAGGTGGCGGAGGCTTGGACGGGGCGCCCGGCGGCCAGATCGGCCGGCTCCGGGAGGCAGTAGCGGGGCCGTCGGGCCGCATCGTAGCAGGGGTCAGAGGCCAGGCCCAGCAGGGCCAGCTGGAGCGGGAGCAGTGCGCCCAGACCCCGCCAGATGCCAGGCATGGCCAGGAGCTCAGCGCCGGGCTGGCATCACCTGGAGAGACAGAGACAGGAGAGGGTGAGGGGCAGCAGATGGCCTGCAATGACCAGCCCAGGGCCCAGCCGTTTGCTAGGAAGCAGGTGGATTCCGATCCCTTCCCCTCTCTAAGGATAACTGCGGCAGGTCATAGAAACAGCCATCACTCGGCAGGACTCTGCCCCAGCCATATCCTGTGGTGGTGAGTTCCACAGGTTAACCATTCAGCAGGGTGGATCTCCTTCGCTGTTGTGCTTCACTTGTTCTGCTGAAGTGTGAGGGGCCCAATGGACACACCCGATCCTATTACCACCTTCCCCACCCCAGGCAGAACCCTGCTTCTGGGACTCCAAAACCAGAGCTTACGTTCAGTGACTAGCGGGGGGGAGAGGGCGGGCCTCCATTCGCCACTCCAGTTGGGTGTAGTAGGCTGTTATCCTAGCTATAAACCAGACACGAAAGGGCTGTGGAACATACGTACCCAGTGTGTTATGTATACTGCCATACAGTCTCCTCTTACTCGTCTTCAACCCATACAATGTGGAACCCAGGCCACTTGACACAAAGTCCTCCAGCCCCACCCACTAGACCCCACTCAGGTCAGGGAGAAAACCCAGGAGTCCTGGTTCCCAGTCCCCAACCCCCCATGCTCTAACCACTAGACCCCACTCCCCTCCCAGAGCTGCGGGGAGTGGGAGGGGCCAATAATGAATTTTCCCTCCTAGCTCAGCTCAGCCATGATTTGGGGAGAACTTCTTCCTCTGGGGCCCAGCTCACACAGCTGGGAGCTCATCGGCCTGTCGGGCAGGCAGGGGTCTTGAGACAGCTGCCGTCCCCTTTGGGGCCCTCTCCATCCTACGTGGGGCCCAGCTGCACCCCAACCTCTTTAGACCCCCCCTTTGATCTGGGATCCGTCACCCTTCCCCCCCAGCCATCTGGGCCGGGCTAATCCTGCCTGCCCTTCTCAGCCCTTCCTCCCGTGACCGGTGACTCTGGGACCGTCTCACCTGAACCAGCCGCTGCTGCTCCGGGGCGTGCCCGCTTTTGGCCCCTGGCCCAGGAGGCCGCTTCGAATCTCACGCCGGTCTCCCTATGAGACCGGGTGGAACGGACAGGCCACTGGTTCCCCGAGGTTAAAGGATCTACACACCCGGGTCTTGCTCCAGCCTGCCCCGGACCTGACTGCGGCCGGCCTGGAAAAGGTTAACAGCCCCCACCCCAGCAGCCCCAGATTGGCGCTAATCCGGGTGCGTGACTGGTGCGAGAAGAGGCCCTTTAAATCCAGACTCTCACGGTTATTAAGGGCTCATCGGCTTGTTTCTCTCCTGATCCCTCTCCCCCCCCGAAACCCACCCAAGTCCCTTCTCTCTTCCCTGGGCGGGCGGTGGGGAATGGGTGGATCTGAGAGAGGGTCCCGCTGGCAGCTGGAGTCAATTCGGCATTAATGAGGCCTCCGTTGAGTGCACGGCTGGTTTGAGACCGGAGGGGTAAAGGACACCCAGCCACCACCCGGAGAGCCCCAGGTGATCTCCCGGGGACCGGCTGCTTCAGGAGGTGGGAAATGGGGGCCTTGAACTCGCGCTAAGGCGGCCAGGACTCCTAGGTTCTACTCTCAGCTCTGGGTGGGCAGGGGATTCAGTGGTTAGAGTGGGGTGGGGGACAGGCTGGGAGCCAGGACGCCTGGGTTCTCTTTCCCACTTGGATTCTCTCTGTGCATGGGTGTAAAGCAAGTTCCTTCCATGCGCTGAGTGGGGCCCCGATCTCAGCGACTCTGAGACAGGCCCCGATTCTGATGAGAAGGAAACGCTCTTATTCTGCATTAGGCAGGCCAGACACCTGTCTCCATCCCCCTGCGTTTCTTGGACACTGATTGATGATCAGGGGTGCTAAATCGGGGATTAGGGGGCAGCGCATTCTCGATTTTCACTGCGTTCCTGCGCTCCGTGTTATGTAAACACCTTCGCCCCCATCCGAGCCCCTCCCCGTCCCAGGGCAGGAAAAAAATACAAGCTGCCAGGAGCCACTCCCTGCCCAGATCCGTCTTCTCTGAGCAGTGGTAGGTGGGACTGCAGCGCTGCGATCTTCCCCACAGCAGTGCCCCAACTGGGCACTCCAGTGCTGTGAGCTTCCCTGTAGCAGTGCCCTGCACATCCTCCTGTCCCATCCTCTCCCTCTCTCAAGGAGCCGAGCCCAGCAGAGGTCCCTCCCCACCCCCCAGCACAGTCCCTCTCGAGCCCCTTTCATGTCCCGCAGACTTTTCTGTTTGATTCATGGCAGCTGGGATTTTACGTTGGGGCCCATCCTGCTGCCGCTGGCTATTTATCACCCCGGCGAGTGTGGGAAAAACCTCCCAGCCACACCTTCCCCCAGGTCCGGGTTCTATCCCCAGTACGGGGGGGGGGGGAGTAGGGACTAGTGGTTAGAGCGGGGGAGGGGGCTGGGAGACTGGACTCCTGGGTTCTATCCCCAGTACTGGGGGGGGAAGTAGGGACTAGTGGTTAGAGCGGGGGGGGCTGGGAGACAGGACGCCTGGGTTCTATTCCCCATGTTGGGAAGGGAGCGGGGGGCTAGTGAGAAACCACCCAGGTGGGGCAGACATGCTGGGAGCTGTGGGGCTGTGCCCAGCTCTGAGTTCCCCAATTGTTAATTGCTGAGGCCAGATCTAATTGTTATCATGCCTGCGGGGCTGGGAGGTCTCTGTCGTCACTCTCCGTGGGCCCCAGCCACATCCCTGAGCGCCAGACTCCAGCCCCTCTGGATTGGGTTACTGGGCCCGCAGCCCCAGCCTTGGATGACCAGCCTCTCAGGCCAGGTCTGGGAGCCGCTGAGCTGCCATGCATTGGATGCTATCATTGGGTAGGACCTACAATAACAATGGGACATGGTGCGGGAGCATGGGAGGGCATGAGAGGATGGATGGGACCCTTTCTGATCACCCCAACCCTCCAAAACTCACCCCAGCCTCCTCTGAACCTCCTCCCTAACTGCACCCCCACATCCCCGAATCTCCCCCCTAAACCCAAACATTAACCCATCATTTCTCTGTTTGGCCCCACCCCGAGACTACGCGCTGCCCACACCATCACTAGAGTGGGCCTAGGTGTCAGATGGGCTGTGACAGGTGGAGAAGAGAGGCACCCAGCGGGCGCGGGATGGGTTTAACAGCTCTCAGCTCACCCTTGGCTGGAGCGAAGCCAGAACCTCTGCAGTTGTTTTTGCAGGTTCAGAGAAAGAAAGAAAACAAGTGAAGGAAACATATAGGAAAGGCTGAATAGATGAAGAGAAGAAAGAATGAAGGAAATGATGAAAGCAATCAAACAAGAAGAACACAAGGGAGACGGAAGGAAGGAAATAAAGAAAAGCGCGAAAGAATAGAGGGAAAGGAAGTGGGGGGGGGAGGAGAGAAACCCACTGGAAAACTGCAGGGGCCGGGGAGTTCGAGGGGTGGGGTTGAGTTGGGAGTGCGGGGGAGGGGGGGAGGGGAAGGGGGAGCAGATCTGGGGCCCCACATGAGCCCTGGTTTGGGGCTTTCTGAATGCAGCGAGCAGCTTGGAATGGAAAATTGTTCATTAGTACTGGTGGCAGGGCTGTGGTTAATTGCTAATTAATAATTAATAACTAATAATTAGCTGTTAAGTAGCAACACTGAATAATGGCTAAAACATTAGTAAAAGTCATTGCCAACACACATTTATTAATAATTATGCATCAGGGTTGCTAATGTAGGTCATCCATAAACAATTATTAGCAATTAATAACGATTAATTAATACTTAATCGTTATTGATATTTGCCATTTAGTATTTGGTGACAGGTAGTAATTGCTAACAAGAAAATTAATAATCGCCAATAATTAGCAATGAGTAATAATTACTAACACTTAATTAGCAGCAGACAATTACCAAATATTGAATTAGAGAAATTAATTCTTGCTAATAAATAATTGCAACTAACAAATAATTAAGAAATAAGTAATAATTCCTGGCAATAGTTTATAATTGCTAATGAACGTTTAGCGACAATACTTGCTAAGAAATAATTAGCAATAATTAATAACTACTAATAGTTAATAAGCAATAGAAAATTGCTAACAAATCATTAGTGACAATACGTGGCCATGTCTACCAACTATTAGCAATCAATAGTTATTAGCAATAATTTATCATCACTAATTAACATTTAATGGCAATTAATACTTGCTAACAAAGGCTTCTGCAATAATTAATAACAGTTAGTAATTATTCACATTTAATTAGCACTATTATTATTAATAAATAGCCTATCACAATTCCTGAGAAGTCATTATATAATATTTCATTATTATATGTTACAATTATATTAGTCCTCAATATATGTGATAAATGATGAATAAATATTAACAATGATGAATAGCATATGGTAAAATAAGAGCTGCCATTAATGAGTGATATATAATCAGTAATATTTAATTAGTAACAAATATTAACAAATAATTGAAGACAATTACTGATTGTCTACAATTAACTGCATTAATATGCATTAATAAATGGACTGACAGCAAATAACAAATCAATTACAATTACCATAGGTCAATACATTGGTGCTATTCGCCATTGTTAATACGTACGCACTAATTATTAATCTAATGCATTATGGATTACAGCAAAGACAAAAGTTAATGGAAATTAATATTAACATAAAATTGACATTAACAACAAATGCATATTCAGTGGAAATTATTAATTACGACACCTGTTAGTGATAATAAAACTTTGTGTATCGCTGACAGTAATTATTAATTAGTATTAAAACCTGGTGTTGCTATTAGTAACCACTATATTTTATCAGTAATATTTAAAAGCAATTCATATTATTAAGAATTGTGTGTAACCCATGGCAAATAGTTATTAAAACCTAATACTATTCTTTATGAATTACTAATATTTGAACTCTACTAATGATGTTAGCAATTAGTGTAAAATACAGCAATTATTTGTTATTAAAACCTATCTTTTCTCTTTATTATTAATATTTAAAAGCTATTCAGGATATTAACAATAATTTATGTATGACCAACAGCAAATATTAAGTAATATTAAAACCTACCATTGCTCCTTATTGTGAATATTAAAGAGATATTCATGATGTTAGTAATTATGTGTGACTTATTAAAATCTAGCCTTGCATTTTATTAATTACTAATGCTTAAAATCTATGCAGATTCATAATAATTTGTGTAATTAATTATTATTCAGATTGATCACTGATCATTGTTAATAACTCAGCTTTAAACATGATTCTCATTTGTGTATAACAGCTATTATTAATCGCGATTAAAACCTAGCCTTGGTCTTTATTAATTACAAATCTTTAAACACTGTTCAATAATCCCGGTGTCCTTCTGCGCGCCATGTTGCAATGTGGGTACCAAAAGGATATGGAAGAGAGACGCACAGGGGGTAAGTGGGTGACATTGAATCATCTGGGTTATACAGATGGCTGGAGGATTTTTATGTCCTTTAAGACCTGATCTCTGAATGCAGCGTGACGGAACGGGCCCGAGAACATGTGTATTGAGGGCTCGAGACCCGGGGGTTTTGCTCATCTGTTTGGCTGTGGAATTTTCTCCATCCCCCCACATTTCAATCTGCACCCTCATGTTCACCGACTAGTCAGTAAATGACCAGCAGCGGGTTGTTCGCACTAACGAACCACGCAAGGAAGCTGCCCTTGTTAAATGAGCTGCTCAATAAATCTTTCCAGTCCAGACTGTCCCTCCAGAGGAGAGGAAGAAAAGGAAGGTGCAAGGAGGTTGTGGCATCTCAACTCCGGAATGACGCAGATCGATGCACAAACACACACATAGATGCAAAACCAGAGTCACAAAAGGGCTCTAAAGTTGCTTGGCAAATTTGACTGCACACAGCATACAGGGATGGGTACACAATCACACACGTACACCCCCGAATTTGCACTCACACCCACATCGCATACAGGCGCCAAGCCTATGAACAGTGACAACAACCACACCAACCAACCTGCCCAACACATGTGCACATCCCTTTATCACAAACAACCACGCAGCAAAAAAACAATGACATACACTCACAGAAACCAAAAACTACACACTCACCAAACCCACCCAGTATCAAAAACAACCCAATCCACAAACTACATACACACCAACAACTCATCACCCTACATAATCACGCTGCAAATAACAACCATGCACATCCCAAACCCAACTACACACCCCAAAAAACCACACACAGAGCAACCCCCCCACGCACCCAAAACTACAGACACCACACCCACCCGCCCACACCCCAAAATAACCACACAGCAAAACAAGACATACCCACCCACCCAAAACTACAAACAAGCAAAAACAACCACACCCATCCCCCCACAAAACTATAAATGACACCCCCCAGAAAAAAACCAGACAGCAGAAAACTACATCCATGCACACCCAAAAGTGTACACAAGACATGCCACACATACCGCACACACAAACCTCCACAGGACAAACAGCCCTCCCAAAAAACAACCGGACAGTTGAACCAACACCCCCTCAAAAAAACCACACCCAAGCAAAAACAACACCCCTCCAAACCTACACACAACAACCCATCACACCAAATACTACACAGAAGCAAAAGCAAACCCCCATATAACGAACACTCTCACACATTTTGGGGGGCTCTTTCTTTCAAACAAAGTGGGGACCCACCCACATGAGCCAAACACCCGACAATCCCTGAGCTTCCTAAGCTGAACCATTCTCCCTTGGACACCGCGTAGCTCAGAACCAGCACCGGCAAAGTGCAGGGAGAAAGTCCTTCGCGGCCCTGTCGGATGCATGTGCCCAGCGCCCGTGGATTCAGGCCGCCCCGATCTCGGCTGGGGCTCCTAGACTCTCTGCTAACGAGACTAAGTCACCGATCAATGTTACTACAATTCATGACCAGATTTTTCCCCCCCCCCAGGTGCAGAGAGAGAGGTAAGGCTGGGAAGAAAGAGAGAGACACCTACAGTGAAATTTGGAGTCCCTGTCACTTCTCCGCGGCGAGGTGGGTGGCTTTAATGTCCCATCTCCACTGCTAACAGCTCCAATCCACGCACTCCTCCGAGCATTATCAGTATCACAGCCAGAGGCATATGGAAAAGCGGGGCCTGACCCTGTGACCCAACAGATCAACAGCAAGAGACTTCTGGGCAACATTCCCAGCTGGTGTGAATCGGCCGTAGCTCCCGTGGAGTTAACGGGGTCACTCTACACCAGTGTGAGTGAAAGGGGAATCCTAGAAACGGGCAGCCTGGGTCAGAACTGAGCCTGGATCAGAACCGAGGTCCAGTGTCCCGTCTCTGACAATGGCCAGAGGTGCTGCTTTTCAAACCAGTGACACTCAGACCTCCGGGGTTCAGGAGCCAAATGAGCAACCAACACAGGCGCCATATTTGGGGTTGGGAAGGAATTTCCCCCCAGGGCAGATTGGCAGAGGCCCTGGGGGGTTTTCGCCTTCCTCGGCAGCATGGGGCCTGGGTCACTTGCTGGTGGATTCTCTGTACCTTGGACTCTTTAAACCATGATCTGAGGACTTCAATAACTCAGTCCAAGGTTGGGGTCTATTGCGGAGTGGGTGGGTGAGGTTCTGGGGCCTGCGTTGTGCAGGAGGTCAGACTAGATGATCATAATGGTCCCTTCTGACCTTAGAGTCTATGCGTCATGTCAATTCCTTGCTTCATTGACTCTAGCACTATTCCTATTTAAACAGAACGACAGAGGAAATATTTCGTTTATATATATATAAAATGAATAGTATCAGAGTCAATGAAACAATGACATATCATATATATACAATTCTCATTGCAAATAGGTTACTAACTTAGTGCAGGTTGATAACGTAATTGGTTAATAACAGCAAAAGCAGCCTGACTGGTTAATAACTTAGATTAGTTCATAATTAAATCACACAGTGTTTTAATGTGTGCTGCAAGGAGCCGCAGGAGATACATTAAAAAGCCACTTGCAGCTTGTAAGCCGCAGTCTGAGCGTCGCTGCTTCAGATGAAGGCGTGAGAACCTCACGGGGAACACACATGGGGCAATCCAGCCTCCACATGCACGTCTGATGAGAGCAGGATCGGGTCCACAGCAGAGGCGTGCTACGGAAAGCAGGTCCTGCAGTCCTCTCTCAGGCAAAACTTCCACCCACTCCCAGGAACTTCTGTGTTGAGCTCTGAGTTAACCCCTTCAGGATCTGGGGCCAATTAACTATCAGAGTAATTAATAAACCAAGGGACATTATTTCCCCGAAAGAAGAAACCTTTTCCAGCTGTACGCAAGGGGGGAACTTAGCCTAGAGAAACCCAGAGAGGGAAACTGACAAGAGCAAAGGGGGTCAAATTGACAAGATGCCCAGGTGAACCTGACTAGATTACTTTCACTCTCCAGAAATATAGGGGCCGAACAGACAGCATCAAAGACGCACAGGGGCGTCCAACATTTCTCTCTCAAACACCAATATAGACCAGAAACAATGCTATCAAAACTCACATGGGGGAGTTTAAATCAAAGCTGGGATTCAAATTTTCAAAAGCCATCTAAGGCCCAGATCCTCAGTGGAGTTAAACATCTAAACACCTTTGAAAATTTCTCTCTATATCTCACTGACTTTCAGTGGGACCGAAGGCTCCTAAGTAACTTATGTGCTTTTGAATCTAAATAATCCGCTCTGACCCAGCCAGAATTTAAACGCCTGAGGAAGGTATCACCATGTCAATCAACATTACTTCATTGGATTTCCATTAGCCGAGAACCAGGCCCCAGCGAAGTTTCTTTTACAACCTGAAAATGACTCTAAGTTTATTTAAACATTTTTCACTAACTTAGAATTTTCCCCCTGATCTTTCATTCGTCTTGTCTTCTTCGCTCTTGAAGCCCTCCTCCTTCTAAAAAAAAAGCAACACCCCTCCCCCCCAAACTTCTCTTTCCCCCTGATTTCTTCCTAATGATCGGAACTTTCCAAATTCGATTTTCCACTCCTCCTGTAACCTTTCACCTCCCCCCATCACCACCCCAGATTTTCCTTCTGTTTCACCATCTGCTGTCTGCGAAGGCTGTTAAGAAGAATCTCCTATATGCAGTGAGATATTTTTTAAATAACATGACACTGCCTTGGATTTAGAAATCAAGTGAAAGAAAATTGGAACGGCCTTCTGTTAAAAACTATCCCAAAATATCAGAGTCTGAATAACTACAAAAATATTCAGGGACTCAAAATTGGAAAGGCAAGGTTTTTAATTTGTAAAGGGGTTTCAAAAGCAACTAAATCCCAAAACCTGTGCTTTTAAAAAAACAAACAGGTGCTTTGAAATATTTCACCCTTAGTTTGTGATCACTTTTTAGAATCAGGTAATCTCAAGAGTACACTCAGCAAAGATGCTTTGGTCTTAATTTTCTTGGGCCCTGCTGTCACACTTCAGAATTAAAAGTTAAATGTATATATTTTTTCTAGTTTATCAGATCAGATCCTCAGATGTTGTCAATCAGGGCAAATGACTGGACCCTTTCTAAAACATCAGAGGTAATATAGCAGCCCACACCTCACAAACTGCAAGACAATTTTTGAAGTTTGCCACCATTTTTTTAGCAACAGACGTCTTGGATTTTACAAAAACAACCGCCACTCAACAACCGCATTAGTTCTGACCTTTTTTGCACCTGTTTTCATGGCAAGTTCCGCTTACAATGACTGGAATTGTGTGATGTAGGAGAGTTAAATATATTTTTCACTAGTATGCAAGCATTCAGCACAGCTCCAATTTTGCCCTCAAATTGCAGAGTCAAGCTCTTTGCTATGTAGGAAAAATATAAGTCCCTCTCCTCAAACTTTCAGTGCTTATTCTATGACGAAAGGATCAATTTCCTGAGGACCGACAAAAATCTGTTAATTTGTTTACGCATTAGAATTAATTAAAAAATGGATCCTTTAAGAAATGAAACACACGTGTGAGTCTTTACTTGCATCTCAAAGGATATTAACAAAACAACACAAATTTGCCAGTAGAAGGGATCAAAAATATTGTCCACCAGAACAGTTTTGTATTGGAAATTGCAGTTTTGTGGAAATCAAAATTATTGTGTGGGAACGGACCAATTTAAATGAAATTCTAGACAGTGAGAAGCCGAAATGAATTGTTTCAACTTTTCTCATTGTGTTCTGATAAAGTCAAAATGTTTTGACTTAATAATTTTGGTGCATTTTGTTTGGGTTTTTATGTTATATTATTATATTTATATTATATTGTATTGTTCATTTTTATATTATATTTTATATAGTTAATATAGCATATATTTAATAATATATATTACATAAAATCTACAAATAATATATATTGAAGATATGTTATATTTATTAAACTCTAATATACAGAATGTACATATTTAAGCTCTAAGATTATATATATATATATATATATATATATTTAAGATCTAATATATAGATAATGTATATATTTAAGACGTACTGTAATCTACAGAACATATATTTAGGATACGCAAGTCCTAACCAAATGAATCAAAACAATCAAGTCAATATGAAATGTTTTAACCTTATTCAAGTCAAAAGTTTTAATATTATCAAAACAAATCATTCTGATGGTGCTAGAACTGACATTTTTCAGAATTTTTGTTTCGCGGAAAATTTTTAAATTTTGGCTTTTGGTTCAGATTCTGAACAGGTTCACCCCTCCCCCCCATACTCTTTCCCCTTGCCCTGACCCCTGCCCCCAATCCGTACATCAGAATTTCCCACGAAAAGGAAAGTCCCCTTCCTAACCTGCCCTGGAAATTAGATTGCGGTGGAACAGAGTAAAAAATTATTGTTGCAGCTAAAGTTATTATGGTGAACGTCATTTAAAAAGAATCAGCTCTTCAGCTGGTGTAAATCAAAGCACGCTGAACAGCAGATGCAAAAGGAGGGGGTTATCACAGGTGCAACCAGCAGCTAGACATTCCATTTCCACTTGTGAAAATCGCTCCCCTAAATCATGTTCATCGATCCACAGACCGGGAAGATGCCTTTTTTAAGTTTGCCTTTTTTTTTTTTTTTTTTTTAAAGCAACCAGCCTCTTGGACAGAGACAAAATCCATTTAACAACCACACATCTGTGTGAAATGTTCTGTACCTGCCGTTGTTACAATTAACTCCCAAGAACCACAAAAGACGGCAGAGTTAAATCTCTCTCTCCTCTCTGCTACCACGACCGGGCCAAATCGTCAGCTGCGTGTAAATTGACATAGTTCCACTGACTTCCATGGGAAAAAAGACTTGTGTCAGCTAAAAAACTGGCCCGGTTCCTGAGAGGGCATAGAAGGAACTGCTAATGGTCTGATGCATGGACAGAAGGATGAGTCCCGGGGAAGGAGCAAATTTCACATCAGCTCTCCCGCTGCCTTTCCATTTCACACTCCGACACAGAAATATTCCCCCCTCGCCCTGAGCCAGATGTTCCAAGACACCCCTGGAGGACAGAGCGACGGGGAGCATAAATCATTTTAAAAACAGCCCTCTAACGCCACCCTCCCCCCCTCCAACTTCATAGACCCATAGCTTCAAAGGGCAGAAGGGACCATTATGATCAACTGCTCTGACCTGCGGGATAACGCAGGCTTGAAAAAATCCCCCTAATAATTCCTAGAGCAGAGCTTTTAGAAAAACATCAGATCTTGTTTGAAAAATTGTCAGTGATGGAAAATCTGCCACCACCCATGGTCAGTTGTCCCATTGGTCCCTCCCTATTAAAAATGTACATCTTATTTCCAGTCTGAATTTGTCTAGTTTCCACTTCCAGCCTTTGTCTGCTAGATCCTTTCAGCCTGTGGTCCATAGACCCATGGGGGCCTGCAGACTACGTCTAAGATTTCCAAAGGGGTCCACAGCTCCTTTCAAAATGTTTAGGGGGTCCACAAATGAAAAAAGGTTGAAAACCTCTGTGCTAGATCGATGAGCCCATTAGGAAATGTGTTTTCCCCTGCTGGTACTTCTAGACTGGGATCAAGTCACCCCTTAACCGTCTCTTGGTTAAGGCTCCACCTTGCGTCTATCCTGACAGATATTCCTATGACCGAGGACTTTCTGAATGTGATCTTCTCTAGAGCTGGGAGCAAAACAGCTTGTCTGGTTCTTCTGATAAACGAGGGGGGAAATCATTTTTAGTGAAAAACAATTTTTTGGGGGGGCGACATTTTCCTTGCACCCAAAAGTTGAAATTGTTTTTGATTCGGTTCGAAGGAAATGCCTCGCGTCAATGCTGAGCGTTTGTAAAAACATATGGTGATTTCTAAAGGAAGAGTTGCTTTCAATCGGAAAATCCATAGGGGCCACATTGACCCATTGACGGCCCATTGACACCAGCTGGGGGTCTGGCCCCATGGGCTCAATGGAACTACAGCCCATTGAAACCAGCTGGGGATCTGGTCCCATGGGCTCAGTGGAACTATGGCCCATTGACACCAAATGGGGGGCTGGCCCCATTGACCCCTATAGAGCTACGGCTGATTGACCCTGGCTGGGGAATCTGGTCTTCTAATGCTTAAATCTTCAAAGCACTGAATGATCTTTGCCTGATTCACGAGCTAGTGGGGTCACATTTCCCAGCTCGCCAGTGATAATTTCACCCCTGCTGAGGGAAAAATAAACATTGTTATAAGCTGCCCTGAATTCTCTTGAGACTCTCGTGGTAACTAGCTAGTGACTGTGCTCTGACGCTTATTAGATCCTGCTTTGGACTATCACATGGAATAAAGAATCACTGAGATTGGATTCGGGGCTCCGTTGGGCCAGGCGCTGCCCAGATACAAAGTC
Source organism: Emydura macquarii macquarii (assembly GCF_026122565.2). Classification (NCBI taxonomy): domain Eukaryota; kingdom Metazoa; phylum Chordata; order Testudines; family Chelidae; genus Emydura; species Emydura macquarii. Next base: position 551,667 of record NW_027133433.1, read on the forward strand.
ACCGAGATTGGGGCGCCGTCGCGCCGGGCGCTGCCCAGACACAAATGCAAAGTAAGAAAAATGTTGCTTAAGAACTTATTAGAGTTTGATTTTAGGATATTTAAAAGCAATTAAGCATCACACCTACTACTTAATTCAATAATAATACAAATGAATAATAAAGTGCATTGAATAATATTAGTAAGTACTGAGAACATAAATAAAATGATTAGCAATGACGTCTAATTTGTATTACCAATAACAGTTTAATAATAGAAATAATTAAACACTAGTTTAAATACTAAATTATATAAAGCTGTTATTGGTAATATAAAACAATAATAGTAACAAGGAATCATAAGTAATTATGTATTGCCTGTATTATCAGTTGAAATGAAATAATAAATTCTATAAAATAATGATTGGTCATATAAAACATTTAATATAAATAAACTGTCTTTGAAATTGGTCTAATTGAACTTATGGCCGTGAAATAGGGACATTCAAATAATCGATACCAAAGCAATTACAATCATTTGACTTATAGTGCTATAGATGAATTCTGAAAATATCATGGGCGGCTGGAGTAGGGTGAGCAGATGTCCTGATTTTACAGGGACAGTCCCGATATTCGGGGCTTTGTCTTGCATAGACGTCTATTTCCCCCCCCCCCCCTCCAGTCCTGATTTTCCACACTTACTATCTGGTCACCCTAGGCCAGAGTAACCAGCGAAGATGTATTGGAGATGATTGAGACTCAGGAAAGCAAGCCAGGGATCTTAGGAAAAGAAAGATTTGATTTGCTGGGGACATTTTAAGAGGTTCGGTGGGTAACGCACATTTACAGACACCAGAAATCGAAGGCAGAAGAACACGAGGCAGAAAAAGACCTTGGATTAACGATGTGGTGTCCTGGATAGGTCAAAAGGACGATTCATCCCCAAAGAGATGAGCAGAGGATGGTACAAAACCAATCCTCCCATGGCCACAAACCTCCAGTAATGGAGATGCCAGATAAGAAGAATAGAAAACAATGATAGCGAGGAATCATGTCAGTATGTATTGCCTGGATTACTGATAATAATTTAATCATAATATAATGACATGATATATTAAAGTAAATAGTAAATTATATCACTATCCTCATCACCAAGGATGGATTGCTAGAATTATCATCAACAATCCTTTCATATTTCTCTCTGTGTGAGGCGATTATTTATTACCATCACTAACCATGAGCAGCTATTAGCCAGCACTGTTCCTGCAAGCAATGTCTACCTGTTCTTTTGGCTCGGCGTCCCCTCTGTCTCTCTTGCTCTGTGCCTGTGGTCCAATGTTTCTGCCTCCCAAGGATTGCGGTGCTTTGTTCTATCTCCAATTTTTGGGCGCAGTACAAGGGTTTTGGGGGGCAATTTTCTGCTAAACAGGGCAGAACAGAGGATCTAACGGTCCCGTCTGGCCTTTGACTCTATAGCCCAGATATTCAAATGGATTCAGTTGCTTAACTCCCATAGAACTGGGTAAATTGGCTGTTGCTGCACTGGCATTGAGGGGGCCAAGGGAGTTAGGCACCTAAACAGCTGTGAGGATCTGGGCCTATGAAACAATGAAATTATTACTAGCCACTATAAGCCATGATTTATAATTATTACAGTTAACAATCATAAGCAATTTTAGTCTTTGACTAAACAAAATAAGCTATTTTTTGAGTATTAGCATGAGCAATATTAAACTGTTATTCATTCATATCATCATCAATGTATAAATATGTGTTAACTAATCATTGACTATTAACTAAATATTAATGTGTTTTACGTTATTGTACATTCATATTTTATGATCTATCAGAGCCTATTTATTAATTATTGACTATTTATTATTAACAAAGCTAAGATACAGTTTAGTAATGTTCTTACTAACAATCAAATTATTATAGATTAATATTTTATGAACAATTGGTCCATTTATTATTATTAACTAATTATTAACAATGTTAAACTAGAATTAATTAATATGATTAATAATATTCCATTATTATGGAGTAATATTTTATGAATTATCAGTGGTTATTTATTATTACTACTTAATTATTATTATAAACTATTAATTTATTATTAACAAGTATAAGATATAATTTATTAATATTACTAGCCATCTTAAATACTTATAGATTAATATTCTATGACCTACAATTGCCTGTTACTAATTATTAATTATTATTATGAGTTACTTATTAATTTATCATTAACAAATTTAAGCTATAATTTCTTACTTATGATCGGTTCTTATGTATTAATATTTTACCTGCCATCAAAGGCTATTTATTCTAACAACCATAAACCACTATTTGTTAATATAGTTTCTAGCCATCTAGATATTATTTATGAGTATTATTGCTAAGAAACATAAGCTAATTATTTATCAAGCATAATATTTTTTCTAACCATCTTAAATTATATATTGATGTTATTACTAAACACCACAAGATAAATATTTATTGTAATTCATTATTATTTCCACTACCAATTAGCATAGGCTACTATTTTTATTAAGATGATCAAACATTCTGAAATATCATTTATCAATTAAAATCTTGAAGTACAATAAATCAATTTTTTCCCTAGACAAATGGGCTATTATTTATTGGTACTGTTCCAATCTTATATTATTATTTATTCAACATTATTGACAACCATCACAGACATTTCTTCTTCTATAATTATTATTAAATATCTAAAGTGATAATTGATAATAATCAAGAATACTAAGCTATTATTAATTATTAATAATAGTTCTATGCTGTTAACACATATGAATAAATATATTATATCTTACTCCTGTTATTATTAACAATCTGTCTATTACTTATTAACATTATTTATCAACCATCATGGGATATTATTTGTTATTACCAAGTATATTATATTAATCATCATTCTAGATTAGTAATAATAATAATTACTTATTAATCATATTAGAATAGTAGAATAATATAATAATAATATATTAATGAACAATTAATACTTCATCATTCTAGTGTATTAATAATTAATATTGTTAACAATTCTAGCTTATTTATTAATATTAACATTACTGTGATATTTAATATAAATAGCAATCATTCTAGATTAATCATCATTCTGATGATCAACTATGCTAATGATTAATTATTTCTAATTAATTAATTAATTAGTCCAATTATAATTCTTATTAACAATTCTAGGCTCTTGATTAATTAATAATTATGAAGCCTAGTCTAACTATACTGATTCTTATTAACAATTCTAGGCTATTAATTAATTAATTACTTGTTACAAATGCTTGTCTAACACTAGTAATTCCTACTAACAATTCAAGACAATTAATTACTGCCATGAATTCTAGTCTAATAATAATGCTAATAATTCTTATTAACAATTGGAGGCTATTTATTATTCATATTATAAGTTGTGTGGTGTTTATTAGTTAGTATTATTAGTCTAATAAGAACCATCACTATTATGAACAATTCTAGGTTATTTAATATGATTAATATTAACTTTCTCCCCTAGGTTTTATTATGCTATCATTATTACAAATTATAGGTCTTTATTATTATCCATATACATTTCTCAGGGGTTTATTATTTGTTATTAATACTCGACTGATGGGATATCACAATTATTAGCATTCACAGAGTTTATTAACATTATTAATTACCTATATGAATGTTGCAGACTGTTCTGCTTTATTATATTGTTAACAACATCAGGTTATTATTCATCAGTATTATGAACAATTCTAGGCTGCGACGTATTATTATGTATTAAGGTTCCCCGCTGTAGATTATTCCCGTTTACTCACAGTTCATGGCGAGTCTTTGCGCTTATCATTAGCCGGTCCGATTCATTCTTTCTTCCCTTCGGTACCAACAATCCTAAGCCCGTTTATCTAGCCACAGCGTACCAAGTGCGGACTGGTCATCGGTCCCGCTCTGCGTCCCCACCTCTGATCGACTCCGCTGCTCATCGCGGACATCAACCTTGTCCCCTAGCCGTGTCCCGACGGGCCCACCTCCTGCCTCTATTTCTACTTCGATCCAGCCCCCCAAAATCTCAGCGCCACTCCTTCTCCCGGGCTCCCCAAACCCATCCTCGCCTGCGTCTAACCTCTCCATGGCATTCGCTCCCCACGCTGGCCACCACCATCCGCCCGCGGGCGTGGCGAGCGCCGTGGCCTGTTCCCTCAGGCCCCAGATTTCGTAGCCCTCAGCTCACCCGGGTTACTTTGCTTTCAATTAGATCCTGCTGGGTTTACAAGACCGCCCGCCCCCCCCTTCTCCTTTGCCAAGTTTACAAGCCCCGGGGTCCCGGCCCCCACACGAGCCGACGGCCCTGCTGAAATCAGAGTTTTATTACCTCCGCGCGGCTCCGATTTGTTCAACCTCCGACGGGAGAAGGCGAAACGGCCGATTGAGCTGTGAAATTGGGTGTTGTTTTCTAAAGAGTCCCGGCTCCCAGCCCTCCCCAGCTCTAACCACTAGACCCCACCCCCCTCCCAGAGCCCAGGAGAGAACCTGGGTTCTATTGCCAGCTCTAGGAGGGGAGCAGGGACTAGTGGTTAGAGCAAAGGATCACATACCTTTTAATCCTTCCCTACAGCATTAGACAACGTCACTGCTTTCTCATCTTCACCCCAGCTCCCGTCCCTGCTGCTCGGAGCGCGGCTACCAAAGTTCCCACTGCATCACCCCGTCTAGTCCTTTTATTTCCTTCAGCCGTGAATATCTTCTCCCTTCCCACCCTGCCCGCTAGCCCCACATCTCTGGGTCCTACCCACCCGAACCCACAATCCCCCCAGCCGCCAGCCAGAGAAATGGCCTCTTCCCAGAGAGATCAGAGCCCGGCCCCACCCAGGGGGCCAATGAGACCAGTGGGGGTCCCACGCGTGAGATGCCCCATCCTGCCCTCCTTGGCAGGGTTGAGGCCTCTAGAAACCGCTCCAGCGGGGTGCCCGGCACTTGTCTCCCCGCCGCCGGGGCGCCCAGCGATGCGCTGAGCGGCCACAGGGCTCGATGCCAGGCAGGATGATGCCCATGCGTGGCGGTGCCGTGACGCCGAGATGTGCCCTGGCCCATGCTCTGTTACCATGGAAATACCGACCATCTTGGGACAAAGAGGGGCTCTGAGCCTGTTACGGCCAATACCCCAGTATTGATCCGATCACCCAGAGCCCGCTACAGCCAATACCCCAGTATTGATCCGATCACCCTGTGCCTGCTACAGCCAATACCCCAGTATTGATCCGATCACCCTGATCCCACCACAGCCAATACCCCAGTATTGATCCGATCACCCTGTGCCTGCTACAGCCAATACCCCAGTATTGATCCGATCACCCTGTGCCTGCTACAGCCAATACCCCAGTATTGATCCGATCACCCAGAGCCCGCTACAGCCAATACCCCAGTATTGATCCGATCACCCTGATCCCACCACAGCCAATACCCCAGTATTGATCCGATCACCCAGAGCCCGCTACAGCCAATACCCCAGTATTGATCCGATCACCCTGATCCCACCACAGCCAATACCCCAGTATTGATCCGATCACCCTGTGCCTGCTACAGCCAATACCCCAGTATTGATCCGATCACCCTGTGCCTGCTACAGCCAATACCCCAGTATTGATCCGATCACCCAGAGCCCGCTACAGCCAATACCCCAGTATTGATCCGATCACCCAGAGCCCGCTACAGCCAATACCCCAGTATTGATCCGATCACCCTGATCCCACCACAGCCAATACCCCAGTATTGATCCGATCACCCTGAGCCCACCACAGCCAATACCCCAGTATTGATCCGATCACCCTGTGCCTGCTACAGCCAATACCCCAGTATTGATCCTATCACCCTGAGCCCACTACAGCCAATACCCCAGTATTGATCTGATCACCTTGAGTAAGTTGCAGTTAACACCCCAATACAGGAACTAACATCCTCAGCCGGCTACAGCTAATATCAAACTACTGATACACACTGAGCCCCTGGGATAGGGCAGAGAATGGGGGACGCTGGCCTGGGAGGGAATGGGGGCAAAGCCCCTGTCATGGGGAGAGAATGGGGGGGCCACAGAGCCTGTGGCACAGGGGGAGCTTGTGGGGGGTGCAGAGAAGTTCGTCAAATGCAGGGGACATGAGGGTGGCACGCAAGGGGGCTGGAGGGTTCATGGAGCTGGGGGGGGAGGGTGAAACGAGCCCAGCCAACAAGCAACAAAGTGTGCAAGTCTCAAGTGCTAAAATATGAACTAAGTGTTGCTGCCCCCCACCCCCGGCAGCTGACAGAGACACCACAGGGTGGGGTTGTACTGTGCCCACCAGCACGTGGTGCTTGCTTTCTTTCTTTCTTTCTTTCTTTCTTTCTTTCTTTCTTATCCATTTCCCACTTATTTTTCTTTCTCATTCATGATTTTCTATTTTTCATTCTCTCTTTTCCCCTCCCCCACTTTTCTGTTTTCATACCTTCTTTCTTTCTTTCTTTCTTTCTTTCTTTCTTTCCTGTTTCATTCTTTCGTTCACGCTCATCTCTCGTTCACTCTTTCATTTACTCCCTTGCATCTTTTTTTTTCAATTTTTATTCCATCTTCCTTTGGTCATTTGTTCTTTCTGTCTCTTTTTCCTTCATTCTTTTCTGATTTTCATTATTCTCCAGCTAATGGCTTCACATTTTTCTTTTTCATTCATTCGTTCTATATTTCTTTTCAATTCAGTTTTATTCACTCTCTTTTGCTTTCATTCTGTCCTTTCTATTTTCAATATTTCTCTCCTTTTTGTTCATCCATTTTTCATTCATTCTTTTCTATTTTTCATTCTTTTACATTCATTCTCTAGTTTTTCATTCTTTATCTTTGCTATTTTTATTAGTTCTTTTTTCTTTCATTCATTCATTCACTCTTTCATTATTTCATTTCTGTTTTCAATTATTTCTCTCTTTTTCATTCATTTTCTTTTTCATTCACTCTTGTCCGTTTTTCATTTTCTCTTTTTCATTCATTCTCTATTCTCTAGTTAGTTTTCTCAGTTTTCTTTTTAATTCACTCTCTATACTTCTTTTCAGGTTTTCATTAATTCTTTTTTCTTTCATTCATTCACTTTTCCTTTCATTCTTTCTTTTCTACTTTTGATTCTCTCTTTTTCATTACTCCCTTTTCTTTTTTATTCATTCCTATTGTTCCTTCTCTCTCTCATTCGTTGCTCTTCAAATACTTTCTTTTTCTCCCTCCATTCCCTAGTTAATGTCTTCATTTTCCTTTTTCCATTCTTATTTTAAAATTCATTCTCATTTTTCATTCATTTTCGCTTTTTCATTCATTCACTCAGCTATTTTTCATTTCAATCTCTCTCAATCCTGCCTTCCTAGTTTCATACAGTCTTTTCACTTGTTCATTCTTCATTCACTTTTGTCTAATTACTTTCTTTATTCTCTCTTTCCTGTTTTTCACTCTCTTTTTACCATTATTCTTTCTTTCTTCCCCCCCCCCCCCCCCGTATTTTCACTAGTTTCACGTCTTTCCTCGTTTACTCATTCATTCTCTCTCTCATTCACAGCACACATTTCCGAGGCAAACCCACCTCCATTTCTCCTTCGTCCTTCACTCCGTACCCACCCAGAGCCCATCGCCCCAAGCAGCCAGCCCTGAACCACGTGTTTGGGTTTCTGGATCTGATGCTCCCATCCCCCACCCCAATTATGGGACCCAGGAGTCCTAGTCAGTATTGGGGGAGACACACTGGGAGGTGTGGAATTCGGGGATTACGTGGCACATGGAGCCCCAACTCTTGGATGCCCCGCCACCCTGCACCCCAAAACCAGAAAGGCCATTAAAACCATTCACTCCTGGGGTGATCACAGCACCCCCACACAGCCGCCCCTAGACACGCTTCTAGAGGGAGTAGAGAAGTGGGGCACTAGGGAAAAGGGGTACTGTCACCAATACCCCACGCCAACACAGAGAATTGGGGTATGGGCATAATGAGGCATCCTCCCAGAGACCCCCCCCAAAACCCCTCATTACCCCACAGCCTTGGAGGAAACACAGAGTTGGGGGGCAGGATAAGAAATAAGGTGCACCAGCCTATAGCTGCCCTCCATGTTCCCCACTCAGGGAACCAATGGGGCAAGCTCATGGAGCCAGGGTGTGTGTTAAATGTGGGGCTGCAACTGAAAGGGAAGTAGGGTCTAGTGGTTAGAGCTGGGGGGGGTTGGGAGCCAGGACTCCTGGGTTCTCTCCCCAGTCCCCACACACTCAGTCAGGGACTCAGACTCACACACACGTCTTGCTAGGGACCCAGACAGGCACCTCTTAGAGCCCACTCAGGTTTGGGGTGCACAGGGGGGAGCTCGACAAACCGATACAGCCGGGACAGACCCCGGAGTTGCTCAGACTCACCGTGCCGCAGGGGAGCCGGTTCCCCCTGAAAGACGATCCAGACACCCCCCTGATTCTCCGAGAAGGGGAGAGGAACTCTGAGCTGGGGGCTCTTCTTGAAGCCCCATGTGGGCCCCCCCCCCAATCCTGGGAGGAGGCGGGGGATGGGGTGGGCCGAAGGAGGGGGTCATCTGGCTTTCCTCATTGAGCCCCCCCAGCCCAACCCAGCTGCCGAGACCACGGAGCTCCAGAGGGGCTGGGGAGGGGTCCGGGTGTGTGGGCTGGAAAAATGGGGGGGCGGGGAGAGGGAGTGAAGGAAGAAATCAGCAGAGAGGATCTGGACCAACCCTTGGGTCATGGCTGGGTTCAGATCTTCCCCTCTGGGGGGGTCCCACCTGGCCCCGGAGCAGGGCAGTGGCTGGCTCAGGGGGGCACTAGGGGTTGAGGGATCTGGTTTTATTCCCAGCTGCCCCACTTCTGTAAAGTGGGGAGAATGAATCTCCCGGGGTCTAGTTTGACTGGGAGCCCCGTAGAGCGAGGGCTGTCTCTCGCTGTGGGGCTGTGCAACGCCTGGCACAATGGGGAGCTCGACTGCCCCCCACAACTCTGCCGGTGCCCCTCAATCCCGACCCACAGCTCCCAGCTAGACCAGCCCTGGGTGCCTCCCCCACCTCTGCCGGTGCCCCTCACTCCCAACCCGCAGCCCCCCACCCCAGTTCCCAGCTGGCTCTTGCTGTCTCTCTCTTGATGAAAGCAGCCATCAATCTCGATGCTGGTTTTATGAGCCCCTCTGCCCTCCCCCCGGGTTGCCCATTAGGATCAAAGGTTAATTAATATGAAGCAGACCGTGTCCAGAGTTATTCTGACCCCCGCCAGGGCAGGTGGGCCCAGCCCTGACACACAAGCTGCTATGAAAGACCAACAGGGCCCCGGCACTGCCGAGGGGTTGGGGCCTGGGAGGGCCGACAGGGCTGGGGGGTGGGGGGACACAGCAGCTATTTGGGAATCAGACAGGCGCGGGGAGGCGAAGGCAGATGAGATTAACCCCAAATCAGAGATGCCTGTTGCTCTAAATTTCTCTGATTTCACACACCCAGCACAGAGACCACGGGCCCTGTGGGGCAGGATGTGGGGGCTGGTTCTATGGGGACTCCTGGCCCAGGGCAGAGATGCAGCAGGTGGGGCACAGAGACTGGTTCTATGGGGATCCCTGGCCCAGGGCAGAGATGCAGCACCTCTGGGGTGGGGTACAGAGACTGGTTCTATGGGGATCCCTGGCCCAGGGCAGAGATGCAGCACCTCTGGGGTGGGGCACAGAAGGTGGTTATGTGGGGACCCCTGACCCAGGGCAGAGATGCAGCACCTCTGGGGTGGGGCACAGAGACTGGTTCTATGGGGATCCCTGGCCCAGGGCAGAGATGCAGCCCCTCTGGGGTGGGGCACAGAGGCTGGTTCTATGGGGACCCATGCCCAGGTCGGGGGGAGGGTCGCTCTGGGCATACGACTGGCCAGACCATTGTGATGTCGGGGCTGGGCGCGCAAGGCGATTGGCTGCGAGCCGGGCGTGGCAGGGCGACGCAAGGTCGCCCCCCTGTGGCAGGCCATGGCCTGGGTGGTGTGGCTGGTGCTGGGGGCGCTGGGGGTCCGGGGCTGCCTGCGCTGCGACCCCGGCTCTGTGCGGCTGCTACAGGAGCTGAAGGGTCCCTACCTGGGCCGGCAGCTGCAGGGGGACCGGGACCTGCGGGAGCGGCTGTCAGCTTTGCTGGATCGCAGCCTCCAGGGGCTGGCGGAGCTGCCCATCGGGCCCCACAGCTACATGGGGGTCATCGGTGCGTGGGGGGGAAGGGGGATTGGGGATGTCGGGGGGGACACAGCAATCCCAGAGAGTTGGGTCTTATCCCCTTTGCTGGGCCGCCCCCCCCCCCCCGCCCGCTAACACTGCCCCCCCACCCCCAGATGAGAAGACGATGGGCGAAGCTGCCGCCCACTTCAGACGGGCCGTGACCCGAATCATGGAGAACGACTTCAAAGGTACCAGCCCCAGGGTGCCCCCGACTCCTGACCCACAGTCCCCTGCCAGCCCCAGCCCTGCCCCCCCCCCCAGCTCTGCCAGTGCCCCTCACTCCCGACCCCCAGCCGGCCCCAGCCCTGCCCCCCCCAGCTCTGCCGGTGCCCCTCACTCCTGACCCACAGCCCCCTGCCGGCCCCAGCCCCCCCTTCTAATTGCCCCTGAAGCAGCGCCCTCTGCTGGCTGCTTTGCAGCTGGATTAAGCCTTCGAGGGCTGGATGGCTCCAAAACCCTTCGAACCCTGACCAGCTTCGACGACATGGGTCGATTCTAGGGGATTCTTTCCGGGTGTGGGGGGGGGGGTTGTTTGCTCTCAATGTGGGGTGGCTAGATGGGGGGGAGGGGCTCAGCTTTGGTATGGGGGATGTGCCTCCAGTTTGGGGTTAAATGCCTGTGTTGCCTCTTGAACCTAATGACGGGGGGCGCTGAGCTGCGGGGCTGAGGGGTGGGGCTGAGGTGGCTTAGGGCTGTGGGCGTGGCTAGGTGGGATGCCCCGCCCACAGGGCTACCCAGCTGTGAGGGGCGGCGGGCACTGTCCTCTGTGGTGTTCACAGCACCCCGGGCTGCTCTGCAGATGGGCAGCTCTTCAACGAGGTGATGTGGAGCCTCCAGGAGCTGAGGGAGACCTTTGGAAAACTCATGGCCCAGTTCCAGAAAGAGGGTGAGTGCAGGAGCTTCTCACTCCCAACCCGCAGCCCCCCTGCTGGCCCAGCCCTGGGCTCCCCCCAGCTTTGCCGGTGCCCCTCGCTTCTGACCCGCAGCCCCCTGTTCCCCAGAGGGCTGGGAGGTGGGTGAGCCCCATTTCTGACCCTCCTTCCTTCCTTCTTGTTTTGCAGTGTATTGCCCGAACAAGTGTGGTGAGTGGGTGCCGGGTGGGGATGTGGAGGGGAGGGGGCAGCTCCTGGGGCGTGCTTCCAGGGACCCCATCTCAGATCCCCTAGGGGGGTGTGAGGTATCTCCGTGCTGGGGGACCTGTCTTTCACTGCACCCCAACCTGATGTGGATCCCACCCGGTCAGGGCCTTCCTCCTCCCCGGATACCCACAGTGGATGCGGGTGTCTGGCCCCTGAACCAGCTCCATGCTCCAAAGGCTGGGTCCAACCCCCCAGTAAGTCAGGGTCTGACCCTCGGGGATCCCCTGCCCCAGTCTTCCCCTCTGGGGAGCCTTCCCCCCACCCTGCTACTGGGGCGCTGATTCCCCACCCCCCCCCCAGGCTCTGACCCCCGCCTCTCCCCAGGGCGGATGGTTCACCAGTTCATCGACTGTCGGGCCTGCGGCTCCCAACTGTACTCCTGCAACCGGGACCTTCGCTGTGGGGGTGAGCCGGGGGGGAGGGGAGGGGAGGGCTGGACGGACAGATGGAGGGATGGAGGAGTCAGACGACGGGGGGCTGCAGATGTGGAGGGAGGGGCCAGGTGGGGGAACAGTTGGGGGGGGTCTACAGGCCTCCAGCCCATGAGGGAGTTTCACCTCCAAGCTCCAGGGTCCGGCTGCTCCTGCAGGGTCAGGAATATCCACCCCACAGCCCAGTGGTGCCCAAGCTTTTGGCGTGAAAGCCCCACTGGTTAACACTAGCTAAAACACGCACACACACCCCTCACCGGCCATACACACACAGAGCCCCACAAACACACAGACTGATAACACCAGCAGCACGTTACCTAATAAGAACCATCAAGGACTCTCACCTGAGTAAGAAGCGAAGCCGTCCCCAGCGCAGCCGCCACCGCCCGCCCCAGGTGGCCCCGCTTCTTCCCGTCCCTCGTGGAGTGAGGGTCATAGAGGGGGCCCTGGCGGGCTGGCTGAGGCTGCTTCCTGCAGCCAGGTGCCCGGCCAGTGCGGGGCTGGGGGGGCTAAATGGCCACACTGTTACTGAACCCTCACGGACCCCCCGGAATCTTTGGTACCCCCCCAGGTTGGGAACCATTGCCACAGCCCACCATGGCCAGTGCATTGTGGGTAATGAGAGGGGTCTTTGTAGCTAACTTTGGACACTGTCAGAAGCTGGGGTGGATGGAGGAGGGGTGAGCGGGGTACCAGGATGGATGGGCCCATGGTTCTGATCGGAGGGGGGGGGGGCGGGACCAGGGTGGTTGGGCCCATTACTCTGATCGGGGGGAGGAGGGACCAGGGTGGATGGGCCCATGGTTCTGATCAGGGTGGTTGGGGGGTGAGGGACCAGGGTGGTTGGGCCCATGGCTCTGATCGGGGGAGGGGGGGGGAGAGGGTACCAGGGTGGTTGGGCCCATTACTCTGATCGGGGGGGGGGGGGAGGGACCAGGGTGGATGGGCCCATGGCTCTGATCTGGGGGGAGGGTACCAGGGTGGTTGGGCCCATTACTCTGATCGGGACGGGGGAGGGACCAGGGTGGTTGGGCCCATGGCTCTGATCTGGGGGGAGGGTACCAGGGTGGTTGGGCCCATTGCTCTGATCGGGGGGGGAGGGACCAGGGTGGTTGGGCCCATTACTCTGATGGGGGGAGGGACCAGGGTGCATGGGCCCATGGCTCTGATCTGTGGGGAGGGTACCAGGGTGGATGGGCCCATGGCTCTGATCTGGGGGGGAGGGTACCAGGGTGGTTGGGCCCATTGCTCTGATCTGGGGGGAGGGTACCAGGGTGGTTGGGCCCATGGCTCTGATCTGGGGGGAGGGTACCAGGGTGGATGGACCCATTGCTCTGACCTGGGGGGCAGTACAGGGGTGGACAGCCCAGCGGGGGGAGGGAAGGGGGGGCTGGGCTCTGATCTCTGGGTCTCTGGCAGAGCGGCGGCTGCAGGTCCAGCAGGATGACGACCTGATCCTGGACTGCGCCTTGACCTGGCACCGCGCCAGCTACGGTGCCAAGAGCTACAGCTTCTACCGGGTACGGTGCCCCTCGCCCCCGACCCGCAGCCCCTGGGCCCCCCGCTCTGGCGCCCCCCTTGACCCCTTTGTCTCTCCGCCCCAGACGCTGGGGGGCTCGGAGCAGCTCATGGTGACGGGCCCCGACGCCTTCCTGGTGAAGAAGGCGGTGAGCGCCAACGACTCGGGGCGCTATCGCTGTGAGATGCTGAACCCCCAGGGCTGGGTCTGCTCCAAGCTGGGCTTCCAGGTGACAGGTCAGGTGGAAAGAACCCAGGCGTCCGGGCTCCCAGCCCCCGTCCCCCTTCCCCTAACGCCCGTCCCTTGCCCTTGCAGTGACCCCCCTGCCGGGGAACAGCACCCCATCGCCAGCTCCGCTCCTGCTGGGGCCCCTCACGCTGCCCCCACCATCGCAGGGCCCCACCCCCGCGGGGCAGCCGGGAGACTGGACCGTCTGGGTCATCATCGGGAGCAGCGCCGGCCTCGTCGTGCTGCTCATCGGGGGCTGGTGAGTTGGACGCCGGGGTTCCCCCCCCCCCCATGTCCCCATCCCCTGGGGGGGGGCTGCAGCGGGCGGGGCAGCGAGGCCCTTGCTGGGGTGGGAGCAGGTGCTGGGGGCAGGTGCTGGCTCTGGTTCACGCGCCCCTGTCCGCCCCCTGCAACAACTCCCCCAGCCCCTCCCCCACCCCACCCCACTTCCCCCCAGCCTCCCTCCCCCCACCCGCTCAGCCCCGCTCCCCCTCCCTTGCAGCGCCTGGTTCTATCGCCGCCAGCGGGAGGCGCCGGCCGACGGTGGAGGCCAGGAGAGACTGCTGAAGACGTGACCCCCCCCCGCCTCGGGAGTCCCCCCAGCCCCTCCCCCCGTTCCTCCAGCCTCCAGAGGCGACGGGGTGGGGCCGGGTGCTGGCCCCCCCCCCCCCCACTAGTGTTAAACAGAGTTTTATTGCCAATGCACTGTCGTCTCGGACGCCTGGGTTCTGTGCCGGGCTCGGGGAGGGGAGTGGGGTCTAGTGGTTGGGGGGGGGGGCTGGGAGCCAGGACGCCTGGGTTCTATTCCTAATTCGCCATACCTCAGTTCCCCTCCCTGTGGACCCCCCGCCCCGTAGCTGACCCCCCCCCCCCCCAACGCCCCACAAAAGTTAAACACTGCAGAGGCAGCCAGTGCGCTGGGAAGTGGCTTTATTGTGTGGGGGAGCAGCTTGGCAGCACTTGGGGGAGGGGCGTCCCTGATGAACTGGGGGGGTAGATATAAGTGGGGGTTTCTACTTACCCCCCCCCACTGCAGATCAGGGTTCATGGGATGCAAGGGGAAAAGGCATCAAGCCAGAGCCCGCACTGCCCCTTGGGGGGACCTCCAGTGTGGGGGCAGAGTGATGTACCTGGGGGGAACTCTCCCACTCTGGGGAGCAGACAGGGGTTGAGCGCTGATGCTGTGATCTTCCCCACAGCAGTGGCCCGAGGGGGCCTGTTCCAAGGGCTGTGAACTTTCCCACAGCAGTGCCCTAATTGTTTTTGATGAGCCAGTTTCCCAGTCAGTTCAAATTTCTCAGTAGCCTTTGGCCACTATCAGCTCCCCCCCCACTAACTCAGCCCCCTTAGGGAGATGACCCCCCTTATTTATCAGACAGAGCACAGTGATCAGCAGGGGTGGAGGGGCTGGTTGTAAAGTGGGGGGGGGGCAGGAGCTGAAGGGCAGTCTGGATGTGAGGAAGGGGGGCTGAAGCACTCCTGGAGGGGGGCATGGGAGTGAAAAGGGCCAGGGGGGTGAAATCTTGATTCACGCTTGGGGGGAGAGGGCTTCTCAGGTGGGGGAGAGGATGGGGTGCACATGGAGTGGGTTTGGAATGTGGGGGCTCTGCTTGCAACAAGATATAATGGAGGGAGGCAGGTGGAGGATAAGGGGCTGAAAGGGTTAACTGTGGGCTGAGGGCATGAGGCAGCCCCCAATAAAACACTAGGCTCAGAGATGGTACAATCCAACCAAGATGGCGTCTGCAGTCCCCATGTCCCCTCCCCCCTGCCAGTAAAACATTCAATGTTTTTTTAAAATGGTGTGATCTGTCCAAGATGGCATCTAGGGCTGGCCTCCCCCATCCCAACCCAACTGGGTCCAAAGATGGTACAAGCCAACTAAGATGGCTTCCATGTCCTTCCCTCTGGTCAATATGGCCTGGGAGTCAGAGGTGGTTTGGCCAAAACACAATGACATCCCGGAGGAGGAGTTGCCTCCCCTGCCTATGAAACACTTGAATACAAATAAATGCGGCGTCCCAAATAAAGACGCCATTTGGACTTCGCATCATCCCAAGCACCAATGACTGGACCCATCCAAGATGGTACTTGGAGCTGACATGACACACGTCAGGGGTCTGATCCATTTAAGATGGTGGTGGAAGCTTGGCATCCCCCCACCAAACAATGGTTTAACCCATTCAAGATGGCAGCTGCTGTTCATGTGACCCTGAACATCTATGGTATGATTTATCTAAGATGGAAGCCACCTACCGCATCACCCTGAACACCAACACTTTGATCCTCCCAAGATCCCCTTGGGGCTGACAACCCAAACAGCAATGGTTTCACCCATCCAAGATAGCATCTGGAGTTGGCATCACCCCAAGCAATGGTTTCATCCATCCAATATGGCATCGAGTTGGCTCCACCAATAAATGGTGGCATCCAGAACTGAGGTCGATCCTAAGCAATGGTTTCACTGATCGAAGATGGCATCCGGAGTTGACATCATTCCAAACAATCCACTCAAGATGGCACTCAGAGTTAGTTTTCCCCATACAAGATGGCGCCCAGAGTTGGTTTCATCTATCCAAAATGGCGCCTAGAATTGATGTCACTGCAAACTATGGTTTCGCTCATCCAAGTTGATGTCCAAAGTGGACATCACCCCAAAAAATCCACCCAAGATGGCACCCAGAGTTGAGGTCACCCATCCAATATGGCGCCCGGAGTTGACATCACCCCGAGCAATGGTTCCATCTATTCAAGATGGCTCCCGGAGTTGAAGTCACCCATTGAAGATGGCGCCTGGAGTTGACATCACCCTGAGCAATGGTTCCATCCATTCAAGATGGTGCCCGGAGTGGAGGTCACCCATTCAAGATGGCGCCTGGAGTTGACATCACCCTGAGCAATGGTTCCATCCATTCAAGATGGCGCCCGGAGTTGAGGTCACCCATTCAAGATGGTGCCCGGGCTTGCCGTCACCCCAAGCAATGGTTCCACCCATCCAAGATGGTGCCTGTGTTGACGTGACTGGTTGGCATCTCTGGGGTGGCGGTGGGGGGCTCCCCATGGCTAGGCTGGGCCGGAGTGGGGGAGCCCCGCACCCCCTACCACTGCTCCACCATCAGGTCGATCATGTGGTTGACGCTCAGGTCAGGTGAGTCAAAGAAGTCAGTGGAGAAGATGCTGCCCCCGCCGGGGGTGCCAGGCCCCAGCCCCGAGGCCGGGCCAGCCGTCAAGGCTTCCAGCCAATCGACGGGGTCGAAGGTGGGCCGGGGACCGGGCGACGGGGACCCCTCTGGGGACTCTGGGGAGAAGACCCCGCGCAGACAGTCTGAGGGGGACGAGGAGGAGGAGGAAGGAGGGGTGAGGAAGTCGTAGTGGCCGGGGAAATCCAAGATGGCCGCTGGCAGTGGGGCCACCTGGCTGCTGCAACGGGGCTTCTTGCAGGGTGCCCCCTGCTGGCCGAGGGGTGAGGGGGGACGGCACGGCTCTGCGGGGGGCAGCAAAGGGGCATCCGCTGGGAGCAGGTCACCTGGAGAGGGGGTGGTGGGGTTAGAGGGATGTGGGATGCTGAATGGTGCCCCCCTACAGTATGGTGCCCCTGGCCGAGCCCCCCCCCATCCCTCTCCCTGTGACACGGCACCCCCCCCCCGAGTCCTGTCCCCCTCCCCGCTGTACGGTGCCCCCCAACTGAGCCCCCGCCCCCTCCCTACTTCCTGTGGCATGGTGCCTCTGGGCGAGCCCCCTGCCCCACGGCACTCCCTACACCACATGGGGGCAGTGGGGTGAGTGCCAAGGGCGAGGGGGATCTGGCTCTCACCTGGGCATGCCAGCGGCTCCTCCAGGATTTCCTCGATCGACTGACTCGGGACCAGCTGTGGATGGGGAGGGAGAAAGGAAGTGAAGGGCAGAGACAAGGACCCCTCTTCTGGTGCTGGGATGCGACTGTCTCTGGGGTGGGGTGCAGGGGCTGGGTATACAGGGTCTGCTCATGTGGTGCTGGGATGCGATCCCCTCTAGGGTGGGGCATGGGGGCTGGGACTCCTTGCTTGGCACTGGGACACTGCACCTCTGGGGCTGGGTGCAGGTGCTGGCTACAGGGGGACCCCCCCCCCTCAGTACCTGGGCTTTCTGGATGGCCTCCTGCAACTCCTCCTCCAGGGAGCGGGGGGCCGGGGCTGGGCTGGCCGTGATCTGCAGGGGCAACTCTAGGTCCTCCCCAATTGGCTCACACGAGGGGGGGCAGAAAACCTGAGGAAGGGGAGGGACATGAGGGTAAATCTGGGGTCCACCCAGCTCATCCCCTGCTCCCCCCCCCCACAGATCTCTGGCCCGCCCTCCTTGCCATGGTCCCGCCTCCTTTCAAATGCTCCACCCCCTCAGCCTGCACCCGCCTCCTCCTCGCTTGCCTTGGCTCCGCCCCTCCCTCTCCATGCTCCGCCCACTCATATTACGTATGACCACGCCCACTGCCATGCCCCTCCCATTTGACGCATGCCCCGCCCTGACAATGCCCTTCGCATTTTGCATTTGCCCTGCCTCTCATTTGGCACAGCACCCCTGCCCCTTCCCAGCTTGGCACTGTCCCACCCCCCCAACCCGCAGCACACATGTCCCACCCACTGATCATGCTCCGCCCCCCAACACACAGGCCACGCCCCCTTGGCACACAGGCCACGCCCCCAGCTCTCACCAGGAGCCCCTCTCTCGCGGGCGCGGTGCCCTCGGCTGTCTCCCCGGCGGGGAGCTGGGGGCCGTGGCCAGGTGGGGGTGAGGGGGGTGGGGGCTCCCCCTCCAGGCGGCCCCGCCGGCGCTTGCGCAGCTGTAGCTCCTCCCGCAGGTCGTCAGCCTCCCGCTGCTCCCGCCGCAGCTCCCAGGTCAGGCTGTCGATGAGCCGCTGCTTCTCCTGCAGCGCCCGCTCGGCGGGGGGTAGCGCCGGGGGGGGCACGCCGGAGAGCGGAGGGGGTGGCCCCGGGGCCACCCGGACCTGGAAGGGCTTCAGCCGCTCCAGCAGGGCCGGCTTGGTACCCGAGACTGGCAGGCCGCGCTGGCGCAGCTGCTGGCGGAGCTCCGACACCTGGGGGGTGGGGGGGGGGGAATTAGCAGAGGGGGGCTTCAGTCCGGCCGGGGCAGGACCCAGAACACACACTCATCCCATCCCCCCCAAGCTGGGAGGTGTGCGTGAACCCCCTGTTGGGAGATGCTCCCCACCTGGCTGAAATTCAGGGGCAGGGCCCTGAACTGGGCCCCCAAATCATCCCCCCAGGCTATTTTTACCCCTTCCATATGAGCCCCACTTTGCAGAGAATGGGGGAGCACTGGGGCAGCGCAGTCCCCCCAGTCAGGGCCCCCAAGGGCTGGTGGGGGAGGTGGGAGAAGGATCAGGATCCCCCCAAGATCCCCCCCCCCACACACACACACACATACTCACTGTCAGGTCGTCCAGATTGGCCGGCAGCAGCTCAGGCTTGGGGGGCACAGGAGGGGCGGGGGGCGTGGGAGGAGCCGTCAAGGGGAGTGGGGGGGCCGTGAAGCTGATCACCGGATCTGGGGAGATACTGGGGGGGGGGACAGAAAGGGGAGTTAGAGGGGGCAGACTCGGCGGGGGAGAGATTGAGGGGAAACCTGACAGTGGGGGGGGGCTGCACCTTGGTGCTCAGGGGGTACAGGGCTGGCACACGCCGTGGGGGGGGGGGTTGGGGTACCTGGCGCTCAGGGGGTGCAGGGCCGGCAGACACAGCGCTGGGGGAGGTCCCGGGGGGGCCGGCGGCTGCTGCTGCTGCAGGATCTGGAGCTGGAGGAACAGTTGCTGTTGCTGGAGCAGGCGGGCGTAGGCGGCGTCCAACGGGGCCGGGGCCCGGGGAGGCCGGGCCGTGGGGGGAACGTACTGATGGTACTTCAGCTTCCTTACCTTGGGCTTGGGGTCCTTCGCCTTCTTGGGGCGCGGGGGAGCCTGGGGAAGGAGGGAGAACCTGGCTGTGACCCCCCCCAAGTGGGGACTCTCCTCCCCGACCCCTGCTGGGACCCCCCACCTCCATCCCCCCTCCCCACCGCCCCCGCTGGGACCCCCAATTCCATCCCACTCCCTGGATGGGATACCCCAACACCACTGCACCGCCCCACCGCCCAACTCGAGCCCCCATAAAATCCCCCCTGCTCGGACCCTGGTTGCCTGCCTAATCCTGCCGGGGACCTGCCCAATTCTCCTGGATTCGCCCTCCTGAGCCCCTTCCCCTTTTGGCCCAAGAGTCATCCTCACCCCCATCCCCTGGCCCTGTCCCAGCCTGGCACCTACCTTGGGCAGCGAGGCCGGGGCCTTAGCCGGGGGGCCGCCCCCAGGAGGTTGGGAAATGGGGTCTGGGGCAGGTGCCGCGGGGGGCTGGGACCCCAGGATCGACGGCGGCTCTGGCTGCAAGGAGAGGGGCCCAGAAAGGCCAGGGAGTCACAGAGCTGGGGAGAGAACCCAGGAGTCCGGGCTCCCAGTTCACTCCCTCCCCCGCCCCCATTAGACCATGCTGGAATCCGTGCAGTACCTGCAGTGGCAAAAGCCAGACACCAGATGGCAGCAGAGACCCAGGCCACCTGTTAAATCCTCCCCAACTGTACAGGTGACCCCCACGCCCCACCTGCAGCCCCCCCCTGGGCTCGGCTCCATGCGTCTCACCTGGAAAGCAGCCCCTGAGGATGAGGCGGGGGATGGGTTGCCGAGGGTCCCCCCTGGGGAGTGGGCGAAGCGTGGGGAAGACGAGGATGAGGATGATGAAGAGCTGCTGAGATCCTCCTCGAAGGGGAAGGTCTCAGGGGCAGCTGGGGCTGGATCAGCTGAGAGGGGAGGGGGTGGGGGGGAATGAGAGAGACCATGAAAATCCCATCCGCCCGCCTGAGCCAGCCAGTCCCCTGCCCTGGGGCCGGATCGGAGCCGGGTCCCCCTAGAGGGGAGAGTCCCCGCGTCCTGGCTCCCAGCCCCCCCCCCCCCCCCACTCTATTCACTAGACCTCACTCCCCGCCCAGAGCCGGGGAGAGAACCCAGGAGTCCTGTGCCTCCCATACCCTTCACAGCATCTTTGAGGCCGGTGTCCAGGGGCAGGATGTTTTTCGTCACGAGTTCCAGTGGCCCCGGCCGTTGCAGGAGTTTCTCTTTCAGCTCCTCGGCCAGACGCGTCTTCTTCGCTTTCCGCTCTGAGGGGTCCCCCCCCGACTCTGCTGAGAGGGCACTGGGTGAGTGGGGGGAGCCCAAATACCAGGCACTGATTTGTGCCAGTCATGGGACCCAGGAGAAGGAACCAGGGACCCAGGTATCCGGGGAAGTGAGCCATGGATGGGCTGGACCAAAAGATTGGGGACCCAGGCGACCTGGTGGGGGTAGTGGGCTGGGGCGAGAGGTCAGGAACCAAGGCATCCTGGCAGCTGGGGACCCAGGCATCCGGACGGCACCTACCGTCTGTGAACTGGTCCTTGGCAACTCCTGCTTTGTGGGTTCTTGTCTGGACCTTCAGCTTCAGGGTCTCGTCGGCCTGTGTGTGTGTGGGCAGGGGGTGTCAGATTAGCAGGAGCAGCAAAAGGGAAGGCAGCCGGGACTTCTAGGGGGAGAGTTGGCCAGGAGCACTGATTAGCAGAGGGGGAGTGTGGCTTAGTGGTTAGAGCAGAGGGGCTGGAAGTCAGGACTCCTGGGTCCTCTCTCCTGCAAGTCCCTTCCCCTTTCTGTGACTCAGTTTCCCCCTCTGCCCAAGGGGGAGTTTGACCCCTGTCCACTTGAATGCATCTCCAGCACTCTGAGCCCCTCCAGTGGGTGGGGTAGCTTCATTTGCATATTCCATTACCCAGGCTGCCGTGCAGCAGCAACATAGCCACCCTGCCCTGCCCCTGCTTCCATTTGCTCACCCGGCTCTGCTCTGGGGTCCTCTTCACATCCAGGTAGGTCGTGGGGGGCTTGGTCAGAGCTGTGGGGAGAGACAGGAAGGTTAGAGCCCTTCACTGTCTGCAGGAGAGGGGTCCCCAGAAGCCAAGGCGGCTGGGATGGGGGGGCGGTTCTCAATTACAGACATGCTGTATTTTTTACCCACTGATTCCTGCTCCTCCACTGTGGCCCCAGGACTGCCCCCCTGCTATCCTAGCCCCTCCCCCAGGAAGCCTCTCCCCAGTGGACCCATTCCTTAACAGCCCCCCTTGGCCCCTCCCCCTCCCAGCCCTTAGCCTTTGGTCCCACCCCCATTTTGGCCCCTCCCAGTTGGCCCCACTCACGTGTCAGGAGATGCTGCTCCTGCGATCTGCGATGCTGCATCCTCAGCTGCAGCACTGGGGGGGAGGAGACACAGTCAGGGGGGGCCGGGACCCCCCACGTGGGGGAGGGTACAGCCACTAGCCCCGCCCCCTAGGGTATCCCCTCCTGCAATCCTGGCCCCCCGCCCCCCAGCCAGCCAGCCCCCAGCTCTGCCGCTCCTGACTCTCAGTCCCAACCCAGGATGGATGATGTGGGGGTTGGGGGGGAATGAGGGGCCCCGGGGAGGGGCATGGGATTGGGGTGCGGGGGGGGTGAGGGAGCAAGGGGAGGGGAGGGGTGGGGGGAGCCGAAGACAGGGTGGAGAGGGGGAGCGGCAGAGGGGGAGGGCATGGAAGGGGAGTAGGCAGAGGAGAGGGAGGGGCACAGGAGGGGGAGCGGAGCAGGCAGAGGCGGGGGGGGGGGGAGGGCGTGGCATTCCCTTCTGTGCCTGTCCCCCCCCCCCCCACCCAGCAGGTGTCTGGCGGGTGGCAGCTGGGGTGAGGGGAGCGAGAGCTATTTCGGGAGCTGGTAACATGAGACCCCCCCACACACACACACTCCCCACAGAACCACCCTCCCCCCACCCATGGAATACCCCCAGGGGCTCGGCGGGGCACCGTGCTTCACGGGGAGGGGGGGCTCCTGGGGGGTGACGTGCTGCAGACTCAAGCTCTGATCCGGGGGGAGGGGGGGGCTGCACCATCTGTTCAACAGCCAAGCAGAGAAGATTTGGGACAGGAAGTGAAGGAGAAGCTCATTTCCCAGGGCGGAGGGGATCCCAAATCCGTAACCCCCGCAGGGCTGGCTAATATCTCCTGGCTGACCAGACTCTGGGTCCCCTCCCAGGCTGATGGAGCGGGGCTGGCGGGGGGGGGAGGGCTGGGATAGAGGCTGC
This sequence comes from Emydura macquarii macquarii, assembly GCF_026122565.2. Taxonomy (NCBI): domain Eukaryota; kingdom Metazoa; phylum Chordata; order Testudines; family Chelidae; genus Emydura; species Emydura macquarii. The sequence goes on from NW_027133433.1 coordinate 574,363, forward strand.
AGCACAGAGCTTGAGATCCCAGCTGGGCGGGGGCCCGGCTGGCAGGACGATGGGACCACTAGGCCTGTCTGCCCTGTCCCTCCCCAGCTCTTTATGGCTAAACCAGGACCATGGCTTTGCCCCTACGGGGTGGGGGCAGGGTTATTTTGGTGATGTCCAACTCGGGGTGACAGACATCCCCCCAGCTGGGGAATCACTTCAGCTCTGGGACCCAGGCATCCGGGCAGAGACGGGACCTCAGGTAGGCCAGAATGAGGTCTTGGGGACCCAGGCGTGGAGGACAGGGGATCTGCTCTCTCGGACGCCTGGGTCCCTCTCTCCCAGCCCCCCCTACTCTAACCACTAGACCCCACTCCCCTCCCAGAGCCTGGGATAGAACCCAGACATCCTGGCTCCCAGCCCCCCGATTTACCGTCCATGCCCCCCATGCCCCTGCGCTGGGGACCCCATTTCCCAGCCCCACTCACCGGATCGGAACTTGCTTCGGATCAGCATGGAGCGCTCAGAGGCCAGAAGGGTCATCGTCAGGGCTGGGGATGTCGAGCGTGACTGGGGGGGCACCTTGCCTGCTACCCAGAGCTGGGGGTGACCCCAAGACAATCCAGCAGGGAGGAGGGACAGAAGGAGAATGTGGGGTTCACAGAGGAAGCCTGTGTTTGAACAGCCCTTCTCCTGAGGGAGGGGTAACTGGAGGTCAGGAACCCTCAGAAACTGCCAGGCAGTGCTTCCCAACTCCCCACCCTCTGACCACTAGCCCCCCAGCTCCCTGCTCCAACCACGAGACGCCACTCGCCTCTCAGAGCCAGGGATAGAACCCAGGCGTCCTGGCGCCCAGCCCCCCCCCCCTGCTCTAACCATTAGACACCACTCCCCCTCCCGAGCCGGGGATAGAACCCAGGGACAGAGATTTTCCTTGCATATGGGGGTCATTTTAATTCTAGACACTTCCCCCCCCCACAGTTCCTTGCTGGGGTGGGGCAAATCTAGGAGGATGTGTGGGGAGGGCAAGGAGAAGGAGGGGGGGACCCAGGCTCCGATTTAGAGGGCTTGGGGGGGCAGGATGGCGGAGTTTAAAGGGGGCGTTTCAGGAGGGCAGATTCGGGGGAAGGGAGCCGGGGATCAGACGGCAGTTTTGGGGGGAGCTGCTGGGGCACGTTTTGGGGGGTGCATAGGGGCAGGTTTGGGCTCAGATTTCAGGGGGAAGGATCGGGGGCAGGGATGTCTCGGTGGGTAGCTTGTGGGGCAGGTTTGGGGGGCGGCGGGGCAGGACGGGGGGTAGCTTTAAGGGAATGGGGATCGACTGGGGGGTCAGAGTTAGGGAGGGGGTCAGGTTGGGGGGATTTAGGGGACAGGTCTGTGGGGAATGCATTTCTAGGGGCAGGGTTGTGGGGAACTGGGGGACCTACCGATCAGGTTGGGGGGGGATCTAGGGGATCTAGGGGTCGGGTCCAGGGGGCAATGTGGGGTCTCGGGGGGGGATCTAGGGGTCGGGCGGGGGTGGGGGATCGATCGGGGTTCCACGCACCAGCGCCGAGCGGAGACTCTCCCTGGGCCGGCGGCGGGCGGGGGTCGCTGTCCGGCCCGTCCCAGGCTGGTCCCGTCGCTGTCTCCCCGCGGGGTCCCGGCCTGGCTGCGTGGGGGTGGGGGGGGGGGAGTGTCCGCCCCCTGGCGCCGTGCGCTGGGGCAGGGAGGGGGGCGGGCTGGAGGCTCCGGCCGAGTTCTGCAGGCTGGGGGGGGGGGGGAAGAGCCCCCTTGGGCCTGGTGACGTCACAGCTGCCCCGAGCAAAGGGGGGGGGGCCGGCGGCAGCTGCGACCTTCCCCCCACGTGTGAAAAGCCCCCACCTGCCGGTCACCCGACACCGCCACTCGCGGGCAGGAACGCGGCGCGCTGCTGGCTCAGCAGGGACCCTCCCCCTCCCTAGACCCCACCCCCTCGCGGGGCTGGGGAGAACCCCCTGGCTCCCAGCCCACCCCTGCTGTAACCACTAGTCCGTCCTGTCCCCCCTCCCCAGCCAAGGAGAGAACCCAGGAGTCCTGGCTCCCAGCCCACCCCTGCTGTAACCACTAGTCCGTCCTGTCCCCCCCTCCCCAGCCAGGGAGAGAACCCAGGAGTCCTGGCTTTGGCCACTGGGGGTGTGTGTGTGTGTGTGACAGTCAGGTACCTGGGTCTGTTCCCCATTCACTAGCTAGGGAACCGGGGGGGGGAGGGGCTGAGAGTCAGGACTCCTGGGTCCTATTCCCGGCTCTGGGTGTCTGACATCAGCACCTGAACGCCTCACCCGAATCTGGGCCCCGTCGCGCAAAGTCACCGAGGTTGGGGCCCCGCCGCGCCGGGCGCTGCACAGACAAGCACATGGAGAGGCAGGGCCTGCGCTGTGGGGCCCTGCGGAGGGTGGCTGTGGGACCCAGGGCCCTGCGCGCCGGTGCCCTTTGCCCTTTGCCGGCGGCTGCTGTGGGGCACTGGCGAATCCCACGACAGGTGGCACCTGTCTCTGGCCGTCCGGCCCGAGCTGGATTTCACTGACGCTGCGGATTGGTTTCAGCTGTGGGTATTTAAAGCCGGCCTCATGCCCGCCGTGCCCCCAGTCACGGCCGCCCCACCCCCCCATCTCCAACCCTGCCCCCACTGCCCCACTGTCTGTCCCTCTCACGCTGTGCCCTGGCCCCACCTCTGGCCCTGCACCCCCTCCCCCCCCGCCCCACCCCTGCGCTGACACTGAGAAGACAAATGGCTAAACCAAAAGCATCTGCCTGGGAAAACCGTCTGTGGGTGAGATGGGCATGGTCCCTACTGGATAGTGTGGTGGGGAGGGGCTGCCAGGACTCCTGGGTTCCATCCCCAGCTCTGGGAGGGGAGTGGTGTCTAGTGGTTAGAGCATGGGGGGGGGGGGGCTGGGAGCCAGGACTCCTGGGTTCCCTCCCCTTTGTGATCCCCCTCTCTGGGGGTGGGGAGTGGGCGCCCGGAGGGTGGTTGGGCCGGGGGACAGGAACCGCAGCAGGGGACAGAGGGCTGGGTGCCGGGGCTGCTGCAGCCTGGCCAGATGAGCTCATACGTCTTTCCCCAGCTAAAGTTTCCAGGATTAAATCACGCCTGGGCCTGACGCCACCGATAAATATAGCCCCAGGCGGGCCACGGCTCCAAACCCGCCCAGCACCCACCACTAGGCCCCACTCTCCTTCTCCAGCCAGGGACTGAACCTGGGGGTCCTGGTCCCAGCACTCCTGCTCTACCCTACTCCCCTCCCAGAACTGGGGCTAGAACCCGGGAGTCCTGGCTCCCAGCCCCTCCCCTGCTCTAGGCACTGGACTTCAAGTCCCCCTCTCCCAGCAGGAGAGAGAACCCAGGAATCCTGACTCTCCCCACCCCCAACGAAAACACACCAGGAGGGGCAGCATGGTTCTGGTCTCACCTGCACTCAGATGCCCCTGCTGGGAGGCCAGGGCTGGCACCTGCTCCCCACAGCGCCCTCCGCTGAGAGAGGCTGGCACTGAAGCAGCCCCCCCCCCCCCCATCACCCCCTGCTGGCAGAGACGGGCACGGGTGCAGAAAAGTGGTTTATTGCTACACACAGTGGAATACACAGTTCCTTCCACGCCCGGCGGCTCGGGGAACCCCATCGGGGTCCCTGCTCTCCTGGGAGGGGAGAGACTTTGGGGGCTATTGGAACGAAGCCCCCACAGTCCAGGCCCTGCGACATCTGATCCCCCCCCCACACACACACAGACGCCGGGGAGCCCGGGAAGGTGGGTCGGCGGGTGCTCGGTGCCAGCCGCACTCACTGGCCGCCCTCCAGCCCGTGGGCCGCCCGGTGGTTGGCCGGCAGCGAGGCCTGCTCCAGGTCCCAGAGGAAGCGGCGCAGATGGCACAGCTGGCGGTGGAGGGTGTCATCCGTCACCGGTGCCGTGGGGCAGAGCCGGAACCCCTCGCTGGGCAGGATCAGGGGCGGGTGGTCGGAGAAACTCTCGAAGATCTCGCCTGGGGGAGGGGAGAGGGGTGAGAGCTGGCGGGGGCTGTGGGTCGGGGTGAGAGCATGACAGATCTGGGGGGGGGGCTGGGTGGCGGGGGCTGTGGGTCGGGAGTGAGGGGCATGACAGATCTGGGGGGGGCTGGGCTGGGTTGGCGGGGGCTGTGGGTCGGGAGTGAGGGGCATGACAGATCTGGGGGGGCTGGGCTGGGTTGGCAGGGGCTGTGGGTTGGGAGTGAGGGGCACCGGCAGAGCTGAGGGGGGCAGGGCTGGGCGGGCAGGGGCTGTGGGTCGGGAGTGAGGGGCACCGGCAGAGCTGAGGGGGGCAGGGCTGGGCGGGCAGGGGCTGTGGGTCGGGAGTGAGGGGCACCGGCAGAGCTGAGGGGGCAGGGCTGGGCGGGCAGGGGCTGTGGGTTGGGAGTGAGGGGCACTGGCAGAGCTGAGGGGGGCAGGGCTGGGCGGGCAGGGGCTGTGGGTCGGGAGTGAGGGGCACCGGCAGAGCTGGGGGGGGCAGGGCTGGGCGGGCAGGGGCTGTGGGTCGGGAGTGAGGGGTGCTGGAACTCACTGTTTGCCATCTCCTCCCTCTCCTCCGGCGGGGGGCTCCAGCCCTCCGGGTACGGGCGGCCCAGTCCCAGGTGGTAGTTGCTCAGCAGATGGTGGAGCTGGGCAGCTGTCAGGGCCGGATACTCGCTGCGCAGCCGGGACCAGGTAGCCTGGGGGGCCGGGTGGGGGGAGCAGAGAAACGGTGAGATCCCTGGGGCCGGATGGGAACCGGCGCCCCCTAGAGGGGAATGGCTCCATGCCCCATTCCCCAGCCCCCCAAGCCAGCCAGTCCCCGCCCTGGGGCCGGATGGGAACTGGTGCCCCCTAGAGGGGAACGGCCCCATGCCCCACTCCCCGCCCCGGCACTCTGCCCGTGGCGCCCCTGGCAGGCTGCCCCTCACCTTGACCAGGCTGGTCTTGGGGATGCAGAGCAGGTTGGCGGTGGTGGACAGCTTGCGGAAGAACTCGGCGGCGATGTCGCCCAGCCCCACGCCCTGCAGCCAGTCCAGCACCAAGTCCAGGTTGGTGCGGATCTGCACGGCCTTCGACCACTGGTAGAAGGGTCCCCCGGTCCCTGCCGAGGAGGGCAGGAGACCACCGTCACAGCAGGGTGGGGCTGGATGGGACCCCCCAGGGGCAGCTGGCCCTCGCCCTCTGCTGGGGCAGGATCCAGCCCCCCACCTGACCAGCCACCCACCCTCCACGCACCCACCAGGGGACAGGAGGGGGGACAAGGAGGCTGCGATGTCTGGGGACTGAACCCCCCCTGACTGAGCCCCCCCTCCCCTCTTGCCCCTCATGCCCCCTTTGGCTCCTGGGCTAAGGGGGGGGGAAGCAGGGGCAGGGGGGGAGGAGCCGGCTGTTTCCTGCCCTGCCCAGAACCAACTGGCAGGAAGGAACAGCCTTCCTGCTGATCCCAGGACGGGACAATGGGAGGAAATGGGGGCGGGCGGGGGGGGCGGTTGGGATTTTCAGCCTGCTTGTGATTCACTCTGGCTCACAGATCCCCTCCCCCCCCGTCTAACCACTAGACCCCACTCCTCTCCCAGAGCTGGGTAGAGAACCCAGGAGTCCTGGCTCCCAGCTCCCCCTCCCCCGCTCTAACCACTAGACCCCACTCCCCCCCAGACCCAGGGATAGAACCCAGGCGTCCTGGCCCCCAGCCACTCACCTCTCTCCATGAGGGTGTTGAAGAGGGAGGCGTTGGAGAAGAAGAAGAGGTAGCCGAAGGTCTGGGACACCAGGTCGGGGTGTAGCTGGCACTCCCGGGTCAGCTCCAGCGTGGCCTGGTAGATGGCCAGGGTGCCACGGATGCCCTCTGGCATGGTGCTCAGCTCCTGGGCATGGGACAGGTCTGCCGCGGCGGTGAAGGGGTTACTGTCCAGCAAGGCGGGCAGGGCCGAGTACAGCGTCTGCCCAGGAAGGAAAGGGTTAAACACAAGGCAGGGGCTGCAGTACGGGCAGTAGGGGGCGCTGGGCTGCAGGGAGTTGGGGGGCCAGCAGGGGGCGCTCTCCCCTGGCAGGCAAGGCTGGCCCCGGTGCCCCAGGGCGGCGCTAGGGGGTGCTGGGCTGCAGGGGCGCCGTGCTCACCTTAGTCAGGTAATACACCGACTGCTGGAACGTGGACATGATGACCTCGTCCAGCACCGCCATGGCCTCATCACAGGTCTCCAGGTCGCTGGACAGCAAAGCATCATGGGAACTTCCTGGAGAGGACAAAGGGGGCAGGCTGTGGGGCTCTATGTGCCGGGCTCCCTGCTGAGCTCTGTGGATTCACCCCACCATCCCCTACCGGGGAGAGAACCCAGGCATCCCGGCTCCCAGCCCCCCGCTCCAACCACTAGGCCCCATTCCCCTCTCAGAGCCAGGGAGAGAACCCAGGCCTCCTGCTCACCCTCCAGGTCAAGTTCTTTCTCCAGGTCCAGCACTTTCTTCTGCACCAGGTTAAGCAGCTCCATGGCATTGGCCATCCAGAGCATCAGGGGGCGCAGGTCGGCCGCCACCTCTTCGATGCTGAGCGCCTTTGCCTGGCCCTTGTCCTGCTGGCTGGAAGGAGGAAAGGGGCAGGGGGAGTGACTGGGGTGGGGGCTGAACGGAGCCTTCTCCCCACGCTACTGGGACACCACCCCCGGGCCCTCTAGGACCCCATCTAGATCCAACAGCTCCCACTTGGATATAGTCAGCTGTGAAGGGAATAACAGCCAGTGTTCTTCTAGTTATCCAGGGACCCCGTGCTGAGATGCGGCCACCTCTGGGGTGGGGCGGGAGTCCGGGGACAGAGCACCCCCTATCCTGCCTGCTGCCGCAGCGGGGTGCGTGATGGGGAGTCTCCAAGCCCAGGGGGCTGCAGCCAGGGTCCCCGGGGTCACACTCACTTCTCCGGCTGCCGATCCCCGACTTCCTTGATCTTCTCCTGGCGTGGAAGAAAGAACTGATCAGGAGCTGGGCTTGGGGTTGCAGTGCCATCCTGGCCCCCCCAGCCCTGCCCCCACCCTGGGATACAGATCCCCCATCCCGTCCCCTCTCCCAGAGGTGGTGTATCCCTGTACCATCCCCCCCACCCAGTCATCTCATTACCCAGACGGCTTCCTTGACCAGCTGGGCGATCCTGGCCACCAGCTGGGGGAAGTGGCTAGGCTCCAGCACGCGGGTGGAGTGCTCCAGGCACAGGCCCAGCAGGAAAGCCGGGGCCAAGTTGAAGGCGGTGGCCCCCTGGAGCCGGACAATCTCCCTCAGCAGCGCCTCCTCCTCCTGGGGCCGGTAGCGCAGTTCAGGCTCCCGGCTCTCCACGTAGGCCTGGAAGGCGTCCTGCCTCTCCTGGAGGGAGCGCCCGCACGCCTGGCACGAGAAGGCGCCCGCTAGCCCGGGCGAGGCCCAGGGCCGGGGCAGCCAGGCTGGCCGAGGCTGGGGGGTCCGGGGGTCTTTGTACATGAAGAGGAAGTGCTGGCCCAGCCCCAGCAGGTCCCCGGGGTGCAGCTCGGCCTCGCGCACCAGGGGCCTCCCGTTGAGGGTGACGGCTGCCCCCCGGAAGGGCCGCACCAGGGCTGCCCCCGGGGCTGGCTCGGCTTCCTGCACGCAGCAGTGGCGGGGCAGGATGTCTGGGGCGCAGAGGAAGGTGTCCACATAGCCCCCCTTGTCGGGTTGGGGGCGGCGCCCGAAGACATGCCGACGCCGGGTCATCACGTAGATCACAAAATCCTGGGGGTGAGGGGGAAAATGGCATGAAAACACGGGATGGCATCGAAAACCAGCCTCCCCCGCTCTCTGGGGGGGAATGGGCTGTCCCTCCACGCCACCCCCACCTTCTGGGGGTGAATGGGCTCTTCTGCTGTGCCACCCCCACCGTCTGGGGGGAATGGGCTCTCCCGCCACACCACACCACCCGTGCCCTCTGGGGAGGAATGAGCTCTCCTGCTGAGGCACCCCTGTTTTTGGGGGGGAATCCTCCTGCTGTGGCACCCCTTCTACTCTTGGTGGGGGTGGGGGGGGCAACTGGCTGTTCCAGGCATCCCCCCTGTTTTCTATGGTAAAATGGGTTCTGCCATTTTTGCCCCGTCCCCAGTTTCTAGGAGAAAATGGACCATCCCCGCTATTGCGCCCCCATTTTTGTGGGGCGAAAATGGTCTCTTCTGGACAGTCCCCCCATTTTCTGTGTTAAAATGGGGGCTTCCATGACTGCACTCCCATCTCCTGGGGCTCTGCCACCCCTCCAGCCCTTCCTGCCCCTGGGGGTGCAAAGCATGCTGGGAGAGATGTGCTCCCAGCATGCTCGCTGCTGGACGATGGTGGGAAGAGCAAAGGGTGCAAATGGTCCTGGGGGCTGGGGTCACTGCGCCCCTCCCCCCACAGCCCAGCACCTCGCACTCAGCCCCACCCCACCCCCCGCAGCCCAGCCTCCCCTGCCCTACCTGCTTGTCGAAGCCGAGCAGCAGCAGGAAGTAGGGGTGCTGGTCGGGGGGCTGGATCAGGCACTGGGACAGCTGCTCCAGGCTGGCCTCGTCCGCCAGCTCCTCGGGTCCCCCGGCCTTGGCGTCCCCCTCCACCGGCTCCGCCTCCCGGGCCGGGGCCGCTTCGCCCTCCTGGTCCTCGCCGGCCGGCCCCACCTCGGTGCCCGCCACGCTCAGCACGGCCTTGCGCTCGCGCCGCTTGCGGGCGCTCAGGTTCATGTCGCTGATGCTGCGGCGCAGGGACAGGTTGTCGGCCCGCTCCTTGGGGGCCGGGCCCCCCGAGGCCGCCCGCGAGCGGCTCTTCTGTAACCGCCGTGCCTGGGCGTTGATGCCTGGGGAGGGGGGGCGAGAAAGGGGGTGAGAGTGGGAGGGGGCAGGCTGGATCCCTGCCCTGGGGCGTTTGGGGAGCCCCAGCCGAGCTCCGTCCTGTGGCTCCAAGCCAGGGAACAACTGGGGACCTCTGACTCAGAGCCACGGGGGCCCCCGTGGCTCTGAAGGGGAAGATAACTGGGGGCCCGTGGCTCTGAGCCGGGGGACGACCGGGAATTGGGGTCAGCCCCCCGCGGCCTCACCCGCCGTCTCGTTATCCTCGGCCTCGCCGGCCCGCTCCACCTCACGCCGGCGCCGCACCTCGAAGCGCCGTGACAGGCCGGCCTTGGGCTTCCAGACGTCCTGCAGCACCAGGGGCCGCTCGGTGTCGCCCACGGGGCGCAGGTGCTCAGCCTGCCAGGCCCCGCCGGGCCCCTCGAAGCGCCCCACCACGTCGCACAGCACGTAGCCCCCCTCCTCCTCCTCCGGCGCCACCCCGTAGCGCTCCAGGGCCTCCCGCACCAGCTGGCGCGCCGTGGAGCGCGGCGTGGCCAGCACGCTCTTGTAGTTGGCCCCCCGCGAGATGGCTCCCCCGAAGATCTTCAGGATGCCCGGCAGCTGGGGCTGGCTGGACAGCTCCACCAGGTCCTCCGGCACCGGGTCGATCAGATCCGCCAGCTTCTTCTCGCTGCCCCAGCGCCCGCCCCCCGCGCCGCTGCTGGCGCTGCGGTGAAACAGATTGGAGAGGCGCTTGTGGCGGCCCGGCTTTGTCTTGCCGGGGGGCCTCAGTTCCACTGTCTCGCTGCCCCGGCTGGCCGTGTCAGACGAGGTGGACCTGGGGAGGGAAGGCAGGACGCCGGGCTAGATGGGCCCGTTACTCTGAGCGGAGAGGGGAGGCCAGGCTGGAGAGGCCTGTGGGGCTGATTCAAGGGGTCAGCGAGGGGGTGAGACTGGGGTAGATGGGCTCATGGGGCTGAGTTGGGGGCAGGATATAGGGACAGATGGGCCGTGGGTGTGATCTGGGGGACAGGAAGGGTAGATGGGCCCATGGGTCTGATCCGTGGGGCAAGAAGCGGCGGGATACCGGGGTAGATGGGCCCATGGGTCTGATCCAGGGGCAGGAGGGGACTGGACACTGGGGAAGACGGCCTGTGGGGTTCTCCAGGGGACAGGAGGGAGGGGGCCGGTACCTGACGGAGCCCACACTGGGCCAGCGGCGGCTCATCTTGGCGAAGTGTTTCTTGGGCGAGTTGATCCAGAGGCCGACGGGGAAGTGGAGTTTCCCGAAGCGGGGGCTGCCCTCCTTCCGCTCCTCCGAGAACATGGTGCCGGGGGCGCTGGGCACCTGCGGGAATACAGCCGATGGCGGATTACTGGCACGAGTGGGGCAGTCATGCCAGGACCTGGGGGGCAGGGGCGAGCTGGCAGCTAGGGGGTGCTGGTGAGCAGCCAGAAGGTTGCAGGTGGGTGAGACCCTGGGGGGCGAGTTGTGGGTGGACAATGGGGTGAGTGGGGAGCCTGGGGTGAGTGGGAGGTTTTGGGGGGCCATGGGTTGGATGGGTGGGTGTTGGGGAGCAGTGAGGTTGGGGGCTGGGATGTTGTGGGGCATGGGGGGTGGGAATAGATGAGTGGGGACTGCAGGGAGGGGGCATTTGTCAGGGTTGCTGGGTGGTGGGGGGTGTCAGGATAAATGGGGAAGAGTCTCTGTGGGGGGAAGGGCATTTGGGGGTCTCTGTGGGGTGGGGTAACAGGGCCCGTTGGGGTTGTTACGCCTCATGACACATACTCATGACACATGACAAACACACATACTGTGACACACCCCACAGCAACACACCCCCACCGCCCCTTCCCCACTCATTTCACTAGCCCCACTTCGGTATTCCCAGCCCCTCCCCAGGAGCGTGGGGCTTAGAACAGAACCCAGAGCTGGGGAGAGAACCCAGGAGTCCTGGCTCCCTGTCCGTCCCCCCCCCCGCTCTAACCACTAGACATCACTCCCCTCCCCAGCAGCTCTGATCCTCCCAGCGCATACACAGTGGCTTCCACCCAGTTATATTTGGCTACAAGCCCCCTGCCCTGCTCCACCCCAGAGAGCTGGTGTGTGTGTGGGGGGGGGGGGGGGACTGGGAACCATTGCGGGGGAGGGATCTCGGGTGGTCTTTTGAGGCCCCTTGTTGGTTCAGATGCTTTCCCCCTCCCCCCGCTGAGGGTCACAGGAGAAAAGGCTCCGCATTGGGGAGACACCCCACACCCCAAAGTTGTAAGGAGCCTGGATGGGAAACCAGGACGCCTGGGTTCTAGCCCCCACTCTGGATGGGGAGTGGGGGCTAGTGGTTAGAGCAGGGGGGCTGGGAGCCAGGATCCTGGGTGGGGACCAGTGGTTAGCGATGGGGGAGCTGAGAGCCAAGACTCCTGGGTCCCATCCCCAGCTTTGTTACCAACCCCGGGGGGCAGTACCTCCCCTCTCTACCAGTCTAAAATGGGGGTCAGAGTCTCTCCCTACGGCGGCTGGCCGCTGATCACCCCCATTTGCCTCCCCCCCAATTCACCCCTCCCCGGCTGGCCTCTCCGGTCAGCCCCTTTTTGCTCCTCCCCCACGGCTGCCTGGCCCCCGATCACCCCAATTTTCCTTCCCCCACTGGCTGGCCCCCGGACACCCCCACTTCGCCTCCCCCTCTCCGGCCGCCCCTCCCCCGCCAGGGTGATACCCGGTCCCGTCGGGGGGCCGGACGTCTTCTCTCCGGGGCCCCGCTCCCGCTGCTGCCGCGATCACATCCAGCCTGGGGGCTCCCACGCCCGCCCCACGGCCCCTCGGTGGGGCGCGACCCCCAGCCCAGCCCCAGCTCTGCAGCCGGCCCGCTGCGCAATGACTGTGAGCACGGATTTCCCCTGGCCCCCGCCTGCCCGCGCGCTCGCGCGCGGCCGGGGGGGGGGGGGCAGGAAAAGGAGCCAGGCCAGGAAGCAGGGCCCCTCCGGACTGGGACTGTCCTGAGCAAGGATACGGGGCCTGAGGGGCGGACGGTGAGGGGCAGAGCAAAGGAGGTGGGAGGCTGGGAAAACCCAAGAAACCATGAGGAAGAGTGGGGGGGGCAGTGTGTGAGGGGGACCAGAGGGTGCAATGAGGGGGAGGGGCCGTGGGGGGCAGTGTGTGGGGGCAGGGCGTGATGTGGGGGGCTGTGAGGGAGGGTGTGGTGTATGTGGGGGTAGTGCGTGCGGGGGCAGTGTGGGTGTGTATGGGGGACGGGGCAGAGGGGGATGCAGTAGGGGGGAGGGGTGTGATATGGGGCAACGAGTGGGGGAAGGGTGCAGTGGGGGGACAGCGTGTGTGTGGGAGGGGCATGATGTGGGGCAGGGAGGGGGCACAACAAGGAGGCAGCGTGCGGGAGGGAGTGGGGCAGTGCCTGGGGGGGTCAGTGGGTGTGAATGTGGGATGGGGCAGTGGGGGGATGCAGTGGGGGGGACGGGGTGCAGAGTGGGGCGGAGGAGCCGTGTGTGTGGAGTGAAAGGGGGAGCAGGAAGTGTGGGGGAGGGGGTAATGTAGGGGCGAAGGAAGGGAGGTGTGTGTGGAGGGGTGCAGTGTGTGGGGGCAGGGTACAATGTAGAGGGCAGTGGGGGGGAAGGGCGCACTGGGGCTGGCCTGGCTTGCACCACCCAGCCTCCGCACTAGGGTCTCTGGGCTCAGCCCCTGGGGCTCCCCAACCCCAGCCCCCGAGCCGGCAGGGGATCCCTTGGAAGGAGCGCTACAGGGACTAGGACACACGGACCCTGGGGCCAAGGTGTGCAACAAGAAGCAGATTTATTGAGGGGCTGGGAGGAGCCAGCTGGCACGGTCGCCAGGGGGGTGTCCTGGAGTGGGCAGGGCCTCGCCGTGGGGCAGGGCTTGCGGGTCTGCCCCTTCCCCTGTGCCCCCAGGCGCCGTGGGGCTTAGATCCTGCCAGCGAAGGTACCCTTGTTCCGCTGCTCGTCCCAGCGTCTCACCTGGGGGGAGGGAAACGGAGTTAGGGGCAGGGAGGGGGCCCACGCCCAGCAGGCAGCTCCACACAGAGCAGGGCCCAGCCCCTCTATCGGGGGGCAGCAGGGAACGGCCCCCCCCCACCCTGCTCCCACACACACACAGGGCAGGGAATGGGTCATGGATCCTTTCCCCGCTTCTCCCACTCAGTGCAGAGTGGGGGGGTACCCCTGGGGTCCGGGCACCCCACATACCCAGGAGAGGGGACACAGGGACTTGTAGACCCGGTAGTACCACTGGCATGGCTTGGTGTCCTTCCCCTTTGCCCCCAGCACCTTCAGGCAGCGGTAATAGTCTGCAGGGAGACAACACGCATTACCCGCCACCGCCACAGGGGGGTGCCAGAGGTCCGGCCCCGCAGTCCCTGCCCCTCATAGCCAACTGCCCCCCCCCCAAACCATTAGACCCCACTCCCCTCCCAGAGCAGGGGAGAGAACCCAGGAGTCCTGGCTCCCAGCCCCCCTGCTCTAACCACTCCACCCTACTTCCCTCCCGGAGTTATGGAGAGAACCCAGGCATCCTGGCTCCTAGTCCCCCCCAACACACACACTTGACCCCCCCCTCCCCTGGGAGGGACCTCTGCCACTCACCCAGGTAATTCTGGTAGCAGTTGCGGGTCTGGTTGGTGTTGGGGAAGCGGGCGTCAAAGGGGGCAGTGCGGTAATATCCTCGGGACCACTGGGGGCTGCCCTTCTCCCCCCTGCCGGCTCCATTCGAGCGCTGCATTCCTGAAGAAGTAGAGAGGCTGGATTGCTCTAACCACTGGGCCTCACTCCCCTTCCGAGCTGGGCTAGAACCCAGGAGTCCTGGCTCCTAGCCCGCCCCCCTCCCCCGCTCTAACCACTAGACCCCACTCCCCTCCCAGAGCCGGGCTCACCTGTGTCTCACCCCCAATGACCCAAGCTGGTAAAGTCAGTCGCTTTGGCCTTCTAAAGGGCGAGAGAATAAAATGGGGAGGGGTGATCTCCCCCTCTGGCCCTAGGGGTGCTGCCGGGATCCCTCCCTGACCCCTCCCTGGCCTGCACTCCCCACATGCCCAGCCGGCCTGCGCTCCTCACGCTGTGTCCCCCCCCACCCGTCCAGTTTGACCGTGGGTCAGAACTGCTCCCCAGAGATTCTGAGGGCGGGGCTTTAGTGCCCCCCAAGTTCCTATTGCCTGGAACACTCCCCGCCGTGGAAGGCTCTGGCCAATGGGCGCAAAGGGCAGGGCCCACTCGACTGGATTTCAGTTTGGAGCAACGGCCCCAGAACCTTCTAGGAATGTGGGGGGGGGAGGCTTTTCCACCAATAAGAGTGCAGGGTTCCATGGTCCTGGCCCCCCCCACACACTGCTCCCTCCCATGGAGCCCAGCCCCTTCAATTTGCTCCCCAAACACCCCCCATGGAGCTTGCCCCCCACTCTGCTCCCCCCTCCCCCATGGAACCCCCCCTTTGCTCTCCCCACACCCCTGAACGTCCCCCCCATGGATCCTCTCCCCCCATGCCACTCCCCCCCCCCCCCGAACATCTCCCACCGTTCCCCCACGGAGTCCCCTGAGACCTCCCTTCTGCCTTCCCCCCTCACTGAGCCCCCCCACCCAGCCCGCTCCCTGCAGCCCAGCACCCCCTAGCGCTGCCCTGGGGCACGGGCCCCGCCCTGAGCACTGGAGGGCGCTGGCTGCCGTGCTGGAGGGACAATCGCACACATAAGCCGGTCCAACGTTCAGTGCAAAGTTTAATAGGCAAAGCTGGGAAAGCTGCGACGTTCGCTGCCCCGTGCCCCCGGCCAGCCGGCTCCTGGGGGGCAGCCCAGCCTCTTCCTGACCCGCTCCCCCAGCCTGGATCCTCCAGTCGTCCTGTCCCTGAGAGAGTTCCCTGGCCCGGCAACGAACACTCCACTCCAGCTCTTGCTGTGTCCGGCCTGCGGGAGGAGAAACCGTCATCACGCAGGGCAGAGAACGTACCGCCAGCTACTGCACCCCAGCACGGGGCGCCGTGGAGCACGGGTGTCCAAACAGCACCCAGCACGACTGGGGCCCTGGTCTCAGCGTGCTGACGTGCCACCGTAAAACGCAGAATAGGGGTGAAGATTTGGATGCAGCTAACATCCAAGCACATGGAGATGGAGCTCCCACCCCTTACCTGGCCTCTACTGGGATTTCATTCTGGTTGCAGCCCGGTCACTGCCACCTCTGTGGAGATAAACGCCCGCGATGTGATCAGCTGTGACCGTCACGACCCAATGCCATGATCAAAACGAGTGTATTAAGCTGATTCTACGCACAGGTAAATATACCTCCCAACTGCCCCGCTCCTCAGAACGGGAAGTCTAGGAGAACCTATTAAGAATAACTCTGTTCTTAAGAGTTGATCGGAAAACGGGGTGGATTTTCCATAGCAAACCGCAACTCACCCAGTGATTTTTCAGTTCTGTCTACATTTTCAATGGCAAATTTAAACTTTGACTCAAAAAACCAAACAACCCCCCCACCCAGGAAACTTGAAAATCATGAAAACAATTGCCGGATAACACAAACAGCTGAAAAAAGATTAGGCCTGAAAATGTGAAGGCAAAAAAAAGGCCAAAAAAAATAATTCGGCCAAAACCTGCTAAAAACTAGGGAAAAATCAGACAAAGTGAAAAAAAATAAACAAAAAATTAGCTGAAATCTGCCAAAACCTAAATCAATTCTGATCCAAACCCAAAGAAAAAGTTTTAGCCAATAAAATGGGTTAAAAATGTCAATTTTCAAGCAGAAACTTTCAGTTTTACACTCAAAAAATAGGAGAGAAACAGATGCTTTCCGCAGAATCTTTCATTTAATTAAGAACCCAGTTTTCAGTCATAAAGTCTGGATGGATCCCTGAGATAAATTGCCAGGTCTGCAGATAAATTTCATTATTACAATGTTTGCATTGATCTGAATTTCTGCTGAATTAAATCAGCAACCATAAGTATAGCAAAGTGGTCATTTATCTGGGGTTAACTGGGTTACTCAGAGTTTTAAGTAAAATAATGAATGTGATTACAATCATAATTACAATAGTAATGACCAATTATTCTTACAAATAAAAATGACAAAAATAATGGAGTAAAAATCAATCAGCGACAGCTTTCTCATTAGCACCTTGCAGTGGAGAGTTTCTAAGTGAGAAGAAACTAATAATGATCCCTAAATCATCCATAGATCTCAAAGCACTTTACAGAAAATGGAACGTTATGCCCATTTTACAGATGGGGAAGAAAGATGCCCAGAGACCCAGCACTCTATCCACTAGGTGACGCTGTCTGTGTTTGTTGTAGCTGTGTCAGTCCCGGGATATTAGAGAGACAAGGTGGGTAAGGTGTCTCTGATATCGTGGCACCAACACAGAGGCTGGGAATGGGTGACAGGACGGATCCCTTGATTCCCTGTTCCATTCATTCTCTCTGATGCACCTGGCATTGGCCACTGACAGAAGACAGGATACTGGGCTAGATCGACCATTGGTTTGACCCAGTAGGGCCGTTCTTATGTCTTTTATTGGACCCAGCTATGCAGAACTCTTCTCCAGGTCTGGGAAAGATACCCCAGCAAAATACAAAGTGGAACAGATTGTTTAGCGTAAGGAGTTTACACATATTTCAAGGGACAATTCAAGGTGAAGCGGCCCGTTAACTCCTCTCCCGTCTTGCGAGGGGGGGGTGCGGAGAAGCTGGCGGGTGATTTAAGTGGGTTATAGATTGTTGTAATGAGCCATAAATCCAGTGTCTATTCAGAGGAGAAAGTCCATTATATTCACTTTAACACACCTAAAACCGCTGTCACCAAACAAGGATGCTCCACCAGAGACATTGATCGCATCATGGAAGGGGCCAGCTAAATAACCCAAGATAACCTGCTTCAACACAGAAATAAAACCCCCTCCGCCCCCCACTGAAACCTATATGGGGTGTCATCAAATAAATGCATCCCATATTCTACGGGGACCCCGTACTGAGGGAAATCTTCCCTGGACCCCCTCTTCTGGCTTCCAACAACCCTCCAACCTCGCCAAGCTCACCAGATCCAGCCAGAAGATACAAAACCTGCAGCTCCATCTCCATCGTTAGGGTGATCAGCACCTCCCACGATGCACCTTTCAAGATCCCTGGGGCCTGACATGGGGTGTATCCCATCCAGGGCCCCGACGATGGGGGTGAAACCAGACAGTCCCTCCACCCTCGAACGTCCTCAGCCCAGCAAAACCGATCCAAGACACACGCACCCTAGCGCCCCTCCATCCTCAGCCTCAACGGAAACCTGCCCAGCCCTGGCCACCCATGGGCCGGGAAGCTTCAATTCAGAGCCTCGCGAGACACTGAAAATCACGGACTCTGGATTCACGGCTCATTACGACAACCTGTAACCTTCTCACCCCCCTTTTCTGTCCTACGACTGCGGTGGCATGATCGGGCCACTACCCCCGGGAACGCGTTAATTCCTGATCACTTCCACCAGGTATTTCGCCGTGACACTAGGCGCCCCTTTCCCAGGTGCAAGAGAAGATGGTCCAATAAAATCTGGAACCTCCTCGCCTTGTTCCCCCGGCTCTCTCCGTCCGGCCACGTGTGCCTGGCGTGCCTCCCGCTGGACGGCTCTTTGCACGCCCAGCCGGGGCATTTCAAAATCTCCAAGAGAGGAAATTTGCAGGACGGAACAAGTACCAGGGGCGGGGCAGAGTGGGGGAGTTGATGATGAAAAGCGGAGGTTCACTCTGGTATATCTTGGGGGGGCAAAGAGACACCCAGGGTATGTCTACACACCGATTAAACACCCACATTTTACCACCCAGCAGCCTGAACCAGCCGATCTGAGCCAACTGTGGGTGGGAACCCAGGAGTCCTGACCCCCCGTATCCACCCTCCCTGCTCTAACCACTAGACCCCACTTCCCTCCTGGCTTGCTGAGAGAAGCTCCTGGGAATGGACCAGACCTGAGCTAAGCTTAGGAAGTCTTGAGTCTCAGGAGCAAGGGGTAGGAGGAATGGGGGCGACCGTTGAGCCCCCAGGAAACACAGCTGCCTGTCCTAGAGAGAGGGAGAGGGCATCCAATCAGAATCTCTAGGGTCTCCAGGTACCCTGCCCCTCTGCAGCACCCCCTAGGTCCCACAGGGAGCACAGCACACCACTATGCGGCCCATGGGGGGAGGAAGTATAGCCCTACGTGTAGTGGGGGAAACTGAGGCACGGGGCTTGATCTGGAGTCACAGAAAGTCAGTCTCAGACAGGAATAGAACCCAGGAGTCCTGGCTCCCAGCCTCCCTGCTCTAACCACTAGTCCCCACTCCGCTCCCCTCTCCACGGCTAGAAGTTGAACCCAGGAGTCCGGCAGAAGCGGGCCCTGCTGAACGCGTGCGGTTGATGTGACGCCCCCCAGCCCCACCTACCTGCTGGCGGGGTGCCCCACAGAGGGGTCCTGCTTGTCTTCCTGCTGACCTTTGCTCCGGCTCCTCGCCACGCTGGCTCTCCCAGGTCCCCAGTGCCCTTGTCTGTCCAGCTCCGAGCGCCAGGCACCACTGGGACCCACACCCACCGAGACCACAGCCGGCTTGGAGATCCCCACTGCCACGGAGACTGCGGATCTCCTGTGGGACGTCTGGCTCGGCTGGCCCAAGGGACTCTGGGAATGGGCCCCTCCTTTCTCCCTGGTCCAGCTTTGGCTCTGCCCCCCAGATCTCCCCCGGCGGGCGCTGCCTGGGGATGCGTCACCGGCCTCAGTCCCCAGAGGAGCCCCAGAGCTCAGGGAGCTGAGCCAGCTCCTCCCATCACTGGGAACCCGAACGTCTGTCCCCGTGGGCTGGGCGCTGCTCAGAGACCCCGGCTCAGACCGGCCCACAGCCACCGATACTGCAGCCATCTCTGACGGGCCGGCAGCCACGGACACTCTGGATCTCTCAGCAGATCCTGGAGCCACAGGTCTTGATCTCTCAGCAGATCCTGGAGCCCTGGAGGCGCTGGATTTTTCAGCAGAACCTGGAACCACGGAGGCTCTGGATCTTTCTGGAGAGCCAGGAGCCACAGAAGCTCTGGACCTCTCAGCAGAATCTTGAGCCAAAGGTCTCGATCTCTCTGGAGAACCAGGAGCCACGGAGGCTCTGGACCTCTTAGATGTTCCTCTGGACACGTCGTCACTGTCCATTCCCAGGGAAGCCACAGTGCCAGGGGTCCCAGCCTCCCCAGTGGAGTTTGGGGAGCTGATTCGACCTCCGCTCCGCCTCCCCCGCTTGCTAGACCTCTCACCTGGCAGGCTCAGCCTGTCCCTTTCCGAGAGCCGGGCGCTGCTCCGTGGCCCCAGCTCGGACGGCCCCACGGCCACCAATACCGTGGCCATCTCCGAAGGGCCGGCGGCTGCTGAGACTCTGGATTTCTCTGAAGGGCCGGCGGCCACCGAGACTTTGGATCTCTCCAAAGGGCCAGCTGCTCCGGAAGCTCCGGACACAGCGCTAGACCCCGGCTGGCTTGGCCTCCCCACGGGGCTCCGGGAACGGGACGTGCCCTGCTCCGTGGAAGGGCTGACGTGGCCCCGCAGGGCTTGGCTCCTCTCCGCACTTGGCTCCCTGGATCTCCTGCCCAGCTCCATCTCTCTGTCCGTCCCCACGGGCTGGGCGCTGCCCAGCCTGGAAGGACCCACTGCCACCGACGCTGTGGCCATGGCCGAGCGCCCCACGCCCACGGAGGCCGTGGCCACGGCTGAACGCCCCACGCCCACGGAGGCTCTGGATTTCTCAGGGGAGCTGGGACCCACGGTGGCGCTGCCCAGCCTGGAAGGACCCGCTGCCACCGACGCCGTGGTCACGGCTGAGCGCCCCACGCCCACGGAGGCTCTGGATTTCTCAGAGGAGCTGGGACCCACAGTAGCGCTGCCCAGCCTGGAAGGACCCGCTGCCCCCGACGCCGTGGTCACGGCCGAGCGCCCCACGCCCACGGAGGCTCTGGATTTCTCAGGGGAGCTGGGACCCACGGTGGCTCTGGATCCCCCAGGCTGTGCCCTGGACAGTCGGTCGCTCTCCCAGCCCAGAGCTGCCCCAGAGCCAGCTGGGCCCTGCTCCCCGTCACTCCGCCCCTTGCTCTCCACGGTCGAGGGTGCCACGGAGCTCAGCTCCGGGCTGCGCTGGCCCGACATCTCCACCACGCCCGAGATGGTGACCCGCTTGGAGGACTTTGAAGACAGCTGCGTCTTGGCATCCTCCCGGCTCCTTCTCTTTGGGGAGGGAGGGCAGAGAGAATCAGACGGGGTTTGAGGCAGGGGGCGCCGGGGGTCTCAGGTAGAGTGACCGAGGGGCTCAGGACAGGGGGGGAGGGCAGAGGGCTCAGGGCCGTGGGGTGTCATGGGAGTGGGCATGAGCACTGCAGGGGATTATGGGGGATGGGAATGGTGCCAGCCCCTCCCCCAGCGCACACAGTCCTCTGCTCCAGGGGGGAGACATGGACTCGGGCTCCATGACCTCCTGGCCCTTCCCTGGAGAGGTTGCCTGTGGAGGGGGACTCTGCCCCGGGGCCCGAGGGCTGGCATACTCATCACACTGATGAAGGAGGCCGAATGGGAGGGGGCTGGATCCCATGTGGGATTCGCCCGGCTGAGCTCCCCACCCTGCCCCCCCACATCCGAGCTCCCCCCACATCCTCCCACCCATCCTGCCCCCCCCCACCCATTGCACCCTGGCCCACCAGCGCCCCCTACCTGACTCAGCTTCCCGCCCGTCACCTTATCCAGGGAGTTGGACAGGGCGCTGTAGATGGTCACAAATGTGAGGCTGCCCTTGTCCTTGGCTGAGGGCGTAATAGAGCAATGAGACACTGGGCAGCCACGTGGGGGCGCTGTGGGGCACGGGGAGGGAGTGCTGGCTGTGGGGTGGGGCTCCCAGCTACCCCAGCCCCACCTCTCCCAGTGAGGGTGGCTGTGGGGTGCAGGGCGGGAAATTCCCTTACTGCGGGAAGGAGGATTTTCTCCATACCTGAACTCAGAGCCGATTTAAACTTTCCTGTCGAGTCTGATCCCTTTTCCCTGAAAAGGAAGATCCATAGTTCAGCTACCAGTCACCCTGGGCCTCGAATATCCTGAGACGCTCACACCTGGGCCTTGGGTGGGGGTGACGGCACCGTCTCCCTCCCACGTACCACTCAGGGACAGTGGGGTTCGGGCCTCCGCTTCCTATTGGTAAAGCTCCAGCCCCTGCCCTTTAGGTGAATGGAGAATCCCCCTCATCCAGGAGCAGTACGGTGCATAGGACACGGTGTCAGAGAGATTTGACCACAGCCCGTGAAGGGCAGATAGTTTGCTTGCACTCACACACACATGGAGCAGGGCTTATCCCCTCCAGCGGAGAGTGGTAGGGACAGACACACACACGGAGCAGGTTTCATTACACAATAAAGATCCCAAAGCACTTTAACCAAATGGATTATACAGACTGCAGGAGATCATTTCACCCAGTGCCGAGATGCGACTGCCTCTGGGGTAGAGCGCGGGGGGCTGGTTATGTGTTTAACCAGGACCCACCGACCCCACCTACCTGGACAGCCTCTTCTGGCTGACGTGGCCAGAGCTGGACTGGGCTTTGCCTTTGACACCTTCTCCACTTGTCTCCCTGGATCTTGTTCCCAACCGGGGGCTGCTCCGGCTTCTCTGCCCAGAGGGGCCCACAGCCACGGACGCCGTGGCTACTTCTGAAGGCCCCACGCCCACAGACAGCTGGGATCTCTCTGGAGGGGCAGGAGCCACGGGAGAGCTGGCCTGCTCCGCAAAGCTGGGAACCATGGACCCACTGGGCCGCTCGTGGGAGCTGGGAGCCATGGCGGCTCTGGGTGGCCTAGATGTCGCACTAGATCCACGCTGGCTCCGGGAACGGGACCCACCCTGCTCTCCGGCGGAGCTGGCATGGCCCAGCTGGGCTCGGTTCCTCTCCCCAGATCTCTTGCCTGGCTCCATCTGTCCATCTATCCTCGAGAGCCGGGCACTGACCAGCCTGGAAGGACCTGCTGCCACCGAGGCCGTGCTTGGTAGGGAGCGCCCCACGCCCAGGGAGGCCGTGGCTACCTCCGAGCGCCCCACGCCCATGGAGGCCGTGGCTACCTCCGAGCGCCCCACGCCCAGGGAGGCCGTGGCTACCTCCGAGCGCCCCACGCCCACGGAGGCTCTGGATCGCTCAGGGGAGCCGGGGGCGCCGGAGGCTTTGGAGGCTGCACTCGCTCCACGCTGGCTCAGGCTTCCCACCTGGCTCCGGGAACTGACGCCCCCTTGTTCCCCAGAGGGGATGGCCACGTTCAGCTGCCCCCGGCTCCTCTCCACGATCGGCTCCCTGGAGGAGCCCTCGAGATACGGCTGGCTTCTGTAGCTCCGCTCCCTGGACACTGGGCTCTGCTGGGAAGGGACCCCGGGTTAATGGCAGCTATATCCACCAGCCTCCCACCTCCTTTCCCTTCCCAGAGTCAGGGAGAGAACCCAGGAGTCCTGGCTCCCAGCCCCCTGCTCTAACCACTAGACTGCACTGACACCTGGCCCACAGACAGGGGCTGCATCACCCATTGCTCAGCAGCGCCCCCGAGGTCCCGTGAAGAGCAGGGCGGACAGGGAACCTCTCTGGGCTAGTGATGGGGAGTCTGGTTGGGAGGGGCGCCCTTTCTCGGGGAACCCCCTTCCTAGGAGAGGGGGGGGGTCCTCTGCCCAAGACACAGCCCTCTGGATCTCAAGGTTGGGGGTCACTCCCCTCGCCCGCCAGCCCTCACCTGCATCCATGGGTCAGCGACCTTTGCCCGGGAGCCGGACAGCCCATCAAACTGGATGGGGCTGGGGGAGCGTCTCACCGAGGCTGTTGCAAAGCAGAAGGAGATTGAGGAGCTGGGGAGGGGGGTCTCCTGGCTTCCCCAGCCCCACCTCCCCCAGCAGGAGGCGCTGTGTGGGTGCCCTGATTCCCGTATCGGCCTGCGTGGTACCTACCCGTGCTGGGCTTTTCCAGGCGTCCAGCCCCACGTCCCGCTATACTCTGCCTGTAAAGAGAGAGCCCGGATCAGAACCGCCCGGCCCGTCGGGCTGGAGGGATGGCGGGGGCAGCATCCCCCCGGCTGGCTGGAATCCTCCACAGATCACAGACTCACGGACAGGGTCTCCCCAAGACCCCCCTCACTGATCTCCAGGGAATGTGCACCCCTGCCCCCCCGTGTCCCAGCCCCCAGCCTCCATATAGCCTGCACTGCGGGCTCAAGGGAGACATATGCCCCCAGCCCCACTTGCCCCTGCAATAACCACTAGACCCCGCTCCCCTCCCAGAGCTGGGGAGAGAACCCAGGAGTCCTGGCTTCCAGCCCCCCTGCAATAACCACTAGACCCCGCTCCCCTCCCAGAGCTGGGGAGAGAACCCAGGAGTCCTGGCTCCAGCTCTTACATCCTGAAGCCTCCAGCGGTACCTACGTGGCAGGTTGCTGCCCTCTGGTGGGGCTGGCCGGGCGCTGCCTCCTGCTCAGCTGCTCCTGGGTGGGGGGCCGGCTCCCGCTGCCTGGGGGCTCCCTGAGTCGGGGCATCAGGGCCCCGGGTTCCTCCTCCTCGTGGATGGGCTGCAGCCGCTGGCTAAGGGGGGGCTGGAGAGATGGGGGGCAGGGCAGGAGAGATGGGGTCAGCCCAGCGGAACAGGACCCACCCCCCATGCTGCCTAGTGCCCCCAATGCTGTGCCCCCCCCACACCACCCTATGTCCCCACCCTGTGCCCCCCATATCAGCCCCCACACTGGGCCCCCCCACCTCCCTGTACCCCTCGCCCCCACCCCGTGCCACCCACACTGTCCCTGTGCTGTGCTCCCGATGTCCTGCCTCCTGCCCCCCAGCCCTCCACGCCGGCACCCCTGGCGCCCCACATCCCTCCCCACCCTGTGCCCCCAGCCCGTGGCATGGCCCCTGCCCTGCGCCCCACCCACCCCACAATTCTGCACTGCCCTGGCCAGCGCCCCCCACGCGGCGCACCCAGCTCACCTTGGCCGGGTGGCTGCGCAGGTCGGAGCTGTGCCAGGAGGGGGCGCTGGTCCTGCTGCCCGGGGGGGCCTGTAGCAGGTAGATGAGGCGCAGCCAGCGGGAGAAAAGTGGGCGCTCCTCCCCCCGGGGGGCGCAGAGCTGCAGGTAGTAGACCCGCCCCGTGGCCAGGCGCAGCTTCAGCCGCTGCTCCCCCACGTCGTGCAGGTAGAGGCTCACCAGCTCCAGCGGGATCAGCCTGCCGGGGGGGGGGGGGCGAGGGCTCAGCCGGATGCCTGGGTTCCAGCCCCACTCAGGGAGTGGGGCCTAGTGGTTAGAGCGGGGGGGGGGGGGCTGGGAGCCAGGACTCCTGGGTTCTATCCCTGGCTCTGGGAAGGGAGTCGGGCCTAGTGGTTAGAGCAGGGCTGGCATCTGTTTACAAGGGGATCCCTCAGCCAGCACTGAGATGCGGCCATCTCTGGGGTGGGGCGCTGAGGCTGTTTATGCAGCCGCTGCTAACAGCACAGAGCTTGTCATGGGAGTCTCCCTCCCAGTCACTAACCAGGCCTTTGTAGGTTATATGGGCCTGGCTCCTAGGCAACATGGGCCCTGCCAGACTGAGCCCCCCATCCGGTTCCCTGCAGTACAGCACCCCTGAGCACCACCCCAGGGCCCGGCCTGCCGTGGAAGGGCGCCCCCTGCTGGCACTCACCGTGTCAGCTCCAGCTCCAGTGGGCCGTGAGCCCCCTTGGGCCCCAACGGCTCCCCCTGAGGCCTGTCCGCGGGGCGGGCGAGGATCATGACATCGGGCAGGAGCAGGGCAGGGCTGGTGGCAGCAATGCCCAGGGTCACCAGGCTGGCGCGGTTGTGCATGTCCACCAGCTCGCCCCGCTTGGTCACCTGCAACGGAGGGGGGCGGGAGGGGATTAGTGGGGGGGGATGGGGCAGGCACCGCACTGGCCCTCCCAGCTGGATCACGCCTTCCCCCTCCCGGGGCAGCAGAACTAGAACCCGTGGCTCCTGGCCCCACCGGGGAGAGGCCCCTGCCGTGGGGCTGATGGAGTCCAGCCAAGGTGGAGGGAGGGGATTGTGGCTGCTGGGCGAGGAGCAGCCTAGAGAGGATGCTCTGGGGTTACCCTGCTCCCCTGGACACCCCACCAATGTGGGGGGGCAGCGCTCACCTGCAGGAAGTTGCTCTCGAAGAGGGGGGCAGGGCACAGGGGGTCATACTCCCCCCGCGCCAGCAGCTTCTGCAGGTCCCCGATGACCGGGATCCAGCCGGCAAAGGCGAAGTCGCTGATGCATTCGGGGAAGGAGTGCGGGCTCCTCCGCACGAGCCCTGGGGGGAGCCAGTAAGAAGAGAACCCAGGAGTCCTGGCCCCCAGCCCACCCCCCACTCCGACTAGTAGACCTCACACCCCACCCAAAGCCGGGGAAAGAACCCAGGAGTCCTGGCTCCCAGCCTCCACCCTCTAACCACTAGACCCCACTCCCCTCCCAGAGTCAGGGAAAGAACCCAGGTGTCCTGGCGTCTAGACCCCATCCTCTAACCTCTAGACCCCACTCCCCTCCCAGAGTCAGGGAAAGAACCCAGGTGTCCTGGCTCCTAGCCCCCATCCTCTAACCACTAGACCCCACTCCCCTCCCAGAGCTGGGGAAAGAACCCAGGAGTCCTGCCCCCCTCACACACCACTCCTCAGCCCACCTGGGGGGTACATGAGCATGGGGCCGGCTGACTGGGTCAGGTCTGGCTCATCGGGGCTGAGGGTCCCAGGAGGCCCAGGACATGGGGTACATCACGGCAGCAGCAGGGACCCGGGGCAGCCAGCGCTCGGGGGGCCATGGCCCCGGCACAAGGTGCTGCCAGGGTCACTGCCCCCTGCTGGCGAGACAGCATCACAGCCCCCTTCTGCTCTGGG